>NC_064920.1:149688708-150313708 GCF_023897955.1 Schistocerca gregaria
ATTACCACATGCAGTGATACTCCTCCTCCTCTTAGTCAAGTTCCCATTCTTTGTTCAACTCCATGTCACTGTCTGTAAGTGTTTGTTTCCTCTTCCAATTTGTTCAGTGGTGAGTCTGGACCAGTAGTGACATCCAGTGTGCCTGCTCCAGCAGCAGCCACCATTGGCTTGCCACTACTGTAGCAAACTTCAGCTTGTCGGGATCAGCACTGGTGCCAGCACCATGGGATCCTGTTACGCACCTGACCAGCATCTTGAAGCAGGATAACGAGCTGCTAGTATCTATCCCACCCATTCATTTAAACATCTAGCAAATCCCTGACTGCCGGCCGCGGTGGTCGTGCGGTTCTAGCGCTGCAGTCCGGAACCGCGGGACTGCTACGGTCGCAGGTTCGAATCCTGCCTCGGGCATGGATGTGTGTGATGTCCTTAGGTTAGTTAGGTTTAAGTAGCTCTAAGTTCTGGGGGACTGATGACCTAAGATGTTAAGTCCCATAGTGCTCAGAGCCATATGAACCATTTTTGAAATCCCTGACTCTCAGAAGATCTGTGCTGAGGGGATGTGGGGGATGAAGCCACCAATGCCTCCCAATACTCTACTGTTTTCACATCAACTTATAATTTGACAGCTAGCGGTTTAAAGCCCTTAAATATTGGTGTAGAAGCATGAATGGGCAGTGACTGATGTGTTGTGTTAGAGATTAAAAATGCATGGAGAAGTGTTAAAATGTGGTTTAAGAAGTTAGAATTGGAGAATGTGGGACTGCGAATTTAGGTGTTGTTAGGGGACCAGGAACCTACTAGGTGACGCATATTAAGAAAAATACAAGTAACATCTACACTTTTGATCAATCTGGAGACTTGCTGCTGACGAAAGAGATACAACGATACTTCTCCAACAGAAGATGAGTGTTCTAAAATTTTCATTCCTACCAAAAATTCAATACCTACTTATGCGGTCATCTGTGCTTGATGTTCCCCCTAACATTCATTAAGAAGCTTATATGTAAGGAGATGCATTAAGCATCCACTCATCAGTCAAGTTTTACATGCAATGTTCTATACTCTAACTTTAGAAGAACGATAGTCAATATTACCTGCAATTGAATGTTATAGTCAGTGTGGCCAACATTTATGGTTTTTTCATCCCTGACACAGACAGTTTTGTCTACCCTAGCATTGCTGTGACGGTTAATGAAGCCAGCAATAGCGTCATCGCTGGTAATTTTACTAAGAGTTCATCTAGAGATTCAGTAACTAGTTTAAACTTTTCTTACAGTGTGTGCTCTCCATCCAAATGTCCCAACCTTAGCAATTGTAATTTCTCATGAGTGACCTTCAGTGAGGACGTTATGCTCAGTTGACACCTGCTATATACGAACCGAGTTGCTTCACAGGCTGCACCTTATATACATTTCGCTCAACCTTTACAGTCATGTCGTGTACTTTCTTCTCAATTCCGTCAACCTTTACCGCTAAGTTCTCTACTCTCTTTCTCAGAATGTTGCATCTGTAGTTCCCTAGCTCAAGCATCTAATTTGTTGATATGTCTTGGAAGGGTGTGGCATGCTTCTCTTGCTCCTTAACTTCATGTTCGAGAGACTGAATTTTTCCAACTACGTACAGACGCATTTTCTGCCTATGCACACCCATCCTCTCGGCTGAGTGCCTGACACCCATGGGATATAGGTCACTGTGTGATGTATACTGATATATTCGTCTAATATTTCATAGCTCTCTCTCTCTCTCTCTCTCTCTCTCTCTCTCTCTCTCTCTCTCTCTCTCTAACGCGATGAGTATATCAGTATAAATCGCACTGTGACCAAGATTACACACACACACACACACACACACACACACACACACACACACACACACACACACACACATATCCTGGATGTTACATCTTTACCTACTGTCAATCAGCTTTCCTGATTTGTCAATAAGAAAAAACCTATACTGCGGCTGATGACAGTCTGCACATATCCTTACAAAATCACTGAATGACATGTGGTTTTAATAAACATTCTTGTCTGAAAGCTATAATAAGATTTGCATTATCCCTCACCAACTGTTTTGGGATTTTGGAATATGTCTGACTCATCTAAAATACGTCAATACCCATATGACGACCAAAATATAAATATTGTAGAAATTGATCTTTGTTTTACACAGCAACATCAATACATATGGACACTGTGTTTGGCTTTACTTTTCTGGTGTGGGAATTTGACTGCTTTGACTGAATGTCATGTATGTTACACCATCAATGCCCTGCAGTATCTTTTGCAGTAGATGGTACTTGGGTTGAAACAGTATTTTCGAAAATACACTTTCATGCTCAAAGTGAACTCCATCCAAGTGAGTTGGTAGTGATAAGGGAACATTTGTCTTCCCCAGTTGGACAGACCTACAATTATCACTCTTATGTTATCGACTAGGAGTACTCCATTCTTCTTCTTCTTTTCATTCTTCTACCAGTTTCCTTCTGCATCATCACAGAATTGGTCACTTACAACGAATTCCTGATGCTTCACCCACCTGGTCATCATAACGACTATGTCAGGTTTTGATGTGCAGTGGGTTTTTATAGAAAAATAAACCTCTGACAATAAAGTTCGGCGAATGAAGTCAGAATGGTCGATCCGGCAACACTGGCGACTCACTACGCTGCATGTGCACAGCGGCCAGTGATTATAACCTGCCCCACTCAGATCGCGTGTGTTTTGTGTTAGACCAGTTGGACGAAGTCCTTGTTTAGTGCATTGGTTCTGAACTGAGAACAGGACAATGAGCGAGCAAAGGATCAATTTAAAGTTCTATTTTAAGCTTGGCAAGACATCAGAAGAAGCATGCAGTGCTGTTACATGTTTATGGGAATCAAGCACTGTCTATGATGTGTGTGTACGAGTGGTCCGCCCATTTTCGAGGATGCTGGGAAAGTGTTTCTGACAATCCCCATAGCGGATGACTGGGACCGCCGTCAGTGACGAAAACATTGAGAAAGTGAGGACATTAATCACGAAAGACTGTCGATTAACTGTGCATATGAGAGCGGATGAACTGCAGATGAACCGTGAATCTGGGAGACAAATCCTGACCCAGGAGTTAGGGAAGAGGAAAACGTGTTGTCGTCTTGTGCCACATCACTTGACTGACGATCAGAAGCAGGCACGTTTAGAGACATCACAGGATTTTTTCGAAACGGTGGCTGCGACACCCAATTTCTTGAGCCGTGTTGTCACTGAGGATGAAACTTGGTGTCTCCGGTACGATCCTGAAACGAAACAGCAAAGCATGTAGTGACGTTCTGCGACATCACCTCGTCGGAAAACGGTCAGAGCGGAAAAGTCACACATCAAACCGATGCTCAGCACCGTTGTCGATACTCAAAGCATTATGCACTATGTATTTCTATCTGAGGGAACGACATTGAATGCTGAACTGTACGTTCAAATTATGACCCATTTCATGCAATGGCTACACACGGTACGACCCCAGTATGCACAACAAGGTTCCTGGGTTTTTCTTCACGACAACGCTCGCCCACACACAGCCAATATTGTCAAACAGTTCCTGGCAAAAAGGGTGTCGTGCAACATCCACCATACTCGCCGGATCCCAATCCTACAGACTTTTTCCTATTCCATCTACTCAAACTCTTTTGAAAGAAAAGAGATTTGACGATATTCCTGACATCCAAAGGGAGACTTCATGCAAAGTTTCCAGGACATATACCACAGAGCTCAGAAGTGCATGGTAATAGGAGGTGAGTATTTCGAAGGACACTAAGATAACTGTAATTCATAGTTCATCTACGTTGATGTTACAGGACTATTCACCGAACATTATTGTCAGAGGCTGTATATGTAGCCACTATAGTACAATCGTCTTACCGACTAAGCTACAATGGTCACACCTTACATTACATAACGGTGGTGTAGTTAAATAACAAACACAACAAAGATTTGCGATTATGTATAATTTATTTTCATTTCGGCAATGATACATAGGGTGCATTACATCAACAGCAAAACCAACTGATTCATTTTTTTTACAGTGTTTCCCAGAGAACTGTTTCTTGTATGCAGTAACTTCTGTATGTATTTCTCTCAAACTGACGTGAGTTCCTTTAGTTTCTTCTTTTGAGACCATACTGATAAACTGTTCTAAAGTTCTGCTTGCACACCATACATATGGAGATAGTTGACAATACCTTGGACACGTGACAGTCCACAGTTCAGTCTGTGCAGCACAAGGGATAACATTGTCTGTAGGCCAAACAAGTTTGTGACAGTGTAGTGTTGCAGATAAATAGATCGACCTCCAGATCCCACTATAAGTGTTGTACCATTATACAATAATGTTATACACAGCATAAGACCAGCACAGTGTATGTCCAAAGATGGAGAATATTCAGAGGTCATCTGTTGTTGATGCAGTGTTCAGCACAACACAGTTCATCCCATTCCAAGTCTGTAAACCGCACTTTAACACTTCTTAATGCATTTTCAATCTCTCAGACAACACACTAGCCACTATCGATTCATGCTTCTACACCAATATTTAAGAACTTTTATAAGTGAAAAGTAGTAGAGAATTGGGAGGCATCAGCAGCTTCTCATCCACAACATCCCCTTAGCATAGATCTTCTGAGAGTCAGCGACTTGCTAGGCGTCTGAATAAATGAGTGGGATATATAATAGCAGCTCTTTGTCCTCCTCAAACATGCTGGTCAGGTGCGTAACAGGATCCTGCGGTGCTGCTACCAGTGCTCGTCCAGGCAACCCAAAGTTCACTATAGGCCCTGACGAGCCAATGGTGGCTGCTGCTGATCTAGACATGATGGATGTCACTTCTGGTCCAGACCCACCAGAGGCCAATGAACAAAGAAGTAGAATAAAATATGAGCATTCACAGAAAATGGCATGGAATTAAACAAAGAAAGGTAACGTGAGAAGGAGGATGAACAGCTACATGTGGTAATACTAGCAGTGATATGTAGTGAGTACATAATTTTACAGCTCTTCTGTGGTGGAGAGGCAGATGAGGATCCCAATTGCTGCTGTTGATGCTTCACAGTTCTTTTTCTTCCAGAGACTGACTGCAACTAGGACTGGTGAGCTACTGTGTCCACCTTACATTACTTAAATCACAATCACATGGCTGGATATTTAGTCAACTAATTTACTGAGTTTGGCAGTGTTTCTGGATCGATTAGCAGTCAGGCATTCGCCTTGGGAGGAGTCCAACACCCCAACACACAATGAGAGAGTTTCCCTGGCATTTCCAGGTGCAGGGGGATGATCGGTGACATAGTATGGTTGAGGGGGGGGGGGATTTCCCAGAGGAGTGGTGTGGGAAGGGACAGGGACAGATACTGGCTGGGAGAACGCCCAACAGCATCAAGGGTTTGGGAGTAATTAATGGGTCATTTTAATTAATTTGATATCAAATGTGTCCCAGCACCACTGTTGTCCTACTACTGCATTGCCTGTAATACTTCAAACGTTCTCAGGTCAAGGATGGGTTTTGCGAGCACGAAGACAAGCAGTGGAACGTCTCATTGTGTACAGGTGCGCATTGTCTTGTCTTGTCTTGTCTTGTCTTGCAACAACACGGGGTGTAACATACACTCCTGGAAATGGAAAAAAGAACACATTGACACCGGTGTGTCAGACCCACCATACTTGCTCCGGACACTGCGAGAGGTCTGTACAAGCAATGATCACACGCACGGCACAGCGGACACACCAGGAACCGCAGTGTTGGCCGTCGAATGGCGCTAGCTGCGCAGCATTTGGGCACCGCCGCCGTCAGTGTCAGCCAGTTTGCCGTGGCATACGGAGCTCCATCGCAGTCTTTAACACTGCTAGCATGCCGCGACAGCGTGGACGTGAACCGTATGTGCAGTTGACGGACTTTGAGCGAGGGCGTATAGTGGGCATGCGGGAGGCCGGGTGGACGTACCGCCGAATTGCTCATCACGTGCGGCGTGAGGTCTCCACAGTACATCGATGTTGTTGCCAGTGGTCGGCGGAAGGTGCACGTGCCCGTCGACCTGGGACCGGACCGCAGCGACGCACGGATGCACGCCAAGACCGTAGGATCCTACGCAGTGCCGTAGGGGACCGCACCGCCACTTCCCAGCAAATTAGGGACACTGTTGCTCCTGGGGTATCGGCGAGGACCATTCGCAACCGTCTCCATGAAGCTGGGCTACGGATCTGTCCCCCATTGAGCATGTTTGGGACTGGGTGAAGCGTCGTCTCACGCGGTCTGCACGTCCAGCACGAACGCTGGTCCAACTGAGGCGCCAGGTGGAAATGGCATGGCAAGCCGTTCCACAGGACTACATCCAGCATCTCTACGATCGTCTCCATGGGAGAATAGCAGCGTGCATTGCTGCGAAAGGTGGATATACACTGTACTAGTGCCGACATTGTGCATGTTCTGTTGCCTGTGTCTATGTGTCTGTGGTTCTGTCAGTGTGATCATGTGATGTATCTGACCCCAGGAATGTGTCAATAAAGTTTCCCCTTCCTGGGACAATGAATTCACGGTGTTCTTATTTCAATTTCCAGGAGTGTATTGTCGACGGACCGCTGTGCAGTAAAGGTGCTGTGGTTGACAACCAAAAGGGTCCTGCTATGCAATGGAGTGGCACCCCAGACCATCGATCCCCGTTTTCGAGCCAGATGGCGGGCGACTGTCAGGTTGATACTAACCACTGTCCGGTGCTTCTCCAAACACGTCTTCATCGATCATTAGGGCTCAGTGTTAAGTCAATGCGATTCCCACCAAAGATTTGTTTGGGGACACCCCAGACAATGGAAGGATACCAAGCTGACACTCGCCTGCCACACGGCCTGACGACCTGGAGTGGTGGTCTGTAGTGCCATATCTTTTCGTAATAGGACTCATTCAGTTGTCAACTGTGGCACCTTTACTCCAAAGAGGTATGTGAACGGTATTCTACACCCCGTTTTGTTGCCCTTCATAGCAGAGCATTATGGGCTTACATTTAGTATGCACACAGAGGAAGATTCTATTGCTCGTCTTCGTGGTTTCCAAATCGTACATGGCCAGCAAGATCACCTGATTCTCTCCAGTCGAGAACATTTGGAACATTGTGGCAGGCCCGTCCAACTGTCTCGTGATTTTGGTGATTTAATGCGCCAGTTGGACAGTATTTGGCACGATATCCCTCAAGAGTACATCCAGCAACCCTATCAAGCAATGCTAAGCCGAATAACTGCTTTAATAAGGGACAGAGGTGGTCCAACACTTTATTGAGTTGCTGAGTTTGTGGAGATGTTTCTCTTGAATAAACCACACATTTTTTTCTGGAATTGCAGTCATTTGTTTGTTTCAAATGGCTCCGAACACTATGGGACTTAACTTCTGAGTCATCAGTCCCCTAGAACTTAGAACTACTTAAACCTAACTAAGGACATCTCACACATCCATGCCAGAGGTAGGATTCGAACCTGCGACCGTAACTGTCGCGCGGTTCCAGACTGTAGCGCCTAGAACCGCTCGGCCACTCCGGCCGGCAATCATTTGTTTGTCTAACATGTACATCACATCTACCAGTTTCAGACCAGTCAGATAATTTCTTTGTGCTGCGTCGTTATTTTTGTCTTAGATTGCGTGTAGAATTCAGTAACTAAAAGAAATTTCCCATTACATAGGTAGGCATAATATTCACAATTAATCAGCGATAACCACTGTTTGCATGATTAGTGCACACAGTCGAATGAGGACCAAAATTCAGGTTATCTCCAGCATATTCTAAGTTGGTGAAATAAACAGGAATTTGTTATGAATGTGAGTATTCGATGTACCAGGGCTTTGAATTCTGTTGTTTGACAGTTACCGCTAAACTTGAAGTAAACCACATGATCAGGTGAGGGACAGAATTTAGACAAAGCATAGTAAATTCAAAAGCAATGAAACAAATAGAATTTCCACACAACGTAAGTGCTCATTATACTCAGGAATTCGGGTTCAATCGTTTAAGTAATGCCACCGACCAATAATGTTTAAGTACAGGCTACAAATCAGCTGGAGGCCAGTATTTAGTGAAGTTCCGGGAAATTCACAAACAACGAAACAAAAAAGCATGTATGTACTCATTCTAGGGACGGACTTAAGTTATGTTGTTTAAACAAGCCCATTTGTCAATAAGCGTTAAGTAAGGGCCACATGATCAGCTGCGGTCCACGATTCAGACAATCAGTCGCAGAAAAAGCTCCGTTAATATCCGCGAAAATACATGAATACCTTTTTGTCCAATGACATCAGCTTACCTCACACAACGACAGAGTAAGCAACTGTTGCCCTCGCGGAGAACGTCCGCTCTGCACACAGAGGCGGGGAAGATTTCCGTTGCTAAATCTCCCTCCCCCGCCCCCTAGCCCGGGCCGCTATCTACCCTCTCTCTCTAGCTTCAGCATTGCCGGCCTACAAGTTAAGCTGGCACATTATAACCCTCTACTTTGCAAAATGTCTGGACGCACTGGAGCAAACTTCAAAATACTTGCGTTCTTCAATATACTCAATTACAGAGGGTACGAAAACAAAACGGACTGTGCGAGGGAAAATAAATAAATATACTCTTCTCCGGAGCCTGTGTGTTGCCATGGCAACGTGAAATAGCAGAGAGGCTAGACGATGCCAGCATGCCAAGGCACCGAGGGCATTTAACTCTTAGGAAATGGATTCTATGGCTCCGTTTCTCTTTTAAAACGTTTTGTAGTATTTTACAAGTCTGTAGACTGTAAACAATGACAAATTCAACTTCATTTTTTAATGAAAATACTGTTTTTAATAATGTTTCTACAATTATCGACCACGTACCCCACCAGAGAGTGTGATCTCTTTTCTAACTTTTGCTGGTATCACATCACTAAACATCACCAGTTTAAAATATGGCGCTATGAAAATGTGTTATTTATTTGCAATGATTTGTATGCAAATATTGGAATAATGGCTTGACTGCTTTAAGCAAACAAAAACGTTCAACGGCTCCGAACTGTTGCAACTAATGTGATATTCAGTTTAAACCACATAGTAACCGTTGTAGTTTGTAGTTTGTAGATTATTTATGAAGTAAGGATGCCTTTCAGATTCACGACAGAGAAATACGTCGATATGGTATTTATTTATGGCAAATGTGATGTCAATGCTACGGCCAAATTACTTAATAAATTAGAAAGTTTACGAAATAACCCAATTGCCACTCCAGGACAGTTAAAAAATCAATGTTCATGGTAATTAAGATTAAAATATTTTGTTCTCAAGTAACATATACTCTGAGACAAAAAAAAAAAAGAAAAAAAAACGACGCACAAATGATTACAATTTCATAAAAAAATTATAGTTTATTCAAGAGAACGAGCTTCACAAATCGAACAAGTCAGTAATGCGTTAGTCCACCCCTGATTTTAGCAGTTATTCAGTTTGGCATTGATTGATAGAGTTGTTAGATGGGCTCCTGAGGGATATCGAGCGAGGTTCTGTCCAATTGGAGCGTTAGACCGGCAAAATCAATAGATGGTTGGAGGGTCCAATGATAATACTCCAAAAGTTCTCAATTGGGGAGAGATCCTGCGACCTTTTATCCCAAGACAGGGTTTGACAAACGCGAGCACAAGCTCCAGAAACTCTCGCCGTGTGCGGGAGGGTATTATCTTGCTGATCCGCATCAGCTGGGACTGATGGATGACATCGAAAAAGTACAGAGAAGGGCAGCCCGTTTTGTATTATCGCGAAATAGGGGAGATAGAACCACAGACATGATACGTTAAGTGGAGTGGCAATCATTAAAACAAAGGCGTCTTTCGTTGCGACAGGATCTTCTCATGAAATTTCAGTCACCAGTTTTCTTCTCCGATAGCGAAAACATTCTGTTGGCACCCACCTACATAGGGAGAAATGATCATCACGATAAAATAAGAGAAATCAGGGCTCACACAGAAAAATTTAAGTGCTCGTTTTCCCCCGCGCGTCGTTAGAGATTGGAACGGAAGAGAGACAGCTTTAAGGTGGTTCATTGAACCCTCTGCCAGGCACTTTATTGTGAATTGCATAGTAATCACGTAGATGATGATGTAGAAGTGTAAGCCCAGGTTGGCTTGCTGTGAAGGGCAACAAACTGGGACATAGAATATCGTCGACGAACGGCTGTGCTGTAAGGGTGGCGCAGATGACAACCAAGGGGATGCTGTATGAAAAGAAGTGTCACCCCTGACGATTACCCCTGGTTGTCGGGCCATATGGCGGGTGACAGTCAGGTTGGTATCCCAGCGTTATTCGGGGTGTCTCCAGACACTTCTTCGGCCTGGAATCGCAATGACCGGAGTGGAATTGCCTTCGTGATGAGTCCCGCTTCGAACTGAGCCCCGACGAGCTGTGAACACATGTCTGGAGGCGCCCAGGTCAGGGGTGGGATTCCAACCTGACTGTTGCCAGCCATATGATCCGAAAACAAGAAATGCTGATCTAGGGTGACATTTCATAGTCTTGTAGCGTTTATCTATGCACAGAAGGCTTATGATGTGCAAAATATTATTGAATCATATTCCAGTACGTTACATCAAACACGAAATTTCCTGGCAGACTAAAACTGTGTGCCGGACCGGGACTCGAACTCGGGAACTTTGCCTTTCGCGGGCAAGTGCTCTACCATCTGAGCCACCCAAGCACCACTCACGACCCGTCCTCACAACTTCAATTCTGCCAGTGCCTCATCTCCTATCTTCCAAACTTGACAGAAGCTCTCCTGCGAACCTAGCAGAACTAGCACCCCTAGAAGAAAGTTCTGCTAGGTTCGCAGGAGAGCTTTTGTGTAGTCTGGAAGGTAGGAGACGAGGCACTGACAGCACTGAAGCTGTGATGACGGGTCGTGCTTGGGTAGCTCAGATGGTAGAGCACTTGCCTGCGAAAGGCAAAGGTCCCGAGTTCGAGTCTCGGTCCGGCACACTGTTTTAGCCTGCCAGGTAGTTTCATATGAGCACACACTCCGCTGCACAGTGAAAATCTGATTATCGATAAAATAAACAAACGTGACTTGTGGTAGAAAAATAAACAAAACTGTTATTTAAGGCGGTTTTTAACCAACAAATGGTGATGCAATTAGTATTGGTTTTCGCTAGAACCCTTTTACGCAGAACGGGCAACTGGTGTCAAGCTCTCTTACAAGCAAGGCGTTTTTCTGCCAGAAAGTTTTAGCAATTTGAAGTCGACAATATATCAGCCCCTGACTTAAAGGAGTTGTTTTGTAGGACACTTCCTGAGGTATCAAGCAGCGGTCAGTTTGGAAATGGAAGGAAATGTGGAGCGGGGTAAAAGTTGAGGAGGGACAAGAAGGCTCGACAACAATAAGTAGGTTCAAGTGAATGTAGGCTGCGGTAGTAATGCAGATGCGATGAGTATATTGCACTGGATAGACTAGCGTGAAGAGCTGCGTCAAACCATTCGGCTTGCAGGCTACAACAACAGGTGTCAATCATTTTGGCAAGTAAAATATAGTGATATTTTGTCTGTTGTTTACACTCCTTTTTTGTTCATTGCTAAGACGGACGCATGGGCTTTTTGACGTACGGTTGATTGTAGTGACTGGTATTTTCAGCCAAATGCCAGACAAATTTGTTTTGGAGTAAAATGGATGTTTGATAATGATGTCCGTTTCTGTTATTTGCTTTATAGCCAAGACGGAACACTAGTCGGAATTGATGGATTGGAGCAACTACTGTTTTGCTTGCGGAAAATGCCGGCCGATGACTTGCCATTTTGTGTTGCAATGTGGTTGCAATGTGGTTCGCAGTCGAATTACCTCTATGTCAATATGCCGGAAACCACTGCGAAGTGCATGGCGGACGGTTATGAAAATTGTACTGCAAATTAGGGACGTTCCCTCCCATGGAGTAAGCGAAGAATGGCTGCTTAAATGACTCTGGTTTTAGCGTACCCTGCAGTATATTACTCAGATAATTCTCGTTCTCAAAATTTTTAAAGGAGGGCTTCAGGCTGCCCTTCTACACTGAAGCGCCAAAGATACTCGTATGGGCATGCGCATGTATATAGAAAACGCCGCTTCGGTCGGCATCGACTATATAAGACAACACGTGTCTGGCGCGTTTGTTAGATCGGTTACTGCTGCTAAAATGGCAGGTTATCCAGATTTAAGTGGGTTTGAACGTGGTGTTACAGTCGGTACGGGAGAGATGGGACACAGCATCACCAAGGTAGCAATGAAGTGGGAATTTTCGCGTACGACCATTTCACGAGTGGACCGTGAATATCAGGAATGCGGTGAAACATCAAATCTCCGACATCGCTGCGTCCGGGAAAAGATCCTGCAAGAACGGGACAAACGACGAATGCAGAGAATCGTTCAATGTGACAGAAGTGCAACCCTTCCGCAGATTGCTGCAGATTTCAGTGCTGGACCATCAACAAGTGTCAGTGTGCGTACCATTCAACGACAAGTCATTGATATGGGCTTTCGGAGCTGAAGGCCCACTAGTGTACCCTTGATGACTAGACGACACAAAACTTTAGGCCTCGCCTGTGCCCGTCAACACCGACACTGGACTGTTGATCATGGGAAACATGCTCCCTTGTTGGACGAGCCTTGTTTCAAAATGTATCGAGCGAATGGACGTGTACGGGTATGGAGACAACCTCACGAATCCTTGGATGCTGCATGTCAGCAGGGGACTGTTCAAGCTGGTGCAGCTCTGTAATGGTGTGGAGTTGTGCAGTTGGAGTGATATGGGACCCCTGATACGTCTAGATACAACTCTGACGGGTGACACGTACATAAGCATTCTGTCTGATCACCTACATTCATCCATGTGCATTGTGCATTCCGACAGACTTGGGCAATTCCAGCAGGACAATGCAACACCCCACACGTCCAGAATTGACTTTCCAGAATGGAACATTATTGAGCATGTCTGACATGCCTTCCAACGTGTTGTTCAGAAGAGATCTCCACTCCATCGTACTCTTACGGATTTACGGACAGCCCTGCAGGATTCATGGTGTCAGTTCCCTCCAGCACTACTTTAGACATTCGTCGAGTCCATACCACGTCGTATTGCGGCCGTTCTGCGTCCTCGCGGGAGCCCTACACGATATTAGGACGGTGTACCAGTTTCTTCGGTTCTTCAGTGTATAAACACGTCCAATATCCGCTGTTAGTCCTTTGAGATATTGGGCCTACACCCATGAGCAACAATGTAGTACTGGTCTGTCACCATTGCAGGCTGAGTACATTTTCCCAGTATCCTATCAAGGAACTGAAGTCCGCAACATTTTTTTATCCATGACCGAACCTTTGTGTTCTTTCGATTTTATAACCCCATAAATTGTTGTATCCAGGCACTTGTGTAACACCCAGGCATTTGTATGCCCCAGTGTGGCTCACTGATATTGTGGTCAGAGGATAATAGGTTTTTGCGTTTTGTGAAGTGCGTATTTCTACGTCTATGAGCAATTACTGCAAATTAACAGTTTTCGCATAACTCTGAATCTTATTAAAGTCCGCATGGACATTTGTGAAGCTTTTTTCGTATGTAACTGCATTATACACTGCTGGAAGAAAAAATGTAACACGCTCAAGGTCATTTTATTAAGTGAAGTGACAGATTGATCATCATTCTACATCTACATCTACATGACTACTCTGCAATTCACATTTAAGTGCTTGGCAGAGGGTTCATCGAACCACAATCATACTATCTCTCTACTATTCCACTCCCGAACAGCGCGCGGGAAAAACGAACACCTAAACCTTTCTGTTCGAGCTCTGATTTCTCTTATTTTATTTTGATGATCATTCCTACCTATGTACGTTGGGCTCAACAAAATATTTTCGCATTCGGAAGAGAAAGTTGGTGACTGAAATTTCGTTAAAAGGTCTCGCCGCGACGAAAAACGTCTTTGCTGTAATGACTTCCATCCCAACTCGTGTATCATATCTGCCACACTCTCTCCCCTATAACGCGATAATACAAAACGAGCTGCCCTTTTTTGCACCCTTTCGATGTCCTCCGCCAATCCCACTTGGTAAGGATCCCACACCGCGCAGCAATATTCTAACAGAGGACGAACGAGTGTAGTGTAAGCTGTCTCTTTAGTGGACTTGTTGCATCTTCTAAGTGTCCTGCCAATGAAACGCAACCTTTGACTCGCCTTCCCCACAATATTATCAATGTGGTCCTTCCAACTGAAGTTGTTCGTAATTTTAACACCCAGGTACTTAGTTGAATTGACAGCCTTGAGAATTGTACTATTTATCGAGTAATCGAATTCCAACGGATTTCTTTTGGAACTCATGTGGATCATCTCACACTTTTCGTTATTTAGCGTCAACTGCCACCTGACACACCATACAGCAATCTTTTCTAAATCGCTTTGCAACTGATACTGGTCTTCGGATGACCTTACTAGACGGTAAATTACAGCATCATCTGCGAACAATCTAAGAGAACTGCTCAGATTGTCACCCAGGTCATTTATATAGATCAGGAACAGCAGAGGTCCCAGGACACTTCCCTGGGGAACACCTGATACCACTTCAGTTTTACTCGATGATTTGCCGTCTATTACTACGAACTGCGATCTTCCTGACAGGAAATCACGAATCCAGTCGCACAACTGAGACGATACCCCATAGGTCCACAGCTTGATTAGATTGTAGGAGTATATGATAACAAATTCAGTCCAAACTGAACATACATGTTACAGTGCATGGTTCACAAACAGTGGCATCAATACACAGTTTATGCCCCTTGGCGCCAAGGCAGGCGTGTGTGGTCACATGCAAGCGATCATAAACGGCTGAATGGCATCCTGAGACAGATCGTCCCAAGCGTTTTGCGCCTTTTGTTCCAATTCGCAATGGTTCTTGCCGGCCCTGGAGAACGAGTAAGTTCCCGCTTCATCATGTCCCATACGTGTTTAAAAGATTTGATGATCTTGCTGGCCACTTGTGCAACAGTAACGTCGCGTTTATAATGCTACTCCTGTTAAAGGAATTATATTTGACCGTGACTTTGTAGTAACAGCTAAGGTATCGGATTAAATTTAGTTTCTGGAAAGACTTCTACTGACAGCAAGCAGTAGCAACATAAACAGGAATCACAACACTGCTCTATTATACTAAAGTAAATAGTAATTACGTAAAAGGAAATGGTCCCAAGTCTAATTAGGCAAAGTTGTTCCAAGTACTAGCACCGTTCACAAAGAAAGTTTGGTATTTACTGCGTGTTATTCACTTTCACTAAGACATTTTCACCATTGAATATCGCTATTAGAGACGCTAGAACCTACTGTTAGTTATTGTTTATAGACGATGATGAAACGCCTTAGAAAAGAAAGGCATCCTCACGCCATTTCTCCAAATAAATTGCAATTATCGTTATTATTTTATGTTATTCTTTTTGATGTTTTATATAGGTGTTTGGATAATTTTCGGGTTATGTGTATTATATTTTGATTTTCTTTATGTTCACCACATATTAGAAACAAAACCGAACTGATTTCATTATTACTTTGTATCTCATTCCACAATTTGGTAAATTCAGGGGCAGAGAAAAAGTGTAAATATTTTGACCTGTGTTAGCAGTCGTGGCTTGGAAGAAGCTTTAGCTCTTAATCCAGACGCACGAAAAATTGCATTTCTGTCAGACAGTCCTTAACGTTGATGTATGAACTCATTTTTAAAAGTTCCTCGAGGCATGAATTTCCGATGTCTTGGCTAACCGCGGACCCGTTACTACTCCGGCGCTGACTTCGTTGCTCCCCGGGCTCTTAAAAGCCATGAATGATGCTTAACTGACACTAAGCAGCGCGCAACTTCCCTGCAGAGGCCCGTTAATTATTTAAAACAGGTCCGCTTCGCGACCGTATTTGGTACCCCAAGCGCCGGGGGCAGCCCTTTTTCGCGGCGGCCGATGGCCATATGGTTTAATCAGCCCGACGGCACCGGCCGATGCAGTTTTTGACGGCTGCAATCTAAATTACTATCGATACGTCGCAGCGAAAAGAACAAAGAAAAATCAATTTCGTCTTGCAAACGTGATAGTGAAACAGAAACAAATAGGCGACGAACATCTTAACCGGTTACCGTAACGGGTTGTGGGCCACCGAATACCTTTTGTTCCACCGGCAGCGCTCGATTTGGTCCTGCTGCTCAGCCGTCTTCTTCCTTTTTCCCGCGCGTCGGTCGATTTTTGTCTGCCGCGCCGCCGCAGGTTGCACTATAGGTCAGTGACTAGCAGGTTAACGCGCGGCCCGTCCAGATGGCAGCACCGACGGGGGCCCGTGAGCGCGGCGACAGGCAGAGGTCTCTACTAGTAGTAGTACACCGCCGTTGACAGAAGTCCGTTGGCTTGTGTGCGGGATGTTCGTCTGCTAGCGCGCGGCCCGGCTACATCCGAGGATGTTCGCTAATCAGGTGAGGCAACACAGCGGAGGGAACAGCTGCAGACTCGTCGGCTGCTGTCTGGCCGACGCACCGGCAGCAGATGCGCCGCTTCGCGGCACAAACACGAAAATCTGTTTTGTTTTAGTTTACGCTCGCAGCGTCGATTCCGCTTATCTCTGTCGTGTCGCACGAGTGAAACGAATAAAACGAGCACCGCACGAGTCTGACTCCCAAGTGTAAGTGACGCGACGCGTGCGCCGACGTACTATAGAAAGGACTTTGAGCTGTGTCAAGATTTCAAACGTTTAAAGAGTGTCCTAAAATAATGAAGTTGGTTAACGGTCTACCCGTATCAAAGATAAGCAGTTGCGGAGCTCAGCTGGGCGACTTTCGTCAGGTCAGAGAGCTGTAAACACAGAGCGTAGAAAGCCAGCTGTTAATTGCATGTTTGAAAGTACCGCCGAACGTGCTATCCATTGTTACGTAGTTTCAACTAAATGAAGCGTCCATGCTGCAATATGAACACCGCGATGATTATAAGCAAGCATTTACATTCTTGTACAGACACAGCAGTGCAATAAATTCCTAAGTGAATTATAGGAAAAACCGAACTGTGGTAATATTTGTCGCAATAATTTTTAATTGAGAGTTGTAGGTCAACCGCTATATATGTACCGCTTGTATGAAATTTAAATTCGCATGATATCGTGATATGGCCAGTATTAAGTTATGCTGGAGTCCAAAATTTCTGCTCATGAAAAAAATGTTTATTACACAATTAAAAAGGATTCCCTATGTAGAACCAACGTTTTTAACCACACTCATTTTCTTAGTATTACGTAGGTTTCGAACATGAAAAACTACATCGTGTATAATAAAATTTGCAAAATATGGACAAAAGTGTATATTTCGTAAAACGTTTACAGTATTGTTAAACTTGTACAATGTTTCTTCAATAACCAGCGGGATATATATTCATTATTATTTAGTTTTTAAACTTTATTTTACATATATGAGTGTAGTTTAATATAGGAAAAGAATTGTTCGTTTCTCTGTTATCATGTTTGCTCTAACATATCTTATTAACCAACAGACAATACTATTTTCAGGTTTTTCTTCCTTTATTACGCTCTTGGAACGGTGTAATAAACGAAATAAGCTATCGTTTAAACAAATGACGTCCACTACTAATTCCTCAACGAGTGTAATTTACAACAGTCGCGTCTTTGAGTAGCCTCTGCGTCATTGCGTGGCGGATGGTCGCGAATGTGATTTCCACATTTTCTTTGCGCTCTTTGTGCAGCCAAATTTGTCGTCCACGCAGCAGTAAATCATGATTCTGAAAGGAACTTTGTTTATTCCCAATTCAAAGTCTCAACCTTCTTCGGAATACCACTCCATGTACATTTCAGGTGTTATTAAACAAATGCCTACCCAATCCACTTTCGGCTCCCGGAAAAAAGAGCTATTTTCATCTCTAAAAAGGAAAATCAAATATATAAAAATGATAAATACGTTGAAACAAGAATTTATTTTAAGTAGCACAAAAAATAGTAAGCTAAGGCAGGAATTTTTGTAATGCCCAACCACTTATAGCGTAAGCATAAAAGCTCTCGGGTAACTGTCATTGCAAGTCGTGTTGCAATTTAACATCTAGTTTCTTGTTAAATGCACTTTAGCTTCCGATTACAGTTTTATCCACTGATGATAATTCCCCAATAGAGGTGAATCTTTTTTCAGACAGCATTAAGTGTGCTGTATCAAAGTTTTAATCGAATGAGAAGTCACGGTCGTCAAGAATATGGGAAGCGCTACAATAAACAGCATAATTATGTCATAGTATTGCATTATATTTTTTTGAGCTTCCGTCTGTGTGCAAATGAATGAACGCGTTTTATATTGTTTCATCGTATAAATTTCGCCTCAGTTTATTACAAAGTATCTTACGAGCAGTTCAGGATGTGCAGGGCGACAGCATTAAAAAATCCATGTTTTCGTAGTTTAAAAGTAATCACCAGCGCAGTTATAAGCTCTAAATCGCAACATTAAATTTAATGGGCAGTGGACGTAGACAGCATGATTCATCAACAAACATTTAAACAGCTTATAATTTTCGTTTACTTCTTGACACAGTCACTTTTTTGTGAAACGCTCACAACAGGATTCAGTCACATTGGCCATCGTCAGATGCTCAGAACGGCATTTAGTTTAACACGTGGATATTTTAGGCGTTGAGAACAACTATAAGGACCCTAAGCACGCCCTAATATATATTGAGATTGTAGCATGTGTGCATACTCCTGACAACTGTTGAGTGAACCAATTCTATTTATATCTGTTACCCCACACTCTACATACGAACATCCACGAAAAGCTGTATCACCAATTTCTCGGATATTCATTTCCATAAGGACCCCAAGCACAAAGTATATTTTTGTTGCTCTGCACTGCTCAATTTCTACCCAGGGTTGACAACATAATTTAATGTCTACATCATTCACGTAGTAGTAATACTTAATAATCGGAGGTGTATTGGCTGTTTTATCTGAAACTCAGGCCCGCAGATGTGCTTAATGAGGACCGTGCTGAATAGGTCATAACTGCGTGTGTGGTGAATTTTGTATCTGGCCTTTATGTTGTGATTCTAGTTTCACATTAATTACAAACTTTACAAGTATCAAAAGGCAATATTTCCTCTAACCTATATAAGGAAATTCTGTGAATTGACATTAACAATTAATGTAATGTTTATTAACATAAAGTGGGTACATTATTTTTTGTAGGAAGTATAGGATACTGAGACCTGGCTAAAAAACAATTCAGGCTTATGAGATTGGTGGTTTCTCTGTAAATATGATTTTCACAAACATGTAGTTTCCTCAGAACTTTGTTCTGTGCTTCGGACGCTTATGGTTCTCAGTGCCTCATTCATTCACTAACCGCTGCTCCTAGCATCTGACGACGGCCAATGTGCCTGAAACAGATCGTGGCTGTGTCATGAGAAAGTGGATGAGTCAACAAATAAAAATTATAAAAAGTCCATCACTGTTTCCGTAAACGATTTTTTTTTTTTCAAATTTAAATAGCTTGTCAGACGATGTTAACAGGCATTGTGTTTCATACCGGTGATTCGCGAGCTTATGATGGTTAGCTTATTTTATTTTTTTATTGATGATTTGCTTAAACTGCAAGATTGGGATCATTAGGTTCTCTATTACAACTAACCAATCTTTGTGTGTACGTTACATTATGCTCTTTATGAGATGCATGTCTCCGCCATAAATTACAGTATATACTGCTTTCTAGTGAATGTGAGAATGAACTGAACTGATTTTGTGTTTTGTATAATGTGAGCATAGTAAGTAAATCTTTGCAGCTGAGATTAGTCATAATTATCTGCCCGTTGAATACGCTACGGAATACAGTGATTTCTTTCTGGCCTCTGCATTTTTCCTTCCTTATCTTTGAGACACTCAAAGCTAGCTTCGCCTTTCCTGTAGTTTATTGCAAAGATACCCTTCTTAACGATCGCAGGTCATCTGACGCCTAAGACTTCAGGTCACTGGGGGACTCGTAAAACGTTCGTGCACCCGGTAGTAATGAGCAGTAATTCTAAGAGCAGTAAACACACACCAGCTTTCGGGCTGTCCTGGCTGGTTTAGACTTTCAGCGATTAAGTCGCTTCAGTCTGCACATTTTTTGATCAGCTGTAAGATTTTTTTTGTACGCTGGTGTTTCAAAAATTTAATGACTTTCTCTAAAATTCCACTGTTTTCGCCTATCAGTTCAAACCCGTTATAGAAGATGACACGTCGAACATGTGCTTAGCGTTTCTCTGTGGCGATAAAGACGTCTTTCGCTTGAAATCTTGAACGGTACTTGTGTAGACAATATATTACACCAATGTCCCGTAAACAATAATAATCTAAGGTCTTTGAGGTCTAGACATTTGAGTGAAGAGAAACGACAAGTCAAGCATCGGGAAAGATTACACTGAGTAATAATTTATACAGTCCGACAAGATGTCAAAAGTATTTCACGGAAATATTCTACATCAATAGAACTCACGTGATTATAGCAATCTAGCTACAAATAGATAGTTGACAATTTTCTGGCTGTGCAGTACGGGCATCGATTCCAACTAGATGTAAGTATATATACAAATTGACCTTTATGTACTACTTTTATAAACGTAAGTAGATTCACCAAATGTTAACATCTACAGGTTTATTTTACAATGGCGACATAGCCGAAACAAGCTTGTAGTGAAGAAGAAACGTTACTACTGCAGGCTACTTGGGATTATTCATTATAAAATGAAACAATGGAAGTATATTTTCCGGAAATGATGCCCCACAGCTCTTGTACATTTGAAAATGTCACGTTATCCCCTTGAACTGCCGGTAAAACACATTATTTATACAGTCAGTTTCAGCTGTCCGACCATCATCAGGTTCATAAAAGCATTTACCGCATCACGTTAGCGAAATGTAAAATCGCCATCGTCATATGAGAAAACGAACTCTCGTCATATCGTAATGGCATGATATGATGCTAACAGTGACAGTGTATCAATCACGGTTTTATCAGCTGACGACAACGATCCTATATTTCGGCTAACATGCTGCTATGAATGGTCAGACGACGGAAAGTGACTGTATAAATGAAGCATTTTGTCAGCAGCCCAAGGTGGTAATATGACATTTTTCAAAAACAGTCGAAGTTCTATACAAAGACTCGCCCTAATGCGCCACAGCAAAGAGTCCCTTAGTAATGCGGGCTGTATCGATAACTTTGTGTCGAGGTAGCATAGCCTAGGTTTAATGTCTGCACTACGAATATAAAGCAGCAGCGATTTCTACTTCCTGTCCCTCTATTTTTTGTGATTGCCGTATGTTTCTCAAAGCTCGGCGAATGCATTACTTTCAGATTTTGAGGCTAAGTCTTACTATTATTTGGTGACTCTAAACTCGATGGCTAGCAAGCTGCTTGATACTCTTAGCACTTCGTTCCCGTCAGTAGACGTTGCATTTTTGATGTGCGACTAATACACACTGTCATTCGGTGCCGACTAAATGTTCATTGCATTCTGACTAACATTTACAGTCGCGCCACTAACTGCAGTAAAGTTGTTAGAATGTGACAATTGGAGATCCCCAAGGCGTCGAGAAAGACATTCATCAGCTATCGTTCGTATCAAGCTGCGACAAGGAAAGTAGCGCAACTCGAAGAACGGCAATGTGTGTTGTGTTCACGAAAGTGCACAAAAAATGTAATGGAACTTACTGCCAGCAATACATGATTTTGAAACTTGAAGGAAGCTTATGCTGTTTCAGTATAAGTTTTATAGAATTAATTCTTTAAATCGTGTTTCCTCAAGTATTGCATTTTTGAGTTATTTCATTGTTCTTGCCGCGTGCGATATATGTTGTAAGATTAATATTTGTTTTTAATTTTTATCAACTTATCTTTACAAAATGATTATATTTTTGCGACACAAGCGATAGTAAAATATAAAGAGACCTGAATGATTGTGAAACAAACGTAAACACAGCCTAAACTCATGAATGAAATGACGTAAGTTACAATATTTTCACAAACAAATACACTCAAAAATGTTTACAGTTGCAGCTTATCCCCTGAGAGTAAAAGAATAAAACGCGGTATTTCACATAACAAGCATTTATTTCTGTTTGTGACTGTTCTTGTGATAGGTACCTTCTTTGACACGCAACGATTTTGCACGGAATCTAAAAGACTGCACGTTCTTGCACTTTTCTCGACTTCTCAACTTAAAAATGTCTGTTTAATGCAAGTACGTCTTCTTCAAGAGATGTCCGTTTTGAAGTTTCTGATGTTTGTAGTTCCGGCGTGCAACACTTGACGAATTTCTTTTTCTTTCTTTGAGTCGGCAAATTGTCTTACTGCTTTGTCGTTTTATTATCACGTCTGTGCGGTAGTTTTCAGTTACAGTTATGCTGTTTTACATGGGCCGTTACATAATTCCATACCAGTTTCCAGTTAATGTATTCATAAAATGATTTGGATCAATTTTGTAGTGAACGTTACTGTGTAGGTACGCGACGTCTTTCTGCAGTAAGTCATGTTCTCTGTGCTATCCATTACATGTACTTAAAAAAGAAATGGTATTCTTCAGTAAAATACCAGTCGATTACGAGACAGTCCTAGCTAAACAACCCTGTAACGTGATGTTTCATAACTCTTGTAGTCTTTAGGAAGCCTGAAGAACAAAAAATTTGGTGTCTTCATCATTCCTGCAATTTAGTGCGTTACGTACGCTCCCTTTTCTGCAAATCACGTTACAAAACAATATCATTTGCATTATTGGATATCGTTTTCAACAGTAATTGACTGCTCGTTTGGCGCGCAGCTGTCGCCGTGTATAACAAACATGAGCAGGAGTCTCGTGACTGTATATGTGAGAACGCATCAGTAAAGATGTCGTTCGGTTTTGATATTCGAAAGTAATTTATTCTCACTAACATAGGCAACCCATAATGGGTGCATTTTACAGAAAGAATGGAAGAAGACAGCATTCTTTTCATGAATATTGTTTCTTGAAATGTCCTGTAATACTTAGTATATTTCGTTCGCCTTAGAACCAATACTGGAAGCAATTTTCCATTTTGATCTTGCTGTCTGAGAAACAATATCAGCTTCCAGCGGCGGAGAAAATCGCTGGCTGTATATTTTTTGTTTTACTTAATGGAATAAAAAGCAGGTGGATATGGGCATTGAGGCGTTAACTGCATGTTTTCTTCGTCAAGTAATCAAATAATACGCTGTGTGATGACTGGCATTGTCATGATGAACAATGATGACCTTTTTGCAGTTTTTCATGGCTTCATTGACGTCCTTTGTGCGAGTCAGCATTAACTGGACAAACCTCAGACGGCTGTGGCATACCAAACGACTGTCGCCTGCCATACGTTCCGACAGTCCTTTGGTTGTCATTCGCTGCACCCTTAGAGCACAGCGGTACATCGACGATACTCTGCGCCACGTTTTGTTGTCCTTCATGGCACTGCCTTTAGCTGGTCTCGTAATACCTACTACGAGACCAGCTAAAGGCACTGCTATATTTATAACACGAAGGCTACTGGATTGGAGCAGTTTAGGCCTGAAGATGATGTAGTGTAACGTCGAAACTGGTTGCCTAGAAATAAACCTATACAACGGCGATTGGTATTGTTTTTATTGAACATTGAACAGCCGTAGTCCTATACTCTACCAGAAGATGGAGTCTCATTCATTGAGCGGTCCTGCTATGAAATGAAATGACACCAGACCATCACTTGTGCTTGGCTGCCCATATTGCGGGCAACAAAGTGGTTTCTAACCCCTGTCTGGGGCGTCTCCCAGACTAGGAATGTTGATGTAAACTTAGGCTTCCGCGGACGTTGTTGCAGTCAATAAAATGCTTCTGGGTTTCAGGCCGCATTGTCAGCTCTAAAATTCCGACGTTTCGGCGACTGATGGGGAAAAAAAAAAGGATATGGTTCAATTCAAATGGCTCCGACACTATGGAACTTAACTTCTGAGGTCATCAATCCCCTAGAACTTAGAACTACTTAAACCTAACTAACCTATGGATATCACACACATCCATGACCGAGGCAGGATTCGAACCTAGAACCGCACGGCCACCGCGGCCAGCAACTGTTGTAAGACGCCTTCCTTAGGATGTACTGCTAACTGATAATTGACAATGCGGCCTTAAACCCAGAAAATTTTTATTGACTTGGAATGTTGATACTTCTAAAAATAACGGGAATCCGCTATATCGATATATTAAACATGTCGCAGTCGCCCCCTGTATGTCAATATAAATTATCGATATATCGATTAAGAAATACTGACCTATTGGCTTATAAAAATATCGGCTGCTCGTTGAAAATGTACTGCCGGTTTTAGAGTTGTTTAGGTATTGATTTATTATTAGATATTCTGTACATCAACAAATTAGCAGCCTGCCTATGCCCCTTAGAGCAGACAGAAAAACACTGAGCTGAAAGAGAAACACTTAATTTGAAAATTTTGTAAGTTAATAATGGGACATTGTGCAGATGAAAACCTTGTATTACAATACTTTTTTGGCTGACTGTTGTGAGTTTAGCTAACAACTGTGTACATAGTGCATTGTCATGCAATATTTCATTTCAAGTAACCTCTCACACCTTCTTTTCTTAATTTGTCATTGGATTCACGTTGAAATAAACTTTTTTTCACGCTGATGTAGGAAAATGGCGTCGTGAAGCTAAACGTTGCAGTTTCTGTCGATAGCGTCGACCGACGATTACGTCTCCATTTACCCTCACGCGTCGCCACCCGCTGAAAAGACCAGTGTCGTCATTTAGATTGTTGTTCATGATTTTCAGTATCTGTTTTTGAAGAATGCCGATGTGGAGAAATAGTACAGTAGTTGCCTTAAAAATTGATTTTTTTAACGCGTCTGGCGTGCTGTTTCTTCACATTGGAAATCTTGTTATTCCATTTACAATGTCATCACGCAGTGCAATCGGACCACTCGTTTTGTGCCACTTATACTTGCTTCACATAGTCAACTCGTTTTGTGCCACGTATACTTGCTTCACATAGTCAAACACAAAGACTGGACGTGATGAAATCCTCAAAAAGTAGTAAGACTCCTTACGCAGTGAAAGTAAAATTATGTCCTACTACAATTTCAAAAGAAAATTTCAAATATTTACCGAAAACTGAGAAAAAAATATAATATAATACAGGGTGATTCAAAAAGAATACCACAACTTTAAAAATGTGTATTTAATGAAAGAAACGTAATATAACCTTCTGTTACACATCATTACAAAGAGTATTTAAAAAGGTTTTTTTTCACTCAAAAACGAGTTCAGAGATGTTCAATATGGCCCCCTCCAGACAGTCGAGCAATATCAACCCGATACTCCAACTCGTTCCACACACTCTGTAGCATATCAGGCGTAACAGTTTGGATAGCTGCTGTTATTTCTCGTTTCAAATCATCAATGGTGGCTGGGAGAGGTGGCCGAAACACCATATCCTTAACATACACCCATAAGAAAAAACCGCAGGGGGTAAGATCAGGGCTTCTTGGAGGCTGTCACGGGCTGCAGACAGTGCTTGAACCAATTTCAGACGATAAGGTTTCATAACTAACCTTTTTCGTAGGACTCTCCATACAGTTGATTGTGTAATTTGCAGCTCTCTGCTAGCTCTGCGGGTCGATTTTCCTGGGCTGCGAACAAATGCTTGCTGGATGCGTGCTACATTTTCATCACTCGTTCTCGGCCGTCCAGAACTTTTCCCTTTGCACAAACACCCATTCTCTGTAAACTGTTCATACCAACGTTTAATACACCACCTATCAGGAGGTTTAACACCATACTTCGTTCGAAATGCACGCTGAACAACTGTCGTCGATTCACTTCTGCCGTACTCAATAACACAAAAAAGCTTTCTGTTGAGCGGTCGCCATCTTAGCATCAACTGACGCTGACGCCTAGTCAACAGCGCCTCAAGCGAACAAATGTACAACTAAATGAAACTTAATAGCTCCCTTAATGCGCCGACAGATAGTGCTTAGCTCTGCCTTTTGTCGTTGCAGAGTTTTAAATTCCTAAAGTTGTGGAATTCTTTTTGAATCACCCTGTATAACACAAAATAAAAATATCGGTACTCAGTATTGCAATTTTGGTATCGACATTGCGATATACAGACCAACTCGTCGTTATACATCGATACTTCCCGTGGGAGTATCGATTTATAGGTATATCGATATTTTATCAACAACCCTACTCTAGACACGTTCTGCTGCTCATCGGGGCCCAGTTCGAAGCGGAACTTTTCATGACGACAATTCTGCCCCAATAAATGATATTCCAGACCGAAGACGTGTCTGGAGACTCCTCGGACATGTCAGTATTTTCAAAAAAAGAAAACCTTTAGTTGGGTATTCTAAAGCAAAACCCTGCACACTGCACACTGCACTAACTGAGCAGAGTAGCTGCATAGCCTAGAATCAAGATAATTGTCGTACATGTCAATATTGTGACGGGTTACCTTTGTTTGAAGTCCATTTTCTGCCGTAAATATGCCTGGTACGAAATTTTGTTACAAATATATATATATATATATATATATATATATATATATATATATATATAATCTTCGTTGTGGTCTTTTTATATTACAGTGGTATTACTTTTTTATGACATTTCTATGAGGTACTTTCAGAGGCAGGTAAGTACACAGTTCATTTCGCAGGTAGTAGTCGGTCTGTACTGAACTTTTGCCATCCTAGCAGCGGACTCCACACACTTTAGTTTCGCAGAACAACACATCTGACTCACTTCAACCGTTAGGATGCGATCAAAAGGTCGCAAGCGGGCGCAGCGATTTTAACATTCCACGATGCCTCCTTTCACTTTTGACGCATCTTTTTGTACACGAAGGTGCGAAGTCATGGTACACCGACTGGGTCAGGAGGTTCAAAGGCTGAAGGAAGAGGAGAGTCTAGCAGCTGCAATAGCTCTTCACGGAATAATATCATGTTGTATTTACAGCTGTCATTTGGTTAAGGAACACACCACCTCTCATCAACCAGAATGCTAACACAAACTGTACAGGGCGATTCAAAAGGTTGCGCATAAATTTAAGTAGCTAAGAGAGGAGTCGAAATACAACTTTGGAACAGGAACTAACGGTCTTGAACGAAAGAATATGAGATTGCCGTTAGAACTGACTGCTACTTTGTTTTCCGTATCTGAAAGAACACAAGCACAATGTTAAAGCTAGACGAAAGAACACAAAAGACAATCAAATGAATGAGAATGTGAGCAGACTGGTACACTACAGGTATACTACAGTGTCCTCTACATAGTGATAACAGGGGTGACAATGTTGTAGATATGTAACTTTGTATAAAGAAGTCTTGATTTCTGGCCATCTATAAACAAAACAGAGAACGAAATTTACCAGAGATCTTCTGTGATTCAGATCACAAAGAGATACAAATAAATGTTAAGCCCTTCCTGGGTTGCTTCAGTCATACAGGGTGCATGCATGTCTGAAGGTCGTTGTAATGTGAAGACACAACAGTGTATAAATATAGACATTACAAACATAAGGCATTACAACCATAGCCTCGACGGGCTAAAATGACAGTATTGGCTGTCCCTCTGCGGGAATCAACAAAGTGTGCGAGCGTAAAGGTTATGGACTCGCGTGACCGAAGTTTGGGCCAATCATAGAGGCGTGCTCGGATAACCGAAGCGCTTCGGCCATCAAAGTTTAGATTTTCGGCGGTTTTTCTAACTTGCAAATACGAAAATATATCCACAACACCCGAAGTCGGGACACTTGAGACAAGCCGAGATGTAGACTAACCAAAACGAAAGATAGCTTCCGAATAAAAATGTTAAGTGCATAACCAAATAATGTTTAATACCTGCATTACAAAGCAAAAATTTTGAGTGACTTAAAAATACATTCATTATAGTCGACGAATGAATTCCTTTGTTGTTACCGAACAACGATTACTAGCTTGCATTTCCGTGCTGTTATACTAGCAAAAATTCTGATATTATACTTGCAATATTATTGTCATATCTATTATCATTATTGAAGATCCTGATGCAGTGACCCCATTCCAAGCTAGTCAGCGTTAATTTCAATGACGATAACAGTAAATGAAAATTACCAGGCCGATTTCCTTCCCTATTCCTTCTAATCTGTCTCTAATGACCTCGTTGTCGACGGGATATCGAAGCCAATTCTTCCTTCCTAACGTTTCCTCTCCTGTTGCAAGAGACACCATTAAAGTTAGTTCAAATGACTGGTCTAAGCGGGAAATCTGGGTTCGAGCACCGTTCTAGCACAGATTGTTCATTTGTCACAAACAGCAAAATGCGAAAATATTTCGTAAGCCGTACAGTGTACTGCGAAGTGTAGAGGGTGAGGCCTATAAAACTCATCATCGACACCCTTTCAGTGGTTGTTCAGAGACGTCCTTAGGTATAGGCCTAAGGGACCCACGGACTCCAGCGGCTCGTACAGAGTAATAACGTAATTGTGATTTATTCGGTTTGTTACCGCAATCATCCTTGTTTATGTCAAAATACCTTCACAACATTGAAGAAGCCTGTAATATGCAGAAAATCAAAACGAAAAACATACAACACAGACTGATGCTACAACCATCAGACGAAACACATACTTCTTTCAGAGCGTTTCAGTCTCTTCTGTCAATGTACAGTACAGCACGCAGCAAAAGCAGACGTTTCCCTCAGAGGTATTGTTCAAAATTTCTACCAACAAGATCATTGTAGAGCGTACAGCGACACACCATCGACTATCTGACACATTCAAGAGTTCCGGGAGTTTGGGGTACTACTTCCGCGACTCCTAATCCTAGCAACCAGCTCCATATGAATATCGTCAGGTGTCTCGTAAAATAGGCTCTTCATATCCCCCCCCCCCCCCCAAGACAAAGTCAATACTGGTGGCATGTCTGGCGACCGGAAATGGAACAGGACCACTGAAAATGGTTCAAATGCCAATAAGCACTACGGGACTTAACATCTCTGGTCATCAGTCCCCTAGACTTAGAACAACTTAAACCTAACTAATCTAAGGACATCACACATATCCATGTCCGAGGCAGGATTCGAACCTGCGACTGTAGTAGCACGCGGTTCCGGACTGAAGCGCCTAGAACCGCTCGGCCACAGGATCCGGCTCAGGACCACTGCGACAAATCCACAGTCGTCCAAACATCGAGAGCAAAGTGTGACGGCGTCCCGACTTGTTGAAACCACATAAGCTGACGAATTCTCAGCGATACATCTTCTCTGAACCATAGAAGGACATGCTGAAAGTTAAGCTCACGACTCCATCCAGTGTATCAGAAAGTAGGTAAGGTCCAGTCATAAAATCGTTGACAGTACCAGCCATGCATTCGTAACAAACTTCTGTTGATAGGATCGAGCACACCAGTATGTGTGGATTTTGTTATCCCATACATGGCTACTCCTACCGTTGAACATGTCCATTCTTGTAAGCGTGGCCTCCTCTAAACAACACGAAAGCAAGAAAACTGGGTTTCTGCACACCGTTGTCTGAACCAGTTTACAAACGCGAATAGAACCTGGAAATTCACTGGCTTTAGTTATTGCATCTTCTATCAATTGTACGAGTGCAATATACAGTGTGTAACAAAAATGTACCGCACAAATAGCAGGACACATTCCTGACACGTAGACGAAGTATGAACATTGGTCTGGAAACGTTTTGTTTCCATTTTCCAACTCATTCCCTCTAGCTCATTAATCATGGGAAACACACACGAACAAAACGCGCCAGCATATCACATGCAACTCTTTCTCACGGGAGATGTTCAGTATGCCCTCCGTGGGCACTGATACATGGATCAACCTGTCGTAGTAGTGAATCTCGGATGCACTGATGTATCCGTAGAGTACTGCGTATTGTTTCTCACCATTCCATAATAATACGGGGACGGAGACTCAGAACACCTTGTACTGGGGTTCCATACATAGCCGGCCGGGGTGGCCGAGCGGTTCTGGTCACTACAGTCTGAAACCGCATGACCGCTACGGTCGCAGGTTCGAATCCTGCCTCGGGCGTGGATAAGTGTGATGTCCTTAGGTTAGTTAGGTTTAAGTAGTTCTAAGTTCTAGGGGACTGATGACCTCAGAAGTTAAGTCTCATAGTGCTCAGAGCCATTTTCCATACACAAGAACTTTCAAATGCCCCCACAAATAGAAGTCCAGTGGTTTTAGTCTGGGAGAGCGTGGAGGGCACGCATTTGGTCCATCTCTACCTATCTGTCACTGGATCTGTTATTTAGAAGCCGACGGGCATTAACACAAAAATGGGGAGATGCTCCACCGAGCATGAAGTGCATGTTTTGTCGCACAGATAAAACTACATCTGTTAACAGGTCAGGTAGAACGAAAGCTGAAATTTTAAATTTAGCATTTGAGAAATCTTTCTTGTAGGAGGATCGTACAAACATACCGCAGTTTGAGTCTCGTACAGATTCCAATATGAAGGACATAGTGAAAGACATCCCTGGGGTTGTGAAGCAGCTGAATGGGTTGAAAATAAATAAATCGCGAGGTCCTGATGGGATTCCAATTAGGTTTACAGAGAGTACTCTACTGCATTGGCTCCTTAGTTTTCTTGCATTTATCGCGAATCCCTTGCTCAACGTAAAGTCCCGTACGACTGGAAAAAAGCGCAGGTGGCGCCTTTATATAAGAAGGGTAGAAGGACGGATCCTCAAAATTACAGACCAATATCCTTAACATCGGTTTGTTGTAGGATTCTCGAACATATTCTCAGTTCGAATACAATGAATTTCCTTGAGACAGAGAAGTTGCTGTCGATGCATCAGCACGGCTTTAGAAAGCATCGCCCTTTTTTCACATGATATCTTGCGAACCATGGATGAAGGGTATCAGACGGTTGCCATATTCCTTGACTTCCGGAAAGCGTTTGACTCGGTGCCCCACTGCAGACTCCTAACTAAGGTACGAGCATATGGGATTGATTCCCAAATACGTGCGTGGCTAGAAGACGTCTTTGTAATAGAACCCAGTACGTTGTCCTCGATGGTGAGTGTTCATCGGAGGTGAGGGTATCATCTGGAGTGCCCCAGGGAAGTGTGGTAGGTCCGCTGTTGTTTTCTATCTACATAAATGATGTTTTAGATAGGGTGGATAGCAATGTGCGGCTGTTTGCTGATGATGCTGTGGTGTGCGGGAAGGTGTCGTCGTTGAGTGACTGTGGGAGGATACAAGATGACTTCGACAGGATTTGTGATTGGTGTAAAGAGTGGCAGCTATCTCCAAATATAGATAAATTTAAATTAGTAGAGGTGATAAGGAAAACGAATCCCGTAATGTTTGAATACCCCACTAGTAGTGTAGCGCTTGACACAGTCACCGTCGATTAAATATTTGGGCGCAACATTGCAGAGCGATATGAAATGGGACAAGCATCTAATGGCAGTTGTAGGGAAGGCGGATAGTCGTCTTCAGTTCATTGGTAGAATTTTGGGAAGATGTGGTTCATCTGCAAAGGAGACCGCTTATAAAACACTAATACGACCTATTCTTGAGTACTGCTCGAGCATTTGGGATCCCTATGAGGTCGGTTTGAGAACATAGAAACAATTCAGAGGCGGGGTGCTAGATTTGTCACTGGTAGGTTTGATCATCACGCGTGTGCTACGGAAATGCCATAGGAGGAAAGGAGGCGTTTTTTTAGTGAATCGCTCCTGAGGAAATTTAGAGAACCAGCATTTGAGGCTGACTACAGTACAACTTCACTGCCGCCAACTTACATTTCGCGGAAAGGCCACAAAGATAAGAGAGATTAGGGCTCGCACAGAGGCATATAGGCAGTCATTTTTCCCTCGTTCTGTTTGGGAGTGGAACTGGGAGAGCAGATGCTAGTTGTGGTACGAGGTACCCTCCGCCACGCACCATATGGTGGATTGCGGAGTATGTATGAAGATGTTGATGTAGATTCTCTACAAAATTATTACTGTGTCCGTTGAGCCTGCGTGGAAGAAAGTCACAAAAAAAGGCCGGTCCAAATATTGACAATATATCGTTGTTGATGACTTGCATCAACAGCTGCGTGAGGATTGCCGAATGCCGACTGTGAAAATTTACAGTCTGATCTCGTTGAAACTCGATGGAGAAAATGAGTTGTAACATGGAAACGAAGCGTTTCCGAGCCCATGGTCATATATCATAATATCTTCGTCTACGTGTGAGGAATGAGTCCCGCAATTCGTGCCTTATGTTTTTGTTACACCCTGTACTGCTGATGATGGAAGACCCTGAAAACATTTCAGTAGCTTGCTTTCAGAGCTCATGTAAAGTACTAGCTACTGTCAGCAGTAGCGCGTGTAACACATTCTCTTCCATATCGGATGCTCTAGCACACCTCACACTTCCTGTAGCTTCCATTTTAACATCTACATCTACATCTACATCCGTACTCCGCAAGCCACCTGACGGTGTGTGGCGGAGGGTACCCTGAGTACCTCTATCGGTTCTCCCTTCTATTCCAGTCTCGTATTGTACGTGGAAAGAAGGACTGTCGGTATGCTTCTGTGTGGGCTCTAATCTCTCTGATTTTATCCTCATGGTCTCTTCGCGAGATATACGTAGGAGGGAGCAATATACTGCTCGACTCCTCGGTGAAGGCATGTTCTCGAAACTTCAACAAAAGCCCGTACCGAGCTACTGAGCGTCTCTCCTGCAGAGTCTTCCACTGGAGTTTATCTATCATCTCCGTAACGCTTTCGCAATCACCAAACGATCCCGTAACGAAGCGCGCTGCTCTCCGTTGGATCTTCTCTATCTCCTCTATCAACCCCACCTGGTGCGGATCCCACACTGCTGAGCAGTATTCAAGCATTGGGCGAACAAGCGTACTGTAACCTACTTCCTTTGTTGTCGGATTGCATTTCCTTAGGATTCTTCCAATGAATCTCAGTCTGGCATCTGCTTTACCGACGATCAACTTTATATGGCCATTCCATTTTAAATCACTCCTAATGCGTACTCCCAGATAATTTATGGAATTAACTGCTTCCAGTTGCTGACCTGCTATTTTGTAGCTAAATGATAAGGGACCTATCTTTCTATGTATTCGCATCACATTACACTTCGCTACATTGAGATTCAATTGCCATTCCGTGCACCATGCGTCAATTCGCTGCAGATCCTCCTGCATTTCAGTACAATTTTCCATTGTTGCAACCTCTCGATACACCACAGCATCATCTGCAAAAAGCCTCAGTGAACTTCCGATGTCATCCACCAGGTCATTTATGTATATTGTGAATAGCAACGGTCCTATGACACTCCCCTGCGGCACACCTGAAAGCACTCTTACTTCGGAAGACTTCTCTCCATTGAGAATGACGTGCTGCGTTCTGTTATCTAGGAACTCCTCAATCCAATCACACAATTGATCTGATAGTCCGTATGCTCTTACTTTGTTCATTAAACGACTATGGGGAACTGTGTCAAACGCCTTGCGGAAGTCAAGAAACACGGCATCTACCTGTGAACCCGTGTCTAAGGCCCTCTGAGTCTCGTGGACGAATAGCGCGAGCTGGGTTTCACACGATCGTCTTTTTCGAAACCCATGCTGATTCCTACAGAGTAGATTTCTAGTCTCCAGAAAAGACATTATACTCGAACATAATACGTGTTCCAAAATTCTACAACTGATCGACGTTAGAGATATAGGTCTATAGTTCTGCACATCTGTTCGACGTCCCTTGTTGAGAACGGGGATGACCTGTGCCCTTTTCCAATCCTTTGGAACGCTTCGCTCTTCTAGAGACCTACGGTACACCGCTGCAAGAAGGGGGGCAAGTTCCTTCGCGTACTCTGTGTAAAATCGAACTGGTATCCCATCAGGACCAGCGGCCTTTCCTCTTTTGAGCGATTTTAATTGTTTCTCTATCCCTCTGTCGTCTACTTCGATATCTACCATTTTGTCAACTGTGCGACAATGTAGAGAAGGAAGCACAGTGCAGTCTTCCTCTGTGAAACAGCTTTGGAAGAAGACATTTAGTAATTCGGCCTTTAGTCTGTCATCCTCTGTTTCAGTACCATTTTGGTCACAGAGTGTCTGGACATTTTGTTTTGATCCACCTACCGCTTTGACATAGGACCAAAATTTCTTAGGATTTTCTGCCAAGTCAGTACATAGAACGTTACTTTCGAATTCATTGAAAGCCTCTCGCATAGCCCTCCTCACACTACATTTCGCTTCGCGTAATTTTTGTTTGTCTGCAAGGCTTTGGCTATGTTTATGTTTGCTGTGAAGTTCCCTTTGCTTCCGCAGCAGTTTTCTAACTCGGTTGTTGTATCACGGTGGCTCTTTTCCATCTCTTACGATCTTGCTTGGCACATACTCATCTAACGCATATTGTACCATGGTTTTGAACTTTGTCCACTGATCCTCAACACTATCTGCACTTGAGACAAAACTTTTGTGTTGAGCCGTCAGGTACTCTGTAATCTGCTTTTTGTCACTTTTGCTAAACAGAAAAATCTTCCTACCTTTTTTAATATTTCTATTTACGGCTGAAATCATCGACGCAGTAACCGCTTTATGATCGCTGATTCCCTGTTCTGCATTAACTGATTCAAATAGTTCGGGTCTGTTTGTCACCAGAAGGTCTAATATATTATCGCCACGAGTCGGTTTTCTGTTTAACTGCTCAAGGTAGTTTTCAGATAAAGCACTTAAAAATATTTCACTGGATTCTTTGTCCCTGCCACCCGTTATGAACGTTTGAGTCTCCCAGTCTATATCCGGCAAATTAAAATCTCCACCCAGAACTATAACATGGTGGGGAAATCTACTCGAAATATTTTCCAAATTATTCTTCAGGTGCTGAGCCACAACAGCTGCTGAGCCCGGGGGCCTATAGAGACATCCAATTACCATGTCTGAGCCTGCTTTAACCGTGACCTTCACCCAAATCATTTCACAATTCGAATCTCCGTCAATTTCCTTCGATACTATTGCACTTCTTATCGCTATAAACACGCCTCCCCCTTCACTGTCCAGCCTATCTCTGCGGTATACATTCCAATCAGAGTTTAGGATTTCATTACTGTTTACGTCTGGTTTCAGCCAACTTTCTGTTCCTAGTACTATATGGGCGTTGTGACCGTTTATTAATGAGAGCAGTTCTGGGACCTTTCTATAGACGCTTCTGCAGTTTACTATTAGCACATTAATATGGTAGGATGCAGTTTGTCTTAGGCGCTTATGTACAGATGAGAAGGCAGTATGGCGTGGTTTCCGTAGGTGCGGGAACAGCGCAGCATAGCGTCGATATGCCGATATTCCATTGCATTCAGTGAACCCGTAGTCTGCCCCCGGTAGCTGAGTGGTCAGCGCGACAGTCAATCCTAAGGTCCCGGGTTCGATTGCCGGCTGGGTCGGAGATTTTCTCCGCTCAGGGACTGGCTATTGTGTTGTCCTAATCGTCATCATTTCATCCCCATCGACGCGCAAGTCGCCGAAGTGGTGTCAAATCGAAGGACTTGTACACGACGAACGGTCTACCCGACGGGAGGCCGTAGTCACATGACTTTTACTTATTTTAGTGAAACCGTACACGAGGTGCATTTCGGCCAACTCTTGAAGAGTAAACCTATCCATAGTACTGCCGTGTATCACTGTTAACGCAAAACAGACTCTGCCGGAAAACAAAACCCTAGACAGAACCGAGGTGTACTGAGAGCAACGAGGTAATGATGGCATTGCTGTTGTCCACAGCAGGTACCGTAAACGAATGGAAACGAGCTACACAACGCATACCATCGACGTTTGCGCAGCTGTGCATTATTTAAAAAGCAGTATAGGAAAAAAGATAACTGAGGCAAGAAAACAAACTAAATGCAGTGACTCTGTAACGAGCTGCCGGAGGCTGTTAATTCCTGATACCAGAATAATCAGAAGGCATCCCTGTACAAAATTTGTCGATGGAGTTCAGGTCCACCTTTTACATCCAGAACGAGAACAAATATCAGTGTACGTTGTTCGCTAAGATACTGTGGACAATGCGAATTTTCTGACGTGCCCAAGTAATTTCTGATGTTTATAGCTCTCTAATATGAAACTAACTTCATTCTAGTTCTTTCTCTCCAAAGTTTATCCCGTCTAGTACAAGGTCTGCTTTTTCAGAATTTGGCAAATTTTGTTTCATTACTAAACATTGTGACCCAATGCACTTCCTAACGCCCCAGTGCTCAAGGTAACATAAGGGAGCAGAGTAGTGTGCGCTAAAATTATGTCTGTGAATCGCGGAAACTTAGTTCTATGTGTTATCGTATCTACTAACGACTAATAGTCAGTCAAGTCCAATTAAAGTTTTCCTACCGAATGGATTCGAGGGGCAACAAAATTTTTCACATAATTATTGACCGAATTTAAACATCTAAAATGCTGTGATGACGTTATGTAATAGTTTTAAAGCAATAAGTCAACCATTAAAGATAGAAGCCGGCCGGCGTGGCCGAGAGGTTCTAGGCGCTTCAGTCTGGAACCGCGCGACCGCTGCGGTCGCAGGTTCGAATCCTGCCTCGGGCATGGATGTGTGTGATGTCCTTAGGTTAGTTAGGTGTAAGTAGTTCTCAGTTCTAGGGGACTGTGACCGCAGATGTTCAGTCCCATAGTGCTCTGAGCCATTTGAACAATCAAAGATAGAAACTGCTTGTAAGTTTTGAGGTACGGTACCCACGGCGCGGAAAATATCCACACTATATTCATCCAGTATTTGAGAGTGAGAATAGCAACTTCCAAAAAAGTACACTTTTCTCGCAGATACCCTCTATAAAATGATGAAAGGAAAAAGTTTATTGGTTACTGCGAGGGCGTGCTTAACAGTAATGCCTCCGAATTTTTTATGTGAAAACTCTCAAAACATTTTAAATAAAACGAAGCTTATTAATATTTTACATCTTTATTCTTCACGTCTAGATATTTGTTTCTCAACACAGTCACCCTGGAGGCGACACAGTTCTCCTAACGAGACCACTTTGTTGGTACCATCACTGGAGAATGTCTGACTTTGATGAAGTAGCCACAACTTCACCTGTGCTTCGATCGCTTGATCGCTATCGAAGTGAAGTCCTCGGAGGAGTTCTTTAACTTTTGGAAACGATGAAACTGGATAGTACCAAATCGGGATCGCCCGGAGGACGATCGATGACAATCAACTCAAGATGTTGGATTGTGGCAGATGTGCAGGGCTCGTGTGTTTCTGGTATTGTCATGTTGAATTCGAATCTCGATTACGGCACACTCGCTGTTCCTCACGCACCGATATATTTGCATTAAACACCGGCATGTTACACGCTAAAATGCAGAGTCCTCTACCGGCAGAGGACTACAAATATGCAAGCACGAAGAATAAAGATGTACGATGTTAACAAATGAAAAGCACCAGTTTGCTTTCGCTCTACAATATGTAGAACAAAAGCAAATTGGTGCTTTTAATTTATTTCGATGTTGTTCTACCAAGAACCGACGGAAGATACTGTTAACATGTAGAATGTTAATAATGTTTGTATTATTTCAAAAGCCTTAAGAATTTTCACGTAATAAATTCGGGGTATTATCACTCAGCACACCCTCTTATATTTTTGCTGTTCACGCTGTAATACATTAGCATCATGGACGACATTTAATTGTATTACTTATTTACTACTATATTCCCAGCAGATTTAGCACAGAGTACTTTCATACACTGATGAATGTCCTTGCAAAACTATATCATTGTGTGACACACAGTTCAGGAAATATGGTATAATAAACACTGAGATGCGTGAAAAACTAGCTTTTCTTGAAACGGAGTCTCTTCAGCCATAAAGAATATATACCGTTTTGAAGCTGCAGTCATTGTGAATCAAGACACAAAGGAATTAAAGACCGTAGCTGCCAGTGGACACTGATTTACATCGACGGTGTTGGTCGGAGATAAATTTTCAACTTGCCCCAGCGATATAAATCACTCCCCAACGGCGGTTAATATCTTTACATCCTTTGTACACGACTGTCCATTAAAATTCCTACACCATGAAGATGACGTGCTACAGACGCGAAATTTAACCGACAGGAAGAAGATGCTGTGATATGCAAATGATAAGCTTTTCAGAGCATTCACGCAATTTTGGCGCCGGTGGCGACACCTAAAAAGTTTCCAACCGATTTCTCATACACAAACAGCAATTGACCCGCTTTGCCTGGTGAAGCGTTGTTGTGATGCCTCGTGTAAGGGGGACAAATGCGTACCATCACGTTTCCGACTTTGAAGAAGGTCGGATTGTAGCCTATCGCGATTGCGGTTTATCGTATCGCGACATCGCTGCTCGCGTTGGTCTGTTAGCTGAATATGCAATCGGTGGGTTCAGGAGGGTAATACGGAACGCCGTGCTGGATCCCAACGGCCTCGAATCACTAGCAGTCGAGATGACAGGCATCTTATCCGCATGGCTGTAACGGATCGTGCAGCCACGTCTTGATCCATGAGTCAACAGATGGGGACGTTTCCAAGAAAACAACCATCTGCACGAACAGTTCGACGACGTTTGCAGCAGCATGGACTATCAGCTCGAAGACCATGGCTGCGGTTACCCTTGACGCTCCATCAGAGAAAGGAGCGCCTGCGATGGTGTACTCAACGACGAACCTGGGTGCACGAAAGAGCAAAACGTCATTTTTTCGGATGAATCCAGGTTCTGTTCACAGCATCATGATGGTCGCATCCGTGTTTGGCGACATCGCGTTGAACGCACATTGGAAGCGTGTGTTCGTCAACGCCATACTGGCGTACCACCCGGCATGGGGGTATGGGGTGCCATTAGTTACACGTCTCGGTCTCCTCGTGTTCGCATTGACGGCACTTTGAACAGTGGACGTTACATTTCAGATGCGTTACGACCCGCGGCTCTACCGTTCATTCGATCCCTGCAAAACCCTACATTTCAGCAGGATAATGCACGACCGCATGTTGCAGGTCCTGTACGGGCCTTTCTGGATGCAGAGAATGTTCGACTGCTGTCCTGGTCAGCACATTCTCCAGATCTCTCACCAACTGAAACGTCTGGTGAATGGTGGCCGAGCAACTGGCTCATCACAATACGCCAGTCACTACTCTTGATGAACTGTGGTATCGTGTTTAAGAAGCGTGGTCAGCTGTACCCCTGTACACGCCATCCAATCTCTGTTTGACTCAATGCCCATGCATATCAAGGCCGTTATTACGGCCAGAGGTGGTTGCTCAGGGTACTGAGTTCTCAGGATCTATGCGCCCAAATCGCGTGAAAATGTAATCACGTGTCAGTTCTAGTATAACATATTTGTCCAATGAATACCCGTTTATCATCTGCATTTCTTCTTGGTGTAGCAATTTTAATTGCCAGCAGTGTATATAGTTTGTGGCTGCACAGGACTTTTTGATTGTGAAAGTACTTTAGAGGTTACAGTCTGTTGAATGGAACCTCTCGCCGACCGAAATATAGGGAGATGTATACTCCGGATGAATTAGTACAAGAAAATATTCGACCAGCGTGCAAACTTGTGTCCAATAAGGATTTGCTTAAAAGATGCACTGGTGCCAATACGCACAATGGTAACGAGAGCTTCAACGCATGCGTTTGGAAACTGGTACTGAAATATCTTCATTGTGGGGCAAAAACTGTTGAAGTAGCAGCAGCTATTGTCAGTAGTACATATCCTACTCAGTGTGAAGCAAAGTTTAATCAAGCCTATACCCAAGACTGACAACCCTAAGTCGCCAGGTGACTACAGGCCGATCAGCATACTACCTGCAATTTCTAAAGCCCTAGAGTACATCGTCCATGAACAACTGACGGATTACCTCAAAACTCATAACATCCAAGACGAATATCAGTCAGGCTTTCGAAAGCACCATAGTACAGCAACCGCATTAATCAAAGTAACTGATGACATTAAACATGCTATGGACAGACGTGAAGCTACTATCCTAACACTGCTTGACTTTAGCAAGGCTTTTGACACAGTTGACTTCGATATATTACTAATTGAAATGAAACAGCTGAATTTCTCAAACAGCGCAATACACTGGTTCGACAGCTACCTCAAAAACAGAAGTCAACAAGTCATTTGTGGGTCTGAAAAGTCATCATGGAAAAGCGTGCGCTCTGGAGTTCCCCAAGGCTCCGTCCTTGGTCCACTACTCTTCTCACTGTACATTAATGATATTTCTTCAGTGATTCACTCCTGCAATACCATCTTTATGCCGACGACATCCAACTGTTCATAAGTGCAAGCCCCAAAAACATTGCTGGCGCAGTAGCGAGTATGAACGCAGATCTTTGCTCTGTTTCTCGATGGGCACAGAACCTAGGTCTGAAACTAAACCCCAAGAAATCCCAGGTCATACTTATATCTCATCCAAAGTTAATCAGCCAGTACTTTCGCGAAACAGTCCCTAAAATACTCCTCAATGGTACCCAACTACCATACCAAAACACAGTAAAAGACCTTGGAATAATCTTGGATGAACACCTAAACTGGGAAGAACAAACAGTCACAGCTTGCCAGAAATCGCTCTCCTCCCTGCATGCAATTCAAAAATTTAGAAAAATATTTCCAACCCATGTTAAACAAAAATTAGTCCAAACACTAGTCTTGCCTAATCTTTACTACTGCGATGTAGTTCAGCACGGCACAAATAGTGAAAATTCTAGATGCCTCGAGCTAGTGATGAATGCTTGCGTTAGATACGTGTGCAATATTCGGTTGTATGATCATATCAGTCCTTCATACTCCCAGCTAGGTTGGATACGCCCACATAAGGCACGCGATCTCCACATGATGTGCTCACTTCATCGATTTCTTAGCCACTGGTGCCCCCAATACTTATCTTCTCACATTAAACACCTATCATCATTCCACAATCGCAACACCAGATCGGATACGTCTATCATCTTGGCTGTACCTTTACATAACACAAAATCTTTCTCCGTGTCATTCTCCATCTCAGCCATACGACTATGGAACGCGCTCCCCTGTGATCTGCGTCTTATCCAGAACTACTCAACATTCAAGAGGGAACTCAAAACTTACATATTAGGGACGGTATAGCCACCATTCTTGTGCCCCTCCCATCTCTTTCTTTCTCCTCTCCATCACAGCTTCGAATTTTACCCTTCTATTTCTCTTCCTCTAACCTATCTACCTCTTATATATCTCTTTCACCCCATTCTATCGTATTATGTCTCTGCTCGATGAGAATAACTCACAAGCTGCAAGAATATAACGAGAAAATTCCCAACTAACAATGGGACTGACATTCAGAAAGGAGAAGTATGTTTACTTTCATATACATAGTCATTATTATTATTATTATTACTATTATTATTATAATAATTATTATTATTGATTGTTATAATTATTTTTTGTTGTTATAATTATCATTGTACTACTGTTATAATATCTATTTTTTTCTTTAACATCAATACTGCATAATAGGCTATATGTCCTTAATGTTATGTAGAAACTGTAACTCGTTCAATCTGAGTATGCCTGGTTAGGTGTAAGAGAGGGCCTGAAGGCCCTAATCTTGCCAGGTAAAATAAATGCATAAATAAATAAATATAGCTGCAGGTATATTTAACGAAGGTTATTCGTCAATTCTGAAGACCATGAACGTGTTAGTGATCGTCATAGCGACGAACAGCAAAAATACTTCAGGACAGGAAACGCGTAGCGGCCGAGAACAAGGAATGTCTGTTAAGAGTCCGGACCGAAAAAAATACAGCACAATTTCAGAACCAGAGCACGTCTAACGAAGGGGAAGAATGTCTCTATGTAACTGGCCTCGCCTGTTTACTGTGAGTTATGAAATAATTTTTGTTGTTGCTCTAAACTTTAAATGACGCTTCTCGAAACAACATTTTTCGGCGCGCGAAGCTTTCTGGTTCCCCACAGGGTTAACCAATTCCTCTGATTAAAAGAAAAAGAAAGGTAATTGAATTTAGCGAGATCTATTTAATTAGAATTTTAAATACTTTCCACACATTTGGACTTGGAAACACATGCGAAGAAATTGACATGTTTGTCAGATAGCTGCCGTTTTCGAGGATTTTTCAAAACAACATATCGATGGGGCCTCTCCAAATCCATTATAATTTTAGAATTTTTTATTTTTATGGTTTTTACAAATGAGTGTGTACAACGCTTTACGCAAACCAGGACACACTGAGAGGCGTATACTTTGACAACGGCTGCAGCCGACGTGTTTATTATATGAAAAAAATGTTTTCATGGACTTAAGTACACTTTGTGATCAAAAGTATCCGGACACCCCCAGAAACATATGTTTTTCGTACTAAATGCATTGTTCTGCCACCTACTGCCAGGTACTCCATATCAGCAACGACAGTAGTCAGACATCTTGAGAGAGCAGTATGGAGCGGTCCGCGAAACTCATGGACTTCGGACGTTGTGAGGTGATTGGATGTCACTTGTATCATACGTCCGTAAACGAGATTTCCACACTCGTGAACATGCGTAGGTCCACTGTTTCCGATGTGATAGTGAAGTGGAAACGTGAAGGGACACGTACAGCTCAAAAGCGTACAGGCCGACCTCGTGCGTTGACTGACAGAGACTGCCGACAGTTGAAGAGGGTCGTTATGTGTAATAGGCAGACGTCTATCCAGACCATCACACAGGAATTCCAAACTGCATCAGGATCTACCGCGAGTACAATGACAGTTTGGCGGGAGGTGAGAAAACTTGGATGTCATGGTCGAGCGGCTGCTCGTAAGTCACATATCACGTCGGTAAATGCCAAACGACGCCTCGCTTGGTGTAAGAAACGTAAATATTATGTGGAGTCGTGAATCACGGTAGACAATGCGGCGATCCGATGGCAAGGTGTGGGTATAGCGAATGGCCGATGAACGTCACCTGCCATCGTGTGTAGTGCCAACAGTAAAATTCGGAGGTGGTGGTGTTAAGGTGTCGTTTTCATGGAGGGGGCTTGCACCCCTTGTTTTGCGTGGCACTATCACAACACAGGCCTACATTGATGTTTTAAGCACCTTCTTGCTTCCCACTGTTGAAGAGGAATTCGGGGATGGCGACTGCATCTTTCAACACGATCGAGCAACTGTTCATAATGCACGGCCTGTGGTGGAGTTGTTACTCGACAATATCATCCCTGTAATGCACTGGCCTGCGCAGAGTCCTGACCTGAATCCTATAGAACACCTCTCGGATGTTTTGGAACTCCTACTTTGTGCCAGGCCTCACCGACCGACATCGATACCTCTCCTCAGCGCAGCACACCGCGGAGAACGGACTGCCATGCTCCAAAAAACCTTCCAGCACCTGACTGAACGTATGCCTGCAGGAGTGGAAGCTGTCATCAAGACTAAGGGTGGGCCAGCACCATACTGAATTCCAGCATTACCGGTGGAGGGAGCGACGAACTTGTAAGTCATTTTCAACCAGGTGCCCGGATACTTTTGATCACATAATGTGATAAATTTATAAAATCCCCATTTTAACAAAAACGATCCTTGTATAAAAAAAAGGTTCTGACCTCCACCAATTTTCAGTGCGTTTAGACCAGAACCTCTCCTTAAAGGCACACGAACTGGCAGTATGTCAGCCCACAGTTCGTAATCCGCCACGTGGGTCCGATCCGGGTATGACTCATATCCCTGTCTCATAAGCTAACGCGCTGCGCGTTACGCTATACGAGAGGTCCACTTTCTTCCGTTTAATATAACCATGCAAGGTGATGAAGCTGGCCCTTACCGATGTAGTTTTATGCAAACCGCAATGTTACATCTGGTCTTAAAAAACTACGAGTGAGATTGTCATGTTATCTCGCTCGCTGGACGCAAACTATTAGTCCTATAGAAAAAGTGAACAGGACCTTTATGTGGTTAAAATTTGTAGTGGGACACGTTTTCGTTAGAGGCAATAGTTATCTAGTTATTCAAGAGAAACGTACAAAAGTATCGTTCAAAGGCAGCCCCCACCTGTCAGGATTTCTAGTACGTTGTTCATGGCACTCCCTCCTACAAAAATCTACGACTGCACGGATTATTTCCCGTATTCGAAATTTTTTTGTCTTCATTGACTGACCTCATTACACCACCGACCTAGTCAAGCACTTACAAATTATAAAACTGATATTTTTGTGAAGTTTAGCTAACGATTTTGAATTTTACCTAACAATTTTTTGAACTTTAGCCGATAAAACGAACAATTACATTGTTATATTCATCAGTCCTTCTGACTACGAAACTACTTTTCTTGTAAAGATTAAATTTGGATTGAATTCTCACCGTAATTAGTTTATGCATAACATTTACAAAAGCCATTTTTCTTTCATGACTCTCACGGGCTCGTTTAAATCAGCAATGTTAACAAAACGGCCGACTATGCTGGTGGTGTAATAACCCAATGAATAAAGACCCAAAAACGTCGAATATCGGCAATAGTTCGTGTAATCGGAAATTTTTGTGCAGTGGTATAGCGGAGGGCCACGGACAACATACTAGAAATCCTGACTGGTGACGCATGAGTGTGGTGTAGAGGTGAGTTTGAAAGTCACTTCTGTACTTTTTTCTTGAATAACTCGAAAAAGCGTGGCCACCAGCGAAAACGTATCCCCGTACAAAAAAGGTCCTGTTCATTTTTCTGTAAGGCTAATAGTTTGTGGTTAGCGAGAGAACATGAAAATTTCGCGCATGGCCTTTCAAGGCTAGTTGTAACATTGCGGGCTGCATAAAACGACATCGGCAGGGGCAGCTGAGTCACTCTGCTAACTTTTTACTTGGCACTGAAAGAACATGGAAGCAGAATTTCAACGACTTAACATGTGAGGAACTGATCAAAAGCAACAAAATAACAGCGTTGCAAATCACTGCCTCGCCGTCAGAAATAGTGCACCAAGTGTACGCATACATTTAACTCAATTACAGTTCATGTGTTTATTATTAAAGGCTCAAAATGTCAGCTCTGAACGTTGATACACACAAGAAAGTGATTCTGGCAAATCACTACCGGGTACTAAATTTCATTTACACTTTTTGCAGAACAGGCACATGTTATACTGTTGTTCAAAAAGTTCAAAACCTTTGGTAGTCTTCGGCGTTTCCTTGTAGACCACTTCGTTTAATTTTCCCCTGGCGTGTTAAGTCTGGTGAGCGTGCAGGCTATTTTGTGTTCCCCGAACGGCCGGTAAACTGGGTTGTGTTCTGGCTGTGCCCCCTTGTAATGTTTTGTGGTTCCTGTGTGGATGAGGAGAGGGTGATAGGAGGGTGACCGGTTGCCTCTCACAACAACACAAAATGTACATGTGGTTAAAATACACTTTATTACGGGAACCAATTGAGTACTTAAGTTCAATGATGTCCAGTCTGAAGTTTTGTGGCTTACATCAATCAAATCATATGTCCCAGTTCTTGAACCTTGTCCGTGTCCATATCACAACTACACTACTGGCCATTAAAATTGCTATACCAACAAGAAATGCAGATGATAAACGGGTGGTCATTGGACATATATATTTTACTAGAACTGATATTTGATTACATTTTCCCCAGTTGGGGTGCATAGATCCTGAGAAATCAGTACCCAAAACAGCCACCTCTGGCCGCAATAACGGCCTTGATACGCCTGGGCAATGAGTCAAACAAAGCTTGGATGGCGTGTACAGGTACAGCTGCCCATGCAGTTTCAACATGATACCACAGTTCATCAGGAGTAGTGACTGGCGTATTGTGACAAGGCAGTTGCTCGGCCACCATTGACCAGACGTTTTCAATTGGTGAGGGATATGAAGAATGTGCTGGCCAGGGCAGCAGTCGAACATTTTCTGTATCCAGAAAGGCCCGTACCGGACCTGCAAAATGCGGTCGTGCATTATCCTGCTGAAATGTAGGGTTTCGCAGGGATCGAATGAAGGATAGAGCCTCGGGTCGTAACACATCTGAAATGTAACGTCCACTGTTCAAAGTGCCGTCAGTGCGAAAAAGAGGTGACCGAGACATGTAACCAATGGCACTCCATACCATCACGCCAGTATGGTGATGACGAATACATGCTTCCAATGCGCGTTCACCACGATGTCGCCAAACACGGATGCGACCATCGTGATGCTGTAAACAGAACCTGGATTCATCCGAAAAAATGGCGTTTTGCCATTCGTGCACCCAGGTTCGTCGTTGGGTACACCATCGCAGGCGCTCCTGTCTGTGATGCAACGTCAAGGGTAACCGCAGCCATGGTCTGCTGCAAACGTCGTCGAACTGTTCGTGCAGATGGTTGTTGTCTTGCAAACGTCCCCATCTGTTCACTCGGGGATCGAGACGTGGCTGCACGATCCGTTAGAGCCATGCGGATAAGATGCCTGTCATCTCGACTGCTAGTGATACGAGGCCGTTGGGATCCAGGATAGCGTTCCGTATTACCCTCCTGAACCCACCGATTCCATATTCTGCTAACAGTCATTGGATCTCGGCCAACGCGAGCAGCAATGTCGCGATACGATAAACCGCAATCGCGATAGGCTACAATCCGACCTTTATCCAAGTCCGATATGTGATGGTACGCATTTCTCCTCCTTACACGAGGCATCACAACAACGTTTTACCAGGCAACGTCAACCATGTGTGAACGCTCTGAAAGGCTAATAATTTGCATATCAGAGCATCTTCTTCCTGTCGGTTAAATTTCGCGTCTATAGCACGTCATCTGCGTGGTGTAGCTATTTTAATGGCCAGTAGTGTATATGCAATGGATAACGTTCCGTCACAACTAGCTAAGGCGCCAGGCGATGACTGTCACTGTGGAAGACTAGAGCACAGAGCTACGTACTGAGGTGCAATGTGAACTGAGTCCCAATGCAACGTACTAAGGCACTGAGATTGTAAGGTGCATTCAGCTATGCGCGCTGCCCAGGGGACGTTATCGGCGTGTAGCCTGGGGCGTGTCTTGATCTTCTCTTGTCGTAGGCGCGCCTAGATCAGCGCCTGCTATACAATGTTTATACTATGTTTCCCAGTGCCGCAGACTTACGCCGGCACAAGCTCCACTCTTTTTGAATAAAGTCTGCAATTATCTGTGCAGACGGGTACTTTAGTCATGTTGGTAATACGTGGTTTACTTAATTTCCAATGGCATTTCTACTGACATCTGCCCCAGTGAATCTGTTAGGAACTGCAGATACTTGTAGCTATTTAGAGTCTCATCAATAAAAATAGTGATCAGTGATGCGTCTGTTGAAAATCCCACACAGCACGCTGACAGAGCAAGAACGTTGTCTATCCACTTCTCTCAGCCAGCGTGGATTTCCAGTTGACCAGTAGTGCACAGTGCAAAAGATTTATTTGGTTTGTAAAGGATGATTCATCCGTAAAGATTTTTCGTAGATAAACCGGTTTACTGCGCAGTTTTTTCCCATTCGGAGAACTGTAACCGATTCTAAAGTCATTACCAAGGAACTGTTGAAGGAGAGAAATGCATTGGAATGTGATATTCCTGGCTGATTCCACTTGTACATTCATGGTGCTCCGTAGTGACATGTGGACTGTGTTTACATAAGAATATACAGCCTACAGTTGCAGGTTAACTTATCGTTTACCTAGGTTTCAACGTTAGTGTTTAAAAGTTTGCCTACAACAAGCCATGTCCTAAGTGGGTCGCACGGCGAGGCCTGTACAACGGGCTTAAAGTGAATTTGCTACAGCTTGTTTAATAGAAGTGACAAGACCTTATGGTTATGCATCAAGTTTTATAAAGTTGACTTAGGACATGGCTTGTTTCAGGCAAACATTTAAATAATACTTTATGTTCTGAAGAAGACGTTATTACTAACGTTGAAACCTAGGTAAACGATAAAGTTAATCTGCAACTGTAGGCTGTATATTCTTATATAAACAATATCAGTTGCTGTCGCTGCATAAACATGTTAAAAATTACGACTGTTTTACCACTGCTAAAATGATTGCTGCCTTTTTCTCATTAGTTTCTGTTCTTTTTCTTCGCTATATTTTATTCTTCATACTTTCAATTTATTGATTTTTGTTGTTGTTCCTTGCAAAGGCTGGTATTAGGAGCTTGGTATTATCATGATACAGTGCGTCCTGAAAGTCGCTGTTCACTGGCTTACGAAATATCGAAGTAGGTTACGTTGGACATTCGAAACAGAGTGGCAGAACACGAGTTGGCAGAACTGTTCTTTCATGGATATGCTACTGCTTTTTAAATCGTTCCATTGTTGCGCAACATTTAACAGTTCGATTCCACTGATGAAAGCTATTGAATGCGATGTGTTTTGTTTATATGTTCAATTTGATTTTAAATTGTGGTGCTTTCAACTGAGGGACGCATTTTTCTTGTTGAACATACGTTTCGACTAGGCGATTAATTGTCGGAAACAGCTGTACCTCATCGTAATGCGGTTCTTCGATTTATTGAGAAATTAGGAGAGACAGGTTTAGTGTTAGAAGCCGAATGAACTGGAAATCCACATACCACAAACGAGCAGAAGTTGTTGGATGTTTATAACTCTATGCAGCAAATCATTGGGCCAGTTCGACAAGAAAAAAGATAACAGGTTTACAACCGCGCTAAAGTGGGGAGGGAGACATTAAAATTTTTCGCAGATAAAGTGACAGCAGTGCAAGATTTAAAAGGTGCAGATCATGAAAATCGAAAGATGTACATCTTTTGTTCTAAAGAATACCACTGACATTCTTGATGTCAGCTTGTATACAGACGACGCATGGTTTCGCCTCTCTGGCCAAGCTAATACCCAAAACACACGAGTACGCTCAACGGAGAATACTAGTGCTGTGATTGAAAAGCCATATAATAATCAGAAAACTGTCGTGTGTGTAACAATATCGATACGGCACACTATTGGACTTTTATTTTTTGTAGAAACTTTGAACAGTGAACGTTGTTGTTAAATGATCTACATCTTTGGCCAACTATAGGTGGTGCTGCTGCGCACACTGCTAACACCACTATTCGTGTCCTTTGGGAACGTGTTATCTCAAAAAAGCCTGTGGCCTCCTCTCTTGCTTCGTCAGATTGTTTTCTTTAGGGAGCAACAAATTCTACGATGTATCACAATCGTCCATCCACGCTTTGTTACTTAAAAACTGAAATAACCTCGAACGTGAGAAGCAAATCACAACTAGACGTGCAGAAAGTGTTTTCCAATAAAATTAAGCAGGTCCAGAGTTGCGTAGCCGCTCTTGGACGTGATTTCCACCATATATCCTAACTCCTGAGTAACTTTCCGAACAGCCTGTACCTGCAGCATAGAACCACACCACTGCTCTAACAGCCCGGCAACCTTCGTCATAAACGGAAGCCAGATCCACTTTTTTCAACTGTTACATACATTGTTAAGGTTTGGTTAGCTTCACGTGTTGTCTGTTCGGTACTACAACGAACAATGCACAGACGGACTTACAGTGCGCATGCAAACACGGACCGTATCTGAGTTTTATATTTGCTTATATTTCGTACAGTAGGACAGACGTTTGAGGGACCTCTTCTCCTGATGCCTGGGCACCTGTTTACGGCGATATTACGAGTATCTTCTTACTGTTTGATCAAGCCCCGGAGGCTATGCCAGACTACGGCAGTTGTAAACTGACCGGTGCATTGTTTCGATATCGAAATCGCGATATAACCTCTTTGCCCGTGGCTAAGCAACCCCCACTTTCGCGTCCCGACAGGGGCCAGGCACTCTCCGTGCTACGCCGACTGAACGGCGATCTGCATGAGGTCGCTATGAATCGTTGACCACTGGTAACTGGAGGATGGCCATCCAAGGACAGTGCTCGAAACTGAATATCATTTCTAACGACAGTGTGTATTGTTATTATGTCAACTTAAATGCCTGAGAAAGATGTCGCTCGGATTTGGTGGAAGTCGGGCTTGCTACTTCGTCTACTATTTGATATCTGCAGGAATCAGTGGCAAAGTGGGACTGCTGAGTGTTTGATGCACTCGTCTGGTGAAGACGTTAAGGTGTAGATGGTACGAGCTGCTGTTCGGAGTAGTCTGCTATGCCTTAGGGTTCTTTAATACCATGTAATTTAGGCCTGAGCTAACTCTGATGTCATGTGAAGCGTTTCAGGTTTGACTAACTTCTAGTAGTAAAATTCTTTATATAGCAGTTACTTCTTTTTATCAGCTTTGAGCACTGTAGATAATTTATGACTATTGTTTAAGCTTAACCTATAATATATTGTGTACTCGTAGTTAATGTAAGTTTACTGTCTGCCGTTCGAGTTGAAGCTAAGTGGGCGTCATTGTTAGAGTTGTACTGTTATAGGACTAGCCTGAATAACCTCAATTTCAATTCGAGCTACGTACATTGTTAATGGTTTCCGTCCGTATTTCTGTTGTTTAAATTTTATTTATGCATTGTCTTATAGAACTAGGCTGAGTCGTTTGCATTCTTCTTAAAGAATTCAAGTAACATCCGATTCCTCAGATTATTTTGTAATGGCCCATAGGTTGTTCTGAATTTCTGTGCTTGGAAGTGGCAGTTCACACCTTGATTAAATATTTAATGCTATTCCTTCGTTGGAACAAGAATTAAGTGAAATTTTTCATTGGTCTTTTGTAGTAATGCTTCAGATTAACATCGTTTGTTAATGAAATAACTGAAAACGTTGTTTTGTCTGTTGAAGAATTGCATCTTGTGTTTTACTGAGATTATTTGGTAGAAGCTCTGCGCGATCTCACGTTTTCAAACATCAACCGAAATTTTCTCAAGTATTAAATATTTTGCTTCGTATTTTACGTTCATTTGGCATTGTTAAATTTCAAATATTTAAAAGAAAACTATTACTGCTTGCTATATAAAGTCTCTTTTGTACGACGTGTTATGTTTTTGTGCCCCGGTTTGAAGAAATGTTTTATAAACATTATAAATTACCTGCGTAGGTCAGCAATTTAGCGACAACCGCGCTGTCACATACTGGATTTACCTCTGATGGCCTGTTTTAGCTGCCTGAACCTGTATATTTGGGTGTAGATAAGCTACAACTACAGGTCAAGTAATTTCAGCTCCAGAGAAATTTTCGCTCTGCAACGGAGTGAGCTAAAATGGTTCAAATGGCTCTGAGCACTATGGGACTTAACATCTGTGGTCATTAGTCCCCTAGAACTTAGAACTACTTAAACCTAACTAATCTAAGGACATCACACACATCCATGCCCGAGGCAGGATTCGAACCTGCGACCGTAGCAGTCGCGCGGTTCCGGACTGAGCGCTTAGAACCGCTAGAACGGAGTGAGCGCTGATATGAAACTTCCTGGCAGATTAAAACTGTGCCGGACCGAGACTCGAACTCGGGACCTTTGCCTTTGGCGGGCAACCATGCTCTAACCATCTGAGCTACCCAAGCACGACTCACACCCCGTCCACCGAGCGAAGTGGCGCAGTGGTTAGTACACTGGACTCGCATTCGGGAGAACGACGGTTCAATCCCGCGTCCGGCCATCTTGATTTAGGTTTTCCGTGATTTCCCTAAATCGCTCCAGGCAAATGCCGGGATGGTTCCTTTGAAAGGGCACCGCCCACTTCCTTCCCTAATCCAATGAGACCGATGACCTCGCTGTTTGGTCTCTTCCCCCAAACAACCGAACCCAACCCACACCCCGTCTTCACAGTTTCACTTCCTCCAGTACCTTGTGTCGCACCTTCCAAACTTCACAGAATGAGACGAGATATTAGCGGAAGTCAAGCTGTGGGGACGGGGTATGAGTCGTGCGTGAGTAGCTCAGATGGTGGAGCACTTTTCCGCGAAAGGCATAGGTCCCGAGTTCGAGTCTCGGTCGGGCACACAGTTTTAATCTGCCAGGAAGTTTAATTTCAGCTCATCAACAAATCCTTTAAACAATGCCGACACCATGACACGTCATAAATACATCATGAAAACACAGTTTCGTACACGGGATTTATAATGGAGATTGCAGCAACTACGAAATCTACAAAACAGACACAGCAGTGTTGCACAGCCGAAGTGACGTCACTAAGAGTGAGAGCGCCCCTAGGAGTAATACAGGACACACAGTGAAGTGTTAAGACTACGAGGTTAATAGGGTACGGATTCCGTTGTTCTTGCAAAGCTGCTTGCGGGGTTCTTCGTGTCTGGAGCAAAACACTGCGAATAAATCACGATGCTGGAGCGTTCCTAAGTTATTACTCATCGTCGCGAGCATCACCTGTCTTGTCTTGATAGACTAGCATATAAAACATAAAAATATTTGCTGCCGAGATAAGCATCGTCAGAATTTGTAAAACATAATAAAACTGCGTGGGAAACAAACATGCGTGACCCGCAGTGTAGGGTCATCGTCAACAGCTATTAGTGACGGTACACTACGGATTACGTACGTTTGTTTACCGTGCAATTTTACTGTATTTTAACAAATTTGACGATACTTATGCTGCCTACAAGTGTTTTGGTGTTTTATGCTCTAGTCTGGTGATACAGGTATATCAGATGATGATCATAAAGATAAAAGTCAGTTGTAAAATAAAAGCAAGAGAACTGTAGTCGAAGACTGCTTTATATTCTGCAAATTTTGAACACTAGATCGCTGCGTCCTTCGCTCCCATCATGCCACAATTTATCAATATCTGAACTAAATAGAAATTTTACAACGTTTTTTAACAACTCAGCATACAGGAGCAGGACTGTGGCTCTTGGTTAAAGAACAAGCTTCTTACACACATATAACGGAACATCAGCTACGTTATTCACGTCTGATTTGAATTTCCATGAGTGGTTCGGACATATGTATGCTAATGTGGTCCTGTCAGCAGCAGCATCAATGGCGATGGGTTACCCTCGTCCATGTGCTGTACACGTCGCGGTCGGCGCTTTTAATCCTCGAAAAATTGATCAGACCCACGCACACTCATCAGTCGTAGGCGTGATTACTGTAAGCTTGGACATGATTTGCACACCAATGAACGAAACTGGTAGTCTCACCGCAGCTCCGGATCTGGTCCAGTTACAAACGCCCGTGTCGCATGAAAGTCGGAGGGGGACTTGATACAGTGCTGTGTTCTGCTTCCCGAGAAGTGATCAATATCGTCACAAAGCAGCGGAGGTGTGCAAATGTATCATAATATTTATACGTGAACACGATGATCGAAGTACCGATATTTAATATTCATTGTTCTAGGAGGCCAATGGTCCTTATATAATTCGAATGGTACTTTACCATAGACTTCTAATCAAGCTGCGGGCCTATGGGGTATCGTCTCAGTTGTGCGACTAGATTCGTGATTTCCTGTCAGGAAGGTCGCAGTGCGTAGTAATAGACGGCAAATCATCGAGTAAAACTGAAGTGATATCAGGTGTTCCCCAGGGAAGCGTTCTGGGACCTCTGCTGTTCCTGATCTATATATATGACCTATGTGACAATCTGAGCAGTTCTCTTAGGTTGTTCGCACATGATGCTGTAATTTACTGTCTAGTAAGGTCATCCGAAGACAAGTATGTTGCAAAGCGACTTAGAAAAGATTGCTGTGTGGTGTGGCAGGTGGCAGTTGACGCTAAATAACGAAAAGTGTGAGGTGATCCACATGAGTTCCAAAAGAAATCCGTTGGAATTCGATTACTCGATAAATAGTACAATTCTCAAGTCTGTTAATTCAACTAAGCACCTGGGTGTAAAAATTACGAACAACTTCAGTTGGAAAGACCACATAGATAATATTGTGGGGAAGGCGAGCCAAAGGTTGCGTTTCATTGGCAGGACACTTCGAAGATGCAACGAGTCCACTAAAGAGACAGCTTATGCTGCACTCGTTCGTCCTCTGTTAGAATCTGTTGGAATCCTTACCAGGTGTGACTGACGGAGGACATCGAAAGGGTGCAAAAAAGGGCAGCTTGTTTTGTATTACCACGTAATAGGGGAGAGAGTGTGGCAAACATGATACGCGAGTTGGGATGGAAGTCATTAAAGCAAAGACGTTTTTCGTCGCGGCGAGATCTACACTCCTGGAAATGGAAAAAAGAACACATTGACACCGGTGTGTCAGACCCACCATACTTGCTCCGGACACTGCGAGAGGGCTGTACAATCAATGATCACACGCACGGCACAGCGGACACACCAGGAACCGCGGTGTTGGCCGTCGAATGGCGCTAGCTGCGCAGCATTTGTGCACCGCCGCCGTCAGTGTCAGCCAGTTTGCCGTGGCATACGGAGCTCCATCGCAGTCTTTAACACTGGTAGCATGCCGCGACAGCGTGGACGTGGACCGTATGTGCAGTTGACGGACTTTGAGCGAGGGCGTATAGAGGGCATGCGGGAGGCCGGGTGGACGTACCGCCGAATTGCTCAATACGTGGGGCGTGAGGGCTCCACAGTACATCGATGTAGTCGCCAGTGGTCGGCGGAAGGTGCACGTGCCCGTCGACCTGGGACCGGACCGCAGCGACGCACGGATGCACGCCAAGACCGTAGGATCCTACGCAGTGCCGTAGGGGACCGCACCGCCACTTCCCAGCAAATTAGGGACACTGTTGCTCCTGGGGTATCGGCGAGAACCATTCGCAACCGTCTCCATGAAGCTGGGCTACGGTCCCGCACACCGTTAGGCCGTCTTCCGCTCACGCCCCAACATCGTGCAGCCCGCCTCCAGTGGTGTCGCGACAGGTGTGAATGGAGGGACGAATGGAGACGTGTCGTCTCCAGCGATGAGAGTCACTTCTGCCTTGGTGCCAATGATGGTCGTATGCGTGTTTGGCGCCGTGCAGGTGAGCGCGACAATCAGGACTGCATACGACCGAGGCACACAGGGCCAACACCCGGCATCATGGTGTGGGGAGCGATCTCCTGCACTGGCCGTACACCTCTGGTGATCGTCGAGGGGACACTGAATAGTGCACGGTACATCCAAACCGTCATCGAACCCATCGTTCTACCATTCCTAGACCGGCAAGGGAACTTGCTGTTCCAACAGGACAATGCACGTCCGCATGTATCCCGTGCCACCCAACGTGCTCTAGAAGGTGTAAGTCAACTACCCTGGCCAGCAAGATCTTCGGATCTGTCCCCCATTGAGCATGTTTGGGACTGGATGAAGCGTCGTCTCACGCGGTCTGCACGTCCAGCACGAACGCTGGTCCAACTGAGGCGCCAGGTGGAAATGGCATGGCAAGCCGTTCCACAGGACTACATCCAGCATCTCTACAATCGTCTCCATGGGAGAATAGCAGCCTGCATTGCTGCGAAAGGTGGATATACACTGTACTAGTGCCGACATTGTGCATGCTCTGTTGCCTGTGCCTATGTGCCTGTGGTTCTGTCAGTGTGATCATGTGATGTATCTGACCCCAGGAATGTGTCAATAAAGTTTCCCCTTCCTGGGACAATGAATTCACGGTGTTCTTATTTCAATTTCCAGGAGTGTATTTACGAAATTTCAGTCACCTACTTTCTCTTCCGAATGCGAAAATATATTGTTGAGCCCAACCTACATAAGTAGGAAAGATCATCAAAATAAAATAAGAGAAATCAGAGCTCGAACAGAAAGGTTTAGGTGTTCGTTTTTCCAGCGCGCTGTTCGGCAGTGGAATGGTAGAGAGATAGTATGATTCTGGTTCGATGAGCCCTCTGCCAAGCACTTAAATGTGAGTTGCAGAGTAATCATGTAGATGTACATGTACAAAGAAAAAATTAATGTACTAGGCGTGTTTTTTAAAGTAAGTACCGTTTTGAAATTAAAAAAAGACGTGCTAAGATACCTGAATAATTTTATTTTTACATCAAAGCCTGTACCTTAATCTACTTTAATACATGATTTCCGTCAATATTGAGGCACCTGTCATAACGTTGTACCAGTTTTTGAATACCCTCCTTATGGAAGTCTGCCGCCTGACTTGTTAACCACTGCATCACCACTGTTTTGACTTCGTCATCGCCTTGAAGACGCTGACCGCCCTGTTGTTTCTTAAAGTGCAGGAACAGATGGTAGTGACTGGGCGCAAGATCGTGGTTGTACGCAGGTTGATCTAGAGTCATCCCATCGAAAAGATGTGATGAGATCTCTGGTCTTATTCGCCACATGCGAAGGGGAATTGACTTGCAGCAAAACGATGCCCTTGCTTAACTTCCATGGACTGTTGCTTTGTTTCTGGTGTGGCGTAGGCCACCCATGTTTCATCGCCCGTAACGATATGGCTTAAGAAATCATCACCGTCGTTGTGGTACCGCTCAAGGAAAGGTAATGCACTGTCTAAACGTTTGGTTTTGTGCACATCCGTCAACATTTTCGGTACCCAACGTGCGCACAATTTTCGGTAATTCAAGTGCTCGGTCACAATGCCATAACACTAGAACACTATGAGAAACATTAGTAAAGGCATCCCGCAAGGAGGAAATCGTAAAGCGTCTGTTTTCTCTCTCCTTATTGTCCACTTCCTGCACCAAACTTTCATTAAAGACCGAAGGACGCCTACTCCTTTGTTCATCATGCACATTTGTGCGGCCATCTTTAAATGCTCTCACCCACTTTCTTACCATTCCATCACTCATAATGTTTTCTCCGTAAACTGCACAGATCTCACAATGAATATCGATCGCTTTTAGGCCTTTAGCACTAAGAAATCTTATAACAGCCCGTACTTCACAGTCGGCGGGACTCACAATTATGGGAGGCATCATAAAGACTGCCGGCTGGAGTGGCCGTGCGGTTCTAGGCGCTACAGTCTGGGGCCGAGCGACCGCTACGCTCGCAGGTTTGAATCCTGACTCGGGCATTGGTGTTTGTGATGTCCTTAGGTTAGTTAGGTTTAAGTAGTTCTAAGTTCTAGGGGACTGATGACCTCAGAAGTTAAGTCCCATAGTGCTCAGAGCCACTTGAACCATCTTAAACACTCAGTACACAACGTAAACAAGGAAGAATCTTACCATTCCTCGATTTCTTAGTCAGGAAAAAAGCGGATGGTACACTGGGACACAGCGTCTACCGCAAATCAACTCATACGGAGCTATATTTGCAGGCGACAAGTTGCCATCACCCTGCGCAACGCGGTAGTGTCCTACGCTCTTTGGTGCATAGAGCACATTTAGTCTCAGATGCCGACAGTCTACCTGGTGAGCTACAACACCTGAGAACTTTATTCCAGCAGAATGGCTATTCCAATAGGCAGGTACGCCATGCATTCCGTTCCAAGCAAACTCGAAGCAGGGATGTAAATGAAGATGAGGAGGCACCCACTGCAACAGCGTTCTTGCCCTATTTTGGCGGCATGTCTTCGAGAATAGAAAGAATCCTCAAAAAGCACGATATCAAGTGTGTATTTCGGCCACCAGCAAAATTGAGGAATTTATTGTGCTCGATCAAAGACGATCTTGGCCTTAGGAAACGTGGCGTGTATAAAATCCCATGCCAATGTGGAAAATCTTACGTTGGACAGACATGCCGAACCGTGCAAGAACGTTGCGTCGAACACCATCGTCACACACGCCTGGGGCATCCTGATAAATCAGCGGTAGCGGAGCATTGCCTGGACACGGGATATCGTATGCTGTACGACCAGACGGAAATTTTATCCCCAGCGTCATCTTTCTGGGACTGTGTTGTCAAGGAGGCCATACATATCCGTACAGCGGACAGTCTTATCAACAGGAATGCAGGGTTTCAACTAAGCGCCGCCTGGAATCCAGCACTGACTGCCATTAAATCGAAAAAAAAGGGAAACAAGAACTTCCGATCCGTCAAGTGACGAAACGCGCAACTGAGGTTTAGTTCGGACTTTAACCACAGGAGCGTCCGGCAGCACAGTCATTGCCCACAGCGCACGCGCGGATGGCCTTTCTGCGGCCCCCAGCAGGGGGCACCAGGAGCGCCGCTTTCCTCCAACTGCGAGCGTCTTCCCGCGCACGCATATTGCCTGCTCCCGGCATGATAAATTCCGTCGCCGCCGTGCGATTATCATCAGTAGCACCTTGCAGCAGTGATAACAGCAGCTACCACCACCTGATGATGTCGAGCAGTTGCATCGACGAAATATTGTGCGAGTTACACAATACAATCCGGCGGCAAACCCGAGAAGAGTATTTGAAGGGAGAATTTAGCCTTTAAGAATGGTAAAAGGAAGTAGAAGCTTTCACGTTCATAACACTGATGTTTCATTCTCTATCACGTATTAAAATCTCCTATACTTGATCACAGAAAATTGTAGAGCGCACCGATCAAATGCTGTGGTAGAAGTGACACACCAAAGTGACAACACTTCGTGAAATCGCATTCTAGGGGCCTTTATGTTTACATTGTTCACTTGCAGTATAACATGCATTCCGAGCAGCTACATTGCGACAGTTGCTGGGTCTCCATTCGTCCCTCCATTCACGCCTGTCGCGACACCACTGGAGGCGGGCTGCAAGATGTTGGGGCGTGAGCGGAATACGGCCTAACGGTGTGCGGGACCGTAGCCCAGCTTCATGGAGACGGTTGCGAATGGTTCTCGCCGATACCCCAGGAGCAACAGTGTCCCTAATTTGCTGGGAAGTGGCGGTGCGGTCCCCTACGGCACTGCGTAGGATCCTACGGTCTTGGCGTGCATCCGTGCGTCGCTGCGGTCCGGTCCCAGGTCGACGGGCACATGCACCTTCCGCCGACCACTGGCGACAACATCGATGTACTGTGGAGACCTCACGCCCCACGTGTTGAGCAATTCGGCGGTACGTCCACCCGGCCTCCCGCATGCCCACTATACGCCCTCGCTCAAAGTCCGTCAACTGCACATACGGTTCACGTCCACGCTGTCGCGGCATGCTACCAGTGTTAAAGACTGCGATGGAGCTCCGTATGCCACGGCAAACTGGCTGACACTGACTGCGGCGGTGCACAAATGCTGCGCAGCTAGCGCCATTCGACGGTCAACACCGCGGTTCCTGGTGTGTCCGCTGTGCCGTGCGTGTGATCATTGCTTGTACAGCCCTCTCGCAGTGTCCGGAGCAAGTATGGTGGGTCTGACACACCGGTGTCAATGTGTTCTTTTTTCCATTTCCAGGAGTGTAATTTGCCGCATTAACAAAAAATTTCTCTCTCCACGCAGTGTATCAAAAACCTCACCTGATCGAAAGGTTAAAGAGAAAGCAAAGAATTATTTTATGAGTACACGTAGCTACAATGCAACATTTGCTAAGGATCAGTTCCGCGGCTAAAATTTCAGATATTTTAAGATACATGACGTCTCATATGGTAGATCAGATCCACTGAAACAACTGGTCGAATTTAGACCACATGCGATACTAGTTTAATAATTAAAACTTCTACTTGCACGACGTTCTTAATAGCACGTTTTGAAAGTGTGAAAACGCAAGTCGCACTTCTCTGAGTCGTTGGACATCAAGAGTGAAGAGCGTAATTTGAGTTGTACCTAACGGGAATCCGTGTTGATTTTCATCATAAAATCATTTTATTCCAGGTGGGATATTACGCCTAAACTAAGAGTACGTCCCAGAATTCTGCAGCAAATTGAAGTATAAGACGTAAGACGGCAACTTCCTTAGGGTTGTATTGTTTCTTGTGGTTTCCCATAATTTATGGAAACAAGTGCGTAATATGAGCATCACATTTCTCTGGAGCACATTGCAGGGCAACTGCAGCGCTATACTTGTCAAGAGGCCACTAATCTAGACTGGGTAAAAACCCCACAGACGGAATTTTTAGATGAAATTTTTGTGAATTGCAAGACTGAGAGTTTCAGTGTGCTGCAGTGGTAAGATTAAGGAGGCAGTAACTTGTGTTAACTGGTTCTTCCATCAGTTCTTGGTAGAACAACGTTATAACATTGCGGTTATACTATAGAACATCTACAATGTTGTGCTTTTCATTGATAATTTAGAAGACAGTGAATATTTATTATGTAAAAGTTTTCCTTTTAGCTGACAATCTTTCTGAGCTACGGTAGCTGAGCTGTTTTCCATAGAAAGCAAACAGTCGACACTCATTCTCTTGCAAGAAGTTGAATGGTTCACCGTGTTCTTTCAAATGGCTCTGAGTACTATGGGACTTAACTTCTGAGGTCATCAGTCCCCTTAGAACTATTTAAACCTAACTAACCTAAGGAAATCACACACATCCATGCCCGAAGCAGGATTCGAACCTGCGACCCTAGTGGTCGTGCGCCTCCAGACTGTAGCGGCTAGAACCGCTCGGTCAATCTGTTCTTTCCATGTTGGCTATTGTATAGTTAACCGAATCGAGATTATCTGGAACTCTCTGTTGGGGACACCAGGCCTTGTAGGCAAGAGTTTGTGTTTTGAGTTTTCTGTTTTGTGCAATACCTGGAGAGATTCTGGCGAATGTGGCTGATAGCACAGCTATTTGATCACAATATCATGAGGAAACGATTAATTGAATATGTGTCTAGGTAACTGGAAATACACTTTTCCTCAAAGCTTGCAATACCCCAGGTGCGAGCTTAGGTGGCGTTCCACTAAGGGCGAGTTGGCATGCGCTGATATGCATAGGGATATTTTATTTTATCAAAATTTCGCATGATCACTTTTTCAAATTATAATTTGTTAAAAAAGTAAATTCCTGGTGAAGAAACAGTACTACAGCAAAAATAAATTCTGCTTGGTTGCGTGAATAACAGTATGAACTTGAACGCGTGAACAAACAATGAATTCATCAACAGTAATAAATTCTGCTTGATGTATGGCTACCTGCAGGTTTTCAAATAGGTTAACTCAATGTTTTAAATCAACAACAAATATAGGAGAATATAGGAATTGGGCCCTTATTTATTTGAGCAAATCGTTTGAATTTCCGCACAATTTCACATTGGTCGTATCTACATCTACATCGATGGGTGGCGGAGAGTACCCTGTAACATTACTGGTCTTTTCCCTTCCTATTTCGCTCGCAAATAGAGTGAAGGGAAACGACTATCTATATAGCCCTTATAAGCCCTAATTTCTCACATCTTATATTCGTGGTTCTTAAGCACAATGTACTGTTGTTGGCGACAGTAGGACCGTTTGGCAATCAGCTTCGAACGCCGATTCTCTAAATTTTCTGAAAAGTGTTTCTCGAAAAGATGTCGCTTTCCCTCCAGCGAGTCCCATTTGACTCCCCGAAGCATCTCCGTAACATTGACGTGTTGTTCGAAGCTAAAACTAAACTCCGCCCGAACAGGCCATGAAGACCCAAAGGTATCGACCGGCCGCCGTGTCATCCTCACACCACAAGCCGTAACTGGATGCGGATATGGAGGGTCGTGTGGTCAGCACGCCGTTCTCTCGGCCGTATGTCAGTTTACGAGTCCGGAGACTCTACTTCTCCATCAAGTAGCTCCTCAATTTGCCTCACAAGGCCTAGTGCACCCCGTCTGCCAACAGCGATCGGCAGATCGGTAACAAATAAAGCAGGCTGCCTCTGAACTGCCTCGATGTCTTTCTTCAGCCAGAGCTGGTACGTATCCCAAACACTCCAGCAGTACTTAAGAATATGTCTTACCAGCTACCTATATGCTGTCTCTTTTACAGGTGAACCATCCTTTCCTAAAATTCTCCCAATAAACCGAAGTAGTCCATCGCCTTCCCTACCAAAAGTTTCGCATGCTCGTTCCATCTCATAGCGCTTTGCAACCTTACGCCCAGATATTTAAACGATTTGACTCTGCCAAACAGGACACTAGTAATACTTACGGGTTTGTTCTTCCTACTCATCCGCAATAACTTACATTTTTCCACATTTAGAGTTACATGCCATTCATCATATCAACTGGAAATTTTGTTTACGTCGTCTTGTATCTTTCTAAAGGCCCTATAGACCTTACCGTACACTACAGTATCATCAGCAAACAACCGCACATTTCTGCCATCTCTGTCCGACAAATCCCCGGGTCACTCCTGACGATACCTTTGTCTATGATGAACACTTTCTGTCGAGGACAACATACTGTGTTGTATTACTTAAGAAGTTTTCGAGCCACTCACATATCTGTGAACGTATTCCATATGCTCGTACCTTCAATAACAGCCTGCACCGTGTTAAATTCTTTCCGTAAATCTAGAAGTATGTAATCCGCCTGTTGCACGAGCGATGCGTTCTAAAACCATGTTGGTTCGTGGACATAAGCTTCTCAGTCCCTAGAGCGTTTAATAAATTCAAACTGAGAATATGTTCAAGGATTCTGCAGCAAACCGAAGTTAGAGATATTGGTCTGTAATTTTGCGCAACCGTCCTACTGAATCATTCTCGTCCAGCCGTCTGACCATGGTGCACACGCGACTCTCGTTGCCATCGGTTTCGACAGTTCTCTTAGGAAGGAAGCAAGATTTGCGTCTAACATTCCGTCGAAATTGAGGTCACAAAAGACCGAGCACAAGCTCGGAATATTAAAGGATGGAGAAGGAAATCAGCTGTGCCCTTTCAAAGCAATTATCCGGGCATTAGAGAAGTCATGGAAAATCTAAATGTGGATGGCCGGACGCGGGTTTCTACATTTATATCAACATTTACATGATTACTCTGCTATTGACAATAAAGTACTTGGCACAGGGTTCAAAACCACCTTCAAGCTGTTTCTCTACAGTTCCATTCTCGAAGGGCGCGCGGGAAAAACGAGCACTTAAATTTTTCTGTGCGAGCCCTGATTTCTCTTATTTTATCGTGATGATCATTTGCCCCTACGTAAGTGGGTGATAACAATGTTTTCGCAATCGGAGGAGAAAACTCGTGGTTGGAATTTCATGAGAAGATCCCGTCGCAACGAAAAACGCCTTTGTTTCAATTCACGTATCATGTTTGTGGCACAATCTCCTCTATTTAGCGATAATGCTAAACGAGCCGCCCTTCTTTGTACCTTTTCGATGTCATCCGTCAGTCGCACCTGATGCGAATCCCACACCGCACAGCAATACTCCAGAATAGGGGCGGACAAGCGTGGTGAAGCAGTCTCTTTAGTAGATCTGTTGCACCTTCTAAGTGCTCTGCCAATGAAACGCAGTCTTTGGTTTGCTCTACCCACAACATTCTTTATGTGATCTTTCCAAAGTAGATTATTTGTAATTGTAATCCCTAAGTATTTTGTTGGATTAACAGCCTTCAGATTTGTGTGACATGTCGCGTAATCGAAATTTAGTGGATTTCTTTTAGTACTCATGTGAATAACTTCACACTTTTTTTTAATCAGGGTCATCTGCCACTTTTCCCACAATACAGACATCTCTATCATTTTGCAATTCGTTTTTGTCATCTGATGACTTTAAAAGACGGCAAATGACAGCATCATCTGCAAACAATCTACGACGGCTACTGAGATTGTCTCCTATGTCGTTAATATAGATCAGGAATAACAGAGGGCCTATAACACTTCCTTGGGAAACGCCGGATATTACTTCTGTTTTACTTGATTACTTTACGTCTATTACTACGAACTGTGACCTTTCTGACAGGGAATTATGAATCTAGTCGCACAACTCAGGCGATACTTCATGGGTACGCAGTTTTGTTAGAAGACGCTTGTGAGGAACGATGTCGGAAGCCTTCCGGAAATCTAAAAATGTGGAATCAATTTGACATCCCCTGTCGGTAGCACTCATTACTTCATGAGTATAAAGAGCTAGTTGTGTTTCACAAGAACGATATTTTCTGAATCCGTGCCGACTGTGTCAAAAAATCGTTTTCTTCGAAGTACTTCGTAATGTTAGGATACAGTATATGTTCCAAAACCCTACTGCAAATCGACGCTAGTGATATGGGCCTGTAATTCAACGCATTACTCCTACTTCCCTTTTTGGGTATTGGTGTGACTTGAGCAACTTTCCAGTCTTTAGTTACGGATCTTTCTGTGAGCGAGCGGTTGTATATAATTGCTAAATATGGAGCTATTGTATCAGCATACTCTGAGAGGTACCTGACTGGTATGCAATCTGGACCAGAAGGCTTGTCTTCATTAAGTGATTTAAGCTGCTTTGCGACACCGAGGATATCTTCTTCTATGTTTCTCATCTTGGCAGTTGTTGTTGCTTGGAATTCAGGAATATTTACTTCGTGTTCTTTGGTGAAGGAGTTTGGGAAAACCGTTTTTAATAACTCTGATTTAGTGGCACTGTCATCAATGACTTCACCGTTGTTATCGCGCAGCGAAGGTATTGACTGTGTCTTGCCACTGGTGTGCTTTATGTATGACCAGAATCTCTTTGGGTTTTCTCTCAGATTTCGAGACAGAGTATCTTCATGGAAAATATTAAAAGCATCTCGAATTGAAGTACGAGCTATATTTCGAACTTCTTTAAAACTTAGCCAGTCTCGGGGATTTTGCGTTCTTTTAAATTTTGTATGCTTTTTTCGCTGCTTCTGCAAGAGCGATCTGACACGTTTTGTATAGCATGAGGTATTAGTATATCACTTGTTAATTTATGTGGTATATATCTCTCAATTGCTGTCGATTGCGTCTCTTTGAAATCTTTGCACAACTTTTCTACGCTTTCAAGACCAGATCGGAAGGAATGAAGACTGTCTATTAAAACTGCGTTAAGATCATTTTTATCAGGTTTTTTAAATAGATATACTTTTCGTTTCTTTGTGATGGTTGTAGGTGTTACAGTATTCAGCGTAACAGAAACTGTCTTGTGGTCGCTATTCCCTGTATTCGTCATGATACTCCCTATTTGTCCAAGATTATTTGTTGCTAAGAGGTCAAGTATACCTTCGCAACCATTTACGCTTCGAGTGGCTCGTGAAATAACTGTTCAAAATAATTTTCTGAGAAAGCAATCAGTACAATTTCGGATGACGTTTTATGCCTGCAGCCGGCTTTAAACGTATAATTTTTCCAGCATATGGAGGATAGATTGAAGTCACCACCGACTATAACTGTATGAGTGGAGTACCTATTTGAAACGATCCAATTAGTAGTTTAGTCTGACTGTCAAGTATAACCTCCACCTATACTATTTCGCAGGAACCCACTACTTCAATTTCACTACAAGGCAAACTACTTCTGACAGGAATAAATACTCCACCACCAACTGTGTTTAATCTATCCTTTCTGAGCACTGTTAGATCGTATGAAAAAATTTCTGCTGAACTTATTTCCGGCTTTAGCCAGCTTTCTGTACCTATAACTATTTGAGCTTCAGTGCTTTCTATTAGGGCTTGGAGCTCTGCTTCTTCCCCAACAAAGCAACAACAATTTGCAACTGCAATACCGATCGTTTCTACGGCTAACATACTGTGTTTTACGTGTCCCCTTTTAGACGGACGCCCTTTCTGTGTTTCTCTGAGACCCTCTAAGCTTCCACACAGCCCCCGCTACCCGTGTAGCCGCTTCCTATGTGTAGTGGACTCTTGACCTATTAAGCGGAACTCGGAAACCTACCACCCGATGGCGCAAGTCAAGGAATCTGCAGCCTACACGGTCACAAACCGCCTGAGCCTCTGATTCAGACCCTCCACTCGGCTCTGCAGCAGTCGGTTCTATCGACGATGCTGCAGATGGTGAGCTCCGCCTTAATCTCGCAAGCAAGACTGGCAGTCTTTACCATTTCCACTAGCCGGCCGAAACCAGAGAGAATCTCCTCCGATGCAAAGCGACACGTCATTGGTACCGACATGAGCCACCACCTGCAGCTGGCTGCACCCTGTGCTCTTCATGGCATCCGGAAGCAGCCTTTCCACATCCGGAATGACTCCCCCGGGTATGCAGACGGAGTGCACGCTGGCTTCCTTCCCCTCCTTGGCAGCCATGTTCCTAAGGGGCCCCATTACGCGCCTAACGTAGGAACTCCCAACTACCAACAAACCCACCCTCTGTGAATGTCCAGCCCTTGCAGGCCGAGAGGCTTCCTCTGGAACAGGATGGACGACTGCATCCGGCTCAGAGACATCGTCAGCCACAGATAACGCCCGAAACGTGTTCGTCAAGTGAACCGGGAAGGCCCTACGATCGGCCCCTCGGAAAGTTTTTCGCCGCCTGCCAGACTTTGGAATGATCTCCTACTCAACCACGAGTGAGAGGCCAACCTCAGTGCAGGCAGTACCCGGGGTGGCCACCATTGTTCTCCCGATTGCATTGTGTCAACCACTGCGCCACTTCGCTTGGTGATCATCCCAGGATACTGGCGGGGGCGGTACTTCATCGAAACCTTTACGTGAAATTCAAGGTAATTAGGGGGACATAGAGACTGTGGGGGATTCGTTGTTGGTCTTGTCCGATGCGATCTGTTGTCATCTTTCCGAGGTTCCCCAGGATTCGTGGGAACTGTAGAATGAGAATCCTCACCATCGTTAGAGGTTCTTCAGCTTCTGGACTATCATTAAAAAAGGCCAAGCTGTCGTCATTTACAGCATAGTTAATGTCAGACATGCCGTCGTCAGAACCCGTAGCAGAAGATTCATATTGCCGTTTTCTCGGAAGTCTTTTTTTTTTGTCTTGTCAGACTTTTTTTTATACGAATTGGATCTTTTTTAATGAATAGTAGTGTAGGGGCTAGTTGGCACAGATGTGGGGTGAGTTGGCACAGCTATGACAACTGACCCAATACCTAAATATACCAACAAGCCCCATGGCGATATCAAAGCCTAAATGGATTCCACACAAGTCCAGAAATCAGAAACAAAATGTTATCGTATATATGTGCCACCACAGTTAACGACTCTTTCGAAATACGCCCTCAGTAGCGCCTCAGTTCGATCTAAAGGTTCATCGGGAGAAAAAAAAATTACAACGAAAAAAATTACTCAGCTGTCAAAAACACGATTTATTCCTTCGTGACGCTTTCAGGCACACCGAAGTTATGATGGCTAGTGCACTCACCACCAGCACCATGCCAGTACTCTAAACCCATGGTCGCAAGAAATAGACGCTGTGTGCCAACTAGCGCCATATACCAACTTACTCTAGCCTTCGTAAAAGGATAATGCCATGGTATAGTCCCCCATTCGGATCTCCGGGCGGGGACTACTCAGGAGGATGTCGTTATCAGGAGAAAGAAAACTGGCGTTCTACGGATCGGAGCGTGGAATGTCAGATCCCTTAATCGGGCAGGTAGGTTAGAAAATTTAAAAAGGGAAATGGATAGGTTAAAGTTAGATATAGTGGGAATTAGTGAAGTTCGGTGGCAGGAGGAACAAGACTTCTGGTCAGGTGACTACAGGGTTATAAACACAAAATCAAATAGGGGTAATGCAGGAGTAGGTTTAATAATGAATAGGAAAATAGGAATGCGGGTAAGCTACTACAAACAGCATAGTGAACGCATTATTGTGGCCAAGATAGATACAAAGCCCACACCTACTACAGTAGTACAAGTTTATATGCCAACTAGCTCTGCAGATGATGAAGAAATTGAAGAAATGTACGATGAAATAAAAGAAATTATTCAGATAGTGAAGGGAGACGAAAATTTAATAGTAATGGGTGACTGGCATTCGAGTGTAGGAAAAGGGAGAGAAGGAAACATAGTAGGTGAATATGGATTGGGGCTAAGAAATGAAAGAGGAAGCCGCCTAGTAGAATTTTGCACAGAGCACAACTTAATCATATCTAACACTTGGTTTAAGAATCATGAAAGAAGGTTGTATACGTGGAAGAACCCTGGAGATACTAAAAGGTATCAGATAGATTATATAATGGTAAGACAGAGATTTAGGAACCAGGTTTTAAGTTGTAAGACATTTCCAGGGGCAGATGTGGACTCTGACCACAATCTATTGGTTATGACCTGTAGATTAAAACTGAAGAAACTGCAAAAATGTGGGAAATTAAGGTGATGGGACCTGGATAAACTGAAAGAACCAGAGGTTGTACAGAGCTTCAGAGAGAGCATAAGGGAACAATTGACAGGAATAGGGGAAAGAAATACAGTAGAAGAAGAATGGGTAGCTCTGAGGGATGTAGTAGTGAAGGCAGCAGAGGATAAAGTAGGTACAAAGACGAGGGCTGCTAGAAATCCTTGGGTAACAGAAGAAATATTGAATTTAATTGATGAAAGGAGAAAATATAAAAATGCACTAAATGAAGCAGGCAAAAAGGAATACAAACGTCTCAAAAATGAGATCGACAGGAAGTGCAAAATGGCTAAACAGGGATGGCTAGAGGACAAATGTAAGGATGTAGAAGCTTATCTCACTAGGGGTAAGATAGATACTGCCTACAGGAAAATTAAAGAGACCTTTGGAGAGAAGAGAACCACGTGTATGAATATCAAGAGCTCAGATGGCAGCCCAGTTCTAAGCAAAGAAGGGAAGGCAGAAAGGTGGAAGGAGTATATAGAAGGTTTATACAAGGGCGATGTACTTGAGGACAATATTATGGAAATAGAAGAGGATGTAGATGAAGACGAAATGGGAGATACGATACTGCGTGAAGAGTTTGACAGAGCACTGAAAGACCTGAGTCGAAACAAGGCCCCCGGAGTAGACAACATTCCATTAGAACTACTGACGGCCTTGGGAGAGCCAGTCATGACAAAACTCTACCAGCTGGTGAGCAAGATGTATGATACAGGCGAAATACCCTCAGACTTCAAGAAGAATATAATAATTCCAATCCCAAAGAAAGCAGGTGCTGACAGATGTGAAAATTACCGAACTATCAGTTTAATAAGCCACGGCTGCAAAATACTAACGCGAATTCTTTACAGACGAATGGAAAAACTGGTAGATGCAGACCTCGGGGAGGATCAGTTTGGTTTCCGTCGAAATGTTGGAACACGTGAGGCAGTACTGACCTTACGACTTATCTTAGAAGAAAGATTAAGAAAAGGCAAACCTACGTTTCTAGCATTTGTAGACTTAGAGAAAGCTTTTGACAATGTTGACTGGAATACTCTTTTTCAAATTCTAAAGGTGGCAGGGGTAAAATACAGGGAGCGAAAGGCTATTTATAATTTGTACAGAAACCAGATGGCAGTAATAAGAGTCGAGGGGCATGAAAGGGAAGCAGTGGTTGGGAAAGGAGTGAGACAGGGTTGTAGCCTCTCCCCGATGTTATTCAATCTGTATATTGAGCAAGCAGTAAAGGAAACAAAAGAAAAATTTGGAGTAGGTATTAAAATTCATGGAGACGAAGTAAAAACTTTGAGGTTCGCCGATGACATTGTAATTCTGTCAGAGACGGCAAAGGACTTGGAAGAGCAGTTGAACGGAATGGACAGTGTCTTGAAAGGAGGATATAAGATGAACATTAACAAAAGCAAAACGAGGATAAAGGAATGTAGTCAAATTAAATCGGGTGATGCTGAGGGAATTAGATTAGGAAATGAGACACTTAAAGTAGTAAAGGAGTTTTGCTATTTAGGAAGTAAAATAACTGATGATGGTCGAAGTAGAGAGGATATAAAATGTAGACTGACAATGGCAAGGAAAGCGTTTCTGAAGAAGAGAAATTTGTTAACATCGAATATAGATTTATGTATCAGGAAGTCGTTTCTGAAAGTATTTGTTTGGAGTGTAGCCATGTATGGAAGTGAAACATGGACGATAACTAGTTTGGACAAGAAGAGAATAGAAGCTTTCGAAATGTGGTGCTACAGAAGAATACTGAAGATAAGGTGGATAGATCACGTAACTAATGAGGAGGTATTGAATAGGATTGGGGAGAAGAGAAGTTTGCACAACTTGACTAGAAGAAGGGATCGGTTGGTAGGACATGTTTTGAGGCATCAAGGGACCCCAAATTTAGCATTGGAGGGCAGCGTGGAGGGTAAAAATCGTAGAGGGAGACCGAGAGATGAGTACACTAAGCAGATTCAGAAGGATGTAGGTTGCAGTAGGTACTGGGAGATGAAGCAGCTTGCACAGGATAGAGTAGCATGGAGAGCTGCATCAAACCAGTCTCAGGACTGAAGACAACAACAACAACAACATGTTGACAAATATTTTATGTGATTGTTTTAAACACTGTTTGACAAATTTTGTCGAAACCGGAAAAGATAATAAAATTTTATTTGCAACTGATGACTGGAATTTATCTTTATAATACTTCAGTTGCTGAAAATTATAGCCACGAATAAAATAATAAACATACTAAGGTCTATAGTGCTTTGGTAGTGTAAAAAAAATTAAGTTTGTAAGTCATTGAAGTCAAAAGACATGGCCATTTATGTCCTATTTGTATAGTCTGAAAGTCACTCATTAAAACATATAGGGAAGTGGTCAACCTAGTCCGTAAACCCACTTCCATGGTGGGCGGTAGGCGGTAGGGGTTTTGATAACATTTTCGTTGACTTTTTATAAAATTTTGACAAGTATTTGGTCATTAACTACTATTATGTGCTTTAGGTTGTTGAAACTCTGCTTCATAAATTTTATGAAATAAAGTTACTTCCCTTCTTTACAAATCACCGTTAGTATGAAAGTGGAGGGCGGTTAGAAAATTAAAATTTGAAACATTCTCGAAAGTCTTGGAATTCCCGTGATCAATATCTTGCCAGGATCAGTGTCAATGACAAGCAAAAACTTTCGAGATTCTCGATTCCCAGAATGGGAATAATATATGCATAATTAAGTATGTACAGAACCCACAGAGGAGCCGGAATGCTACTTCCACCTGGCCAAATTTTCTTACCGCGTTTGTGCACACAGCTGTACGACATACTGTGTGGCTACATGTTTTACTTGGCCCTCTCTTCAAGAAATGGATCTCGAAGGTAGAATAAATAGAGTAGGGTTTATCGTCCCGTCTACGATTAGTTCATCAGAGACTGGGTACAAGCTGGTACTGGGGTAGCATAAGCCACGAAATCGGCCTTGCCTTTTTTCGAAGGAACCATCGCACCATGTGCTTTAGACGGTTAAGGGGAAAAGGTTGAAAACCTACATCTGGATAGCAGGATGGGGAGTGTAACTGCCGCCGTTCCGAATGCGAGTGCTTAGCGACATCGCCTTCGCTTCGAAGATTAAAGAAAGACATAATAGAAAGGGTTGAGCACGGCAATAAAGCAGCTGCTAAGACCCGACAATAAGAACTCTGAGACCGGGATAAGAAGAATGAAAAACCAGCCTGTGTGGGTGCAAAACATGGACAAAAGAGAAGAAACAAACGATCAAGACTTTCAAATGCGAGAGACTGTTCAAGATAATACAGACTAATAAAGTAAGGACTGAAGGATGACTGCAGCGAGTCAGTGAGGAAATGCGTAATAAAGTACACTGTAATTGGAGAATTACGATGGCTGGACACACATTACGACACAGGATGTTGCTGAAAACTGCAACAGAGGGGATGTGCAGCTCTAGTTGAAGATACACAATACAGCAGTTAGGCAGAGATGAACACTAATGAAGAACTGCTCCAAACCAACCCTAGGATGTATGACCTCAACAGCAAGTTTTGAAAGCTGTTGTGTGCCAATTTGTAGCGGTCAGCTTTACAGCATTAGTAATCATGTAGGCCAGCACTCATTAAATAGACGTCAGTGAGGCAACATAGGCTATTGTTTCGTTTTTCCTTATGATTTTTAAGCCTCAGTCAACTCTTTCATCAAAATGGCACTCCTACAAAAAATGGAAGTAGTAACAATAATCAGAATGTACCACATCGTCTGCCTAGCAATCGGTAGTATAAAATCCCAATTTGAATGCAACAATAGGTGATGGCTAAACGTGCACAGATCGAACTATTTTCAGTATTTTGTCTACTATCGTTGTCTCTCAAAATATTTTCAGTTGAATCTCCATTCTTTTTTTGTTATTAAAATAAGGTACTGTTCTACTCATAAAAGTCCTACACTCAAACAGTGATTATTCTCACTTTCTACGACGGTACTGGGCAGTGGGTTAGAAGTCTGGGGCCGAGTGATTGTGTTACAAATTGCAGAAGTTTGCTCATTCATTTAAACATCTTTTGAAATACACACAAATCAGGTTACCTTCCATTCGGAAAGCGGTTGCACCCAGCGACTGTTATATTGACTTGTAAATTTGCAGCAATCAGTCGTCCTTTTTATACTTTATAATTCAGATCTAGATTTCGGCTAGAAGCTAGCCATTCTCAATGCACTATTATTTTCGCTCAAAGCATGTAAGTCCCTGTTGATCGGTCTTCACCCATGTAGTATTCAATGAACTGTGGGTAAAGCCAGATCAACAGGGACTTACATGCTTTGAGCGAAAATAATAGTGCATTGAGAATGGCTAGCTTCTAGCCGAAATCTAGATCTGAATAATAAAAATTTAAAAAGGACGGGTGATTGCTGCAATCTATAATTCACTGACACACAAATAATAATAATTTTAACATCTAGCTCCACAAAGCATCTCAGCGAAACACTTCTCTCAAGTAAGTAACACCATAAACAATCACAGTTACTTCACGAAATGTCTCGTAAACAGAAACATCAAACGAATTAACAACTTGAAAAATAAGGCTCACAAACTATTTAAATCAACATCTTACGAATTAAAACACCATTCTTAAAAGCCAGATCATTTTTAACTAGCTAAAAATGATAAAATCAAAATTTATAACATAACTTCATGGTGATTACAGAAGCAGACAGTTACATAGCACAATATCAATTACTTAAGAAAGGCAGCTTCACTTCGTTAGTGAACTTCGATGGAGCAAGGTTTGTATCCCAATCAATCTTGGCCAAACCCAGTTTCTGTTAAACTTCGATCTGGTTCCATTACATTGGTTACATTATAGTTTTAGCTGAACAATCAATCGTCATCCTTGCGTATACTTTACATCAAAATTAGCCATTACTCAAATGTTTTTAGGCTATAGACATGAGACACAACGACATGTCAACAGCATCAATTTAATATATGCCTCTCTTGTGTCGCTAACAGCTTAAATGTTTCAGAATCGTCTTCCGAAGCCGTAAGGTTTATAACAGCACGTTTAAAATACAAATCAGTACCCACTGGCCACAGCGTACACACTATAAATCATTTAAAACAATAACTTATTCTGAACACTTGTACCCATTAATATGCAGCAAAAACTTCATTCACTGCCGCATGTAACCATTCCATCTACAAGTGTGTCCAGCGAACTAACAGGTCAAATGGTTCAAATGGCTCTGAGCACTATGGGACTTAACATCTGGGGTCATCAGTCCCCCAGAACTTAGAAGTACTTAAATATAACTAACCAAAGGACATCACAACAACAATGCCCAATGCAGGATTTGAACCTGCGACCGTAGCGGTCGCGCGGTTCCAGATTGAAGCGCCTAGAACCACTCGGCCACACCGACCGGCTAACTAACAGTTCAATCACTCTGGCTAAACGACGGCAGAATCAGCAAAAACACCAGCTTACAATTCCTGATCGAGAATATCGTTCAAGGCACATGATAAGCAAATTTGCTTGCGGTTCACTCATTGACGTACCATGTGTAAAACGTCAGAATTCTCAGTCACATCTGCCAAACGCCAGGTGTGTACTCTGCCTGGTAACACACGGCCCTGTCCCCACTGTAGAAGCCTTTCGCTTCGCGCACCGCCCAATCAACAGCACTGAACTCGGCTCACAGCGAGCTTTCCTGATATCCATGGAACACCAGATCATAATGACTTGCAATGCTCATGTTAAAGTACCGAAACAGAAAGACAGCAGCGCTGCTAATGGCCTAATAGGGAACTTCAAGTACGGGACAGTATGACGCAGAAATCCTTACTCTTGCTTTGTGAAGCGCGAGTATTACGTGACAGTTTTTCATTTACACTTTGTGGATAGGCTGCGTAGTCTGGGTGTACTTGGACACGTTTTTGTAACCATACAAAGTAATATATTCGAGAAATCTCATTCAAAAACTGAGATTAACTGCTAGTAACTGAGATTTACAGTCATGTGAAATTTTGTATATGACATCGCAATCGCTTTTTGACTGTAAAATTATTGATTTGTGAAACCTAAAACCGAATATTGCAGTTTCGAACAGATGGCCGTTATCAAGTGGAAATAACTGAGCTTTAGCTCTTGTCAAATCCTAAAAAACTACCTAACATGACATGTCACAGAAGCTGTTTTCATCGCACTCAGTTCCTGATTAACACTTTCTTGTGTATATTGCACTGTTTCAACTGCATTGGAAATGTAGTTTTCGCTCGCATCCGCATGCAATACTGGCTGCGGTAAATGATTTCATATTTGTTTTTGTTCAAAAAAATGGTTCAAATGGCTCTGAGCACTATGGGACTCAACTGCTGTGGTCATTAGTCCCCTAGAACTTAGAACTACTTAAACCTAACTAGCCTAATGACATCACACACATCCATGCCCGAGGCAGGATTCGAACCTGCGACCGTAGCAGTCGCACGGTTCCGGACTGCGCGCCTAGAACCGCGAGACCACCGCGGCCGGCTTTGTTTTTGTTTCATATGAAACACAAAAATTGCTCTGAGTACTATGGGACTTAGCATCTGAGGTCATCAGTCCCCTAGAACTTAGAACTACTTAAACCTAACCTAAGGACATCACACACATCTCTGCGCGAGGCAGGATCCGAATCTGCGACCGTAGCGATCGCGCGGTTGCAGATTGATGCACCTAGAACCGCTCGTCCACATCGGTCGGCTTTCATATGAAACAGGAACTGATTTTGTCGCATTGTATTCTGTGGACTCACATCTACTCGTTACTGCTTACGAATATGCGCGTGAGATGGTGGACTTAAGCGGCAGTTCGTATTTTACGTTATCTTTGTTTGTACTCGTTTTTGTTACTTTTTGGCGTATAACAGAGGCTCCCGAAATTTTCAGTGGTGAGAGGATGATTCTAGTACGTCGATTTCTGCTAAAATGTATTGTTGTAGTACCTGTTGATAGCATTTGAACACGTTTGCGTAACTATTGTTGCATTTTTAACATTTTCAATGCTCCAGTCTCTAAGACTACAAAGTAGACTCATTTACGTGTATATCCATAATCCGCAAATCGCTGTGAAATGCATGGCATTCATTGGCAACAAGCGAAACTTTCAAAGCGAAATTACATCCTCATTCCGCGACAAGACCTAATAAAGTTGAATATCAATTGTGTCCAAATATGCTTGCATGGAGTTCTCCATTAAATGCGAGGAAGTGCGGAAAATGGATGCTAACATTAATAAATTAGAGTTTTTGAATCGAGCAGCTCAGACCCGGATTCGTAAGCAGTAACGAATATTCACAAATCCACACAACATCATGCGACGAAACCAGCTTCTATTTCTTATGAAACAATAACGAATGTGGAATCATTTACTCCGCCCAGTATTATGGATGCGAGCAGAAATCAAGTAGAATAGGAGTAACCTATATGCAATTCAGTTCGGAGTGAAATTCGATGAAACCAGATTCTGTTTACTGCAAAACAAAAACAAATGTGGAAGACTTTAAATCACGTAAAAAGGGAACGAGATGATGGACTGATGAACGTGGAATCCTCCAAATCGCCCGACCGCGTACCAACGTCCTGTTACCGGAAGTTGCTGTGAGTTTAACCCCCACCCCCTCTGCCGGCATCGTTCTGAACAGTCGCCTATCACCGTTTCACCATCTCTACCCAGCGACTCATCGACCGAGAGTGGTGCCAACCTTATTGCATAAATAAAAAAAAATATTGCCACCATTGGCACAACTCCACAGCACGCGCAATTGTCTCACAAACTAAAACAACTGTCTTCTCTTTTTACCAGACTAACACATTTTCCATTTAGTATGCTTTATGAGGGGTAAAAATGATTAAAAATTGTCTCACAAACTAAAAGAATTTTTTGTAACAGACTAGCAAATTTTCGATTTAGTATGCTTTATGAGGAAAAAAAAATTAAACACTTTTTCATACTCTAAAAGGAACAAATATTATCGGTTATAATCACACAGTTTATCATGTTGGACTCATTAATGTTTCTGAAAGTAATCAAAAAGAAAACTCGTAATAAATCTATAATTTCAATTAAAACTTTTAAATTTCATGCAAATTGAAACGAAGAAATATGTCCGTGAGACTGAGCGAGCTGGGACTGCACAGATCCACATGTAAATTATGTCCGCCGTAGATTAATTCAAAAATATTTTCGCTCTTCCTACGTAACAAAAATTATTCATCGCATTCCTTCAGATACAAATGATAGTGATATCCACTACACAGCGTTTCACTACGAATTAACTATTATAGTTCGTTACAGAGATTACCATTACATTACCTTTAACCAATTTCAGAACATTACGTGAACCGCTAGTTGCATTTCATTACGACAATGTCAAAAAAAAAACCCAGTGATCTTAAATATCGTAGTTTTCGTTGTTACAACATAGAGCTTCCTTCTAGTATATTTTACAATTAACCTTTCTTTCAATATCTGTTCCTCGAACGCAGAATTAACGTCTCTTTGTGGAGTAAGTTCTCATTGTTCCACATCTACACCATCACTTATGAGTGTGACCAACTCTCTCATGTGTGACTCTGCACAAAAATAAAAGTAGTAAGAGGAAACAGAGTTTCAGCACCATGTCATCTTATCTACTATGCAAGCAAAATATTTGAAAATTGGTAGGCTGCTTAGTTCTGTCGCTTTTCCCCTGTGTTTCTTGTTTTATTTGTCACCTGACTGGTTTGATGCGGCTCGCCACGATTTTTGCTCCTGTGCCAACCTCTTCATTTCAGAACAGCTCTCCACTCACGTTCTCACTTATTTGTTGGACATACTCCAATATCGGTCTTCCCCAATAGCTTTTACCATATATTCTTAATGTAGTGCCATGGAAGCTATTCCCTGATATCTTAACACGTGTTCTATCTTCTTGCCACTTCTTCTTCTCGGTACTCTTCTACAGCTTCATATTCATAATGCTTCGATTTTCTTCTTCTCAAATCCCCCCCCCCCCCCCTTTCGGTACATAATACATTGCCATACAACGTTGTGCTTCAAGCGTACATTCTCAGAAATTTCTTCCACAGCTTAAGACATGCCCCCTTGCTATCTCAGCCTAGTGTTATTTTGCTTCCAATGTAGCAGTGTAGCTCGTGTACCCCACATTCCCCATTACGTTTATCGTTAGTTGACTTTAGCTACTCTTATTTATTTTTGTCTTTCTTTGTATCCTTTCACCCTGAATTTTAATCCCACTCCTAACCTTATCTTTTATTTCCGTCATTGCCTCTTCGATGGACAAATTCTACAGTAGGGGCGAATGACTGCATCGCAGTCTCACACTGTTTTTGTTTCAAAAATTGTTCAAATGTGTGTGAAATGTTATGGGACTTAACTGCTAAGGTCATCAGTCCATAAGCTTACACACTACTTAACCTAAATTATCCTAAGGACAAACACACACACACACACACACACACACACACACACACACACATGCCCGAGGGAGGACTCTAACCTCCGTCGGGACAAGCCGCACAGTCCATGACTGCAGCGCCCCGACCGCACGGCTAATCCCGCGCGGCTGTTTTTGTTTAGTCTGTGTCTACATCTAAATTAATACTGCGCAGTTCGCACTTAAGTGCCTGGTTCATTGAACCAGTTTCACGCTATTCTTCTATCGTTACGCTCTCTTAACAGCGCGAGGGAAAAAGGAACATTTAAATCTTTCCGCGAGAGCTCTGTAATTTTTTTTCCCCAATGATCATTTCTTTCTATGTAGGTGGGTGTCAACAAAATGTTTTCCGTTTCTCGCTGCAACGAAAAATGCCTTTTGTTTTGTGATTGCCACCCTAAATGGCGTATCATATCCCCTATTTCACGGTAACACAAAACAAGCTGCCCTTGTTTGAACTTTTTCGATATCCTCCATGAATCACATCTGGTGGTGATCCCGTAGCACTGCTCTAGTAGACCTGTTGCATGAGCTAAGTGTTCTGCCAATCCGAGCACTTCGTTCTCGGGCTTCTGTTCTTAAGTATTCCTTTCTTGTTCGTACATACACACTACCGGCCATTAAAATTGCTACACCAAGAAGAAATGCAGATGATAAACCGGTATTCATTGGACAAATATATTATACAAGAACTGACATGTGATTACATTTTCACGCAATTTGGGTGCATAGATCCTGAGAAATCAGTACCCAGAACAACCACCTCTGGCCGTCAGAACGGCCTTGATACACCTGGGCATTGAGTCAAACAGAACGTGGATGGCGTGTACAGGTACAGCTGCCCATGCAGCTTCAACACGATACCACAGTTCATCAAGAGTAGTGACTGGCATATTGTGACGAACCAGTTGCTCGGCCACCATTGACCAGACGTTTACAATTAGGAGAGGTCTGGAGAATGTGCTGGCCATGGCAGCAGTCGAACATTTTCTGTACCCAGAAAGGTCCATACAGGACGTGCAACATGCGGTCGTCCATGATCGTGCTGAAATGTAGGGTTTCGCAGGGATCGAATGGAGGGTAAAGACACGAGTCGTAACACATCTGAAATGGAACGTCCACTGTTAAAACTGCCGCCAATGCGAACAAAAGGTGACCGAGACGTGTAACCAATGGCACCTAACACCATCACGCCGAGTGCCATCACGTTTCGGATTGTAGCCAATCGCGATTGCGGTTTGTCGTATCGCGACACTGCTGCTCACGTTGGTCGAGATTCAATGACTATTAGCAGTATATGGAATCGGTTTGTGCTGGATCCCAGCGGCCTCGTATCACTAGCAGTCGAGATGCCAGGCATCTTATCCGCATGGCTGTAGCGGATCGTGCACCCACGTCTCGATCCCTGAGTGAACAGATGGGGACGTTTGCAAGACAACAACCATCTGCACGAACAGTTCGACGACGTTTGCAGCAGCGTGGACTATCAGCTCGGAGACCATGGTTGCGGTTACCCTTGACGCTGCCTCACAGACAGGAGCGCCTACGATGGTGTACTCAACAACGAACCTGGGTCCACGAATGGCAAAACGTCATTTATTCGGATGAATCCAGATTCTGTTTACGGCATCATGTTGTTTGTGTGTGAGAAATCGGTTGGAAACTTTCCTCATGTCAGAACGTTGTAAAAAAAAATGGCTCTGAGCACTATGGGACTTAACATCTATGGTCATCAGACCCCTAGAACTTAGAACTACTTAAACCTAACTAACCTAAGGACATCACACAACACCCAGCCATCACGAGGCAGAGAAAATCCCTGGGAATCGAACCCGGGAACCCGGGCGTGGGAAGCGAGAATGCTACCGCACGAAGAACGTTGTAGGTGTCGTCACCGACACCAAGCTTGCGTAAATGCTCTGAAAAGCTAATGATTTGCATATCACAGCATCGTCTTCCTGTCGCTAAAATTTCGCAGTATGGAATCGCGCGACCGCTACGGTCGCAGGCTCGAATCCTGCCTCGGGCATGGATGTGTGTGATGTCCTTAGGTTAGTTAGGTTTAAGTAGTTCTAAGTTCTAGGCGAGTGATGACCGTAGATGTTAAGTCCTATAGTGCTCAGAGCCATTCGAACAAATTTTTAAATTTTGCGTCTGTAGCAGGTTATCTTCGTGGCTTAGCAGTCTTAATCGCTAGCAGTGTATTATACGTAAATTATCCGTCTTCTTTTGCAGACGACACTTACTTGTCTAAGAATTTCGATCTCCTTGCACTATTTTACGTTGTCGAACGGTTTTTACTACGAAGATGTCTTCATTTTTATGTCGCTTTCATTTTCAAGGGCAACATCCGAACTATCTCACTGGTGCCCTTTATCTTTCCGAAAGACAAATTCCTCGTCATCTAACAGATTCTCAATTTTCTTTTCCATTCTTCTGTACACTACTGTTGTTAGCAACTTTGATGCAAAATCGCTTAAGCTAATTGTACTATAGTTTTCGCACTGACCTGCTCTTGCTGTCTTCGGGATGAGTCGATGATATTTTTGCGAAAGTCTGAGGGTCCGCTCTGTTGCTACATTTATCTTGTTACGGATGAGCCGACAACAATTTTACCTACGAAACTCGCATAAGGAAGTGGAGCCTTACGTGACAGCACGTTTAGAGCTCACACACACGTCCGAGACGGGAACCCGCGATCTCAAGTTAATAAGTCGCGGTGACGGCGACTAGCCCTGACTGAGGCCGACTAGAGAAGCATTATCTCTAGCCGACACACGCACCGGCGATTAATGGAGCTGACTGAGGCTACGCCGCGTTCACCTCAGCGACGCCGTCCTTGCGCGCGCTGCAGACGGACATCCGGCGACACACTTCCCGACTCCTAAAAGGTCACTGCCAGCGACGATAAGAGAAGGGAGCTCGGTGGTGCAGCACCGGTACGCTTCCGGCTTTCCTGCTCTCAGCTAAGGCCAGTACCGGTGCTTCTCCACGCTGTGTGGAGCTAAGCACCTCTCGTTTGGGCTCTTTTGAGCCTTCGATACTACGCGTTGGCTTTGAGCTGCGAAGTAGTGCTCTTGTGGTGGGTGACATCATCCGGCAGTCGGAGATTAAACATTATCTTTGGTTATCCTAATAACTGGCGAAAACACTTGACTGCAATTTGCGTAAACTTGCAACTCTTTATGGACAGATTTACCTTTCGAATACAATATTATTGCTTGGAGTGTTGCTTGCTTTGAGAGATCGAGGCTCAGTGGTTCTTATCTTTTATCAGTAAGCCCCCCAACTCCAATGTGTAGTCCGCAGCTCGTGGTCTCACTGTCGGGATCTCGCTTCACGAGCACGGGGTCCCGTGTTCGATTCCTGGCGGAGTCTGGGATTTTCACCTGCCTCGAGATGACTGGGTGTTTGTGTTGTCCTCATCATTTCATCATCATTCATCCACGTGGCGAGATTGGGCTGAGAAAACATTGGAAATTTGTACGGGCGCTGATAACCGCGCAGTTGAGCACCCCACAAACCAGACATCGTCGTCATCGTGAAATGTGTAAAACAGCTTCAGACGTCTGACTGCTTTGCAAATGAGTTGAAGTGCTAAATATTTGACTGTAAGCATGTTTCTAGCATTTGTAGACTTAGACAAAGCTTTCGACAATGTTGAGTGGCATACTCTGTTCAAATTCTTAAGGTGGCAGGGATAAAATACAGGAAGCGAAAGGCTATTTCCAATTTGTACAGAAACCAGATGGCAGTTATAAGAGTCGAGGGACATGGAAGAGAAGCAGTAGTTGGGAAGGGAGTGAGACAGGGTTGTAGTCTCTCCCCGATGTTATTCAGTCTGTATATTGAGCAAGCAGTAAAGGAAACCAAAGAAAAATTTGGAGTAGAAATTACAATCCACGAAGAAGAAACATAAACTTTGAGTTTTGCCGATGGCATTGTAATTCAGTCAGATACAGTAAATGGCCTGGAAGAGCAGTTGAACGGAATGGACAGTGTCTTCAAAGGAGGATATAAGAGGAACACCAACAAAAGCACAACTAGGATAATGGAATGTAGTCGAATTACATCGGGTGATGCTGAGGGAATTGGATTATGAAACGAGACACTTAAAGTAGTAGATGAGTTTTTCTATTTGGGGAGCAAAATAATTGATGATGGTCGAAGTAGAGAGGATATAAAATGTAGACTGACAATGGCAAGGAAAGCGTTTCTGAAGAAGAGAAGTTTAACATCGAGTATGTATTTGTCAGGAAGTCGTTTCTGAAAGTATTTGTATGGAGTGTAGCCATGTATGGAAGTGAAACGTGGATAATAAATAGCTTGGACAAGAAGACAATAGCAGCTTTCGAAATGTGGTGCTACAGAAGAATGCTGAAGATTAGATGGGTAGATCACATAACTAACGAGGAGGTATTGAACAGAATTGGGGAGAAGAGAAATTTGTGGCACAACTTGACTAGAAGAAGGGATCGGTTGGTAGGACATGTTCTGAGGCATCAAGGGATCACCAATTTAGTACTGGAGGGCAGCTTGGAGGGTAAAAATCGTAGAGGGAGACCAAAGATGAATACACTAAGCAGATTCAGAAGGATGTAGGTTGCAATAGGTACTGGGAGATGAAGCAGCTTGCATAGGATAGAGTAAGCACCGAGAGCTGCATCAAACCAGTCTCTGGACTGAAGACCACAACAACAACATGTAAGCGAAAAAAGTTGAGGTAAGTTGTGAAATTATAGGAGGGCTATTCGAAAAGTCGGAAAGTAAGTTCCGATCGGTCACGAAATGGAAACCACTGGGAAAATCCTATGGAGTTTTGCATACATGTGCTGGGCAGTGTCTCTAGTGTGTTCGTCGATCGCGTGCGTTGCTTGTTTCAGTTCTGAACACACGGTAAGCACATGAAGATGCCTAGAAAACACGGTCTCCCGCCAAGTGTGAGGCCCTGGCGAGAGATGCCATGTAGAGCACATAATATCGCTGCCATACGGTTCCTTCGCTGCAGTTCTCGGCCGCACTCTGCAACGGTAACGAGGATGTCCCTCTAGCGTTTTCGATGGGAAGTGTTTCAACGCCCGCAATACAGCCCCTAATTGGCTTCTTCTGAGTTTCATCTCTGCTCACAAGAACTGCTGGCTAGGAAGAAAACGTTTTGGCACAGACAACAAGCTGTTCATTACCGTAGAGAATTGGTGGAAAGCACAGGCGGCTGCCTGCTATGACGAGGATATTAGAAAGTTTGTACAACGCCACGAAAAATGTCTAAGTCGGAGCGGTGACTGTGTACAGAAATGGATGGAAGTCGTAGCTAACTGTTGTAAATAAGACATTTTTTATTTTAACTATGGTTTCCATTTCGTGACCGATCGGAATTTACTTTCGGAATAGCTCTCGTATTGTAAGGTTTGAGGAAAGTCGCTAGCTGTTCTAATTTATCAAACATTAAATTAATATACCCTGGATGATCTGCACTATAAAGAAAAACTAGTTGTTCACGCATTCCAATACTTACGTCGTCTTATCTGCTGAACTGAGCGTCGCACAATTGTATAATTTTGCAGGTACATTCAGTGCTACATGTGAATACTGACTGCAAATGTTTTTTAAACAGAGTTGGTAGTAAAGAAGTAAAAAATTGGAACGTCATGCCTCATGCTGAAGATTTGCTCCGTGAATAGTGAAATGGAACAAGCGATAAACTCTTGTCGTTTCATTTTTTGCGAGGGGGGTCAGAGAGACAAAATTTAAAGAAAAAGGTTTGAAATTACGTGTAAGTTTTACTGAAATGCATTCTCAAATACTAGATGGGTAACATCTACGCCACGAGTTACGCTGCCTCAGACTTACACACACTTTCTGGGGTACATGTTTTACTGTGTTAAACCTTTAACATGCGTTGATACCTCTTGATTAGTAGATAATGATAAATTCGTTTAGTTTATTATATGAAATATAGAAAAACTAATTTTGTTGCCCCTCGAAGCCGCTAGATAGGCAACGTGCAACTTGATCCTTGCCAGGAGTTAGCCGTTTAGTAATATAGAGTCTGATTCCGCGTTTAATTGATTGCAGTGATTTTTGTTTACGTGTATTAGTACCGATTTTTCTACAGCGATCGGTTTTTTGGCTTTTTGTTTTGGTATTGGCGTTTAATGTTGAGCTACATATTAGGAGTGAAGTATTGCACACTAGAAACGCTAACGATGAACAAAGTCTGAAAATAACAAAACGATCCGATTTCGACACAAATATGAGCTCAATTTTCGTAAGTGCAGCAGAAGAGCGCCTGGTAACCAACGACCACATGAGAGGAAAAGGAAATTTGACAAAGCGCACTATTAAGTATTAGCAACATACCAGTAGAACCCCATCACCGATTTCTTAAAGAATCCAGCTCCTACGCATAAAATAATTTAAAACTTCAGAATACAGTCTGGGAATTCGCGCTCTGATTTAATAAAAGTTAGCTTATTATGCATCTCAAAATTATGTCACATCTCCTGAATTGTTTGTCGTACTGTGATATGCTTTTCCAGGTACATTCAGTGGTAGATGAAGATACTGTCTGTAAAATGTTTTAGGAATGGAATTGGTAGTAAAGAACTAACAAATTAAACTTCATGCCAGGTGCTAAAGTTACACTGCCAAAAATTTAGTAAGCGGTAAACGTTTTTCCTTACATTATTTTGTGAAGGTTGTCAATGAGAAAGAGGCTCGAAAATATTTGAATTTGTGTGTAATATCTGTGTCACATTCATTGAAAGCCCCTAAGTGCTCTCACTCTCAAATATTGGATTAATACAATCTGAATAACTTGCTTGCGGTGAGTTATGCCGTTTCGAAACGTATGCGCACACAGTTACTAACTGTAATATCTGACTTATTGTGTTAAACGTTTAACGTGATATTACACCTGTTAATGATTAGATTTTGGGAATTCTTGCACTTTTGCACTTCAGTGCTGCGTTGAACCATGCGATATCACTGACAACTGCAAATGGTAGTGGAGGTTGCCAACATGCAGGGGCAAACCAATGGCTTCATATGATTCGCCTCCCGTGTCAGTAACATCATCATCTTCACGTGATAATACTACCACACTTCCCCGTCACTTCTCTACCCTCCTGCACGCCTCGAAAGCTAATAACACTTAATATTCAAACAAAACAGCAGATCAGGGTGTAGAAGTTTAGCGACGATTAAAATGAAATAGATATTTGCAATTTAGTCGCAGAGTAGTTACCTTGGCAGTGTTCAAATGTATCCCACGAGTTGAATTTTTTGTCTTGTTCAAAAGGATGTAACCAAATATCTATGTAAAAGATATCTTGCAGTATTTCCTCATCTAAAATACATTAGCTATAAAAACACACACAATAACACAGTTATTGGTTAAGCAGAACTTGTTGATAACCATAGTTCGGTTACTGTACACATACTTAGCAAGCACAATCGAGGGAGAAAAAGGATCAAGTTTTAATAAGTTTATTGACAGCGAAAATTGATGCACCCCAAAGATGACGTGCTACAGACGCGAAGTTTAACCGACAGGAAGAAGAGGCTGTGATACACAAATGATTAGCTTTTCAGAGCATTCACACATGGTTGGCGCCAGTGGCGACACCTAAAACGTGCTGACATGAGGAAAGTTTTCTACCGATTTCTCATACACAGACAGAAGTTGACCGTCGTTGCCTGGTGAAACGTTGTTGTGATGCCTCGTGTAAGGAGGAGAAATGCGTACCATCACGTTTTCGACTTTGATAAAGGTCGGATTGTAGCCTATCGCGATTGCGGTTTATCGTATTGCGACATTGCTGCTCGCGTTGGTCGAGATCCAATGACAGTTAGCAGAATATGGAATAGGTGGGTTCAGGAGGGTAATACGGAACGCCGTGCTGGATTCCAACGGCGTCGTATCACTATCAGTCGAGATGACAGGCATCTTATCCTCGCGGCTGTAACGGATCGTGCAGCCACGTGTCGATCCCTGAGTCAACAGATGGGGACGTTAACAAGACAACAACCATCTGCACGAACAGCTCGACGACGTTTGCAGCATGGACTATCAGCTCGGAGACCATGGCTGCCGTTACCCTTGACACTGCATCACAGACAGGAGCGCCTGCGATGGTGCACTCAACGACGAACCTGGGTCCACGAATGAAAGAACGACATTTTTTCGAATGATCCGGGTAATGTTTGCAGCATCATGATGGTCGCATCCGTGTTTGGCGACATCTCGGTGAACGCACATTGGAAGCGTGTATTCGTCATCCTCATACTGGCGTTTCAGCATTGGTTACGCGTCTCGGTCGCCTCTTGTTCGCATTGACGGCACTTTGAACAGTGGACGTTACATTTCAGATGTGTTACGACCCGTGGCTCTACCCTTCATTCGATCCCTGCGAAACCCTACATTTCAGCAGGATAATGCACGACCGCCTGTTGCAGGTCCTGTACGGGCCCTTCTTGATACGGAAAATGTTCGACTGCTGCCCTGGCCAGCACATTCTCCAGATCTCTCACCAATTGAAAACGTCTGTTCAATGGTGGCCTAGCAACTGGCTCGTCACAATACGCCAGTCACTACTCTTGATGAACTGTGGTGTCGTGTTGAAGCTGCATGGGCAGCTGTACCTGTCTGTGCACACTATCGAAGCTCTGTTTGACTCAAAGCCCAGGCGTATCAAGGCCGTTATCACGGCCAGAGGTGGTTGTTGTGGGTAATGATTACTCAGGATCTGTGCACCCAAATTGCGTGAAAATTCAATCACATGTCAGTTCTAGTATAATGTATTTGTCCAATGATAACCCGTTTATCATCTGCATTTCTTCTTGGTGTAGCATTTTTAATGAGCAGTAGTGTAATGGTACAGAGGCTTGACAGGGCTGTTATCTAAAGTTGCCTGACTATTAATGGTGTGTAGTAACACCACTATCCGTTTCGTAGGAAAAATACACTTTCAGGGAAAAAATCCTATTCCCGAGAATGCTGCCCTGATTAGGTTCAACATAGGCACAGAAAAAGTGTATCCTTAACACAGTTCAAGTCCATAGAGGAAGCAACGATAAAAGCTGAAAAGAGTGTCGTCGCTCGCTATGATGGGATTCGACAGCGTCCGAGACAATAAGGCCGGGAGCGGCAGTTCGTTTACCCCTTGCGCCGGCCGTTATAGCTGCCGGCGGCGGAGTTCTCGTGATACTATTTTCTTGTCACGCGTTGTACGGTCGCGAATAGGTCCCTAGAAAGTGGTTTCCTCCGCCAGCGCTCTTGCCTCCGCGCCGCCTGTTGTCCAGTCGAGACTGCGACACGGAGAGCTCGCGATACTGAGGCGTACAGGGGCCACGTAGGCTGCACGCGTGTCCGATGTTCCTGAGGGGTTGCCGCTCCCTTTTGCGTAGATCTCCGGTATAGCCCAATGATTCACCAAATAAAACGTTTCTGCACCTAAATTTTCTGTATTATTTATTAAAGTACACGCAACTCATCTATTAGCACTAGTGAAATAAATTATAGATGAGTAGACGGGCACAGAAAATAGGGAAGACCCAGGGTTACAGGTCAGTCGGGAATTTCCGAACTGTTTGCAGCAAATGAAAATAAAGACCAACAGCTAGTGAAGGCAGGTTGATTGTTTACCGTAGCGCCAAGGGTTGTCACAAGGCACTTACGAGAGGTGCAGATGTTAATACTCGACAGAATGCTCGCATCGGAAGACTCAAGTATACTCTGAGGTCTAACACTGTTTCTTAACAATAACGCTGACTGCTAGACTGATGGCTAATTCTGAACAACATTAGGGAAAGCAAAGGATGCAACTGGTTGCAATACAGAAGTCAGCGCTAGAGGCTCTGGTCTGGGTGCTGACAGCATTTTAAGTATAAACTTTGAGAGCAGCACACCAAGTGAGAGAACCAGACTTGTCGGAGTTACCGAGGCTGGCAACGAGCGACGCGGAGTTGGCGTTTCCAATGATCTGATTGGGAACTCTGAATACAAAAACGTGGGTTTTTAGAAGAATGTGGCGGAGCACTATTTCTCACTTTTTATAATCCGTCCAACAATCCAATGGCACCTCAGCCAATCTGACGAGTGGCTCTGCACTTCCAGATCGCCTCTGGCCAACCACATTTAGATTCCTCCCCTTCTCCTATATGGTGGGTACTGGACATTACATTTTACAAACTGCAAGTCTGGCAGCAACAGCGGTCCGTTGAAAACTAAACGTCACTGCCCTTCCACTTATGGCCAACATCTACAGTGTTTTACGTCACTTGGTCACTGCCAGAGGCCTTTTGTGAATGGGGTCCGCTGGTGTAGCACTCTGACCATCGGCTGGTGTAACACTCTGACCAGCGTTAACCCACTGCTCAAAATGTTTAAGTGTGTGTGAAATCTTCCGGGACTTAACTGCTAAGGTCATCAGTCTCTAAGTTTGCACACTACTTAATGTAAATTATCCTGAGAACAAGCACACACACCCATGCCCGAGGAAGGACTCGAACCTCCGCCGGGACCAGCCGCACAGTCCATGACTGCAGCGCCGCAGACCGCTCGGCTAATCCCGCGCTGCTAACCCACTGCCGTTGCGGTTCTCAGCGCAAGTATCAAGCCGCCTGCTGCGTCTGCTAAGACGTCCCTTTTTGTGACCGTCTTCTACTGTGACGTCTTACAACAGCTTCGAGGCGGTGAATGGAATTACCAGTTAATTTTCTGAACTGAAGCTTCTCCCTTTGGACAGCTGCCCAGATCGTCTGCAATTTTTAGGGCTCTAGCGTACTGTTGACGTCTGTTAACCTGAACACTACCAGTTTTGCTTGCTCTCTGAATTTTGTCTCTGATTTCCTATGTTGCCCTTGTTCGTTTCCAACAACCTTAAGCTTAACAGTGTAAAGTCATTACATCGTCAATATGTGACAACATTCGTGTAGGTAAAAATCGACGGTTGCTATGCTTTCAACTGCCCGCTTTCAACTTTACCCAAACATTATAGCGATTTCATGCAAGGGTATTAATTTTATTTTGCAGTAAATAATGTTCATTATCTTCTACTGGTAGTGCTAACCAGGAAAGACAGTAATAGCTGACACAAACAAATAGGCATTCAGAACTGTAATAATATTCCAAAACTAGAAACTGACAGTGTATGTGCCATAACTTGATGGCGGGTGTCAACTACTAGATCTTAGAGGTGTAACAGTGGTAGTTGACATCACGTAACACTTCCGGGCTGAGATGCCGTGGTATAACTAAACGACTGTCACGGCAAAGACGTCGCATTAGTATGCCCGAATATACAGAGAGGCCATTGAGATTGCGAAACGCTGCAATAATTTTAATAGAAAAGGTGGAGGAATTAAGCTGGATAAGATATGGATGTCAACACGGCAGCAATAGCGTGAAAATCGATTAATTTCATTGAGAAAGTTGGCAATATCAGAGATCATAGCACAGCCCACGTCACGTGATTGCCAGCGGCGCCCTCTAGATGGCTTATATAAACGGCGCTCATCCGTGCTCTCGTTGCAGTTAGCCGATTGTCCTCAGAGGATGCATTCCGCAGTCGAAGGCGAAACGTCAGGGGAGAGTCTTACGCATGGACCACGGCATCTCAGCCCGGAAAGCCGTGAAAGCCTTCATTCTATGAACTGGTAGTTGAGATTGTGCCTGTGCGATGGGTATCAAATACTGGGGAATCAGCCACTGAGTTATGTCAGCTACTGTTGTTACCCTCCATATTACATCAAAAGCTGTAAGTTTCCCTGTGTTACACAAAAACTGTAGCAAGTTACCCCCTCTCGCAATATTTTCCAATGTAAGCGTCTTCCAGTCTTCTATCTTCCCGTCTACTGTTTCTAGTGAAACCGTTTTAGATACTACTGGATGGGGCAATGATGGTCAATTGGCAAGATGACGATCATCACATCACACATACATTTATCGTGATTCGTCAAAATATACCATGCTTGGATATTACTCCATTGTGCATGTACAGACGTCACGAAGTCTAGTCACGATATCGACCAAGCATGTTGAGACTTGTTCTGTGAAAACATCTACTCCCTTCATTCCTAAAATAATGTTTGATCCGTTAGTTATTCTGTGGCTACCTCGTATGATTTTTGCATGTCGTATTCTGGAGAATTATGATTAGATTTTTGGTTTTATTTAGCAGTTGATTATGAGAAACACTGTGCGAACGGTTTAGAGGCCTTGGAAACATAGTTATAATAGATAATTATTTGGTACATAATTTTGAGTAGACCTGAACACTTAGTAACAAAAAGCAATAACGCCACATCAGTGTCATCGATTACATTTTTCTAGTGCAGAGTATGATGCATTATTTTCTGCCCCATGTAATTGTGTTCACTAAGATGAAACTTAACTCAAAAATTTGTAAAGTCGTCTGGTGATGGTAGTTCGATATATGAAACACCAATAACGAAGCCTCGGACTGAAATCCGAAAACCGCTTACATATCTGAGACACTGAAATACGATTGTAACATTTCACAAACACCATAGAACAATTTACGCGTGAAAATTTTTAATTTGCGAGTTCATTGTAGCTTACACCAAGTGTAGGCTTAAAAATGGAATTATTACATTCTTCCAGCACTGCCAGTAATGAAGGCTTCCTATTTGTTTGTGTGCTCGCCTGCTTAACATAGTATTTTAGTCAATATTTGTCTCCTGCAGTTACAAGCTTGGTCACGTTAGGTTTGCTACACTGCTTCATTTTAGACCTAACATTAAATGTCAGTTTTGTGTTTGGCAGGTTTTACGTAGTACAAGTATTTTGCAAGTATTTCGGCATGAAAATAGCTTTGGAACCATTGATTCCAGAGTTGACAATCTGACAATCGTTTTTTAGGTAGCAGCAAATACAAATATCCTCACGTTTGCCTGTAAAAAATTCAGATTGTTCGAACTCTTCTGAGCACGGCCGAGGTAGCTGCTCCTGTGCTACATTGTGACCGGTTGTTTCATTTTAATGACTGCTAAAGTACTACGTTGCAATTGGCTATTTAGTTTTAATACTACGCTGTCACTGTCCAAAAAGGGGAGGGGGTGGCTTGTCACTTGATGATATCACTGATAAGGCTCATGGCGTCATAGGCGTATTAGGCGAAATAGACAAAGATGGTTAGTAAAGGGTTCTACAATGAATTGCCAGCATTTTTAACGTAACTATGGACTTGTCTGTGGTTGTGTTTTCTAAAACATGTAACATTGGTGATTAATAGTACTACAGGAGAATTTTGGCCAATCTACTATTGGCAACTACTGCAGAGAAAAGGCATTTAAGTAAAATTGTGATGTCAGACGATCACGGTCGTAAGTCATCTGTAAGAAAACAATTTTCTGGCAACATCTGAAATAGAGTCCAGTTTTCTTTTCTGTAACTTTTTTTTATTTTCCACGACTTCGATACGCATTCCAGGGATATTTTGTCATTAGGAAATTGGTGGTGATGAATGAAAATCAAATGCATATATAGAGTATATCCTCATTTTACATTATTGCAAATGGTCCTGTTTGGCACTTCCTCGAAGATGCATTTGGTTTGTCTGTGGCCGTGATCTATGATTTTTCTGTTTACGAAGGCGTGCTGAAAAGTAATGTCTCCGTTTTTTTTGTGAAACCTCCTGAACCTTTATCAATAAAACGGACATTATTAACACTCTATTCTTGATGTCTAAATGTTTATTTCTCAGAAGAGTCGGCCTGACAGCGAACACGTTTCTCCAAATCACAACGGAGGACCAGTTTTTTGATGTCATAATTGTGGGATGTTTTTTGGCGTAACCACAACCTCACCTCTGCTTGCACCGCTTCAGTAGTACAGTCCACGAAGTTGTTCTTTGTTTTAGAAACACAGATGACACATCGCTCGTGTGTGGTCTGCCATTTTCAAAATGAAGGCGAGGGTTTTCCATGTACGAACGAACCCTTCGAATACATGCTTTGATTTTTCTGAGGGTCTCTCAAGCTCGTGGTCGTGCGGTAGCCTTCTCGCTTCCCACGCCCGGGTTCCCGGGTTCGATTCCCGGTGGGGTCAGGGATTTTCTCTTCCTCGTGATGGCTTGGTGTTGTGTGATGTCCTTAGGTTAGTTAGGTTTAAGTAGTTCTAAGTTCTAGGGGACTGATGACCATAGATGTTAAGTCCCATAGTGCTCAAGGCCATTTTTTTTCTCTCAAGCACCGACATAGTTACGTAACATGCCGCCACGCTAAACGCTACAATTCAGAGTCCTCTACTGGCAGAAGGTTGTAACTAGCGTCAACGAAGCGGGAAATCTGCCGAGTAATACACTACTGGCCATTAAAATTGATACACCACGAAGATGACGTGCTACAGACGCGAAATTTAACCAACAGGAAGATGATGATGTGATACGAAAATGATTAGCTTTTCAGAGCATTCACACAAGTTGGCACCGGTGGCGACACCTACAACGTGCTGACATGAGGAGTTTCCAACAGATTTCTCATACACAAACAGCAGTTGACCGTCGTTGCCTGGTGAAACGTTGCTGTGATGCCTCGTGTAAGAAGGAGAAATGCGTACCATCACGTTTCCGACTTTGATAGAGGTCGGATTGTAGCCTATCGCGATTGCGGTTTATCGTATCGCGACGTTGCTGGTCCAATCACTATTAGCAGAACATGGAATCGGTGGTTTCACGAGAGTAATACGGAACGCCGTGCTGGATCCCAACCGCTTCGAATCACTAGCAGTCGAGATGACAGGCATCTTATCCGCATGGCTGTAACGGATCTTGCAGTCACGTGTCGATCCCTGAGTCAACAGATGGGGACGTTTGCAAGACAACAACCATCTCTTGTTCGCATTGACGGCACTTTGAACAGTGGGTGTTACATTTCAGATGGGTTACGACCCGTGGCTCTACCCTTCATTCGATCCCTGCGAAACACTACATTTCAGCAGGATAATGCACGACCGCATGTTTCAGGTCCTGTACGGGCCTTTCTGGATACAGAAAATGTTCGACTGCTGCCCTGGCCAGCACATTGTCCAGATCTCTCACCAATTGAAAACGTCTGGTCAATGGCGGGGAGCAACTGGCTCGTCACAATACGCCAGTCACTACTCTTGATGAACTGTGGTGTCGTGTTGAAGCTGCATGGGCAGCTGTACCTGTATACGCCATCCAAGCTCTTATTCACTCAATGCCCAGGCGTATCAAGGCAGTTATTACGGCCAGAGTTGGTTGTTCTGGGTACTTATTTATCAGGATTTATGCACCCAAATTGCTTGAAAATGTAATCCCATGTCAGTTCTAATACAATATATTTGTGCAATGAATACCCGTTTATCATCTGCATTTACTCTAGGTGTAGCAATTTTAATGAGCAGTAGTGTATGCGTCATATGTAATACCTAAACCGATACTGACAACAGAAGGAAAATCTCGGAGGCAATAATTTTCAGCAAGCCCTCGCACTTGACCGAAGAAAATTCCAGCCTCTAACAATCGAAAACAGACCTCGTTACAGCGTTAGTACCTTTTTCTTTGTTCATGTGCGGAAGGAACAGATGAGACGGTAATTGTGTGCTAACGAACGACATGGAGGCACTTCTTCATTGTTATTGCTGAGCAAGCGCAAAGTCAAAACAGTACTGCGAATCTTTCGGCACTTCTTCTGATGTCAGTTCCCGGTAGCGCCGCCTTTATCCGTTTAACGATTTCTACGAATCGTTCGTAGATAATCGTTAGTTTTGGGAGCGCCACTGAATAGAAATGGTCGAGGACAAATGCTGTGAGGAACAGCTGCCGCTGTAACTTTCAAGCGTGCGACGATCATCACGTCTACTATTATACCGCGAAAGACCACTTAAGGACTGCAAACTCTTATTGTACGATAGTCGTTCCAATACACCATATTATTCCCCTCTCTTTTGGTTAGAAAATCCTGTTGTTCACCATAAACTCCGCTCACTGCGATTGCCTTACGCCACCATACTGGGAGGACCTATACAGGGTGTTACAAAAAGGTACGGCCAAACTTTCAGGAAACATTCCTCACACACAAATAAAGAAAAGATGTTATGTGGACATGTGTCCCGAAACGCTTAATTTCCATGTTAGAGCTCATTTTAGTTTCGTCCATCTACGCTCAATGGAGCACGTTATCATGATTTCATACGGGATACTCTACCTGTGCTGCTAGAAAATGTGCCTTTACAAGTACGACACAACATGTGGTTTATGCGCGATGGAGCTCCGGCACATTTCAGTCGAAGTGTTAGTACACTTCTCAGCAACAGATTCGGTGACCGATGGATTGGTAGAGGCGGACCAATTCCATGGCCTCCACGCTCTCCTGATCTCAACCCTCTTGACTTTAATTTATGGGGGCATTTGAAAGCTCTTGTCTACGCAACCCCGGTACCAAATGTAGACTCTTCGTGCTCGTATTGTGGACGGCTGTGATACAATACGCCATTCTCCAGGGCTGCATCATCGCATCAGGGATTCTATGCGACGGAGGGTGGATGCATGTATCCTCGCTAACAAAGGACATTTTGAATATTTACCGTAATAAAGTGTTTGAAGTCACGCTAGTACGTTCTGTTGCTGTGTGTTTCCATTCCATGATTAATGTGATTTGAAGAGAAGTAATAAAATGAACTCTTAACACTGGAACTAAGCGTTTTCGGACACATGTCCACATATTTTCTTTCTTTGTGTGTGAGTAATGTTTCCTGAAAGTTTAGCCGTACCTTTTTGTAACACCCTGTCCGCATGACCAGGCCGGCCGGGGTGGCCGAGATGTTCTACGTGCTACAGTCTGGAACCACGCGACCGCTACGGTCGCAGGTTCGAATCCTGCCTCGGCCATGGATGTGTGTGATGTCCTTAGGTTAGTTGGGTTTAAGTAGTTCTAAGTTCTAGGGGACTGATGACCTCAGAAGTTATGTCCCATAGTGCTCAGACCCATTTTTGAACCGCATGACCACCTTATAGGTTGACGTCTGAGCGAGTATCTTGCTGCATCAATAATCTCACCACCATCCACGTACTGCTTCGCGTGGAGTGCGTAATTCACTGAGCCATACAGACCCAGTCGGAAAGTGGGAGATCCGAGCTGTTGGGTGGATGAAAAAGAATAGTCAAGTGAAGTTTTATGAACTTCTCTCGGGTGCTCAAACTTGTGTGAGGCCTTGCGTTCTCATGAAGAACGATAATTTCATTTGAATTTTTGTGGCGATGAAAACACTGAAGTCCTTTGTTGAATTTCCTGAGGGTAGGACAATACACTTGCGAGTTCGTCGTTGCCCCGTGAAGAAGGACACCAAACAGAATAATCCCTTCAGAATCCCGTAATTCCTTCGCCATGGCTTACCAGCTGAGAATACAGATTCAGACAGCCCTCAGACGACGGGAACACTGCAGAAACCCAGATGAAGAACAGTCTAAAGATGAGGAAACAAGCCTTGCCTTTCTACCGTATGCAGGCAACGAGACATCAAAAATAGGGAGACTGCTAAAACAACACAAATTTGACACTGTCTCCCGACCACCATCCGAGATACGGGCCTTACTGGGGACAGTGAAAGACGGATTTGGCCTCAAGAAAGTGGGCGTATATAATACTCCATGTGGTTGCGGCAAATACTACATCGGTCAAACGATCCGAACAGTCGAAGACCGCTGCAATGAACACCAACGCCACACGCGCCTAGGCCAGCCCACCAAATCGGCACTGGCAGAACACTATTGGTAAACTGGACACAACGCGAAATACGAAGAGACCAAGATTCTGGCCCCTACCAGTTTCTAATGGGCCAGCATCTTCAATGAGGCCATTGAAATTCGCGTAACGGACAACCTCATAAACCGAGACACAGGTTTTCAATTAAGCAAGGCAACCATTACTTAACTCCATCAAGGAGTCACGCCACAAACGGATACAAGACCCTTGTACGACGGCCGCAGAGGACATTCCACGGGATTCTGCATCTGCCACCACCCGGCACGACCCCGGGCTGGTTGCGAACCTGGGTCGGCGCCCGCAAACGGATTGTGGCCGGCCGCGATCGAAGCGTCGGCGCTCGCAAACGGAATGTCGGCGGCCGCAACCGGAAGTTCGGCGGCTGCAATCGGACCGTCGGCGCAGGGAATCGAAGCCCGACTGACAGATATAAATAACACTGACAATGAGTAGACAGACCATCCCTTCAGAACCACCTGATGATGGCGGAAAGGTTATTCGCCGAAATATCGTGGGACTTCGACGATCGCATCCGACTGGACACCCGAGAGCCCTGGAAACAACACATACGCCAGGAAAGCCTCCGATTACATGTGACCTGCAGCTGTGAACGTATTCTTCGGAGGAGAGACAGTGTGGCGCCACACCATGGTTTGCGTTTTGTTTCCGGTTCTAAGTGAAACGATGTTTCATAGCTTGTGACGATGTTCGACACAAAATTATCATGATCAGCCTGGTAATGCGCAAGAAATTCCGCGCGGGTGGTCCTTCATTGCTCTTTATGGCCTTCTGTTAGGCGCTGAGCACCCACCTTTGAGTACCCCAACGGGTGGACGAGTGTGTCAACACAGCCAACAGAGATGAACGGTTGTTAACCGAGTTTATTGATTGTAATCGGTCGATCACCTCGATTGAGAGTGTCCGCACGTTCCAATATTGCAGGAGCCACAGCTGCGTGCAGCCAACTTGGGAATCGGACAGGTTTTGCGCGACCTTGTACCGATGATGACAGACGCTTCGCCGAACGACTCTCCGTGCTTTTATTCGCTTCCAGGTCTCTGAAGACATTTTAAAAGCGCCTATGAAGAAACTCAATAACAGCTTGCTTTATAAAACTACGGGGACTAAATCGAGAGTATTCCAAGTTGTCCAACAAAAAATTCCACACTTTTCAATCGAAATTCGCAGAGGAAAGAAGTGTGGAGTTACTTATCGAACGCCCTCTCTTCAACATATTCGAGAAAAGTATTAAGCTATTTCTTTAGCGATGAAAGGAATAGATGCTATACTGGTTGGAAACGTTGGAGGGTACGTGGTGTCCATTTAAAGGTATGTCGGCCAACATCTATTGACTGTAAAGAGTAAGAAATGCCACTGGTATGTTTTCGCGTTCACTGGCTCGCCAGTTGAGCGGTTTCGATAGTGTTGTGACCGTAGAAAATTTTAATTTTTATTCTTGTTTTTGTGACCATAATAGGTCAGGCTCCATAGGCAAACAGCCAGCCGACATTAAGAAATAGTCCACCAGAACATAGGAACAAGATAAGCGGCGGAGCCTGCCAAGTATGGCTTGTTGATCAAATAACTTAGTGTTTGACTTCCTGCCAGAGGAAGTAGCATGAATCAAATTTGCGCAATAACGCAAACGCCAGGGCGATGATACAGCAAGAGAGAGTGTCAGTCACTTGCGGAAAAGACTCGTGTGGAACCAAATTAAGTTGTGTACAGCTAGAAACGAAAGTGTCATATGGAACCGAAGGCATTCTTGCGCAAGCCGACCAATTAGAAACGAGAGTGTTGTGTGGAACCATAGGCATTCTTGTGTTAACCGATCATGAAATGAAAGGCTCGTGTGAAACAAATTAATTCGTGTGCGCTCAAGTACATGAGAAACGAAATAAAAGTCCAGGCAGCGGAATAGCTAGAAGCAGAGATTCAGATGCAGATTAAGAGCCAGTGCCGGCAGTTTGTAGATTCCGCAGCGAGACGTCAGCGGGGCTGAATAGGCCCATTGCAGCTGATACAGCTGGTAAAGACTTCAGCTACGAGAAGACGGTGATAGACTCTGGTGAACACTCAGGAACTCAGGTCAAATAGGATTTTTAGAGTTTCAGAGGTTTTCAGTCTTTGTCTCAATTACTTACTTTGAAGTAGTAAGTCTGATTAAATAGACTGAATATTACTAAGGGGTTTATGGTCCAACACATCACATAACTATATGTGAGAATAAACTTGCTAGAAACTAACCAATCTTTTCTGCCTATTGCAATTCTGTAACCTATTTTCAGAAAACTTATTTGCCTCAAACCAAGGAGATTCTCTCCCTCTCATCTCCGATATAAAGGTTGACAGCAATTTATAACTAACCCATTGTCGTTAACGTCCCGATTGCGCTACGCAGTTCTCACCTACTTCATTCTGGTATAGTGAGGCTGTGACGGTACGCGACAATAGTCATACACCGAACGTTGCGGGATGGGAAGCGAAAGACAAATAAAATCGTCAGCAGTGAACTAACAGAGAACGTAGCAGACGACGTTTCTGGGCTGCTGTATGTCTTCCGATGACTTTAGTACATCCATGACTGTCACAGGTAATTTATGGCCCGAGTAAGGCTTGGCCTCGTTCTTAAATCAGTTTTCATTACCAAGCTGCCGGCGTCGCACAATGCTGATTGCCTTCATTGCCTTCAAAAGTAAACAGAGAGGTCACGAGGAGGCGACCGTAAATCCCTCGGTGTTGCAGTTGGAGGTAAACACAGGTGTCGCTATCGCATCTGAATGCTCTGCAGCCTGACGCAGAGCCGGTTAGCTTAATGGTTAAGAGACGGGAATCGCGTTCTGGGGGATTGTGGTTCAGATCACTGCCCGGCCATTCAGAGTTAAGGTTTCTGTCGTTTCGCTTCAGTGGATGAAGTTTCTTCTACTCGAAAAATAAATGTCTCTCACTAAGTAGAACACATGATTTGACATACCACAGTTTGGATTCCAGAAGGAATGCTCGACTGAGAATGCTATTTATGCGTTCACTCGTCGATAACATAAGCCGTAAATAATGAAATATCTCCAGTTCATATTTTTTGTGATCTTTCCAACACGTTTGATTGTTTGGATCATGGCATTCTCTTAGAAAAAAAAATCAAGTTTTGTTGATACTTTTAAACACAGTTGGTTTGAATCCTACTTAACAAACAGAGTGCAAAATGATTTGCGTAATTCATACAATGTTGGAAGGGTAGAAAATATTAGTGACTGGGCAGAAATCACAAACGGTGTCCCATAAGTTTCTTTTCTGTGCACTACATTCCTTATGTATGTGAGTGACCTTCCACGTAACATTCAACAAGCAGAACTTGTAATTTCTGCAGATAACATTCAACAAGCAGAACCTGTAATTTCTGCAGACTATAGTAAACTTAGAACAAATAACACTTTTCCGAAGTGGTTTTCAGAAAATGGACTCTGCCTAAACGATGAAGAAAAAAAAAGACACACGTACACTATATTCAGTTCTGTGCTACAAATAGTCATACCATCAATTGATGCGACACATGTACCGGAGTCAGTAAGTAAGGTAGAATGCCTCAAATTTTTGGGTGTTCATATTGATGAAAACTTGAACTGGAAGAAACATATTACTGAGCTTCTGAAACAATTAAGCTCAACAACTTTAGGCCTTATTACAATTGCTGATCTTGGAAACAAACGGACTAACCTCCTGACATATTTTGCAAATGGTTCAAATGGCTCTGAGCACTATGGGACTTAACTGTTGAGGTCATCAGTCCCCTAGAACGTAGAACTACTTAAACCTAACTAACCTAAGGACATCACACACATCCATGCCCGAGGCAGGATTCGAAGCTGCGACCGTAGCGGTCGCGTGGTTTCAGACTGTAGCGCCTAGCACCGCTCGGCCACACCGGCCGGCTGACATATTTTGCATATTTCCACTCAATCATGTCTTTTAGAACAATTTTCTGGGGTAACTCGTCAGTTAGGAAGAAAGTATTGATTACACAAAAGCGAGGAATAAGAATAATAAGGGTGTTCACCCACAGACTAATGTAGGCACCTCTTCAAGCAGCTAGGCGTTTTAATTGCACTGTCAGAACGCAGGTATTCGTTAATGATATTCTTTATAAATAGTTCATCACAATTTCAGAAGAACAAGGATGTCCATACCCACAACACAGAGGGAAAAATGATCTTTATTACCAATTATTAAATGTCTTTGGCCGGCCGAGGTGGCGTAGCGTTTCTAGGCGCTACAGTATGGAACCGTGCGACCGCTACGGTCGCAGGTTCGAATCCTGCCTCGGGCATGGGTGCGTGTGATGTCTTTAGGTTAGTTAGGTTTAAGTAGTTCTAAGTTCTATGGGACTGATGACCTCTGAAGTTAAGTCCCATAGTGCTGAGAGCCTAAATGTCTCAGTGGCCCAGAAAAGAGTACAGTTTGCAGCAACAAAAATTTACAAACATTTGTCCACTACCATAAAATGTCTGACAGATACCAAATAAGTTTTAAATGTTCATTTCTTCTGAACAACTACTTATATTCCACTGACAAAGTTCTGTTTAAAACCGGCAGCCAGAAAAAATCTTGTTTTCAAATGTAGCTGGTTAAGGAGGACTAAAAAGATAACGTGTTCATTAATGTTAACACTAATCATGTATTCATATGACGCAAACTGACTCGTTCCACATCATTTCGATAAACGAATCGTTCAAATGATCTGCAGAACACGTAACCAAGCAACTAAATCCTGTAAATGGACAGGACATATTTCCTTTCCTTGGCTTATCTTGTCATGGCTTGTGCCGCGACTCTGCTTAACTTTTCCTTCCTTCCTTCCTTCGTTCCTTCCTTTCTTTTGTTACAGTCATCTGATTCTGGAAATCGTTTGTCAGACTTGTAGGTCCACGATTCACTGACGTTATCTCAAAGTGAAGGTAAACTGAACCGTGTACAAATTAAACTGAAACTTTTGCGCTCCGATGAATATAATATGCACATTAAAAAAAGAAAATTATCGTTATGGTGTAATCAGAGGATGGACACGCAACGTAGGCTAGTAAGGCATAAAAGACTTTGGAAGAGGGTGAATAAATCGTGTCTCCGAATTTGAATAAAGGTACATTGACTAAGGCAGTCGGACTTAATACAAAAAGAAAAGGCTGCCAACATTCAAAAATATAAACCTTGAGACCAGAAAGAGACCAGTGATACACTATCTTCGGAATATAGCCTTGTATGGGTGTAAAAACGGACAGTGCGAAAGAGAGAAATGAAATGATTAGAAACTTTTGAAACGTAAGGATACGCTTAAAGATAGATAAGTGAACCAAGACGCCCTTGCACCCAGTATATAAGAAAAAAAGACTACTCAAGGACATGATGAATGGAAGAAGTAGCGTAGTTCAAAATGGCTCTGAGCACTATGGGACTCAACATCTGTGGTCATCAGTCCCCTAGAACTTAGAATTACTTAAACCTAACTAACCTAACGATATCACACATATCCATGCCCGAGGCAGGATTCGAACCTGCGACCGTAGCAGCCCCGCGGTTCCGGGACTGAGCGCCTAGAACCGCTAGACCACCGCGGCCGGCAAGTAGCGTAGTTGGTCGCATATCAAGACGTAACTCACTGCTGACAACTGTAGTTGAAGGGATGATGGAAGAAAAGAATCGAAGGAACAAGGCTATACATTCGGTTAGTAGACATGTTTACAGTGTGTAACAAGACAGTACTGACACATTTTGTCTTGAGGAATAAATTAGGGATAGGAGCCTACATCCGGAAATGTCGTCCAAAAAAACATGCGCTGAAAGTGGTGACTGTTGGGAGGGTGGAGGTAGAAATGCTTCTGTGTCAGGAAGCACTCTCCCAGTTCGCTCCTTTCCAGTTTTCCTCGGAAGGATTGTGGCAATCTGTTGTCTCCGGCAGGCTCAGTGAAAGAACTTTCGGAATTAGTTATGTATTTCTGTGAGTTACAAGCAGTGTCTTGGCTCGCTACTGTTGGCATCGGCTGTCGATACCCGTCGAAGAATCACGTCATAAGTGGCCTTCAGTCCGCTCAAGGTAGGTTACGCAGCACGCCCATTTCTACCCGGCTGCTGCTCTGCCGGTTGTTGCCCACTGTGGCTTCGGCGTTCGCAGTACTGGTATCCCGCGGCAGTCCTTGAGGCGGCGCGTGTTTCTGGGATGTGCTCTGTCCCCTCCCGGTCACCGCCGTTCTTCATCTGCTGAACCGCGACGACGGTTATCTACATCTACATTAATACTCCGCCAGCCACCAAACGGTGTGTGCCACTATCATTACCTCCCTTTCCTGTTCCAGTAGCGTGTGGATCGTGGGAAGAACGACTGCCAGAAAGCCTCCGTGCGCGCTCGAATCTCTCGTATTTTTCATTCATGATCTCCTCGGGAGGTATAAGTAGGGGGGAAGCAATATATTCCATATCTCATCCAGAAATGCGCCCTCTCGAAACGTGGACAGCATGCTACACCGCGATGCAGTGCACCCCTCTTGCAGAGTCTGCCACTTGAGTTTGCTAAACATCTCGGTAACGCTATCACGCTTACCAAATAACCTTGTGACAAAACTCGCCGCTCTTCTTTGGATCTTGATGAGCAGTACTCAAGTATAGGTCGAACGAGTGTTTTGTAAGCCACCTGCTTTGTTGATGGACTACATTTTCTAAGGACTCTCGCAATGAATCTCAGCCTGGCACCCGCCTTACAAACAATTAATTTTATATGATCATTCCATTTCAAATCGTTCCGTATGCATACTCCCTGATATTTTACAGGATTAACTGCTACCTGTATTTGTTCCGCTATCATATAATCATACAATAAAGGATCTTTCTTTCTATGTATTCGCAATACACTACATTTGTCTATGTTAAGGGTCAGTTGCCACTCCGTGCACCATGTTATCGCGTAGCCGTGTATTACGATGATCTTGGCTTGCCAGTTAGGTAGGCCCTGGGCCGTCCGTAACCGATCATGAACGCTGGTCTGCTTAAGCGAGATGATAAGGAAGATCCACCCTTCTGCGACAGCGGCAGACTGTGGCGTTGAATTTTACGACTGGTCATTATGGTGAGATAGCCCTCTCTCTCCGCAGGGGCTGTCGTTCCTGAATAGCGTGTAGGAATTCTGCAACAGATTTGTGAGAGACGTCGCTTTACTGCAGTCAAACAACTGAGTGCGAAACGTATGTACGCCATAGATCCGTCTGACGGACTGCCTTACGAGCTAAACTGCTGGGTTATGTATTGAACGAAGAGGTGGCTCGTGTTAACCCGCCGTCGCTTGTCATGACTGCATGACGAAGGTGACAGCGGTCCTCGCTCTGCCGTGCTTGCTTAATGAGTTTATTATAGTGTAGAACTGGTTCGTAAAAGCCTTTGGCACGCGTCGTTGCATTAGCAGTAGCGTATTTTTCATCACGTAACGAAGGTGAAGTCATCCTGTTTAGTTACTCTGGCAATTGCATTTCTGCTTAAGTCTGGCCTGCCGGCCGGTGTGGCCGTGCGGTTCTAGGTGCTTCAGTCTGGAACCGCGTGACCGCTACGGTCGCAGGTTCGAATCCTGCCTCGGGCACAGATGTGCGTGATGTTCTTAGGTTAGTTAGGTTTAAGAAGTTCTAAATTCTAAGGGACTGTTGTCCACATATGTTAGGTCCCATAGTGCTCAGAGCCATTTTGAAGTCTAGCCTGTCAAAAGCGCCGATATTGTGTTTTTTCCTGGCCCAGTGTCGGTGGTGAAATGTTTTTCTTGGCGCCTCCTCGCGTCGACAGCACCGTAATGTAAGCGAGGTAGCTTCGGGCTGGGGCTTAGAAAATTTTCACTGTTTGTCGCCTTGCACAAGGTTGACATGTAAAAGGGCTAACAACCGCTACTAAGAGTCCCCAACGGCACCTAACCTGAGTTTTGTACTTGCAAGAAGGCAATGCATGTGGTCTTTCCACATAGTGGAACGAGATTAATTTCAGTTCCTCAGTACCAAAGTACGCAGAGTAATATATCAGAGCTAGATCAGAAACGTAAGGACTATAGTATGAAGATTAGCAACTTCAAAATGAAAGTAATGTCAGTGGGAGAGAGATATAAACCTATTGAGTGCCAAATAGGAGGAGCAAAGTTAGAACAGGTGGACTGTTGCAACTACTTAGGATGCATATTCTCACAGGATGGCAACATAGTGAAAGAACTGGAAGCGAGGTGTAGCAAAGCTAATGCAGTGAGCGCTCAGCTACGATATACTCTCTTCTGCAAGAATAAAGTCTGTACCAAGACTATTTGTGCAGCGTTGAATCTTTCGACCAACTTTGTTGTATGGGAGCGAAAGCTGGGTGGGACGTTTGCAAGATAACAACCATCTGCACCAACAGTTAGACGACGTTTGCAGCAGCATGGACTATCAGCTCGGAGACCATGGCTGCGGTTACCCTGACGCTGCATCACAGACAGGAGCGCCTGCGATGGTGTACTCAACGACGAACCTGGGTGCACGAATGGCAAAACGTAATTTTTTCGGATGAATCCAGGAAGCGTGTATTCGTCATCGCCATACTGGCGTATCACCCGGCGTGATGGTATGGGTGACATTGGTTACACGTCTCGGTCAACTGTTGTTCGCATTGACGGCACTTTGACCAGTGGAGGTTACACATCAGATGTGTTACGACCCGTGACTCTACCCTTCATTCGATCCCTGCGTAACCCTACATTTGAGCAGGATAATGCACGACCGCATGTTGCCGGTCCTGTACGGGCCTTTCTGGATACAGAAAATGTTCGACTGCTCCCCTGGCCAGCATGTTCTCCAGATATGTCACCAATTGGAAACATGTGGTCAGTGGTGGCCGAGCAACTGGCTCGTCACAATACGCCAGCCACCACTCTTGATGAACTGTGGTATCGCGTTGAACCTGCATGGGCAGCGGTCCCTGTACACGCCATCCAAGCTCTGTTTGACTCAATGCCCAGGCGTATCAAGGCAGTCATTACGGCCAGAGGTGGTTGTTCTGGGTACTGTTTTCTCAGGATCTATGCACCCAAATTGCGCGAAAATGTAATCACATGTCAGTTCTAGCATAATATATTTGTCCAGTGAATACCCGTTTATCAATTTCATCTCTTCTTGGTGTAGCAATTTTAATGGCTAGTAGTGTAAATAAACACGGTTCTGTCAAACCCTTCGCGAAAGGCTGTCGCCACCTAATGTGTCATTAATAATGACGAACACAGGGTACCTCAAGGGAACGTAAAAGGGCGGGGGGGGGGGGGGGGGGGGGAGGACTAAGTGCTTTAATCTCTACGTTTGATTCACCACTCCATGCTAGGCTATCCTCGACAAAGCTCTTGATCTCTGCACAACTGCTGCAACTAACATTCATTTCAGGTTGACTGCTTTACTGAAGCCTTCGTCTCAGTCTACAATTTTTAACCGATACATTTCTCTCCATTACCAGAGTGACGAATTCTTGATGCTTCAGTAGGTGTCCTACCAAACGATAATTTTCTTTCACCAAGTTGTGCCATGAATTTATTTATTTATTTTTTGCGAGCTGCATGCAATCATTCCGCGTTTCTTATCTCATCAATGCATGTAATATTCAGCAGTCTGCTGTAGTCCGATATTTGGAAAGTTTTTATTGTTTTCTTGTGTGAACTGTTTATCATCCACCTTCCGGAGAAGGTTACGTGCCATAAAAATTCCTGCGGTAAATAATTCCTAACATTTAAATTTATATGCGATGTTATAATATTTCACTTTATCAGGAAAAGATTTTTATTGCTACTGCGCGTGTGAATCTTATATCGCCGCTAACTCAGCCCTCGACCATTATAAAATATGGTAATTTCCAAGAATGATTGCCTATCGAAGTTGGAGGGCTCCAAACGATACATATCGAACGTGCGATAGTAAATCGATTATGGAATTCCCGTGGTGCGCGTTACGAGTATGTTTCGAGTTGCCACTACAGCAACGACAAAAGACAAGCGTTAGAGAAGCACTTGTAAATTCAAAGGAGACGACTTACCTTACTCGTCGTAGGTGTTATCACCTTGTGACAGTCCATAATCTTCCTTCTTTGCCGTACCAAGTGTAAACTTTGCCAATATCGCGCAGTAATATCGGCAGAGTGCCGCATGCGTCGACAGTCCCCTGCAAATGCAAGTTGTGGAAGTATAGGTACCGGAACAAGTACAATCCGTTCCTCTGTCGTGGACGCCCTTCTCTTTTTATGGTAGACTTGACAACCTTCCACAGCCGTTCTACATTCTGGGTATGAACACTAGCGTCATCTGAAGAGACGAGCTTCACAGAGTGGTTCACGAATTCGTGGTCGAGCCCTTCAGCTGTCAGAGTCTGGTACGACTGAAACCAATCTGTGATGACTTTCCTTCCAGGCAGTATGGAATGTTTTATGAGACCCACTAAAGTCACCTTGTCTCGGGACAATACCCTCACAACGAAACACTTGCGGGACTCTTTCTATCCCACTGAAAACCCAAATACGATCTGCTTCACTTTTAGAAGGTCGTCCTCTCCGATTCTTTCATCTAGCAATATGAGATTGGTCTACTCCTACTGTTTTATGCGGTCCACCATTTGGCACACTGTCATTTGTCATTACCATGTAGCACACTTCTCGGCAAAACCTGTAGTAGTCACACACGGTATTTGCCCATAACTCAGTTTCTGATGCTGTGGCTTGCAACGTGTAAGCTCGACTACAGCACGACACAAGAATTACGCTCGTCTGAATCGATAATTTGAGGACTCGAAACACATACACTCCTGGAAATTAAAATAAGAACACCGTGAATTCATTGTCCCAGGAAGGGGAAACTTTATTGACACACTCCTGGGGTCAGATACATCACATGATCACACTGACAGAACCACAGGCACATAGACACAGGCAACAGAGCATGCACAATGTCGGCACTAGTACAGTGTATATCCACCTTTCGCAGCAATGCAGGCTGCTATTCTCCCATGGAGACGATCGTAGAGATGCTGGATGTAGGCCTATGGAACGGCTTGCCATGCCATTTCCACCTGGCGCCTCAGTTGGACCAGCGTTCGTGCTGGACGTGCAGACCGCGTGAGACGACGCTTCATCCAGTCCCAAACATGCTCAATGGGGGACAGATCCGGAGATTTTGCTGGCCAGGGTAGTTGACTTACACTTTCTAGAGCACGTTGGGTGGCACGGGATACATGCGGACGTGCATTGTCCTGTAGGAACAGCAAGTTCCCTTGCCGGTCTAGGAATGGTAGAACGATGGATTCGATGACGGTTTGGATGTGCCGTGCACTATTCAGTGTCCCCTCGACCATCACCAGAGGTGTACGGCCAGTGTAGGAGATGGCTCCCCACACCATGATGCCGGGTGTTGGCCCTGTGTGCCTCGGTCGTATGCAGTCCTGATTGTGGCTGTAACCTGCACGGCGCCAAACACGCATACGACCATCATTGGCACCAAGGCAGAAGCGACTCTCATCGCTGAAGACGACACGTCTCCATTCGTCCCTCCATTCACGCCTGTCGCGACACCACTGGAGGCGGGCTGCACGATGTTGGGGCGGGAGCGGAAGACGGCCTAACGGTGTGCGGGACCGTAGCCCAGCTTCATGGAGACGGTTGCGAATGTCCCTCGCCGATACGCCAGGAGCAACAGTGTCCCTAATTTGCTGGGAAGTGGCGGTGCGGTCCCCTACGGCACAGCGTAGGATCCTACGGTCTTGGCGTGCATACGTGCGTCGCTGCGGTCCGGTCCCATGTCGACGGGCACGTGCACCTTCCGCCGACCACTGGCGACAACATCGATGTACTGTGGAGACCTCACGCCCCACGTGTTGAGCAATTCGGCGGTACGTCCACCCGGCCTCCCGCATGCCCACTATACGCCCTCGCTCGAAGTCCGTCAACTGCACATACGGTTCACGTCCACGCTGTCGCGGCATGCTACCAGTGTTAAAGACTGCGATGGAGCTCCGTATGCCACGGCAAACTGGCTGACACTGACGGCGGCGGTGTACAAATGCTGCGCAGCTAGCGCCATTCGACGGCCAACACCGCGGTTCCTGGTGTGTCCGCTGTGCCATGCGTGTGATCATTGCTTGTACAGCCCTCTCGCAGTGTCCGGAGCAAGTATGGTGGGTCTGACACACCGGAGTCAATGTGTTCTTTTTTTCATTTCCAGGAGTGTATCTCTCCTGATGGTGGTTCGCTTTCCGCCAAGTCCACAATGAAATTGCAAAAGAATCTCAGTGTCCACACCCCTCTTATGAAGTTTTAAACTTCGCAGCACCACGGTCAACACAGTCCCTCCTTTCGTCGTCCGGCATAAGTACATATTTGCAGCAAAAAGTCAGAAATTTGTCTATGCTGGATATGCATGGAATTAGAGTTTTCCACGTAAGACAATTCGCGGAAGAAACATGAGAAGCAGCAGACTTGCTGTCAACAGAAACCGTGTCGATTTCACAATGAAATCATAAGTAATTACCGCGCGAATGTAATGTGCACGAACGGAAGAAACAACAGAAAATTGATAAAAATGCATCATAACGCGCCACGAGACTTCCATAATCGATTTACTATTGCACGTTCGATATGTATTGTTTGGAGCCCTCCAACTTCGATAGGCAATCATTCTTGCAAATTACCTAAAATATCATCATCAATACTTTGAGAATTAATTCTTTTTGTCCAACCTGATTTAATTCGATTACGTTCCATAAGCCACGCTTTATTTCCATTTGCGTACTGAATTAATAAAATATGCATAGAACCCTTCACATTATCTTGGTACGCACTACGTATGAAGTATCTTACTAATTAGCCGGCCGCTGTGGCAGAGCGGTACTAGGCCCTTCAGTCTGGAACCGCGCTGCTGCTACCGTCGCATGTTCGAATCCTGTCTCGGGCATGGATGTGTGTGATGTCCTTAGGTTAGTTAGGTTTAAGTAGTTCTAAGTGTAGGGGACTGCTGACCTCAGATGTTAAGTCCCATAGTGCTTAGAGCCATTTGAACCATTTGTGAACTTACTAATTGGTGTTGCGTCGTGGCCTGGAGTCGCTACCCTGGCAGTGTGTACGAGGAGTGTTGTATTTACAGTTGTAAGTGGTGCATACGAGGTGCATATTTAGACTGCAAACACAGAAAGACACAGATGCTTGGGTAACATCGACACAGTTTTATTAACAACGTATAGACATAGCATAGCTCGTGACGCTTGACTTTGTTGACGGTATTTACAGTGGTTCGTCTAATAAAATATTGTCCTTCCTCGTGACAAGTAGCTTCTGGTAACTGGTGACTGTGGGTGCAGGCATCAGTGGCAGGCTTCCAGGCATTGGCGTGTCTTCGTTGTGTCTTCTCCCGAATACTTCCGCGCACGAATTAATAAGATGACGGCGACCTCTTTCTTCCCATGAGCGGGTCCCGCCAGTCTTGGGGTGAATGGCGGAGAAGTTGGAGCAAGTACGGATCCTGCTGTTGGCCAGTCTGCACCTCCATACTCGGCTGGATTCGCCGCAGGCAGTGACGTGTGTGGTACCACAGGGGCGGGGGGGGGGGGGGGGGGGGCGAGTCCCATAGTCAGGGCCGCATTGAGAACATTTTTTCCACACACGCAACTTACAATTTCACCCGAGTCAGTTTTCGCAGCGAATTGTGATACGCGCTGTATACAGATTTTGCACTTGCACACACCTGATGGGGCCGGAAGGTTGTTGGTCCAGCAGGAGTCTGTGGCAGCCTCTGTGTCGGGCGACAGCACTGCTGTGTAGTCCGCCTGGTTAGCTGAGTGGTAACATGCTTGCCTGCCATGCAGAGGGCCCCGGTTCGATTCTCGGTTGAGTTGGAGATTTTCTCCCCCCTTGGACTGGGTGTTGCATGGTCCTCTTCATCAAGCCACCAAACGTGGCGTCACTTGAAATAAGACCTGCACTCGGCGGCCGAACTTCCCCCGGACGGGGTCTCCCGGGCAACAACGCCACAGGATCGTTTTTACTGCTGTGTATGTATCGGTGACTTCACAGCTTCGTCCGGATGTGAACTCCCCGGTGTGCAGCGGTGGCGTTACGGGCGAGCGATCCCCGGGGCGCCCCGTAGGGTCCGGTGTGTGTGGCGGCGAGGTAGAGTGCGGTGGCCGCCCTGGCCAGCGGCGGCGCGTCTTCAGGCAGCTGCGGACCCCGCGGGCAGGCAGCCGCCGAGACCTCGGCGCTGTGTGACGCCATCCGGGCGGCATGCTGCCCGTGACCGCGCTCCCTGCTCTCGTTTCGCTCCTCCTGCAGCCAGTACAGGTCCCACGCCTTGCGCTGCAACTTTGTGGTAAAATAATCGCACGCCGGCTTTACGGCGTGCCAGTAAACCTCTCCATAGAGCATATTTCTCAAAAACTCCAACATATCTGAACCGATCTCTTCGGAAGACGATCAGAAAGTGGAACCAAGTTTCCACGGAAACCAATCGAGTCGGAATTGTCATTGTTGTCGGTGACATCGGGCATCTTCTCTGACTTTTGCTGTTTTATCGTTTTGTTTCAGGGATTCTAAAAAATGGTTCAAGTGGCTGTGAGCACTATGCGACTTAACTTCTGAGGTCATCAGTCGCCTCAAACTTAGAACTAATTAAACCTAACTAACCTAAGGACATCACAGACATCCATGCCCGAGGCAGGATTCGAACCTGTGGCCGTAGCGGTCGCTCGGCGCCGAGAACCGCACGGCCACTACGACCTTCTCTAGGATTCTACCATACTTTGTTATATTGATACTGCTCTTGGTGGCAAATTAAAATCATGAGTCGCGCCAGGGCTTAATCCCGGAACACTGCCTTTGGTGGGCAATTGCGTTACGGACTGACATCTCACAGTGCGATTGACGACAAAGCCTCGTAAATTCACTTCCGCCAATACGACTCTCCTACCTTTCTAATTTCAAACGAGTCCCAGTATGTTCAGAAAGTGCCCGCCCGGTTGGCCGTGCGGTCTAACGCACGGCTTTCCGGGCGGGAAACAGCTCCTGGTCCCCGACGCGAATCCGCCCGGCGGATTTGTGTCGAGGTCCGGTGAACCGGCCAGTCTGTAGATGGTTTTTAGGTGGTTTTCCATCTGCCTTGGCAAATGCGGGCTGGTTCCCCTTATTCCGCCTCAGTTACACTATGTCGCTTTGCTGTGCAAACAAGTTCTCCACGTACGAGTACACCACCATTACTCTACCACGCAAACATAGGGGCTACACTCGTCTGGTGTGAGATGTTCCGTGGGGGGGGGGGGGGGGGGGGGGGGGGAAGGGGGGGGTCCACCGGGGGTCGAACCGCGGTGGAGAGGTGAAGTGGACTGCGGTAGTCGTCGTGGGGTTGTGGACCACTGCGGCTGCTGCGATGACGGAGCCTCTCCGTCGTTTCTAGGTCCCCGGTTAACATACAATACAATACAATACAGTGCTCAGAAAGTTGGATAAGTGCTCACATTCCGCTGCATAATGTGGACTCATTCTAGAATCAATCGCTTAGACTATGCCTTGCCCTTTTCATCCTAATATCCTTTCTTTTAGGTGTGTTAGTCCCGAAAGATATGTGTGAATTTTGCCAGGATAGCTCAAAAAGGGCCACACCTACCATAGTAATCAATTTCGTCTAGATTTATGACACCTGCAGCGCTTGGCTAGAATTTAAAGTCACAGAATTGGGACCTCCTTATGGCCACGCCTTTAGAAAAAATAGAATTTTTGACGCAGGTCGGGCTAGGCATCAGTACTTCATGCTAACGTAGTTGACAGGCAACGGATGCCACAGCGGTGGGAGTACACGGTAGTTATTCTGGGGGTGTGGGGTCGAATGTGTATACAGAAACATTTTTATTTTTCCAGAATGAGATTTTCACTCTGCAGCGGAGTGTGCGCTGATATGAAACTTCCTGGCAGATTAAAACTGTGTGCCCGACCGAGACTCGAACTCGGGACCTTTGCCTTTCGCGGGCAAGTGCTCTACCAACTGAGCTACCGAAGCATGACTCACGCCCGGTACTCACAGCCAGGCTGTGGCTAAGCCATGTCTCCACAGTATCCTTTCTTTCAGGAGTGCTAGTTCTGCATGTTTCGCAGAAGAGCTTCTGTAAAGTTTGGAAGGTAGGAGACGGATACTGGCAGAAGTAAAGCTGTGAGTACCGGGTGTGAGTCGTGCTTCGGTAGCTCAGTTGGTAGAGCACTTGCCCGCGAAAGGCAAAGGTCCCGAGTTCGAGTCTCGGTAGGGCACACAGTTTTAATCTGCCAGGAAGTTTCATTTTTATTTTTATTTTTACATTACTTACACTGCAAATCAACCGAAATAATGCTCAGTAAATTCTGTTTGTTATCATATTCATAAAAATGCTAAGCAATGATAAAAAATTCGAGATTGCGTATAAATTTACAGAAAGGGATTACTAAGCGTAGACGAGAGCTTCATATACACTGAAGACCAAAGAAACTTTCACACATGCCTAATATCTTGTAGGGCTCCCGCGAGCACGCAGAAGTGCCGCAACATGACTTGAAATGGACTAGATTAATGTATGCAGTAACCCCGGAGGGAATTCACGCTATGAATCCTGCAGGGCTGTCCATAAACCTGTAAAAGTAAAAGGCGGGTGGAGATCTCTTCTGAACAGCACATTGCAAGGCATCCCAAATATCCTCAATAATGTTCTTGTCTGGGGAGTTTGGTGGCCGGCGGAAGTGTTTAAACTCAGAAGGGTGTTCCTAAAGCCACTCTGTACGAATTCTGGACATGTGGGGTGTCGCATTATCATGCTGGAAATACCCAAGTCCGCCGGAATGCACAATGGGCATGAAGAGATGCAAGTGATCAGACAGAATGCTTACGTACATATCAGTCGTATCTAGACGTATCAGGGGTCCCATATCAATCCAACTGCACGCCCCCCCACATCATTACAGAGCCTGCACCAGCTGGAACAGTCGTCTGCTAACTTACAGGATCCATGGATTCATGAGGTTGTCTCCCCGCACACGTCCATCCGCTCGATACAATTGAAAACGAGACTCGTCCGACCAGGCAACTTGTTTCCAGTCATCAAAACTCCAATGTCAGTGTTGACGGGCCCAAGCGAGGCGTAAAGCTTTGTGTTGTGTAGTCATAAGGAGCACACGAGTGGGATTTTTGCTCCGAAAGCCCATATCAATGATGTTTAATTGAATGGTTCGCACGCTGACACTTGTTGACGGCCCAGCATTGAAATCTGCAGCAATTTGTGGAAGCGTTGCACTTCTGTCACGTTGCTCGTTGAGCGATTCTCTTCAGTCGCCTTTGGGCCCATTCTTGCAGGATCTTTTTCTGGCCGCAGCAATGTCGTAGATTTGATGTTTTACCTGATTCCTGATATTCACGGTACACTCGTGAAATGCTCGTACGGGAAAAATCCCCGCTTCTTCGCTACCTCGTAGATGCTGTGTTCCATCACTCGTGCCCCGACTATAACATCACGTCCAAACTGACTTAAATCTTGACAGCATGCTATTGTAGCAGCAGTAACGATCTAACAAGTACGCCACGCTCTTGTCATACTCGTATGTAGGCGTTGCCGACCGCAGCGCCGTATTCTGTCTGTTTACATATCTCTGTATGTGAATACGCATGCCTATACCAGTTTCTTTGGCGCTTCAGTGTATGAAACTAGTGTTCTACAAGTTTATATTCGATGATTTACACGTGGCGGGATGGTATTCATCGTAAAAACAGGGAAGCAGTAATTTTGTCGACGTCTTCCACATGGTGTAAACACCACTTTTTTTGTAGTTACGTGGCTGTTTAAAGTTTCCAAGAAAGTAAATTTCGTTTACATTTATAAAAGGTTTTCTCTCATCCCACTATTTGGCAGTAAACCACGCCTAATGCATCATTTAGCCAAACATTGCCGATGACAACTGGTGATGTACGATCGTGTGTATCTTGATGAAGTCTTCCCGGGATGTGTTTGTGTCCGGTGGGTCGTTTTTATCTTCACCGCGAACCTGTTGTCGGGTGCAGCTGGCGACGGCTGCTCGAAGGTCAAAATGAATCCATCGGAATACGGAGTCCTGTATTCTATAATTAGAGCCCCTTCTTGGAAATACAATCCTTTCTCGGAAATTTGTTTAGAGTCCTAACTTTTTCCTACGCCTTTGTTTTAATGATTTTAATGAAAATATTAATAAAAGTAATATATTGGGCATTATTTCAGTTTTTTGCAGTGTGAGTAATGTAAAAACTGAAATTAGTTTTAGGATAGGGGCTCGAATCCACGACCGTCTGCTTTCTAGTATGTACTCTTTCCGCTGCGCCATCCATCGTCCGTCAACTATGCAAAGAAGTCGTGCCTCACCCGACACGCTTCAAAAATGCTATTTTTTTCTAATAGCGTCTCCATTTGGAGCTGCCAGTTTTCTCGGTTTCATTTCTGGCCAAGCCGTGCGTGTACCACAGACTTGGACGAAATCAGCGGCGACGGTTAGGTGCACTGCCCTTGTCAGTCGGTTAGACCATCTACATTAATAAACTGTTAGTTCAGAACGGAGTCATATTTGCATTTCGGCCTGCCTAACGAATTGCAGGGCCAACAAAAATTTTATAATCAGAATTTCCTGTAGTTATAGACCGAATTTAACCATTTGAAATACTGTCGCACTCAACTCCTTACGAATTATAATCTGCTATTAAAGATGTAACACAATAAGTCAAGTAAGTCAAGTACTGGAGTTAGAAACTGTGGGTAAGTCTTGACGCAGCCTAGCTCTTGGCGGACGAGTTACCAAGACTTTATTCCTCTAGTATTTGACAATGAGAGCACTTAGTGACATGCAACAAACTTTACAATAATGTCATACCATTAAGTAACTTTTTCTCGCTGACAACCCCCAGAAAATGAAGAGCGAAAACAGTTCATCGTTTACTGCATTTTCGCCGTTCATGCAATAAAACGTCAGCATCAGGTATCACATTTTAATTATCCTATCACCTCTGTGCTACTAACTCTATTCGCAATACATTTTACAAATCGTAGCCGCATATATCAAATTTATCTCTCTGTACGACATACAACTCAGGAGATACGACTTCGTCAGCATTGAGATGTGTGAGAAGTTAGCTTTTACTTAAAACGGAACGCAAACTACCCAGACAATACTTATCAATTGCTTGATAGTGACAACACTTTGCGACTCACAACTAACTTTAAAAGTAGTTTCAAAAGTTTTCCATAATTTTTCCCTCTTATCAACGTAATGTCAAATATTCAACGCATTAACTGTTTCGTAAAGTAATAAAGATTTTGAACCTCTTTCATGCATGCCAATTCGATTGTTTGAAGAATAACGGCTGGAGAGTTTTCTGGTTTCACACAAAAGGCAATGTTCCGGATTCGAATCCCGTTACGGCACACAGTTTCATTCGTCTTGGAAGTTTCAGAGCCGATCCACGGTCGATGCTGTTTCAATTGTTTTTTCCTTTTCATTTTGCCTGGCCATACAACACTAGACCATTTGTCGTTCTCTGTTCTGATACTTCCCCGTTTCTGTTCATGTTTTTCCAGTTGTTAGAATCGACTTTTCTTGGAAACCGAAGTACTCTTGAAGCATCTTGTTGAGTGGAGTTGCTGTTCCGGGTATCCTTGTCTGTGGTCGCCCCATCTTGGAGGGTTTTTCTCATATCGGTGAATCCCACATCTTTAGTAATTTGTATAGTTGAGAAGTAGCAGAAAATCCAACTACTCAACCTTTCTACACACTTACGCATCCTGGCAGTCTAAAAAGAAAAAAGAAGTTTCTGAACTCGTACAAGCATTACGGCCGTAGAAGACAGTACTCCTCATACAAGTGATGTCTGCGAACGTTTGCTGAGGTCACGTTTAAGCCGTCCTCTGGATTCAACGTGTTCTTTGACTTTATGTAGGATTTCCTTAAAGATCTGTCTTTCCCTCATATCTGATACCTCAATTAGCAATTCGTAGCAATTTATTCTGTGCCATATAGGGCTTCCGGTGCTATTACTGTGCAATAATGTCATGTCTCTGCGTTAATGAATACATGTTGCTTCTTGCAGCTACATTTGATTGCTTGATATTCTGATTCTGTTTTTTGATCTGTAATGAAAAGGATTCATTTCGTAGGTCTTGGACAAGGCCCATTCACCTGGTTATTTTCACTGCGCCGTTAGTTGACTTCCATTTCTTACACCTCTATTATTCTGGGTGATTACATGATACTTGTCATGAATTCCAGCTTCTCGAAGGAGCTCTGGAGTCGCGTCTTTGCTGCTTGCATCTTCTGTTCCATGATTTGGAGTTAATCTTGTGTCTGTCGAATCAGAAACAGCTTCTAAGAGTTTTCTGAGATATTTTTATTGAAAGAAATCTGATGGCAGCTACACTGTAGAACCACACTAATTAAACAACATCGTTCAGCGGTGTCCAAAAGTTAAACATTATTGCAAAAGCGGGAAACGGTGGAAAATTGATGACTAATTCTATTATCAGCCATCAAGACACACACTCACCCCGTCCCCAAACTAAGTTTATTGCATGTACGTCGAAAGTTTCTGCCGTGTTTGAACTTTCATTGTGATCATAGTGTAATATCTGAAGTGTACTATGTAATGCCACAAGGTCGGTATCTGAATTCTATTTTGCCGAACAGAATTTATTAAACACCATGAAGCCAGTAGGTACTTCGTGGTGGTTCCCTGACACTAATTAATTCGTCTTCGATGGTGCGTTAAGAGCAACCTTTCTTTATTGCTCTCAGACCAAGGAACGAGTGAATTTCGAACATTTTAAAGGAGCCGTCACCAAAGCATTGATCTGTTAGTCCTATTGGCTTCGTGGTGTTTAAGAAATTATATTCGGCCAAATTTCAGATATTACACTCTGATCACAGTGAAAGTTCAAACACGGTAGAAACTTTCGATATACATGCAACAAAATTAGTTTGAGGGCGGGATGAGTGTGAAAGTCTCGATGGCTAGTAATAGAATTAGTCATGCATTTTCCACCGTTTTCTGTTTTTGCAATAATGTTTAGCCTTTGGACACCGCTGAACGATGTTGTTTAATTAGTGTGGTTCTACAGTGTAGCTGCCATCAGATTTCTTCCAGTGAAAATGTCTCACAAAACTCTTAGAAGCTGTATCTGATTCGACTGATGCAAGCTGAAATCAAATCATGGAACAGAAGATGCAAGCAGCAAAGACGCGACTCCAGATCTCCTTCGAGAAACAGGAATTCATGACAAGTATCAAGTCATCACCCAGAATAATAGATACTTGTATGGATATGATGTCTGTTCTTTCAAACTTGTCCGAAAGAACAGACACCATATCCATGTAAGTAAACATAGTTCTGGCAATACCAGCCATGACGTTTCTCTTCTGCGCGAATGCACACACAAATTCCCCGAACTCTTACGGGACTTGGTAAGAATGTCTTCCACGAGTAATGAGTGTTTTGGGGTGGGACACTACGAATGTAGTGTGTGGACAAGGTGAGAATGTGGGTCTCGCGGGAGGCGTGCGCGAGATAGTCCCTGCAGTCACGCTATTCTGTGTGCCCACAGTGGCTCCGATGGATAGAGCGTCTGCCATGTAACCGTGAGATCCTGGGTTCGAGTCCCAGGCGGGGCATACATTTACACCTGTCTCCGCTGGTATATATCAACGCCCATCAGCAGTTGAAGGTATTAATAGAATTCTAATTTCAGAATAATAAAGGCGTAAGAAAGGGGAGTCAGCTAACGGAGCAGTATAAATAACCAGCTGAATAGGTCTAATCGATGACCTACGAAATGAATCCTATTCATCAGAGATCAGAAAATAGAAGCAGAATATCAATCAACCAAAAATAGCTGCAACAAGCAACATATATTCACTAACGCAGAGACATGACATTATTGCACAGTAATAAGGCCAGAGACCTTATACGGCGCAGAGTACATTGCGATGAACTGCAAAGATCTAATGGCGAAATCCGATATGAGAGAAAGACAGATCTTGAGGAAAATCCTACATGCAGCCAAAGAGTGTGTTGATTCCGGAGAACTGCTTAACGTGACCTCAACAAACGTTTAGAGTAGTTCATAGACACCATTCGAAGGAGAAGTCCAGAAACTTTTTAGACCGCTGAGTGAGGGTGCCTAAGTGTCTAGAAAGGTTGAGTAGTGGGATTTTTCGCTACTTCTCAACTATAAAAAATAACAAAGATGTGGGAGTCATCGCCGTGAAAAAAAGAACCTGCAAGACGGGGCGACCACAGAGGAGGATACCCGCAACAGCAACTCCACTCAACAAGAAGCTTCAAGTGTACCTCGGTTTCCGAGAAAAGACGATTCTAAGAACTGGCAAAACATAGACAGAAACGGATACTGCTTTATCACGGAATCATCCTGTATATCGAGCACTTCGATGAAACTGATCTCGGAAGAGCCTGTAATATAATTAGCAAGATAAATACTGGTAATTGAAATCTCGACAGTCGATGGCGTATTCGGAGTCGACTCTCAGTAGAGCCAACCCGTGGAATGTCCTTACGAAATTTTTCTTCTCCTTGCGGAAGAAGGCCAAGTCTCCCCGCCTCTGACGGCCGGTGCACACGACAGTTAATACCTTGTTAATTATTTTACATTTAAAGTTGTCTTCAATTTTTTTGTCAATGAAGAAATGTTGCGGTTAATGATGTGATGTCACTTTTAAAGTTTTTATTCTGACTTTTACTCAAGTATGTGTTAGCACTTTACCAGGCTAGTAGCTTCCTATTCATTAAATGTTTATTGGACACTACAATAGAGAAGCCATAGTCTTAAAAAAAAGAAAAAAATTATGTACTGTGACTATGGCTATTGTACTTTAAAAAAATGGCTCTGAGCACTATGGGACTTAACGTCTATGGTCATCAGTCCCCTAGAACTTAGAGCTACTTAAACCTAACTAACCTAAGGACATCACACAACACCCAGTCATCACGAGGCAGAGAAATTCCCTGACCCCGTCGGGAATGGAACCCGGGAACCCGGGCGTGGGAAGCGAGAACGCTACCGCACGACCGCGAGATGCGGACTATTGTACTTTAAAATAAACATGTAGCTTATAATATAATCACACTCCCTTGCGACAATTATGTCGGAATATATAAGATTCCTGTAACTCTTTTCACTTGCTTTTAAATATGGATTTTGTTTTCACATACACTATCTGATCAAAAGTATCTGGACACCTAGCTGAAAATGACTTACAAGATCTTGGCGCCCTCCATTGGTAATGCCGAATTCAGTATGGTGTTGGCCCACCCTTAGACCTGATGACAGCTTCTACTCTCGCAGGCATACGTTCAATCTGGTGCTGCAAGGTTTCTTGAGGAATGGCAGCACATTCTTCACGGAGTGTTGCACTGAGGAGAGCTTTCGATATCGCTCGGTGAGGCCTGGCACGAAGTCAGCGTTCCAAAACATCCGAAAAGTTTTCTATAGCATTCAGGTCAGGGCTGTATGCAAGCCAGTCCATTACAGGGATTTAAATGTCGTGTAACCACTCCACCATAGGCCGCGCATTATGAATAGGTGCTCGATCGCATTGAACAATGCAGTCGCCATCCCCGAATTGCTCTTCTACAGTGGGAAGCAAGTAGGTGCTTAAAACATCAGTATAGGTCTGTGCTGTGATAGTGCCACGATAAACTACAAGGGGTGCAAGCCCGCGCCATGAAAAACACGACCACACAATAACACCACCGCCTGTTGCCACTACACACACTGGAAGATGACGTTCACTGGGCATTCGCTATACCGACACCCTGTCATCAGATAGCCACAGTGTGTACTGTGTTTAGCCACTCCACACAACTTTTTTCCACTGTTCAATCGTCCAATATCTACGCTCCTTACACCAAGCGAGGCGTCGTTTGACATTTGCCGGCGTAATGTGTGGCTTATGAGCAGCCGCTCGACCATGAAATCCAAGTTTTCTCACCTCCCGCCTAACTGTCATATTACAATGGATCCTGATGCAGTTTGGAATTCCTGTGTGATGGTCTGAATAGATGCCTCACATTATGACCCTCTTCAACGGTCAGTTAACGAACGAGGTCGGCTTGTACGCTTTTGTGATATGCATGTGCAAAATGGATCAAATGGCTGTGAGCACAATGGGACTTAACATCTATGGTCATCAGTCCCCTAGAACTTAGAACTACTAAAACCTAACCAACCTAAGGACATCATACAACACCAGTCATCACGAGGCAGAGAAAAATCCCTGATCCCGCCGGGAATCGAACCCGGGAACCCGGGCGCGGGAAACGAGAACGCTACCTCACGACCACGAGCTACGGGCACGTGTCCCTTCAAGTTTCAACTTCACTATCACATCGGAAACAGTGGACATAGGAATGTTTAGGACTATGGAAATCTCGCGTATAGACGTATGACAAAATTGACACCCAATCACCTGACCACGTTCGAAGTCTGTAAGTTCCGCTGAGCGCCCCATTCTGCCCTCTCAAGATGTCTAATGACTACTGAGGTCGCTAATATGACGTACCTGGCAGTAGGTGGCAGCAATATGCATCTAAGATGAAAAACGTATGGTTTTGGAGTGTCCGGATACTTTTGATCACATAGCGTATTTTATTGTCGAACGTTCTTTTTGCCGTATGAAATAATTTGAAGTAATAACTACGCACGTTTGACTGTTGAATTTACGATACTGGTCACTCTCGTACGTTAACGTTAGTGCCCTTTACTGGCCTTAGCGATTTCTATAAATACTGGACGCACCCTGGTCTGCACCAGCAGGTGCTATTCACCTCCGTATACACAATGGCATTGATACATCAGAATATATTTATAGTATGTACTGCTTGTGTGCATGGCCGTTAATCACGTCAGAATTTTTATTTTTCTTGTGTATCTCTAGGCCTGTCATAAAAACTGCATCAGCTAACTGAACTTAGGTTAATACACCACTTACGTTATTACACCACTGTTGTTATGTTTGTAAGAGATAAGAAGGTAGCAGTGACGGAAAATGGTAATTGAAAAATGTGCAATTTATGTGATGAAGACGGACCTTTCAATTAATCTGCGATATTATATTCACAGATTCGTTTACAGACTTTGTCTCCAATTGATAAACTGAAACTGTAACTTTTTGTGGGCTTTGGTCTCAAAACGGTCTGCGCAGTTCCCATTGGAAGCCTTTCCTCGGCAGATCTGCTGCTCTTTACACAACTGCTGTAACGTACATATATTTCATTTAGGTTTCTGTACTCAAGCCATAGTCTCAGAGTTTTTACTTATTACATTTCCCTCCGCTACTAAATAGACGAATTCTCGATGCTTGTGATATGGCCTTTAACGCTAGATTAACGAACCGTCGTAAGATTTACGATTGCAGTTGGTACCAATTTGTTGTTCCTCCCAACCTGGTATTGTCAGTATAGGATTTAAAACGGAATTTTGTTCTTATTTGGTATGTCAGACATCATTTAAGATCTAGTAAGTGTACACTACTACAGCTAGTGCAGCAGGTGATCCAACAGCGGCCTCGGGTTTCCGTTCGCCGTGTTGCAGCTGCGGTACAAATGACGCCAACGTCCACGTATCGTCTCATGCGCCAGAGTTTACACCTCTATCCATACAAAATTGAAACGCGGCAACCCCTCAGCGCCGCTGCCATTGCTGCACGAGAGACATTCGCTAACGATATAGTGCACAGGATTGTGACGGCGATATGCATGTGGGCAGCATTTGGTTTACTGACGAAGCTTATTTTTACCTGGACGGCTTCGTCAATAAACAGAACTGGCGCATATGGGGAACCGAAAAGCCCCATGTTGCAGTCCCATCGTCCCTGCATCCTCAAAAAGTACTGGTCTGGGCCGCCATTTCTTCCAAAGGAATCATTGGCCCATTTTTCAGATCCGAAACGATTACTGCATCACGCTATCTGGACATTCTTCGTGAATTTGTGACGGTACAAACTGCCTTAGACGACATTGCGAACACCTCGTGGTTTATGCAAGGTGGTGCCCGGTCACGTCGCACGGCCGACGTCTTTAATTTCCTGAATGAATATTTCGATGATCGTGTGATTGCTTTGGGCTATCCGAAACATTCAGGAGGCGGCGTGGATTGGCCTCCCTATTCGCCAGACATGAACCCCTGTGACTTCTTTCTGTGGGGACACTTGAAAGACCAGGTGTACCGCCAGAATCCAGAAACAATTGAACAGCTGAAGCAGTACATCTCATCTGCACGTGAAGCCATTCCGCCAGACACGTTGTCAAAGGTTTCGGGTAATTTCATTCAGAGACTACGCCATATTATTGCTACGGATGGTGGATATGTGGAAAATATCGTACTATAGAGTTTCCCAGACCGCAGCGCCATCTGTTGTTGACAATTGTAACTACTGTAATTTCGAAAGTTAGTCTGCCTGAAAATGTACTGTTGTCCCAAGCATATTGCAACAAACGGTGTATTTCTGTCGCTGCTCGTTTAGTTTGTATTGCCGTTTCAAATATACCGGTCATTTTTGAAACACCCTGTAGAATCTGAGTTCGTAATCTAATGCTCTCAGATCATCTGGTTTAATTCGACTAAATTTCATTGCCCTTATTTGACTTGAGCTTACTTCCTGCATTTGTGAAATATTTACCGAATCCTTAACATTATTTTCATACACAGTCCGCATGAAGCATGTTTATTATTAGTTGGTGTAGTATAATCGCGCGCAGAGCCTATCCTGACTGTTTACAGAGACTGTTGCGAGTGTAGTTGTAGGTGGTGGATACGAGGCACATGTTTAGACTAGAAACACAAAGAGACACAGATGGTTGGTTAAAATTAACATGTTGTTATTCACAATATATAGACATAGCTTAGCTGGCGACACTTAACTTCCTCGGTGGTATTTACAATGCTTCGTCTAGGAGAGTAGCACTCTTGGTTCTGACAAGTCGTTTCTAGTAACTGGTGACTGTGGCGGAGGCACCGACGGCAGGCATGCAGGGGGCGGCGCTGCCGTGTCTTCTGCCGTGTCTTACCCCGGATACTTCTGAACACCGACTGATAAAGACAGGGGCGGGGTGGCGGTGTCCAAACGATACATATCGAACGTGCGAACGTAAATCGATCATGCGACTCTGGTGGCGGGCATTGTGATCAGTTATTTGTGATCGTCATTTTTATCTGTTTTCCGTCGTTCCCTTGGTTGCTCTACAGTACATACCTCCGCGAATTATTTGTGAGTTTCTAGGGAATGCCAGACAATTTATGTCGTTAGTGAGTGGGATGTCTGGTGTTCTTGACGTTTCTTCGGTTGATTCTCTCACATGGAAAAATGTAATTCCACGTTTATCCAGCATAGAAAATTGTTCGGTGCTACTCCATATTTGCGACAAAATGTCGGACGAGGAAAGAAGGGACTATGTACACTGTGAGGGTGCGAAGTGTGTACAACTTCGTAAGAACAGTTTCGATGCTGAAATACGTTTACAGTTTCATTGCGGACAGTGTAGAAAACGAACGAGTATCAGGAAGAATACATGGTTCTACTCTTCCAAATTATCCATCCAGACCACCGTAATGGAGTTTCGCATGATGACAACACCGATGACGAGTAAGGTAAGTCGGCTCCTTTGAAATTACAAGTATTTTTGTAACGCTCTTCTTTTGTCGTTGCTATAGCAACCACCGTAAAAATACTAACAACGTCCGCCACCACAGTCTCATGATCGATCAACGATCGCAAGTTCAATATGTATCGTTTGGGCACCGCGAATTCGATAGGCAATCATTCTTGGAAATTACCGAAAATTCGGAGCAAGTGCGGAGCCCGCTGTAGCCCAGCTTGCACTTCAGTATCCGGCTGGGTTCACTGCAGCGTGCTTGGTCTCAGAGGGAGGCGAGTCCCATACTTAGGGCCGCATCGAGAATATTTTTCCCACACACTTACGCTTTCACCCGCACTGATACGCACTATATACAAATATTGCACTTGCGCACACCCGGCTCTCACTTTAGCGCTGCAAGTTTTTGCTACTAACAATGGTACGTCGTGTTCAGATACCTTACAGCTGTGGCGCCCCTCTCCGCTCGGCTCCCCGGACGGCGGTTTGTGTCGCTTGGGCCTCAAACCGGTTGTGGCCGTACCTGCTGGGTTTGGAAGACTTCTGGCCTAGATGGAGTTGGTGGCGGTCTCTGCGTCGAGCGACTCCACTGCTGTGTAGTCCAGCTGCTTAATTGAGGGGTAACATGCTTGCCAACACTGCAGAGGGCCCGGATTCGATTCACAGCCGGGTTGGAGATTTACTCCGCCCGTGGACTGCGTGCTGTGTTGTCCACATCACCAGTGACGCACAAGTGTCCCAATGTGGCGTCACTGAATTACGACCTGCACTCGGCGGTCGAACTTCCCCGGACGGCGCATGGCGGCAACAATGCCACAGCATCGTTTTTACTGCTGTGTAGGTTACTCGTGGTCTAGGGCTCCTGTCTACTTTCGTGCGATCGACGTGGTATGTGGTCGTTAACGAGAAACTTCCAACCCGACAACGGCTGCATGCCATTCACCTAATTGACGACCCTGTGTGCCCCCGTTGCACGACGTTAGACACGGACGAACATAGACTGAACTGTGGCCCCGCGCGTGAGTGCTGGAAACTGATCCGCCAGATCCTGGCTTTCCTGCTCCGCCGCCCCTACGTTTCGATTTTACCCCAAGAACTCTTTCATCCCGACGCTGTCTATTTCCCTATGACCCGGATGAATGCGGTTAATTGGGTACGAGGAATGGCGATACACTACATATACCGCGATGGAGACAAAGACGTCCTCGATTTATGGTACTATATGATCGACGAGTTTCTGGTCTTAACGAACAGACAGGATTACCGGAACCTTTTTGCGAACTATTTGGGTTCGTCATTCATGGACCCACCACCCAGCTGGGGTGTGCCGGGTGTGAGAAGACATTAACTTGTAGATGTGATCTTTCCACGATTCCCCTATGGTAACAGAAACAGTCTCTGACTGTGTGCAGCGGCCCCGGGCGCTCCAACGATTGGTGGCTGGTGATGTCCAATGCAATGACGACCGCCCGTTCCTGGCCGCCCGCCTAGCAATGTGACCGCGGCGAGCAAGATGGCCCTTTTTAGTTCACTTTATTGGCAACTTTTTGCGCATGGCTGCCTTGTTTTTTTTTTTTTAATGCATTCTCAAAAAAAAATGTAGTTAGTAGTTTGTGAAATAAGCATTGTAGGCTGTGATTATATTTTTGTTGAGCTTAATAATTAGTGTGTGTAGAAACACCATTTTCTTTAAGTATTCATTGACATATTTCTGTACATGTTATTTGCATAAGTGCCTTAGTACAACTTCAGTTTTGTGGCTTTGTCATCGCATTTCCATGAAAGTAACCAAAAAGATGGGAGGTTATTTTATGCACAGACTGATTTTTTCTTTTCTTTTTTTGTAATATTTTTATTTTCCATTTGAAGTGTAAAATTTGAGCTTAATTGTTATGTTCTGCACCACAAAGGTGAAGCTTTGTAAGACTTATCCCAATAAGTTGTTTTCTTGTGTACTATTTTGTAATTGAATCTCATTTGTATTAAAAAATAAATTTTGTACAAAAAAAAAAAAGGGTAGCGTCTTTGATTGATAATCATAAACGTCTTCGGTTCCGGGTTCGATCCCTGCCACTGCCTAAATTTTGATAAATAACAGCATTGGCGGCCGAAGACTTCCGGCATAAGAAGTCAGCCTCACTCTGCCAACGGCCTTGTCAAAGAGGGCGGAGGAGCGGATAGAGGTTCAGGGCACTCTCTTGTCCTAGGGGCGGGAAATTGCCCCTAAAGGCGGAAGAATCAGCAATGATCAACGACATGAGGATGCAGAAGGCAATGGAAACCACTGCATTGAAGACACGTAACGTGTATTCACAGGACATGTGGCGTGTAGTTGAAGAAGTGTCATGATGATCTCTCCATTGGCAAAAGATTCCGAAATAGTCCCCCATCGGATCTCCGGGAGGGGACTGCCAAGGGGGAGGTTACCATGAGAAAAAGATTGAATAATCAACGAAAGGATTATGTTCTACGAGTCGGGGCGTGGAATGTCAGAAGCTTGAACGTGGTAGGGAAACTAGAAAATCAGAAAAGGGAAATGCAAAGGCTCAATCTAGATATAGTAGGGGTCAGTGAAGTGAAGTGGAAGGAAGACAAGGATTTCTGGTCAGATGAGTATCGGGTAATATCAACAGCAGCAGAAAATGGTATGACAGGTGTAGGATTCGTTATGAATAGAAATGTAGGGCGGAGGGTGTGTTACTGTGAACAGTTCAGTGACCGGGTTGTTCTAATCAGAATCGACAGCAGACCAACACCGACAACGATAGTTCAGGTATACATGCCGACGTCGCAAGCTGAAGATGAACAGATAGAGAAAGTGTATGAGGATATTGAAAGGGTAATGCAGTATGTAAAGGGGGACGAAAATCTAATAGTCATGGGCGACTGGAATGCAGTTGTAGGGGAAGGAGTAGAAGAAAAGGTTACAGGAGAATATGGGCTTGGAACAAGGAATGAAAGAGGAGAAAGACTAATTGAGTTCAGTAACATGTTTCAGCTAGTAATAGCGAATACCCTGTTCAAGAATCGCAAGAGGAGGAGGTATACTTGGAAAAGGCCGGGAGATACGGGAAGATTTCAATTAGATTACGTCATGGTCAGACAGAGATTCCGAAATCAGATACTGGATTGTAAGGAATACCCAGGAGCAGATATAGACTCAGATCACAATATAGTAGTGATGAAGAGTAGGCTGAAGTTCAAGACATTAGTCAGGAAGAATCAATACGCAATAAAGTGGGATACGGAAGTTCTAAGCAATGACGAGATACGTTTGAAGTTCTATAACGCTATAGATACAGCAATAAGGAATAGCGCAGTAGGCAGTACAGTTGAAGAGGAATGGACGTCTCTAAAAAGGGCCATCACAGAAGTTGGGAAGGAAAACATAGGTACAAAGAAGGTAGCTGCGAAGAAACCATGGGTAACAGAAGAAATACTTCAGTTGATTGATGAAAGGAGGAAGTAGAAACATGTTCCGGGAAAATCAGGAATACAGAAATACAAGTCGCTGAGGAATGAAATAAATAGGAAGTGCAGGGAAGCTAAGATGAAATGGCTGCAGGAAAAATGTGAAGACATCGAAAAAGATATGATTGTCGGAAGGACAGACTCAGCATACAGGAAAGTCAAAACAACCTTTGGTGACATTAAAAGCAACGGTGGTAACATTAATAGTGCAACGGGAAGTCCACTGTTAAATGCAGAGGAGAGAGCAGATAGGTGGAAAGAATACATTGAAAGCCTCTATGAGGGTGAAGATTTGTCTGATGTGATAGAAGAAGAAACAGGAGTCGATTTAGAAGAGATAGGGCAGCCAGTATTAGAATCGGAATTTAAAAGAGCTTTGGAGGACTTACGGTCAAATACGGCAGAAGGGATAGATAAAATTCCATCAAAATTTCTAAAATCATTAGGGGAAGCGGCAACAAAACGACTATTTACGTTGGTGTGTAGAATATATGAGCCTGGCGAAATACCATCTGACTTTCGGAAAAGCATCATCCACACAATTCCGAAGACGGCAAGAGCTGACAAGTGCGACAATTATCGCACAATCAGCTTAACAGCTCATGCATCGAAGCTGCTTACAAGAATAATATACAGAAGAATGGAAAAGAAAATTGAGAATGCGCTAGGTGGCGATCAGTTTGGCTTTACGAAAAGTAAAGGCACGAGAGAGGCAATTCTGGCGTTACGCCTAATAATGGAAGCAAGGCTAAAGAAAAATCAAGACACGTTCATAGGATTTGTCGACCTGGAAAAAGCGTTCGACAATATAAAATGGTGCAAGCTGTTCGAGATTCTGAAAAAAAGTAGGGATAAGCTATAGGGAGACACGGGTCATATACAATATGTACAACAACCAAGAGGGAATAATAAGCGTGGACGATCAAGAACCAAGTGCTCGTATTAAGAAGGGTGTAAGACAAGGCTGTAGCCTTTCGCCCCTACTCTTCAATCTGTACACCGAGGAAGCAATGATGGAAATAAAAGAAAGGTTCAGGAGTGGAATCAAAATACAAGGTGAAAGGATATCAATGATACGATTCGCTGATGACATTGCTATCCTGAGTGAAAGTGAAGAAGAATTAAATGATCTGCTGAACGGAATGAACAGTCTAATGAGTACACAGTATGGTTTGAGAGTAAATCGGAAAAAGACGAAGGTAATGAGAAGTAGTAGAAATGAGAACAGCGAGAAGCTAAACATTAAGATTGATGGTCACGAAATCAATGAAGTTAAGGAATTCTGCTACCTAGGCAGTAAAATAACCAATGACGGACCGAGCAAGGAGGACATCAAAAGCAGACTCGCTATGGCAAAAAAGGCATTTCTGGCCAAGAGAAGTCTACTAATATCAAATACCGGCCTTAATTTGAGGAAGAAATTTCTGAGGATGTGCGTCTGGAGTACAGCATTGTATGGTAGTGAAACATGGACTGTGGGAATACCGGAACAGAAGAGAATCGAAGCATTTGAGATGCGGTGCTATAGACGAATGTTGAAAATTAGATGGACTGATAAGGTAAGGAATGAGGAGGTTCTACGCAGAATCGGGGAGGAAAGGAATATGTGGAAAACACTGATAAGGAGAAGGGACAGGAGGATAGGACATCTGCTAAGACATGAGGGAATGACTTCCATGGTACTAGAGGGAGCTGTAGAGGGCAAAAACTGTAGAGGAAGACAGAGATTGGAATACGTCAAGCAAATAATTGAGGACGTAGGTTGCAAGTGCTACTCTGAGATGAAGAGGTTACCACAGGAAAGGAATTCGTGGCGGGCCGCATCAAACCAGTCAGTAGACTGACGACAAAAAAAAGTATCCATGACGTCAGAGCTGCGTCTGGTATGCAGTGGTGGCGGTACGGGCGAGAGATCCTCGCGTCTCCTCGTAGGGTCCGGTGTCTGTGGCGGCGAGGCAGACTGCGGTGGCTGCCCTGGCCAGCGGCGGCGCGTCTTCAGGCAGCTGCAGACCCCGCGGGCAGGGAGCCACCGAGACCTCCGCGCCGTGTAACGCCATCCGGGCTGCATTCTGCCCGTGGCCGCGCTCCGTGCCCTCGTCACGCTCCTCTTGCAGGCGCTACACGTCCCACGCCTGCAGTTTGGCACTGATATATCTGACGTGTGAACTGCTCTGCTTTCGACAGAACTTTCTTTTATTGAATCTGGTCTTGTACGATTTCAGGTAAAAACTATGCGTCGGGCCAGGACTTGATCCCGGAGCATAGCGTTTCGTGGGAATTTCCTTTATGAGCTGAGGTCTCCAAGCATGATTCACGACGCACTGTCAATGAAGTTACAGAGTGCCGCACATTCCGCTGCAGAGTGAAATACTCACTCCGAAAACAATGATTTTGGGCTGTGCCTTGGCCATTTCTTCTTAATATCTTTCCTTCCAGGAGCGCTAGCCCGAAAGGTCTGAATGAGGAGTGCCTGGATAACTCGCAAGGGGACAGAGCCTTCTGGAGATAACAGATACCGTCCCAATTTAAAGCATATGCGGGGATTGGCCAGAAATAAAATCGGCACAAGTGGGAGCTTCAGATGCCCACGGGTTTACTAAAAATAACGTCTTTGACGTTTGTCGTGTGAGCCATGAGTAATTTACCCAACTTCCTGGCAGATTAAATCTACTGTACTGGCCATTGAACTTGCTACACCAAGAAGAAATGCAGGTGATAATCGAGTATTCATTGGTCAAATATATGAAACTAGAACTGACGTGTGATTACATTTTCACGCAATTTAGGTGCATATATCCTGAGAAAACAGTACCCAGAACAACCACCTCTGGCCGTAATAACGGCCTTGATACGCCTGGGCATTGAGTCAAACAGAGCTTGGATGGCGTGTACAGGTACAGCTGCCCATGCAGATTCAACACGATACCACGGTTCATCAAGAGTAGTGACTGGCGTATTGTGACGAGCCAGTCACTCGGCCGCCATTGACCAGACATTTTTCAATTGGTGAGACATCTGGAGAATATGCTGGCCAGGGCAGCAGTCGAACATTTTCTGTATCCAGAAAGGCCCGTACAGGTCCTGCAACATTCGCAGGGATCGAATGAAGGGTAGAGCCACGGGTCGTAACACATCTGAAATGTAACGTTCTCTGTTCAAAGTGCCGTCAGTGCGAACAAGAGGTGAGCGAGACGTGTTACTATGGCACCCCATACCATCACGCCGGGTGATAGGACAGTATGGCGATGACGAATACACGCTTCCAATGTGCGTGCACCGCGATGTCGCAAAACACGGATGCGACCATCATGATGCTGCAAACAGAACCTGGATTCATCCGAAAAAATGACGTTTCGCCATTTGTGCTCCCAGGTTCGTCGTAGAGTTCACAATCGCAGGTCCCTGTCTGTGATGGAGCGTCAAGGGTAACCGCAGCCATGGTTTACGAGCTAATAGTCCATGCTGCTGCAAACGTCGTCGAACTGTTCGTGCAGATGGTTGTTGTCTTGCAAGAGTCCCCATCTGTTGACTCAGGGATCGAGACGTGCCTGCACGATCCGTTACAGCAATGCAGATAAGATGCCTGTCATCTCGACTGCTGGTGATACGAGGCCGTTGGGATCCAGCACGGCGTTTCGTGTTACCCTCCTGAGCCCACCGATTCCATATTCAGCTAACAGTCATTGGATCTCGACCAACTTGACCAGCAATGTCGCGATGCGATTTACCGCAATCGCGATAGGCTACAATCCGACCTTTATCATAGTCGTAAATGTGATGGTACGCATTTCTCCTCCTTACACGAGGCCTCACAACAACGTTTCACCAGGCAGTGCCGGTCAACTGCTGTTTGAGTATGAGAAATCGGTTGGAAACTTTCCTCATGTCAGCACGTTGTAGGTGTCGCCACCGGCGCCAACGTAATGTGAATGCTCTGAAAAGCATTTGTCTCACTGTAGCAAAATTGCTTCAGTTCGTGTACTCCTCGGTACCCGATTTAGGGCCAAGTTTCTTACAAATCCCATCTCTTCTACTCGTCGTTACTTTCATCTTTCTTCAGTTTACTCTGTCTGTACTCGTTAATGAGCTACGTCAGTAGTTTGTTCATTCCATTCAGTATGTCTTTTAATTGTTCGTCCCTTTCACTGAGGATATCTATGTCTGCACCGAATCTTATCATTGATATTCTTTCACCCTAAGTTTTAATCCTGCTTCTGATCCTGTCTTTAACTGTCTTCGTTTACTTATTGACCAGTAGAAAATGAAAAGTTCATGCCTGTCTTATACCCTTTTTAGTTCGAGCAATTCGTTTCTTGGTCTTCCATTCTTATTATTCCCTCTTGTTTCTTATACGTATTGTACTTTAATCTTCTTTCACATATAGATTAGCGGTATCTTTCTCAGAATTTCTAACATATTGCACCATTTGACAATGTCGAACGCTTTTTTCAGGCCGACAAATCCTATGAATGTGTATTTATTTTTTTCCATTGTCGCTTCCGTTATCAAGCGCAGCGTCAGAACTACCTCTCTGGTGCTTTTACCTTTCCTGAAGACAAATTCATCGTCATCTAACAGATCTTCAATTTTCTTTTACATTCCTCTATTTATTAGCCTGATGGTGCGATAATTCTCGCACTTATCTGCACTTACTATGTTCGTAAATGTGTGGATGATATTTTCCCGAAAGTCTGACTGGAGTGTCTCCAGTCTCGTAGATTCTACACAGCATCTTGAATAGTCATTTGGTAGCTATTTTCTCCAATGATTGTAGGAATGTGCTGCTATGCGTAACCTAAAATTAACCCCAAGTTTTTGTCTTCATTCGTGTAGAATATGTAGTGTTGTGAAAATAAACAGCCGGAAGCTCTCGCGATGAGTTGCTGCTTTTCATAATGAAGAACGACGTGAGTGATGGAATCAATTTTCCGGCCCGTTTCTCTGGGCCGCAGAGAGGTGTTTCCGTTGTGTCGGGTGTGTGGCTGGCCGGGCGCGCTTCAATTTGCGTTCCCCACGTGAGGAGTGGCCCGAATTACACCGGCCGTCACACACGCTCGTGTGACAGTAACGAAGCGTCGCGGACGTCTGCTCTTTGTGGCCGGTCCCATTACAGAGATTTCCGTGGCCGTCGCTGACGACACCGGCGGACACGTAATTGCTCTGCGAGCCGTGGTAATCTCCACGCTCCCCGCCGTCTGCTGGCTGACTTGACACGACTGTTTCCTTGCTCTGCAGCTGACAATTACAGACTGACGTGGAACGACTTACTGGCCTAGCCGTTTGTCATCCCAAACTCGTCGAGAAAGAGGAAAGTACAGAGTGGCTATAATTAAACTTTCGCCACTTCGGCCACAGTAGGTACAAAACTGTTTGCCGTGTGGATGACGAACTTCTTAGGAATCGGCTGGCCGGAGTGGCCGTTGCGGTTCTAGGCGCTACAGTCTGGAACCGAGCGACCGCTACGGTCGCAGGTTCGAATCCTGCCTCGGGCATGGATGTGTGTGATGTCCTTACGTTAGTTAGGTTTAATTAGTTGTAAGTTCTAGGGGACTGATGACCTCAGAAGTTAAGTTGCATAGTGCTCAGAGCCATTTGAACCATTATAGTAATGCAAACATCTCTTAAGGCGACGGTCTACAGCATGAATATATTTTAGAAAATTCATGTTAACTTTCCTGACTTACACACTTACACATTTATTCTTTTAAATTATCATTTAAATGTGTAAAATTCAACACTTCAGAGTTAGCACGCATTTTATAAAATTTGTAGGAGTACCCGACATTGTCAGATATGTGTTTATTCCAGTCTTGTATAAGTCCATCACCTGCTTCCTCCTCTCAGTCCATCTTCTTCACCCCATCTGTCTGTCCACTTCCGCCACACACACACACACACACACACACACACACACACACACACACACACACACACACACACACACACACGCCTCTCTCCATCTACTCCTTCCTCTCTGTCAATATTCTCCTGTCTCTCCGTGTGTCCATTATCTCCTCTCCTTACTTTTATCATGTCAGGAAACATGTCATATAAGCAAAGTAATAAAGAGATACTTTCAGTCTGGTACTATAAACGTTACTGAAATCTGGTTTCGCAGGACAGAGCGAGTCAGGTTTAGGTTGTGGAAAGGGGCCAAAATCAGTTACTCTCAGTTGCACAAAACACACAAACTTTATTTTCCTATAAACACTTCGCCGTCCGCGGTGGTCTCGCGGTTCTAGGCGCGCAGTCCGGAACCGTGCGAGTGCTACGGTCGCAGGTTCGAATCCTGCCTCGGGCATGGATGTGTGTGATGTCCTTAGGTTAGTTAGGTTTAAGTAGTTCTAAGTTCTAGGGGACTGATGACCACAGCAGTTGAGTCCCATAGTGCTCAGAGCCATTTGAACCATTTCTATAAACACTTAATCACACATGCCCTTAAAAGGATTCAAAACAATACGGCTGAAAGCCCGAACAGAAGTTACTACAATTGCTTTAAGGAATACACGCGGCTGAAGGCCTTACCTAAAAAAGAAAATCTTACTTAAATACTCGGCTGAAGGGCACAGAAAAACTGAGGCTTAAGGCCTGGATAACAAGAATTTCCAGTAGAGAAGAAAATTTAAAAATATCTTAAACAGGTGAATTTTCAAATTTTAATTTAAGACGGCTGAAGGCCTAATCTTAAAAATATTTGACATAAAAGCTCGGCTGAAGGCCACATACTGAACATAGAACAACTCACAGCTTAAGGCCTGGATAACAAGGATTTGCAATAGAGCAAAATTCCCCTTTCCTTCTTTAAATAAAATAAATAATTCAAACCAAAAACTTCAAAGTTTTAACTTAATATGGCTGAAGGCCTTATTTTAAAATTAAAACAAACTAAATTAATAGGTGGCCTAAGACCTCGCTCAGTACTTGACTCTAAAAGAAAATCACAATCTAAAACAGAACAGTGGTGCTCAGAAGCGCTCCAACGTCGGCCTGAGGGGGTAACTCTACATAAGTTTAGGTGAGACAGGCAGCCAAGCGTAATATATGAATATTCGGATGGCAACCCGACACAGGGACGGCTGAAGGCCCGACCAACAACCTATCAATTCCCTTCCGCCCAACCAACAGCACGACAATGGACGACGGAGATACCAACAGCACTATATCCTCAAAATTGGTGTCTAAATACAGTCAAGACACAATAACTACTCAGAAATATGAACAACACCAAAGGCTGTGGAACTACACTCCGTGCTGGACAGCATCAACACGGCGAGGAAAAACACACTGCGGGGAAACTACGCTAACGACCAGGGCAGGTAACTGGAACGTTAACGGCCACAAGGCAGAAGATACCGCTGGTGCACTTCACTAGCAAGTGTCAACCAATTCAATAGTTAAAACACCATACAGGGAGGCAGCTGCAAAATTTCGCCGACTCCAACAAACCATATGTTGCTGCTTGCAGGAATGGCCCAGATAGCAACAACCGGCAATGAACGAAGAGATGTCAGAGCAGTTGAGGTCTCATAGCAGGTTGACTGATCACTCAACTTCAGTGTCCAGTTTCGGTGGGTGACGAACTTTGTAGCTCTCGCAGCTAGCGCCTCACAAATCCGACTGCACATGCACGCCGCCAGCCGTCCGGCCTAACCTCGCACCGCGGAGACTTCCTCGCTGCTCTGTCCCAACCGACCGACTGCCACACACACCATGACACGGAAATATAGCGCTCACACCAAAGATGGTACAGCAGCACTAGTATCGATAGGCGGTGCTTCTGCCACAGACGGAGGCAAGTGAGCAACCCATTTTGGCAGTAACTCAAGGAGAAATAAGACGCCACTTTGATTGTGACAAATGCCAAAGAAAAAGGCATAAACGCGAGCCAGCCACGCCCCATATAACACCTTTCTACAAATAGATGTCGCATAGTAACACCCATTTTAAATTCTGTGAGACCAATATTTAGCCACCTCACAGGCATTGTAGGTAGCTGCCATCAGTTGTTTTAGGGAGCACGTAGTTGGACACAGCTTGCATAAGAGGAGATGGTTCGTGCTCTCCTCTTCGCCGCACTCGTACAGTGTGGAGCCAAAAGAAAATCCCAAGTTCTTCGCGTTGGTCTTACAGCTGCCGACGTCAGATTGTAGTCTGTTGAGTGTTTTCCTTGTCGACCAGCTTTCTTCATGATCACAAGGTAAATTCTCACATGGTGTCATCCTTTCTGTGATGTTTCGGTCTCGGTTAGGTCAGGAATTTAGTCTAAGTGCTGAACGTTATTCAATGACAATTTCTATAGTACGGAGGAAACTTCATGATGATTTGAGTAGCGGAGTTGCTGGTGAACAGCCATACAAGGTGTGAGTCTCTAGATTTAGTGTTTGGTCGGCGGTTCACTTTGTGCTGTCATAAGCATCTATGGAAAATGGTTGAAGAACGGTGAAGCCATGAGATCTTCGATGTTCACGACTCGTCACAGAGGGTAGAGGTAAAGCAAGACAGGAAGTGATCTGACGTGTTCCCATGTTGACCCAATGACATTGTCAGTTAGAATCGCAGTGAGTACTACATTATCGTAACCACACGATGGGCTGATGGAAACACATCGCGAGGTCGGATGTAGCTTATTTCTCTTTACCAGGTCGAAATGGGCAATCTCTGGTCACCTGTGGGCCTCATTGGCATACTTACTTAAGCTCGTGGTTCTCGCACTCCTAGCATATAAAGTCATAACTAGTGTTCGGATCGATATGCACTTAAAACCCACGAAAAATGCGCCAAAACTCCTCGAAATATACAGTTAAAAATATTCTCTTACTACCAGTATAAGCCTTTAAATATGCAGCTAAAATTTTCAATTGTCAATTTCTTTTAGATAAATTCTTTAAAATATGCATATTACTTGGAAAAGATAATGAATAACCATCAAATATTTTAAATAATGGAGATAGATCAGTGAATAAAATGAAGTATAACGTAGGTACTTACACGTTTGGTAAATTCTAAAAATTAGAGTTTGTTTGAACTACCAACATTTTTTTCCACATTCTCGATATAAAATTTTTTCCTGTAGTCAGATAATAACATTTTCAATCTTGAAGATGATCGTTCAGCATCACATGATACTACAGTTAAAAATTTAAGAGCAGCGACATCAGACGACGTGAAATGTTCTAAATTCGCGGAGCGTTTTTCTCCTTCTAGTAATTGAGCGATCTTCCGAATCGTAGGCCAACCAGGATTTCTATGAAGAACTGCGTCCAATTTGCTTCTAAGTCTCTCACCGATCGGACCTGGCCAACTCTTGCTCTGTGTCCTGAGTCATCCGATAGGAGGCACTGCCTTCGTAGCTTCCATGTTAAGAGTCTCAAGTTTCTCAATTAGGTCTGGAAGGCCACCCAAGTGCGCTCGGATGAAAGATAGCCAGTGTAACACGCTGGAATTCTTCAGGGTGTCCTTGGCTTTTGGTATGGCTGAATTTTCGCTAGGTTCAAAGCCCTTTAGGACCTGGAACAAGAAAGTAGTGATCTAGTGAATGTCGGTTTCAAACTGAAAACTGCTGTACAGAGAAATAATCTTAATAATGGAATTTATGTTGTGTTCGTTTTCTTTGCTTATTCAATTTATCCAGAACTACATACGCGTCCATATCTTTTCAACTTTTCTGTGGTTGTCTGCATAATAGTTTGCAGCTGAAATCCACGTTCTCCACCTCGTCAGGACTGGTTCAGGTGGCAGAGGACAGACAGGATGAGCAATCTTGAAAGCTCACTCGACTTGGTGCCCTGATGAAAACCTTCTTTGCCGAAGATATAAGGCTGTTGATCTCTGGCATTGTGACTCTGACCTCTTCAGCGACTCGATGGATGCTATGAGCCAGACACGTGAGGTGAATAATTTTGTGGTAAAACACTCGGAGGCTCTCTGCGGCCTTCAGCATATATGCGGCACTATCCGTCACAAAGATCAAAACCTTGTTCTCCCCACGTTTCTGCTCTTCACTTGTCCATAGCATGCCTGAAAGAAAATCAAAGGATTTTACAAATTTACAAATTTTGTTATTGGCTCGGGATATGATGTGAAAAGCTGCACTCTTATGTTAACTGTAATTTATTTTAAACTTTTCAATATTGGCGAAACTTACACAATGTGCGTGCAATCGTAGCGTGTGTCGTTCGTTCCACTTGTTTGCACAGTATGTGTCTTCGTCCAGCCTCGTCAGCAGAGAGTTTTCCGACTATGACGTGCACCGTATATCGACCACAAGAATCAGTGGTTTCGTCAACGGCTAGCCAGACTGGAGAATCGCCAATGCCTTTCCTAATATTCTCCAATGTCTGTAAGAGAGAAACTAAATTAAAAAATACACGTAAACATGTGGACACTACGTAGGAGACACACATGAAAATAAACTATATCCACTTTAGCACTTACCTACATTTTGACCTTTTTTATGTATATACATTGACCAAAATAAGAGTCCTTTCATTCGCACAAAAATTATATTATTTAAAAAACAAATTTACTTTCTTTTTTGCAGTGAACGTTTCGAGACAGACTGTCTCGTTCTCAAATCCTTTCTTCATTTGTCTTTTTCTTTCTTGAAAAACTTCACTCACTTTAGTTTTACGTTCAAGTAACAATGTTCGTTTTACAAAAATAAAGATTCAAACATGATCTACATTTTTTTTCGAGTTTTTTTAAACTAAACAACTATTATTTTGGCCCATGTATATACCTAATTATATCCATTGACTTTCACATACCTACGTTCATAAAAATTACCGAAATACCTTACCTTTTCATAAAATGGGTCAACATAGTTCTTTCTGAGCGTTGACTCGTGAGGAATGTGTGTTCCTGTATATTTTTTCGTGAAGGTCCTTGATCTTTCATTATTCAGCTTATTCCAGGGGTTATTTCCAGAATGAGATTAACACTCTGCAGAGGAGTGTGCGTTGATATGAAACTTCCTGCCTTTGCAGAGGTCCCGAGTTCGAGTCTCGGTCCGGCACACAGTTTTAATCTGTCAGGAACTTTCAAGGGGATGTTTGTTTTTATTAAAGCCTCGCAAAGATCTTCATTGAACTCATTTTTGTCGTCCATATGCTTCAAAAGTGAGGAGATCAGTGGTTGCTGTGAAGTTTTTAACCGTGTCTTGGTTACGTTGTTCTGGTGCCGAGATGTCTTTATATGCTGATCCAGTTGAAATTTTTTTGTCAACCCTGGCCTAAGGCGTTGGAGAAGTGAATAAATATCAATAAGTATGGATAAATATCAATAAGTACGTACAATAGTACAAAATTGTAAGAGAACAGTGTGTACCAGCGAGATGGGACGGAGTTGACATTCGAGCTGGTCGCACATGCCCTATCAAGGACAGATCAAGTGATGTTGTTGGCCAAGGGAGTATCCCAAAATCACACCGACAGTTCGTAGAGATATGTGCCATGTGTGCATTAGCATTGTCCTATTGAAACGTGGCACCACTGTAGGCACATGCGAGGACACAGGATGTCTGATGGACCGTTATGCCGTCCGAGATCCCTTTATAACTACGTCAGTCACGACTAGCAGCGACCTGAATTCATATACTTTGATTCTCCACGCCATCATTCCAGAAGTAACACCACTGTGCCTCTGCAAAACATTGGAGTACTGTAACACCTCCCCAAACCGCCGCTATACTCGGCTTGGGTGTCATCTAGGGTAGTGCAGAACCACGATTGAACAATGAACACAGAACGATGCAACTCACCATCAGTTCATGTTTCCTGGTCACGGCACCAATCCAAAGTCAACCGCTTGTTCAAATGGTTCAAACGGCTCTGAGCACTATGGGACTTCACATCTAAGGTCATCAGTCCCCTAGACTTAGAACTACTTCAACCTAACTAACCTAAAAATATCACATACGTCCATGCCCCAGGCAGGATTCGGAACTGCGACCGTAGCGATCGCGCGGTTCCGGAATGAAGCGCCTAGAACCGCTCGGTCACTGCGGCTTGCATTGTGGTGCTAACAGGAGCCTACGCATGGGACGTTAATTGCCAGGACTGTCTACTGCTAGTGCGGAATGGCACAGAATATCGCTGGGAGTCTATTAGTTGCTCTCGGATAGCAGGCGCAGATGGTACGATGTGCTTGGTGCGCAGTTCGGCGATTCACCCTCGTGGTGATCGGACGTGGTCGATAAGAGCAACGGCGAGCACGCCTGCCCTACTCCAACATCAGGCCGCTATAACACCCGAACCCCCCACGAATCCGATATTGCATGATTCCATCAGCCGGCCAAATGGTGCTGATAACGCTTGCTTACACGAGTGCGCGGCATCTCCGCGCCCTTCACGGTGATCATTCTACATCCGACGCTGTTCACGATCGTTATATACCCTAACAAGCCTGGTAACAACGCTAAACTCTAAGACTAACGCACTGTCTCCAGGGCAGTTCTACCTAGCACAGAGGATACCCTTCTATGGTGCATGCATGTACGAAGTTTCATTAATATCCGACCACGAGTTCTGAGCACTTTAACTTTTCTTAAAGGCAGTGGATTTTAAGAACTGGTATTCGGGAAAAACTGGGACAGAAAGCCTTCTGCATAGTTTTCGCCTATGGGTCATTAGAATAAGATATGCCCCCCCCCCCTCCGCCGGTAGCTAAGTGGTCAGCGCCACAGAATGTCAGTCCTAAGGGCCCGGGTTCGATTCCCGGCTGGGTGGGAGATTTTCGCCGCTCTTGGACTGGGTGTTGTGTTGTCCTAATCATCATCCTTTCATCCCCATCGACGCTCAAGTTGCCGAAGTGGCGTCAGATCGAAAGACTTGAAACCGGCGAACGGTCTACCCAACGGGAGGCCCTAGCCACACATTTATTTATTAGAATAAGGTAAGAGGCGTTTGGAAGCTTCCAGAGCCTGGAAGTTCTTGTTCACTCGCTCCACTAGCAAGGTGACTAGCACAGAAAGAGACTAAAATCTACACGAGGGCACAGGACAGACAGAAGCTAATGTCACCACAAACTACCCTCCGCCATGTGTTGTTCAGTGGTTTGCGGAGTGTAAATGTTCATCTACAGTGGACGTAAAAAGCTAATCTTATCTAGTAGTCAAACCTAAATCAAGTTGGCGAGATGTCTTTTTGAATGTAGCGCCTCTTCAATACAATTTTAACACATTAACCATAGACGTCAGCAACTGTATCTTTGCATCTCTATGAATAAACATTTTGACTGAAACTAAACGTTTGTAATTTTAATGCCAGAATCATTATCTTCTGTTTTTCCTGCTTGCTTTTCATGCAACCACGGCAACAAAACATGGAATTTGGAAATTTGTTCAAATGGCTCAAAGCACTATGGGACTTAACACCTGAGGTCATCAGTCCCCCAGACGTAGAACTACTTAAACCTAACTAACCTAAGGAAATCACACACATCCATGCCCGGGGCAAGATTCATACCTGAGATCGTAGCAGCAGCGCGGTTCCGGACTGAAGCACCTAGAGCCGCTCCGTTACAGCGGCCGGCTTGGAAATTTGTTGTAAGGTCTGATGGGATCAAACTGCTGCGGTCATCGGTCCGGTCCCCAAGCTTACACACTATTTCATCTAACTGTAACTTACGCTAAGGACGACAGACACCCCTCCCTGAAGGAGGACTCCACCCATCGGGGGGGGGCGGCCCGTGACAAGACGCTCTTAGACGGCGCGGCTACCCCGCGCGGCACACAATATGGAAATGACGGCACATGTTTGGAATGTTTGAATATTTTTTGTCCCTATATTTTGAAAAATGAATAAAAACGGCTCAGAACGAAAAAAAAAAGGGAGTGGGGCATTTAACAAGCTGCAGGACGATGAGTACGAAAGAAAATGTTCTTCCCTTAGCGCGTTAGGTTATATTCGCAGAGACTTCAGTAATTAGAAACAAAATTCATTTTTTGCTTCTGATGGGCACACCGTACTTTCCTTGGATCATATCCAGTTGGTCGTTGAAGATCCCGCTAGCGTTGCGTAACGAGTAATAATGCGGTCTTGTTTCTGCCAACACTGTAGTTATCTCGTAGCGGCGGCTGACTCAGGCGGCTAGAAGTGAGAAACCGATTAGGTAACGTGAAAATAGCCGTAATTGATATGATTTATAAGCCCTCATGTCCTACTTACCCACTTATGAGAAAAAAAGTACAGACCTGCACCAACTCCATTTTCGGACTGAGTCGATTATAATATCGAGAGCGTGTCGACCTTACCAGGTGAGAAGTTATTAGGACGTCAGGAAAATTGGTCTCGCAATTCTTCTTTTGGATACCCAGGTCAGGGCTCCGGAAGGCGCTGTAACTATGCAGGTGTTCTAGTAACACCGTCACAGGTACGCAGAGAAACCTTCTGTCGTATTTACAGAAATTTTTAGTGTGTTAAGTTTCAGAAACCGTGCGCCAAGACAGCGGAATCTGAAACTACAAGCAATTTGAGGTGATGTTGCTGACATCAACAGCTTTCTCGGACATCTCATCAAGGCAGCTCAACTCACCGCTGTCTTGGTTGAAACCGATACGCCACCGGCTTCACCGACCGAGCGATTGGCCGATCATCATGCGGATTAGCAGTCTGCTTACGAGAGTATTAGTTCTCGAGCAACGCCGGACACGTTATCAACAATACGTAATGTTTACATAATACGAGACACTCTGGAAAAGTTGACGACTGACCTCGCACAGTCTCGTGAAAAGGAGCTAGAAACCATCCCCAACGAAAGAGGTGGCGCAGTGGTTAGCACACTGGACTCGCCGTCGGTCCGTGTCCGGCCATCTAAATTGAAGTTTTCCGTGATTTCCCTAAATCGCTTCACGCTAATGCCGAGACGGTTCCTTTGAAAGGGCACGGCCCACTTCCTTCTCCACCCTTTCCTAATCCGACAGGGCCGATGAACTTGCTGTTTGGTCCCCTCCACCCAACGAACCAAACCATATCCGGTTAACGATCGTTCAGATTCAGACGACGAAAATTCTTTCCACCACATGGAATCAAACAGTTGACTCTTGTATGGAACGGTTTCACGTTATCATCATATAACGATTACTGAAGTAATCCACAAGCCGTTTAATATTGAAACTACTGTAAAACAAAGGAAAATAGTTTTTTTGCATATAAATAGGGGATAGTAAAGAAAAACGTTGCAGCCGAGGAGATCTTTTTCTATCCTGGACTTCAAGCATCATTGCTGCAGAAAGAATCTTCTGGGGCACACGGGAGAAGGCCAAATGATATACGGGCCAAGTGTCTTTCTCAGTTACCTCTATTGTATTGTATTGTATTGTATTGAACTGGGGACCTAGAAACGACGGAGAGGCTTCGTCACCGCCGTAACCCGCAGTGGTACACAACCCTACAATAGGCTACAGCAGTCCACTCACCCCACCGAATCAAGGGTTATTGTGTGGTTCGACCCCCAGTGGACCCCCCTGGGAACGTCTCACACCAGTCGAGTGTAACCCTGATGTTTACGTGGTACAGCAATTATGGTGTACGCGTACACGGAGAAAGTGTTTGCGCAGCAATCGCCGACATTGTGCAACTGGGACGGAACAAGGGGAACCAGCCCGCATTCTCCGAGGCAGATGGAAAGCCACCTTAAGAACCATACACACCTGGACACTAATCCGCGGGGGGTATTCGTGCCGGGGACCGGCACGCCTTCCCTCCCGCTTAGATCGCACGGCTAACCGGGCGGGCGCAGGTACCTGACTTGTACCTATCTTTTTCTTTCCAATCTTTGTGATTCTCCTTCTTAGATATGTCCATTTCTCTTCAGCTGAACTTCCCAACCCATCCACCTTTAATCGTACAAGTCGAACATTGTGACTTTTTTATGCTGGGCCCCACGATGCAAAACTTTCTTGCTACTTATTACTGGAGTGGAAGGGTCTTGTAGCAAGCATGGATGTGTTTGGAACAACATGCTCATAGACAGCATCCGTAAGGTATGCGGTGACAACATATGGACCTACAGAACGCCACCATTCAAGCCGACACATTAATCTAAAACTACGAGTGAATCAGCAGATTGACGTATGTCGATGATATCACTCAGTTACCCACCAGAATGAGTGTCAGCTGTTTTTATAAACTTCAATTGCTGGATTTTATCTCAAAACGGATTGACTGTAAACTTTCATTATCCACAAAACGAAGGATTTTGGGACATACGTTTCTGAAATAATTTCTTAAACACCCTAAACAGCGAATTAAAATTTTAAAACTACAGCTTCGCATAAGTGCAACGATTGCGATGTAATTGGACGGTGAGCTAAGGCTCTGACCTGGTTTACCATTGTGACTGTTCATAGTGTACACTAGTGTATTTATGATTCGTCATGCACCTGTTGGTCTTGCGCAGCTCTTTCGGAGTACGCGCCTGTGTTCTAATATTCCTGCCTCGATTGATGTAAATATTAAGCGTCTTTGCGAGCTGTCATTACGAGTCACAAACGAATCTCGTTCCTCTCAGTTCGGGTATTCGTCTTATCAAATAAAAAGACTAACATACCTTGAAGTGACACGGAAGGTCACAGATAAACTGCTGTCGAATATACCACTCATTCCAAAGAACATATTCCTTGGATTGAATTTAAAAATAACAGTAATAGTAGTAACGCTTTTATTCATCCGTGGAACACTTTTAAAATGTTATTGAACATGCAGTGAAATTACCATTTCTGAACAAAGAACCGAGCGGTTCTACGCCCTTCAGTCTGAAACCGCGCACCGCTAAGGTCGCAGGTTCGATTCCTGCCTTGGGGGCATGGATGTGTGTGATGTCCTTAGCTTAGTTAGGTTTAAGTAGTTCTAAGTTCTAGGGGACTGATGACCTCAGATGTTAAGTCCCATAGTGCTCAGAGCCATTTGAACCATTTTTTTAAACAAAGAACTTAATTCATTCATGTAGGATCTACAAACTTACAGTTCTAGTTTGACAGTGATGGCATAGGTAGTCGTCTTTGGCCTTCAGAACCATCTCGGTATTTACCTGCAGTAATTTAGAGAAATCACCGAAATGTAAATCAAGCAAAATGGCTTTGATCCTCCCGAGTACAAAACCAATTTGTTAGAAACGGTGCAACTGCATTCGGTTTACACCTAGCTTACAGTACGTACATACACACGTGCAAAGAAATTTTCATAATGTAAAAAGATAGTGCTACCAGCCCCAGTCCCTGCCCATATAACGCATTGTAGAAACATTATCAGCTGATATCTGAACCGCGAAAATGATGTTTGGTTTCCATTCTGTGTACCGAAACTTCATTTAATTGGAATAGCATGCTTCAATAAGTGGTGGAAACTGGAAACAGGATAATATGTTACTGTAATCTATTGCATACCATAGTGTAATTTGACATCCATTTTTTGGCGTGTAAGGCTGTTTTTGCATAAATGAAGATGTATTCAGACGGAAAACATCTATGTAAAACGAACAGAATAATCAGTGTAAGACTGTAAGAATATGGAAACGCTAAAGGGAGAAAATATGTGTGCTTATAAACAGATATTGTACTGTTAATATGTTCCTCTTTGCTCTTTCTATATGACTCACTGGTCCATGTGTTACAACACATATAACAAAACTGCTGTATAGTTAATTGGCATTGTGAGACATGTAAACTCTTGATTACTGCTTGAATCTCGTTTACAGGGTGATTCTGCTGCTCCTACCGTTGTCGTTTTATGCAACCCGCAATGTTATGGTTTGCCTTCATAAACCATGCGCGAGCTTTTATATTCTCTCGCCCCCTATGTACAAACTATTAGTCTCACATAAAAAATGAGCAGGATCTTTTTGTAGGAAATTCAATGCAGTTAATTTATTTAATTGGGATACCTTTTCGATGAAGGCCAAGATGTTGGAGTTATTCAAGAAAAACGTACAAAAGTGACTGTCAGATGCACCTCCACTCCACATTCATTCCCCACTAGATAGAATTTCTTATATGTTCTTTGAGGCACTCCCTCATACCTCTGTACAGAAGTTTTCAACTACATGAATAATTCCCGATATTTGACCTTTTTGGTCTCTCTACATTGAGCTATTACGCCATCAGCATAATCGGCTACTTCATTAATGCTCTTAAATTAAATGTACCTGTGAGGGTAATGAACGATAAATGACTTCCGTAAACGTTACGCTAAAACTATTTATGTTGACAATTCGATCAAACCTTAACCCTTACAAGAGCAGTAGTTTCGCAGTCAGGCGGCCTGACGAATACGCCAATGTAGCTGTTTATTTTATAACGTTAAAATTCACAAAATTTTAGGTGAAATTACACAAACGTCAATTTTACAATTTGTAAGTGCTCGACTAAACCGATAGCGTAACAATGCAAGACAAAGACGAAAGAATGTCGAATGTGGGAAATAATTCGTGCAGTGGCAAATACTTGTACAGTGATAGGAGGGAGAGCCAGGAACAACGTACTAGAGAAACTGACCAGTGGGGGCTGAGTTTAGGAGCGTGGATGCGTTTGAAGGTCACTTCTGTACGTTAATCTCGAAAAAATGAGGAAAACTACGGCGTCAAGCGAAAACGTATGGCCAGTACAAAATTTAACTACATTAAACTTCCTACAAAAAAGTCCTGCTCAATATTTCTGTAGGACTAACATTTTTTGCGTAGCGAGCGGGAGAATATGAAAATCTCACAGGTGCTTTATGAAGGCCAGATATAACATTGCGGGTTGCATAAAACGATAGCGCTAGGAGCAGCTGAACACCATGTACAGTTACAGCTAGTTGCCGCATGTTAATTAATTAAAGCACCTTCGTTTATTTGTTCTGTCGTACAAGAACTGTCTATTAATGTTGATGACTCTGTATATGTACATTCCTGGAAATGGAAAAAAGAACACATTGACACCGGTGTGTCAGACCCACCATACTTGCTCCGGACACTGCGAGAGGGCTGTACAAGCAATGATCACACGCACGGCACAGCGGACACACCAGGAACCGCGGTGTTGGCCGTCGAATGGCGCTAGCTGCGCAGCATTTATGCACCGCCGCCGTCAATGTCAGCCAGTTTGCCGTGGCATACGGAGCTCCATCGCAGTCTTTAACACTGGTAGCATACCGCGACAGCGTGGACGTGAACCTATGTGCAGTTGACGGACTCTGAGCGAGGGCGTATAGTGGGCATTCGGGAGGCCGGGTGGACGTACCGCCGAATTGCTCAACACGTGGGGCGTGAGGTCTCCACAGTACATCTATGTTGTCGCCAGTGGTCGGCGGAAGGTGCACGTGCCCGTCGACCTGGGACCGGACAGCAGCGACGCACGGATGCACGCCAAGACCGTAGGATCCTACGCAGTGCCGTAGGGGACCGCACCGCCACTTCCCAGCAAAATGTTGCTTCTGTGGTATCGGCGAGGACCATTCGCAACCATCTCCATGAAGCTGGGCTACGGTCCCGCACACCGTTAGGCCGTATTCCGCTCACGCCCCAACATCGTGCAGCCCGCCTTCAGTGGTGTCGCGACAGGCGTGAATGGAGGGACGAATGGAGACGTATCGTCTTCAGCGATGAGAGTCGCTTCTGCTTTGGTGCCAATGATGGCCGTGCAGGTGAGCGCCACAATCAGGACTGCATACGACCGAGGCACACAGGGCCAACACCCGGCATCATGGTGTGGGGAGTGATCTCCTACACTGGCCGTACACCTCTGGTGATCGTCGAGGGGACACTGAATAGAGCACGGTACATCCAAACCGTCATCAAACCCATCGTTCTACCATTCCTAGACCGGCAAGGGAACTTGCTGTTCCAACAGGACAATGCACGTCCTCGTGTATCCCGTGCCACCCAACGTGCTCTAGAAGGTGTAAGTCAACTACCCTGGCCAGCAAGATCTCCGGATTTGTCCCCCATTGAGCATGTTTGGGACTGGATGAAGCGTCGTCGCACGCGGTGTGCACGTCCAGCACGAACGCTGGTCCAACTGAGGCGCCAGGTGGAAATGGTGTGGTAAGCCGTTCCACAGGACTACATCCAGCATCTCTACGATCGTCTCCATGGGAGAATAGCAGCCTGCATTGCTGCGAAAGGTGGATATACACTGTACTAGTGCCGACATTGTGCATGCTCTGTTGCCTGTGTCTACGTGCCTGTGGTTCTGTTAGTGTGATCATGTGATGTATCTGACCCCAGGAATGTGTCAATAAAGTTTCCTCTTCCTGGGACAATGAATTTACGGTGTTCTTATTTCAATTTCCAGGAGTGTATTTTGCTATTCTATCTCCACAATGGATTTGAGTTTCGTTTGCTTTGACGCAATGGAAACACCGGTTGCCGTCAGGTCAAGCTCTGTCGGGCTGGGCTAGCACTTGGATGGGTGAACCTCCGGTCTGCCGAGCGCTGTTGGCAAGCGTGGTGCACTCAACCCTTGTGAGGCAAACTGAGGAGCTACTTAATTGAGAAGTAGCGGCTCCAGTCTCGGAAACTGACATACAGTCGGGAGAACGGTGTGCTAACCACATGCCCCTCCACATCAGCATCCAGTGACGTCTAAGGGCTGAGGATGACATGGCGGTCGGTCGGTACCCTTGGGCCTTCATGGCCTGTTCGGGAGGAGTTTTTTTTAGTAATATGAGTCCAAAAATAAAATGATAATAAAAGAGTGTGAGATGCAACATCTATACTTCGACAGTCTTCATTCAAAAGTGTGTTGTGACCCGTTTTCTTCGCTTGAAAAGATGGGTTTCTGGAGTATGCCAAAAATGTGGACTGTATTTACCTTGAAGATACCGGCGATCCCTGCTTAAGTATGTCCCTCCTTACGTTGTGACTTTCTGTGGGAAGATGGTTAAATAAAAAAGACACCCACTACAATTCATTTTAGTTGTAAATTGCACTACTGGACAATAAAATTGCTACACCAAGAAGAAATGCAGATGGTAAACGGGTATTCATTGGACAAATATATTATGCTAGAACTGACATGTGACTACATTTTCACGCAATTTGGGTGCGTAGATCCGGAGAAATCAGTAACCAGAACAACCACTTCTGGCCATAATAAAGGACTTGATACGCCTGGGCATTAAGTGAAACAGAACCTGGATGGCGTGTACAAGTACAGATGCCGATGCAGCTTCAACACGATACCACAGTTCATCAAGAGTAGTGACGGGCGTATTGTGACGAGCCAGTTGCTCGGCCATCATTGACCAGACGTTTTCAATTGGTGAGAGATCTGGAGAATGTGCTGGCTATGGCAGCAGTCGAACAATTTCTGTATCCAGAAAGGCCCGTACAGGATCTGCAACACGTGGTGATGCATTATCCTGCTGAAATATAGGGTTTCGCTGGGATCGAATGAAGGGTAGAGCCCCGGGTCGTAACACATCTGAAATGTAACGTCCACTGTTCAAAGTGCCGTCGGTGCGAACAAGAGGTGACCGAGACGTGTAACCAATGGCTACCCATACCATCACGCCGGGTGATACGCCAGTATAGTGATGACGAATACACACTTCCAATGTGCGTTCACCGCGATGTACCCAAACACGGATGCGACCATCATGATGCTGTAAACAGAACCTGGATTCATCCGAAAAAATGACGTTTTGCCATTCGAGCACCCAGGTTCGTCGTTGAGTACACCATCGCAGGCGTTTCTGTTTGTGATGCAGCGTCAAGGGTAAACGCAGCCATGGTCTCTGAGGTGATAGTCCATGCTGCTGCAAACGTCATCGAACTGTTCGTTCAGATGGTTGTTGTTTTGTAAACGTCCCCATCTGTTGACTCAGGGATCGAGACGTGGCTGCACGATCTGTTACAGCCATGCGGAAAAGATGTCTCTCATCTGGACTGCTAGTGATACGAGGCCGTTGGGATCCAGCACGGTGTTCTGTATTACCCTCCTGAACCCACCGATTCCATATTCCTCTATAAGTCATTGGATCTCGACCAACGCGAGCAGCAATGTCGGGATACTATAAACCGCAATCGCGATAGGCTACAATCCTTTATCAAAGTCGGAAACGTGATGGTACGTCTTTCTCCTCTTTACACTAGACATCACAACAATGTTTCACCAGGCAACGCCGGTAAACTGGTGTTTGTGTATGAGAACTCGGTTAGAAACTTTGCTCATGTCAGCACGTTGTAGGTGTCGCCACCGGCGCCAACCGTGCTTGAATGCTCTGAAAAGCTAATCATTTGCATATCACTGCACATTCTTCCTGTCGGTGAAATTTCGCGTCTATAGCACGTCATCTTCGTGGTGTAGCAGTTTTAATGGCCAGTAGTGTATTATTTTTCACTTTCTTTCTCGGCACCATCTGTCAATGAACACACAAAATAGTAAGGCATCCAGGACGGGAGGGGGAAACAAAGTGAAAGAAATTTAGTTGCGAGGGCATGTGATGTGAAATTTACTGTACATAGGACTGAGCTGTACGAGCCCACTTACCAGTACGATACTGCACTGTCTGTGACCTGGGTGCGTGCCGTGATGTGGTTGGTAAGGGCGCCATAAGGCCCTTGTATCGTCTTCCGATGCATATTGGCCCCAACTGTTGATATCCCGGGTACTGGTACAGAAATGGAGTTGATGGCCCAGCTGGTCCTAAACGTGTTCCATTGGGGACGGATGTCGGGGATATTTCTGCCCATAGGAGCGTCCGAACGTCGCACAGACAGTCCATAGAGAAAGGTGCCAGGTGCGAACGAGGATTGTTCTGTTGAAAACTGGCACCACTATACAATCGCCTGAGGCAGAACAAATTAGGGTGCAGGATGTCCTCGACGTGTCCCTGTGCCGCCAGAGTTCTCTCACTTGCTACCAGCTGTGTTCCGAAGTCTCCACATTATGACACCAGGACCAATACTGCTGTGCCTCTCGAAAACACCAGAAGAACGAAACATTTCCCCAGGTTTATGATGGTCATCTGGGGTACTGCAAAATCACGATTCACACTGAACACAATGCGGCGCCTTTTATTAACAGCCATGCTTCCCATTCTCGGCACAACTCCATTTGTGTTGTACTGTTAATATGTCAATTCCCAAGTCCGCCTGCTGCTAGTCTCCAGTCAATGGAGCAGGAGGAGACAGAATATTGCAGGGGATCCATTAATTGTCCTTGGATGACGGGTTCATGTCTGAATGGCTTACTATGTTCTTGATGCGCAATGTGGTGGTCCTCCATTGTGGTAAAATGGAAGTGAGGGTTTGGCGTCATTGGCCGGGAGGCCCCTTACAGGGCAGGTCCAGCCGCCTTGCTGCAGATCTTATTACATTCGACGCCACACTGGGCGATCAGCGCTGCGGATGAGGGTGAAATGATGATGAAGGCAACACCCAGTCCTTGAGCGGAGAAAATCCCCGACTCAGCCGGGAATCGAGCCCGGGCCCCTTAGGACAGCAGTCCGTCGCTCTGACCATTGAGCTATCGGTGCGGACCTTCCATTGTAGTGAAAAGATGTGGTCGACCAGAACTTTGTCGACAAGTATGCCTGGTCTCATATGTGAACATATGCCGTCCAACACCGGGCCACCATCTGAAGATCCCACAAATTTGGATATTGCACGGTTGAACCAGCCGGTAAATTAGAGACTTGCAGTAAGGGCAGGTGCTGATGACGCTGCCTCACAAGGATACGCGGCGTTCCCATGACATTCACAGCGATCTGACTGTGTTTACGTCCCTTATATAGGTCTGGTAACAACACTAAATAAGAGCAATACTAACGCACTCTGGTGGACATTTTACCTGTCTCGGACAATTGCAACTCCAATCATTTATACAGGGCGCTTCCGTGCTGATGCTACAAACTTTAAGGAAAGATTGAGAGGTGTGAATATACCAATTTGGTCCGTACTGCAACCTGTGGAAGATGCGTACCCTGTAATGTCAGCAGCTACAGTAACGATATTTCACTGTCAGAGATATGAGGGCAATTTTCGCTTATAACTTTCGAGTCAGTCCAGGGTCCCTTCCCTTATAAGATGATAATTACATCGACACCCTACCTGCTAACAGGCGAGATATACATCATTGGGGACATGTTTAAAATGTGTGCCCCGACCGGGTCTCGAACCCGGGATCTCCTGCTTACATGGCAGACGCTCTGTCCATCTGAGCCAGCGAGAACACAGAGGATAGTGCGCCTGCAGGGATTTATCCCTTGCACGGTCCCCGTGAGACCCACGTTCCCAACATGTATACACCACTACATTCGTAGTGCGCCTAAAGATGCTAATACATGGTTGCCCATCACACACTTTACTCGTGGCAGATTAATCTACCAACTCCCGTACGAGTTGGGGCATAATGTGTGCGTTCACACAATAACTGAGTCAAGGGGTCAACGATCAGTTTGAACGGATGTTTTGTGACGTCCGCCCTGACCAAAGGCAACGAACTATATATATATATATATATATATATATATATATATATATATATATATATATATATATATATATAACACGATGGATAGAGCGTCTCCCATGCAAGCAGGAGATCCCGGGTTCGAGTCCCGGTCGGGGCATACATTTTAAACATGTCTCCAATGATGTATATCAACGCCTGTTTGCAGCTAGGGTGTCGCTTTAATTATCATCTCATTCTAGAGGAGCTTTACGGTCATCAATGGTATCTGTTCTTTCGGAAAGGGTAAATTTACTCTTCTCAATCATCCCTGAAAGTTTTCAACATCATCATGGAATCGCCCTGTATACCCACTGATGGTGTGTACGTGGACGAAGATATATTGATTTCCGACCATGTCTTCTCGGTGCTTCACTTTTTCATCAGGCAGATTACTTCTATTTTCCTTTTTTACATGAGTCTCTGGTCAATGTTCAAAGGAAGATGTTGGAGAGGGGATGGGATCCATAAAATCGCTTGAGACGTATTCCGGACTACCGGAATGATTCCTGCTCCATCTTCGTCCAAATTCCGTGAATTTTATTTAACATTTTTATTTAGCTGCCAGTTTCGGCGCCTCACTAGCACCATATTCTGGCCCCTGTCATGAAACTAGTTAAATCATGCAGTTGTTTGTGCAATTGTGCGGATCAAATCTAAAAACTTTGCGGTGGACGTGGACTCCTCATCCTTCTTACAACTGTCTGAAGTCCACGGAAACCAGTTGGATATTGTGGTTGTAGGGGCCAGAAGACGGCGCCAGTGAGGCATCGAAACTGGTAGCTAAATACACTAATCAGCCAGAACATTATGACCACCAGCCATTATTGATATAAAACCGTCCAGGCAGACGCGCCTTGCCACAGTTCGCGCAGCTCCCTCCATTGGAGCCTCGAGTCCTCCCTCGGGCATGAGTGTGTGCGTTATCCTTAGTGTAAGTTAGTTTAAGTTATATTAAGTAGTGTGTAAGCCTAGGGAACGATGACCTCAGCAGTTTGGTTCCATTTTTTACCACCCGTCCAGGCTATGGCAGCGTCATCTGGCGAGAAAGGACTGCTAGTCAACACACGCATGGTGCATTTAGTATCAGTGAGCGTGTTGTCAGTGCACAGAATGGGGAAGACGTGCGACCTATGAGTCTCACCAAGGGCATATTTCAAACTGCAAAACTTGTTGGGTGTTCGAGGATTGCTGTGGTGACTGTCTTCAACACGTGGCGAATCCAAGGTGAAACCAAGTCCGGACGTCGACGGGATGGGCGGCCACCCCTCATTACAGACGTTGGACGTCGTAGATTGGGCGGACTGACATCAGACTATAATTCTGGGCATAGTAAAAGTGTGCCTGAACACAAAGTGCACCGAACACTCCTAAAGATGCGCCACCGGAGCCGACGACCCACGCATGTTTCAATGTCAATAGCACGACATGAGCAACTACGAGTGAAATGGGCTTGTGACCATCAGAACTGGACCTTAGAATGGCTCTGAGCACTATGGGACTTGGAATGAGATTTTCGCTCTGCAGCGGAGTGTGCGCTGAAATGAAACTTCCTGGCAGATTAAAACGGTGTGCCGGACCGAGACTCGAACTCGGGACCTTTGCCTTTCGCGGGCAAGTGCTCTACCAAGTCAGCCACCCAAGCACGACTCGCGCTCCGTCCTCACAGCTTGGAAGGCAGGAGACGAGGTACTGGCAGAAGTAAAGCTGTGAGGACGGAGCGTGAGTCGTGCTTGGGTAGCTCAGATGGTAGAGCACTTGCCCGCGAAAGGCAAAGGTCCCGAGTTCTAGTCACGGTCCGGCACACCGTTTTAATCTGCCAGGAAGTTTCACTATGGGACTTAATACCTGAGGTCATCAGTCCCCTAGAACTCAGAACTACATAAACCTAACCGATGGACATCCCACACATCCATGCCCGAGGCAGGATTCGAACCTGCGACCGTAGCAGTCGCGCGGTTCCAGACTGAAGCGCCTAGAACCGCTCCGCCACAGCGGCCGGCTTGCACGTTAGAGCAGTGGCAGAGCGTTGCATGGTCTGAGGAATCCCGATACTTTCTACATCACGTCGGTGGGAGGGCGCGAATCCGTCGTCTTCCAGGGGAACAGCTTCTTGACAACTGTACTGTAGGAAGAAAACAAGCTGATGGGGACTCCATTATGCTCTGAGGAAAATTCATGTGGGCATTCATGGGTCCAATGGAGCTCGTACAAGGCACCATGAAGGCCAAGTAGTATCGCACACTAGTTGCAGACCAAGTACACCTCTTCATGACGATCATATTTCTCGACGGCTGTGACATTTTCCAGCAAGATAATGCGCCATGTCACAAGGCCAGGAGTGTGATGGAGTGGTTCGATAAACACATTGAGTTCCAATCTATGTGATGGCCCCCCAACTCGCCAGTTCTGAACTCGATCGAACTCATATGGGATGTGATTGAACATGGCGTCAAAGCTCATTGACCCCCTCCCCGGAATTTACTGGAATGAGGTGACTTGGGTGTGCCCATGTGATTCCAATTCAGGCGACCTACCAAGGCCTCATTGCTTCCTTGCCACAACGCGTGACATCTGTTATCCGTGCAGAAGGTGGACATACCGGCTAGTATTTAGGTGGTCGTAATGTTCTGGCTAATCAGTGTAAAACTTTTAAATAGAATTAAGGCCGATGATATCTACGAGGGTCACTCCAAAAGAAATGCACATTATTTTTGTAAAAATACAGTTTTCATTCTGCATGTGTGAACGTTTTACAGTGTGTAGATACATCCTTCCCGCTTGTTTCCAAACTAAGTTCAATCTATTCCCCTGAGTAGCGCCGTCACAGCATATCTTCAAGATGGCTGCTCAACTTGACGTTCGTCAGAAGGAACGTGCTCTCAAAGAATTCCTGTGCTGTGAAAACGAGACAATTGGAAACATCCACAAGAGGTTGAAAAAGGTGTATGGAGATGCTGCTGTCGATCGCAGTACAGTTAGTCGGTGGGCAAGCAGGTTACGTGATGAAAGCGGGCACGGCAATATTGAGGACTGTCCTCTCAGCGGCAGGCCTCGTACTGTACACACTCCAGACAAAGTGCAGAAAGTTAACGAACTGGTGACTGCTGACTGACGCATCACAGTGAACGAATTGTCACGCTACGTTGGGATAGGGGAAGGAAGTGTTTGCAGAATACTGAAAGTGTTGGCGTTAAAAAAGGTTTGTGCCAGGTGGGTTCCCAGGATGTTGACAGTGGCTCACAAGGAAACAAGAAAAAAGGTATGCAGCGAACTTTTGGAACAGTACGAGAATGGTGGAGATGAATTTCCTGGAAGAATTGTGACAGGTGATGAAACGTGTCTCCATCATTTTTCACCAGAGACGAAGAGGCAATCAATGGAGTGGCGTCATGCAAATTCACCCAAGGAAAAAAAATCAATGCCATGCCTTCTGCTGGAAAAGTTATAGCTACAGTGTTTTTCGATTCTGAGGGACTGTTGCTTGTAGACATCGTGCCAAGTGGAATCACCATAAATTATGATGTATATGTTGGGCACTGAAGAAACTTCAAGCTCAGCTGAGTCGTGTTCGACCATATTGGCAAAAGCAGAATGTTATGCTGTTGCGCGAAAATGCACGGCCACATGTCAGTCAAAAACTAAGGAAGCGATCACAAAACTCGGATGGACGACACTGAAACACCCGCCTTTGAGTCCTGATCTGGCTCCATGTGACTATCATCTGTTTGGGAAATTGAAAGACTCTCTTCGTGGAACAAGGTTGGAAGATGATGACTCCCTTGTGCACGCTGCCAAACAGTGGCTCCTACAGGTTGGTCCAGACTTTTACCGTGCGGGTATACAGGCGCTGATTCCAAGATGGTATAAGGCAGTTGAGAGGGATGGAAATTATGTGGAGAAACGAAAATATTTTTCCTAAAGGATGTATCTACACACTAAAACTTTCAAACACGTAGAATAAAAGATGGATTTTTAAAAAATAGGGTGCATTTCTTTGGAGTGACCCTTGTATTTCCTTAAGGTCTTCCATCAGCCGCGTTTCCATTCCGTTTACACAAGGTGGAATTAAAGAAACTTCGTCCTAATCAGTTTATGCTAACGAACCGGCCATCGGTGGGATGAAAAAAAAAAACCTAACATTTCCTGGCTACTGTTCGGAACTTCTGTTTTGTCCCACATTCCTTAGGGAAGCGATGTATTTTATTTAGTAGCTTGGTCTTGAGACGTGAAGACACATGCTGTACTGGAAGCGGACGTAAGCGTACAGGTGGTTGGTTAGCGCGCCACCTTGCAGCTGGAGAATTTTATAGCCTTGGGTGGTCCCGGCTGAGCAAAATAACAAATGCGCCGTAGCGCGCGGCCACGGATGGTCGCTAGAAGCGTGAAATCGGGAAAGATGTTGGCCGTCTGCCCGCTCGCCGTGAGGTAACCAGTCGTTCGCTCGTGTGCCTCTTTTTACGTCCCTCGTTCAGCTTTGCTGACATAATTATCGTCCATTGTTAGCGTTGGGAATTTACTGCTCTGAGTTCCTCGCTGTCAAATAAATCACGCCGCCTGTCGACAGTGCTGCCGTCAAGCGGAAGTTCTCGACCCCACCGGGACCGGAATACAATCCGGATAAAAGGAAGGTTCCGACCAGGAACTGTCCGATGAAAGTAAACTCAAATAAAAGTAAACTCCAAGGCGGGTTTCTGTTTGACTTCTAAGGTAACCTCTTAGCGTTTAGGTCGTTAAGATTTATTGTTCCGCTGACAGTGGACGGATGCTGCATTTTTGGCTTCTTGGCCTTTTACCGCGATGCTTTTCCTGCGTTTATTCTGAAATGTGCCTAACTTGTAAATGTGCCACGTCTCGTTCCCTGAGTCAACAGATGGGGACGTTTGCAAGACAACCATCTGCGCGAACAGTTCGATGACGTTTGCATTAGAATGGACTATCAGCTCAGAGACCATGGCTGCGTTTACCCTTGACGCTGCATCACAGACAGATCAAAGATTTCTTGGAGCTTCTAGCCTATCTCTTCACATTAGCGTTATGCCGAAATCTCTCAAACGAAGATAATAATGCGTAGCAAACTTCATTAACTGCGTCATTACTTCTAAGTGCCATAAGAAGAGATGGATCATATTCGACAATGCTTCATGTGTCCCCTCCTCTCGCCATATACAGTATGTCCCAATCCAGTTAGAACTCTATGTATGAAAAATAAGTCATGGATTCTGTCCACAAAATCACAGTATTTATCCAAAGTAAACTACTGGCCATTAAAATTCCTACACCACGAAGATGATGTGCTACAGACGCGAAATTTAACCGACAGGAAGAAGATGCTGTGATATGCAAATGATTAGCTTTTCAGAGCATTCACACAAGGCTGACTCCGGTGGCGACACCTACAACGTGCTGACATGAGGAAAGATTCCAACCGATTTGTCATACACAAACAGCAGTTGACCGGAGTTGCCTGGTGAAACTTTGTTGTGATGCCTCGTGTAAGGAGGAGAAACGCTTAACATCACCTTTCCGACTTTGATAAAGGTCGGATTGTAGCCCATCGCGATGGCGGTTTATCGTGTAGCGACACTTCCGCTCGCGTTGGTCAAGATCCAATGATCTGTCTGTGCAATTCACGGATGCCTTCAAGAAGTAACAACCAGAAATGAAAGGGTTGAAGGTCAGGTGAAGGTGGTGGCCATATTACTGGTTCTCCTCGAACAGTCCAACGTTCATTGAATGGTTTTTAATTCTACTGTCGTGTGATGAACTTAAAATAATCTGGTTCCACGATGTGGTAAGACCACATGCATTGCCTTTTTGCAAGTACGAAACTCAGGTTAGGTGCCGATGGGGACGCTTAGTGGCGGGTGTTAGCCCTGTTACGTGCCAACCTTGTGCAAGGCAGCAAACAATTAAAATTTTGTAAGCCCCAGCCCGAAGCTACCTCGCTTACATTACGGCCCTAAGAATAATACACTACTGGCCATTAAAACTGCTATACCACGAAGATGATGTGCTACATACGCGAAATTTAACCGACCGGCAGAAGATGCTGTGATATGCAAATGATTAGCTTTTCAGAGCATTCACACAAGGTTGGCGCCTGTGGCGACACCTATAACGTGCTGACATGAGGAAAGTTTCTCATACACAAACAGCAGTTGACCGGCGTTGCCTGGTGAAACGTTGTTGTGATGCCTCGCGTAAGGAGGAGAAATGCGTACCACCACGTTTTCGGGTTTGATAAAGGTCGGATTGTAGCCTCGCCGTGCTGGATCCCAACGGCCTCGTATCTCTAGCAGTCGAGATGACAGTCACTTTGAACAGTGGACTTTACATTTCAAATGTGTTACGACGCGTAGCTCTACCTTTCATTCGATCCCTGCGAAACCCTACTTTTCAGCAGGATAATGCACGACCTCATGTTGCAGGTCGTGTACGGGCCTTTCTGGATACAAAAATGTTAGACTGCTGCCCTTGCCAGCACATTCTCCAGATCTCTCACCAATTGAAAACGTCTGATCAATGGTGGCCGAGCAACTTGTTCGTCACAATACGCCAGTCACTACTCGTGATGAACTGTGGTATCGTGTTGAAGCTGCATGGGCAGCTGTACCTGTACACGCCATCCAAGCTCTGTTTGACTCAATGTCTAGGCGTATCAAGGCCGTTATTAGGGCCAGAGGGGGTTGTTCTGGGAATTGATTTCTCAGCATCTATGCATCCAAACTGCGTGAAAATGTAATCACAAGTCAGTTCTAGCATAATATATTTTTCCAGTGAATACCCGTTCATCATCTACATTTTTTCTTGGTGTAGTAATTTTAATGGACAGTAGTGCAGACTCCTCATGAATCATTACGCAGCTGAAATCGATTTAAAAACGTTTTGAAACTGTCGTTGTATTCCTTTTTTAGAGTTAGGTTTAGTACTGCAGTATGCCCTTAACTGCATCTTAACAGTGTCCATTCATTCCCAGCTTCAGTTTGGGGAACAATTAGAAATCGGCTGGGACCAGATCCAGCAAATACGTTGCGTGACCCAGGACTGGCATCCGTTTGTTAACCAAACATTGACGCGCGATCTTCGCTCTGTAGGCTGGGGTGTTGTCGTTGAGAAGCGACCTGGACTCTGCCTCTCGGTATTCGGTTCGAATTTGGCGAATTCACTGGCCGATGTGCCCGACCTAACACAAAACGTGATGTTGCCTCAATGTTCCCCTGCTATTTTCCGACGAGTGTCGGACACAGAATGTTACATTCGCAACCAGGACGCCTTCTGCAGCGAGCTAGAGCTTTGCCCAAGTCCAAAGGTATTGCTGAAACTTCAAGGATCGTAACGCCGCATCTCTACACAAGATAGCGTTGCAGTTTGGAATTTCACACTCGCTATCCTAACAGAACTGGGGCACATCACACGTTCCTTCCATCTCCACTTAACATTCCTTCCCCTGGTAATTTTAATCGCTTGTGCCCCCCCAGACCCACTTCATACCTAGCTACAACAGAGAGAATCTTCCGACATCGACATCCACCACACACGCCAGGTCCACATATATCACATCCGTTTGCATGTAGCAACTTTTCCAATCAATTCTGATGTGTTGATACAGGCGTAGTAGCAAGCCAGTGTTACCAAGGATATCGAACACGATTGTTTTGATGGTCCAGGTGTTACGGTGGGGGAAGGCAATGTTGTATAAGCGTACTGATTTCCAAAGCTTTAAACACAATACTCTAACCGGCCAACTTTCTTGTAACAACGTACTCATCCCTCATTTGCGTTCGTTCAGGGGTCCATTCGGCCCTGAGTCAGTTTTTATGGACAAAAATGTGCGACTGCATTGGGCAGCGCAGGTGAAGGGGCTCTCAGAACAATAGGATATTCGGCGAATGGACTGGCCTGCCCTTTTCGCATACTTCGACTTAAATCCTTCGAGCACGTATGGGATACGTTGGGGAGACGTGTTTCAGAGCGTCCAAATACAACAGCGGCCATCCAGCACTTGTAGCGGTACTAGTAGAGGAATGGAATGCCCTACCACAAGAATTACTTACCAACCTAGTGGCAAGCGTGGAAGCACGTTGCTGGGCATACAGTGCCGTCCGTGGTGTTCGCACACCGTATTACGAACCATGTCCCGCCGTTTGTAATGTTCAGTGGACCACCATGAATCACGGTGGTTTGAGTACGACGGTTGGAACATTAGCAGTGCCAAGTATTTATTTACAGGTCGTGCAAAACTGATACGTGTTCCAAAGCTTTACTGAACTTCAAAGTAGTCACCAGCATTTTGTATAGCCCGTTGCCAGTGATGTGGAAGTCGTAGGATACTCTTAGCAGTGCCAGTTGTGTTGACAGTTGGAGAGGCGCGATCTATTTCCCGACGAAGTTATAGCAGTTATGAAGCGAATGTCGTGAAGTGTTTCCTTCACTTTGGAAATCGAGTTGAACTCACGAGGGCTTAAGTCAGGGGAGTGCAGTAGATGGTATAGCACTTAGCAGCTCCATCAGTCAAACAAATCAGTGACAGCTTGCACTGTACGTGCTTGAGCATGGTCCTGCAAAATAATGGTCAGGTCCCGCAGATAGTGTCATCACCTCCGTCTCTAAGCTGGTCGCAGGTTGTGTTCCAAAAATGAACAGCATAGAGACAGAAGTGAGGACACTTTCTGCTCATGATGAGCCAAGCACGTAAGTTCCTCGCAGCTCCAACTTCACCCTCACACCATACTGTTGTTCGTCGATATCTGGAGCGCCTGTTTTCCAATCGTCCACGATGCCATTTGGGGTCCGTGTGCAGAATGTGCTGGAGTCACTCGGTGTGGCGCCAGTGCGACCCCAAATGCAGGGTTTTAACCGTCTGCCACCCTGGTTACTGGAGAGGCCCAGAGTGATTTTAGATTTGGTGCACTACAGTAGAGATAGCACTCGTGCTTCCGTTTTTAATGCGGTCTTTTCTGCCGTTTTATCTGAGCACCAAGACCATGTAGCTGTTTTTACGGATGGGTCTAAGCAGGATGACACCGTTGGTTGCTCTGTCGTCTTCCCGGATCGTGTCCTCAAGGTCGCCTCCCGAATTTACCATATTTGACGTAGAATTATATGAAATCTTGCGGGCACTGGAGTAGATGAGACATTCTCCCATTGTTAGATTTCGCGTCTCTTCATATTCTTTGAGCGCCCTTTACTCTCTGCAGCGTTTGTACCCAGCAGATAAAGTAACCCAGACTATCGAGGACGCCCTTCTCCAACTACAGCGACTGGGGAAGGAGGTTTCTTTCTGCTAAGGGCACGCGGGAATCCTGGGGAATGAAAGGGCTGATCGAGCAACCAAGGAGGCGTGTCATGACCGTCAGGTCTTTCAGTGTGCTATCCCACTGCATGCCCTCACCTCGCTGTCCTGTGTCGATGGGAACATGAGTGGCTAGAAGTGACAAGCTCCGTGTGATCAAGCCCACAACTGGGCCGTGGCGCACTTCCTCCCAACCACGTCGACGGGACGAGGTCCTCCTTACACGTCTTCACATCGGCCACAGCCCTCTGACGCATGGATTTTTACTCCAGCGAGAGGACCCTCTGATGTGTGGTGCTTGTGGCGTGCAGATCACGGTGCACCACATTTTAATGGACTGCAGTTTATTTGCTGACCAGCGGACTGCAGCGGATTTGCCGGCGGATCTGCAGTCTGTTTTATGCAATGCTCAAACTAATGTGGTTCCCGTTTTAAAGTTTTGTGAATTGTCCCACGTTTTCAACAAGATTTTGGGGAGATGTTTTTAATGTGTCATCAGGGTGGCTGGCTCACCCAAGTTTTTTGTAAGTTGTGTGCCAGTCACATTTACCTGTGCTTTTCTTTTAGCTCTTCTGTGTTTTGTTTTCCCCGTGTTTTAATTTCTTGATTAGCTGTCTTGCCTCCTCATGGGTTTTGTTCATGTGGGAGTGCCTGTGCGATAGAATAATTGTGTGGTCATTTCGTATGCATGCGTGTACGACAGTTTTCGTTCTTATCCACGTTCGTTTATTTTAATCATTGTTAGGGCGCTGATAACCTCGCCGTTGGGCGGACCTGACCGTCATTTTGCAGGACCATGCTGAAGCACGTACAGTGCAAGCTGTTACTGATTTGTTTGACTGATAGGGCTTCTAAGTGTTGTACCACCTACTGCACTTCCCTGACTTAAACCCTCGTGAGTTCAACTCGATTTATAAACTGAAGGAAACACTTCACGGCATTCGCTTCAGAACTGCTACAGATTCGGCGGGCACTAGACCGCACCGCTAAAACTTCCAACATAACTAGCACTGCTAACAGTATCCCAAGACTTCCACATCGCTGGCAGCGGATTATACACAATGCTGGTGACTACTTTGAAGGTCAGTAAAACTTTGAAACACATATCTATTTTTTACGAGCTGTAAATAAACCTCGTATAATTATTGTCTTTGAATAAAAGTGCCATTTCTGCTCGTCTCATTGCGTATTTATTTCAGTTACCTACTGTCCAATACTGTTAAAGTTCTTCGACGTATGGTACAAGTTTCATCGAGCTATGTTACCTGGCAGTGACACCTGATCCGAAAGTTACTTTCCTCCTTAAGTTCTGTAGACCAGTGTATATTGCCACTTTACTAACCCTTTAACAACATCGGAGCATCTAAGGGTATGTTTATCTTGGATGAAGCCGTACTATTTTATAGTTTGGATAGTTGGATGAAGCTGTACTATTTTATCGTTATAGCTGTACTATTTTATCGTTATAGCTGTACTATTTTATAGTTATAGCTGTACTATTTTATAGTTATAGTTTATATAGGAGTCTGTCTTCCAACCGAGCAGTAAGATAGTGACCTGATATCGTAACTGATACGGAGGAGAGAGCCCGGCGACGTATCATCGTGTTCTAATGCTGTCAGTGAAATGGCAATGATACTTTAAACCTCTTAAATTCCAACCCAAGCTATTCTTATCTGATCCGTGAGGCGTAAATCTCCATCTACTGCATGCAAATTACTTTAATTTTAAAATTACTTTGAAAATTCATTGAGGAATTTGCAACTTAACCAATCCCAGCAGGTTTCAGGCTTCGAAATACGATTTTTTTTACAGCAATAACTAACATGACAAACTGTGTACTGAATTATAGGACACATCAGATCCTTTCGTATTAACCGAAAAGCATGTACTACCATAGAAGAGCATAATATGCCACTGACGATGGGTTATAAACTCGAGAACCGGTTTTGGCAAATAAAAAAATTCTAGTGCAGCTCATTATGCACTGAAGATGTCTCTTAATACGATGTAATTCTTTCTAGCACATAACGTCATTAGCATCTAATTTTTTATAGCTCACAGCATCATTAGCATACAGCGTTATAACATCTTTAGGAGACTAAAACTTTAGGCACAGAAACAGGTCTTACAGATGGTCTATCGCCTAATGCCCAAATAAGAAAAATCGTGAAGGATGGAAATATCGGCCTCGGATACATGCATTTTGGGATGAAAAATATGTGTCATGAACATCAAAATTGTAAATAGAAGTTGAAAGGTTTTCTCTTGGCACACTCTTTTAATTCTGTACAGGAGTTCCTTGCAGTGGTTTAGAGACTTTGGGAATAATGTGTTACATTATTGGAAGTCACTAGGGATATCCAAAAATTATCACCCATGTGCAAATTATGTGGGAAAAGAGCGGCCACAGGAGCCAGCTGGGGCATAAGGGCGCTGCATTCGTACGAAAACCTGAACAACGGTGTCATCCGAAAAGCCCTCACTTAAGCATAGTCACTTGATGGAGCCAGGATAAAGCGTAATCTTGTAGTCACGTTTTGTGTCGTTTTATACCTTCTGGCCTAGGTTAAATTTTCAGTTTATGTAATTATTAGTAACAGATTAAGTTCTCTAACAATGTAGTTTGAAAGGTTAATTACATACAAACAAATCCCCATACGGAAGACTGCTTCATCGGAGGCCGCCACCAGAAAAAAAACTATTGCATATTTAGGTGGGCGCAGTCATCAGCCAGTGGCCAATAGACCTGTTCTGAATTAAGATTTTTTCCGTTTATTATTGCTGTTTATATGAACAAAAAATGAATACAGATGACAAAAAGGTATTTGGAGGATTTAAGTCACTTTTACCTCGAGACAAGGAAAGAAAATTAACGACTATCTACTGTCGTTGGAGATAAGATCATTCGGCATGACAATTATCCGCGCGTGATTAACCGAGCGGTCTTAGGCGCTGCAGTCATGGACTGTGCGGCTGGTCACGGCGGATGTTAAAGTCCTGCCTCTGGCATGGGTGTGTGTTTTTGCCCTTAGGGTAATTTAGGTTAGGCAGTGTGTAAGCTTAGGGACTGATGACCTTACCAGTTAAGTCCCATAAGATTTCACACACATTTGAACATTTTTGGTACGACAGTTAAGGATCTGTGATGCGTAGCAGTTTACCTGTCATAAAGGAATAATTTCACATTTAATTTTAATATGGCTACCAGGATGAATGAAAAGTGGTGAACTGCTGGTTTCTGAAAAGGTTTCCGACAATAAAGGCTGTGATCGGGCGCTCATAACGTGCAAGTGGACCCACAAACGGCACGTGGCTGTTGGCGAGAGTGTGCAAAAATAATGCATAAATTCTTTTGAATCACTTTACTTTTCTCGATAGTAACGATAATTTTTTTCTGAAAAAGTAAATAATCATTATATTTACACTCAACGTGTAAAGTGTAATAAATTTCTTTATCCTCAGTACCCCTTTTCTAAGTTAAAGCTTGTTATCTCTATTTATTTCTTCTTTTTTACGAATATGTAAGTTATTCTCTGCTGCGTGGGGAACAACGGCAAGTTAAACATTTTTCAGATTACTGATTATTTGCGTACATTTCTTATTGATTATATACGTGCATTTTGACCATTGAGAATGAAAAATGTAACTACACTCATACTCAGAAATTAACGATAATTGCAGAATGTGGTGCCACACAACGTGGCCCAACACAAAACTAGCTAATAGCATAGGCACATAGAGAACATACACGACACAGATATGTAAGTCCACGGTATTGTTTATAAGTTGAGAAAACCGTCCCGAAATACATTTGCTACAAAATGTCGCTGTTTCCTGCGCATGTACCCCGACATCAGTATGGGATATGATCATAATGCACACGTACACAGGCCGCACAATGGATTGGCATACTCTGGATCAGGTGGTCGAGTTGTGGTATAGCCTCCCATTCTTGCACCAGTGCCTGTTGGAACTCCTAAAGTGTCCTAGGGGTTTGAAGACGTGCAGCGATACGTCGACCGAGAGCATCCCAGACGTGCTCGTTGGGGTTTAGGTCTGGAGAGCAGGCAGGCCACTCCATTCGCCTGATACCTTCTGTTTCAACGTATCCCTCCACGATGGCAGCACGGTGGGGCCGTGCGTTATCATCCATCAGGAGGAAGGTGGGACCCACTGCACCCCTGAAAAGGCAGACATAACTGGTGCAAAATGACGTCCCTATACACCGGACCTGTTACATTTCCACTGTCAAAGGCATGCACAGGTGCACCAATTACAATCCCACCCGACACCATCGAACCATGACCTCCACATAGGCCCCTTTCAATGAGATTGGAAATCTTTTTATTTCATTGACACTCCCACCCCTCAGTGTAATTGGATTTCTTTTTCGTGCCACCTGTACTTGCTTCACACAGAAAGAAAAGCTCAGAAAGTAGTAAGGCTCCTTCACACGGTGAACGTAGTACAATTTGAGAAGAGCAATTTCAAATGTTTACCGAAAATTATGAAAAAGATACATTAAATAAAAATTTCGGCACTCGATATTGCCATCTCGCTGTCGATACATCGATGTATCTGAGAAAATATATCGTCGATATGTATATTGCTATTTCTTGTAGAAAATATCGGTATATCGATATTTTATCAACAGCCCTACACTGGAAAGGTAGCCTGAACCTGTTGCGTCCCTTTCGCACACACTCTGCTGGTTCGTAGGACGCCCGGCGCGTGGGCGCTGTTTTCTTCGTCACGTGTACGCCAAACTAAACAGAGCTGATAGACCTATGACTATATTAATACCAAGTGACACTTTAGCGCTTAATTCATCCGTCAGTTTTAATTAAAACTCGTACAGGATTTTTATATAAGGCGAAATTTCGTGGGGCAACAGTTTTTTAACAGATTCCCGAGTGGCGAGTTTGATTTCATTTTCATTAAGTAGCGAGCCCGGCGCCGCGTCACTTTTTTTTTTTTTTTTTCGCCCAGCAGCCGATTAACAGAGCACATAATAATAAGATACGGAGCCACCGTTTGACAGGCGCCCGAATATTTATCGCCGTAAGGCAGCCACAAATCCGGCGGTGGAAAAATCTGTAATGAGGGATTATGAATGTCACCGCGGCCGGCGTATTAGAATTACAAAACGGGCGCCGCAGTAACTCGGGCGGCCGTCCTGGGCTTAATGGACGGGCGCGGCGTGCCGGGGACAGGTTGGCGGGGGCTGCGCCACGCGTCTCCCGCCATCAGCAGGTAGCCGGCAGGAGGTCCTCAGCAACAGCAGGGCAGCAGCGCGTCCCAACTATTGCCCGGCCGGGGGACGTGTTTACAAAGGCGGTGTGCAGGAGAGCAGTGTATTCGCCCCTCTCCTCCAACACGGTTGCGGTAGACAGTGCCATTCAATGTGCCCTCCAAAAAGTAGTCACAATAGGTAAGATCGAGTGATTATGAACGCCAATCCATTCCTGCGGCACAAAATTTGCAATAATCCAACGCAACGACTCTGTCCCCGAAGATATATATTCCGCACATTGTCAGTCTGGGGTCGACCTGCAATGTACAGAATGATTCAAGAAGAAAAACCACAACTATGAAAATCGGTATTTAATAAAAGGAATATGATGGAATCTTGGGTAATTACACTACTGGCCATTAAAATTGCTACACCAAGAAGAAATGCAGATCATAAACGGGTATTCATTGAGCAAATATATTATACTAGAACTGACATGTGATAACATTTTCACGCAATGTCGGTGCATAGATCCTGAGAAATCAGTACCCAGAACAACCAAGTCTGGCCGTAATAATGGTCTTGATACGTCTGGGCGTTGAGTTAAACAGAGCTTGGATGGCGTGTACAGGTACAGCTGCCCATGCAGCTTCAACACGATACCACAGTTCATCAAGAGTAGTGACTGGCGTATTGTGACGAACCAGTTGCTCTGCCACCATTGACCAGACGTGACAGATCTGGAGAATGTGCTGGCCAGGGCAGCAGTCGGACACTTTCTGTATCCAGAAAGGTCCGTACACTACCTGCAACATGCGGTCGTGCATTATCCTGCTGAAATGTAGGGTTTCGCGGGGATCTAATGATGGGTAGAGCCACGGGTAGTAACACAAATAAAATGTAACGTCCACTGTTCAAAGTGCAGTCAATACGAACAAGAGGTGACTCAGACGTGTAACCAATGGCACCCCATACCATCGCGCCGAGTGATACGCCAGTATGGCGATGACGAATACACGCTTCCAATGTGCGTTCACCGCGATGTCCCCAAACACGGATGAGACCATCACGTTGCTGTAAACAGAACCTGGATTCATCCGAAAAAATGACGTTTTGCCATTCGTGCAACCAGGTTCGTCGTTGAGTACACCATCGCAGGCGCTCTTGTCTGTGATGCAGCGTCAAGGATAACTGCAGCCATGGTCTCCGAGGTGATAGTCCATGCTGCTCCAAACGTCGTCAAACTGTTCGTGCACACGGTTGTTGTCTTGCAAACGTCCCCATCTGTTGACTCGGGGATCGAGACGTGGCTGCACGATCCGTTACAGCCATGCGGATATGATGACTGTCATCTCATCTGCTAGTAATACGAGGCCGTTGGGATCCAGCATGGCGTTCCGTATTACCCTCCTGAACCCACCAATTCCATATTCTGGTTACAGTCATTGGATTTCGACCAACGCGAGCAGCAATGTCGCGATACGATAAACCGCAATAGCGATAGGCAAGTTGTAGGTGTTGCCACCGGCGCCAACCTTGTGTGAAAGCTCTGAAAAGCTAATCATTTGCATATCACAGCATCTTCTTCCTGTCGGTTAAATTTCGCGTCTGTAGCACGTCGTCTTCCTGGTGTAGCAATTTTAATGGGCGGTCGTGCAGATAAGCGGAAATTATACTTTAATAGTCAACTAGTAAAAACAATTATATTCTGTTCATTTTTTACGTTACTGCTGAAGATCTACAATCCATTACAATTGAAATTTGTATATATTATAAATCTGGGTCAAATGGTGCTGACGAATCACAAAACGAAAGATTGAAACAAATTCATATTAACATCTCAGACAAGTGACTTAACTACGCGCATGGCAATAAAAATAATAAAATTTACCTTAGAATAGATGGTTTACTTAATTACACTGTTGATTTTTCATTATATTAACAATTATTCATTTGTTCACCATTATCTCATTCCATGATATCATTTAGCTCCGCGACTGATCACAATTAATTATTCAGTTTGATATAATAAAATTTTACAATTTGTTGTGCACTGTGACTTTAACAACTACTAACTGTAAAGTACGTTGTACAGCTACACTGTAGCAGCGAGCGACTGCAACTGCGGCAGAGACTGCTCTGACCTGCGACTCTATTGCAGCTCTATTTTGACAGGGGCAAAGATATTTTATATCTCAGGTAGCGCTTCTGACTTGTCGATCTAGCAAGTGAGCAATTGGTCGACATTACATTTGCTCCAGCAGGGTGGTGAACTCCTTACAACGGTCATGCTCAACTGTTTCCCGCTGATTCTCAGTGACCCATATAGGGGTACTGTGCCGATTGACTTACCCTGTTGTGTGAAACGTTGCTTCGAAATGAACGGGTCATCTGTTTCCATTTACTCAAGGTCAAACTCACAGACCTCGACCCTTTTCACCTTATCAGCTTCGGAAAGGGCTACAACCGACTGCAGACGATAAGGTTTCATTACTAGTCTTTATCCTGGGAGTCTCCAAATGGTCCGTAGCGGAATTCGCTAGCTCGGCATCGACTTTACTGGGCTGCGTGCTTTATACCAACGCACCTACCAGAAGGGCTGAACGCCATACTTGTTTCAAAATGCATGCTGAACTAATAGTTCAAATGACTCTGAGCACTATGCGACTTAACATCAGAGGTCATCAGTCCCCTAGAACTTAGAACTACTTAAACCTAACTAACCTAAGGACGTCACACACATCCATGCCCGAGGCAGGATTCGAACCTGCGAGCGTAGTGGTCGCGCGGTTGCAGACTGTAGCGCCTAAAACCGCTCGGCCACTGCTGCCGGCCGCACGCTGAGCAACTCCCGTCAATTCACTTCAGCCGTACTCGCTAACGCAAAATGCTATTTGTTGAGCATTCGCCATTGTTGGTAAATTTTGGGTTTCTCGTTCTGAACGTTGCGCTAACCAGCCATGTTTGCACAACAACAGAAACAAACGTTACGTGGTCTACAGCACTCCTGGCACCCAAATGAGTAACCAAATCAAACTTCAGAGCTTCCTCCAATCGACTACAGAAAGGGCTGTTTTGTAATCGTATTGGATAACATCTGCCGACAGAACTATGCTGTCATCCCCGGATCATAAGCTTTAAAATTAACATATTGTCCTTCATTGTTGCAAGTCGCTTCACATTATTCATAGCGCCGATTACGAGTGTTCATGTTCGTCTTGTAACACTGATTGACAATATATTAAGTAATTTTAAAGCATAAGATCCAATGCTGACAGCATAGCTGTGTCAGAACCGGTCATCCAATAAAATGCTTTTTCAACTATCTTGGCTTGTGAAGTTTTCTTTCAGTTATCATATTCCTTAAGTATTCAAAGAAAGCGAAACATCTGTTCGGTGCAATGTGCTCTGCCTCCATCTTGCATGAAGCACTCGGTGCCTGATCGAGCCTGCAATGCTAGCTGTGTGGCGACCAACTGCATCAAAATTGCCACATAACTCTCTCTATTGATCGTTTCTCGCATGAGGAAAGGGCCAACAGTGCCTCTGCTGCATACAGCCGCCCAAAGAGTAACTTTGGGAGAATAAATTCACACGAATGGCGTTTTTCGGAACCCCAAAATCACCGGCTTGGTTTATTCATGACTCCTTTCAGGTGGAAATGAGGTTACGTCTGTGAACCAGATGTAGCAACATGAAATCTTTTATTATCAGTCATTGTGAGAATCTGGTAAGCAAAGTCAGCCCTCTGTTGCACAGCTCGTAGACATATGACATTGTAGCTTTGATTTCTGAACGGAGATATGTAGGCTCCGTCTCAGAATTTTCTGTGCGCTGGAACGCTTCAAACCAATTTCTGGTGCAGTTCTCCGCGCGGATTTCCTTGAATTTCGCTGGGTGACCCCAGAAACTTTGGCGATATTTTCGGTAGTGACTACAGTTTGACTGGGGCCAACATTCTCTAATTGATCATCATCCACACTGCGTGTCCATTGCAATTTGGCATCAGGTCCTTGTGGAACATATAATGGTGCCTTGTTGCCTTAGTAGTGTGCTATAACTTGTGGTATTCCAGTAACTGAAAAAAAAACTCTTTCTGCAATGGAACACATGTTTTCAACCTCTCCATTCAGTGCGCTAACCCCCTTTCGTTTCAACAGTGACTGATCGCTCCGAGCTGCGGTGCACTGTTTACAGGTACTACATATTGCGATTACAGCGCCATCTGTTACTCAGTTTTTCGAACTACTTCGAAACGTCTGTATTTCTGTATAAAATTCTTACGGCTTTCACAATAAGCGTACCGTTACAGTGGTCGTAGTGTTCGAGATATTTAATTTTGAAATCAGGAACGCCCTCGCTGGAAACACTGTATATTGTACAGTATACTAAGGTCATCAACTACGTCATAAAACAATACTCTCTCACGCATTCATTCAGTGATGTAATCACTACCTTTGTCAGTGATCGAATGGTATCCCCTCCGTCAATGGGCCCCCCCCCTTTTTTCTTTTCCTCTCCTCCCCACACCTTGTCTCCCTCATAGGTCCGGGTCCTCCTCCCCCCCCCCCCCCCCCCCCACCAAACCCCGATCTGCCGCCGTCTCACGTGTATAGTGCTGTTATGAGTGTTCAGTGTTGTGCGTCATACTGTCGCTAGTTGTGTTTTTTATCTCGTGCGAACAGAAACCAGACTGTCGTCGTGTTTTTTTAATTGTGCCTGTCTATATTGTGTCTTCATCCGCATCGTCACTGCAGTGCTTTTTTCTTACTTTTCAAATTCCACAGCTTTCCGCCATTTTACAGTTTTTTTACAATGTGGGAGGGGGGGGGGGGGAATAGAAATGCAATGAAGGGAAAAAAAAGAATCGGGTAGCAGCATTCAGGTATGAATTCTGTGCATATCCTATGGACCTGTTGTGGTTCGAGGCGAGAAATCTATGAGCCAGTTTCTGAGAGAAGCTTCATCATGAAACAGAGCAGGAAAGGCGATAGAAGACAGGTGAACGTGCAGAATGAGGAACTGGCTCCCAACCCAGTTCGGCAGTGGCATCTGTAACAGTGTTCCGGGGGAATAGCTTGTACATACTCCGAGCTGAACGGTAACTGATCAACAAAGACGTCCATAGGGTGTCGTTTAACACACGCGGTACCCACGTACCCAGTAATTTACACATTACTCAGTGAATGAAATTGGTGCACAGTGGCTGTTTGATAACATTCCATAATTTGTGCCAATTTCCGTCTCGTTTGGCGAAGGTTGTTGTGAACCAAATTTTTTATATCGGTTTCATCAATAAGAGAAGGTCTTCCACTACGCAGTTCATCACCTGAATTTTCCTTCTCGGAAACGAGAAAACCATTTCCGTGCTATTCTGTCTCCAAATGTTCTCCTCCCGTACACATTACAAATCCTTCTCGTGGATACTGCAGCACTAGATTCTCGATTAAAATCGAGAAGTAAACTGACTCAAAAGGGTTCATTTTTCTCTACTTGATAGACCTTGAAAGTGGCCAAAACGAGCATTTAACAAGAAATAGCTCCTGTTCGGAAGAATCAAACTACAAAATGAGGATAAACAATTGAATAACGAAACAACAAAGGCTTCACTATGTATTAGTCCCAATACACACAATACAATAAATATTTTGACAAAAATCAGATTTTTAAAAGTGTAATTATTTTATCCATGACAGACGAACGAACCGATTACACCTGTGCATATTATTTGTGGCGATTAATACCATTCTAGTGTGTACTTGATACTAGATTAATGAATATCCTACCGACGACTTACTAATTTCCAGTTGGCACTATTATTGTCTCGTTTAAATTAGGACTACGAAAATACCGTGGACGGCAACATCAGACAACTCCTGTGCCCCTACCTTCATTCGTATATTACCGTGACTCGGCATGTGGCCTTACGCCTCTTGCAACTCACCAGTCCCAAATCCGGCAATGTGCAATCACGGTGATCCCACCTAATCAGCGCCGTAGCATCAGGATGCTCGCCCCGTGCTAAAACGACCTCTGGTGCTGGTGGAGAAGACGGCGAATATCGTTGCATCCCGATCTCTGGTCACGTTCCTAATTTCACACTCTGTGCCTTCGAATGCAAATGGAATTCATTTATGCATGGCGCATCAGATGAGGAAAAAAAAGGGGGGGGGGGGAGCGGTGAGGACGAAGTTCTCTAATTTGCCTTCACAGATGGAGTGCCCTCCACCCTGCCGTATAACGAGTACCGACGATGCCGCTCTTATCGTAACTAGAAGGTACTTTTCCCGCTCGCCAGAGGATGCCATCACCTTTGACGTTACCGTAAGCCGCAGGCTGCGTCGCTGATTGAAAGTCGGGGCTGGAGTTCGGGAGGAGCGATGATGAAATACCATATCTTGTTTCGAGCTTTGCTTACCATAATTAAAAGGGTTCAGCATCAGCAGCACCAGAATGGATTCCATATTCTATATTTTCAAAAAAAACGTGGCTTTTGGAATCATCTGTTTTATCGAATGACGTACATCTACATCTGCACAGGGTATATAAAGACACGTGCCAGAAACTTCAGGAATTCGTTCTTGTCATCAAAGCATTACAATAAGGTCTTATGAATATGGGTCCGAAAATCCTTCGTTAGAGACTTATGAGAGGATTCATTACTCTCAAAAAAAAAAAAAAAAAAAAAAAAAAAAAAAAAAAAAAAAAAAAAAAAGATGCATTTACCAAACATCCCCTGCTTGCATGCATCCCCCGAGCCCGTGTTCTATACTTTGCCGCACGTTGTGGAAAACTCCTGGTGTGCTCCGTATTTGGTCAAATTCGATTTGACCAAGCTGCATCACAACATCGACACTGGGTACAGGGGCTGAGTATGTCAAGGATTTTAAACGCCTGCAAAGGAAAAACAAATCCGTTTGACTCAAATCTGGCGATGACACAGGCCATTCAGGAGAACCCCTTCGACCAGTTCACCTGTTCCGAAACTGGTTATCGACATACTGGCGAAATATCCGTGTAAAAGGAGACGCAGTAGCTTCGTGCATAAACCACGTTCGTTGGATGACGTCTAGAGGTACATCACCAAGTAAATGAAGTAACTGTGGAATGTTTGTCCTGTGGGATGAAAATGAGAGGCCAATGAGATTATCATAACTGCACGATACATTGAGGGTGAGAGACTGTCTACCCATCTGGGTAGCCATTCGTGTTAATGCGACCACTTACAGGACGGAAAGGTACGCCAGTTCCGGATCTAATCCGCCTGACGACTTAACGACGAGGCGTCTGTCTAACGGCCAACCTGCGTGCGATTTTTAGGCGGTTTCCCACATCCCACTACGTGAATACCCGGTTGGTTCCTTTGTTCCGCCTCTTGTGCAAACATTTGGAGTACTTTCTCAAACTTGCACACAGAATTTACGCTGTATGTGGAGAACCAGGATGCACTGCTTCTGTCCTGAGGCGTGAACTGGAGTCTGTTTTGTCTCCTTAATCATTTACTCACCGTCAGCACCTGTGTTGATATCTGACTTTTCGCACTTCATTAAGAGTTTCACAAGTGCAGGCGTCATAACTGAAGAAGTCATTACGTCAAGAGTCAGCTGCAACATTGAAAGACTGCCGTAACGTGTGACGGGAAGTTATTCTTGGCTGAAAGAGTGCCTCATTTAACCCTTACAGCCGCAGACGGAGATACGGGCACAGAAGATAGTCATGCTGAATCTTCCAGATCGTCATGTTGTTATGCCTTCCCTTCTCTGGAACTGTCTCAGATGAGCCTGTCTCTCGCAAGTGCTGGTGGAGTCGCACAAACGTTCGTGCATGATGAGCGGTGCTCCGGCTCGCGTTTGTGCCGTTGACGGGTTGGCGTCGTGTATTCGGATTGTGACCTCTTGTTTTCTTAGTGCGTTCACTGGCGTCACTATGTTGACTCGCTTTGTCTGTCCGGGAGTGGAGCGGCCTCTGGTGTTTCTGAGTCGCCGTGTGTCGGAGTTCAGTTCTGTTGGGAAGGAGCAGCAGTGAGGCCCAACAGCTCCAGTACTCGCCGTGGGATCCGGAGATATGTGCACTGCCCGATGGAAGGATGTGGTCGCGAGAGTGCACGACCACGTCGAGGTCCGTATTCAGCGAGTATAAACTGAATGGAGTATAAATTGAATGGATCGTCATATTCGAGTAGTGCAACTTTCACTTGTGTGCGTGTCCGTCCGTCTAAGTGACCTCATGCCATCAAGCTGTCACTTGGCGGTTTTACACTCCGACGTTTCCCTTCCTCACTTGATTGGCAACGACCGATGGTTGGTCGTCCGGTCGGTCGTCTCAGTGGACGACGTGTATCTGGTCTTTCGACCCGTTTCTGTGTTCTTAACGTACACATCTACGTACAATTCGTCTTGTTGCTGTATAGTGACAGCTTTAGCATTGCCTGAGTTGTTTGTGGAATTGTCTTTTGCCGTTCCATGTGCGTCTTGTCAGATTTTGATTAGCAAGTTTGGTGTTAACCCTGTCTGCCTACTAGGTTTTGGTGCAGCCAACTTGTGACATTAAATGTTTGTCATCTGACGATGTTAACTGTTAGTCTACCGTGGTATAGGTTGTCGTATTTTCTGGATTTTGCGAGTGTGCTGGTCGCCGTTTAAACTGTCCCTAGTTTGAGTTGCCTTACCGTTAAGTGGGCATAACTCCTGGCTGCCTGTCTCGCTGTTTACGCAGCTGTAGGGACTTGACTCAGGTCGATCCTTGGGGCCCTGTCTGTGGATCATTCCCTTCTTTATTTGGTCTGATTGTGTCAATTGCTTGAAAATAATATTTTGTTTAATTTATTCTTATTGCTTGTGGCCTTTGAATTCTTCTTAATAAGGCCTTCAGCCGTCAGTGTAGCTTGCGATACTGTCAATCTTTTTAAATGATGGTTGTAAAAAAAATATTTCCTTAAATAAAGTGTACGTGTTTATTGTGCAACCAACGGTAACTGATTAGGCCCCATCCACACCTTTTCCTGCCTTTCGTAAGTCCCACGTATCACATGAGTTAACTGCCTCCAAGGATGACGTTTAGCATAATGTTTACTTGCTGCGTCTGCATTTTCCATCTGCAGGTAGTCCATCTTTCCACACACTGAATAAGTCGTTGTGATGCGAGTTACTCAGAAACAGAGCAAACGACAGTCTGATGAAACAAAAGAAATGTCACGATCAATGGTAAACAAGGAAAAAGTAAAAATGACAACTGAGGTAAATTACAAAGCCACGAGTCGCTACAGGGGATTCCTTTAATTTCCTCCCTAACGAAGGATTTTCGGTTATATTCTCACATGAACTTCATGTACTATTTTGATGTCAAGAATATAACCCTTAAATGTCTGACATATATTTTACACAGCCTGTATGTAGCGCGTGAGGAAGCTAAGACACGAAATGCAGTGTGTTCATCCAATTTCCTAACTCGACATCCTATAATACACGAGTTAAGTTCCTGTCGTGGCCCAGATATGTCCTCCTTCCCTCTCTCTCTTCCCATCTCCCTTCTCTGTCCACCTACTTCAGCCGCAATCTCTATCAACCCCCTCCTCCGCCATCTTTCTGTCCAGCTCCAGTTCCCCCCTCTCAATGCCTGTCATCCACTCTCTTCCTTCCTCTCCACCCTGCGGATTCCCTCCTTCCGCTCTCTCAGTCTGCTTCTCCCTCTATCCGTCTGTCTGCTCCACCCTCTATCTCCTCCTCGTCGCTTCCTGTGCCCATTTCTCTGTCCCCCTCTGTCTGTCCATCTCTTCCATTCCATAATATGTGTCCATCTCGACCTTTTCCATCTCTGCCTGTCTATCTCTGCCTCTCCCTCCTCTCTCCACATTATCTCCCCTATCCCAGTAGGAGGTTGCTAGTTTTTTTTTTTTTTTTTTTTTTTTTTTTTTTTTTTTTTTTTTTTTTTTTTTTGACTGGTTTGATTCGGCCCCCCCACAAATTCGTCTCCTGTGCCAATCTCTTCATCACAGAGTAGCCCTTGCAACCTACATCCTCAGTTATTTGCTGGATGTATTCCAGTCTCTGTCTTTCTCCACAGGTTTTGCTTTCTACATAAGTGAAGTAATTCCCTGATGCTTTGACAGATGTCCTACCATCCTGTCTCTTCTCCTTGTCGGTGTTTTCCACATACTCCTATCCTCTCCGATTCTACAGAGAACCTCCTCATCCCTCATCAGTCCACCCAGTTTTCAACATCCTACAACAGCGCGTCTCAGATGCTTCGATTCTCTTCTGTTCTGGTATTCACAAAGTCCATGTTTCACTACTATACAATGCTGCTCTCCAAACGTGCATTGTCAGAAATTTCTTTCTCATTTTAAGGCCCATGTTTGATACTAGTAGACTTCTCTTGGCCAGGAATGCCCTTTTTGTCTGTACTAGTCTGATTTTGATGTACTCCTTACTCCATTCGTCACTGGTTTTTTGCTGCCTAGGTAGTAGACTTCCTTAACTTCATATACATCATGACCGTCAATCCTGACATGAAGTTTCTCGCAGTTCTCATTTCTGCTACTCCTCATTACTTTCAGTCTTTCTTCGATTTTATGTCAATCCATATTCTGTACTCATTAGGCTGTTCATTCCATTCAGCAGATCATGTAATTCTTCTTAACTTTCACTCGGTATAAAAATGTCACCAGCGAATCATATCGTTGATACGGTCTCATCTTGAATTTTAATTCTACTCCTGAATCTTGCTTTTATTTCCATCATTGCTTCTTCGATGTACCCCATAGTATTTCTTTCCAGATAGTAGCATGTGTACCAAATTTGGTTGAAACTAATCCAGGGGTTTACGATGAGCTCATTACCCACGCATATTCCCACGTACCCACTTGTCGCGCGTATTTCACAAATATTTAACATTTTTCACTCATATTTGTACACATATTTCACCTATATCTTTAGCGAATTTCACCCTGCAATTTCGTTTCCACGCTTCTCAGTGTGTAACACGTCAAATCTGAACTATGTATATTTTTGCAGGTGAAGATAAAAATCGCGTGGCGGCATATCGAGTGAACATGGCGGCCATGCGAAACAAGCTCCGTCATCAGGCCTGTTACAGCCAATCCAGTACCCCATCGTTTAACCAAGTGCATACTGAGTGATGCCAATGACGCAGCGCGCCGTCTTGCTGCCAAACAAAATTTTGATTCATTTTCTTCCAATTCAGGAAAGAGTCGTAGTTAAAGCGTGTTAAGGCAAACACCAGTTACAGTTGCTTCACCGAGAGAAAAAAGGTCCGTAAGTTTCCGCTGGCATAGGTCACAGAAAACATCCGGTTTAGAGGATCCTCGTTGAAAATAAACCGTCTTGTGGGGATAGATGAGCACATTACGTGTGTTCACATTTAGACATTGGTGAAATGTCGATTCATCACCGAACACGACACGATCCAGAAAATCTTCATCGACATACAGCAACATTTTGTTTGCAAAGTTGGCACGAAAACCGTAGTCTGTAGGGTTTAGAATTTGTAACAACTGCAAACGATAAGGACGTAGTTTTAAGCGTCTCCTGCTAATTCACTACTAGTCTTCCGAACTGATTTGTTTTGGTCACGCATATAAGACTCTCTAGCTCGTTCAACGCGTTCTTCAGTCACTCTTGGTGGTCCAGTACTCCTCCCTTTGCAAGGATATTACCATCTATAGGTGTTATTATCACTTGGGGGATTACAGTGGAAGTTAATAGGAACGCACGTTGCACAGTAACAACAGATTCAGTCCTCGCAAACTGTAAAACACGAAAAGCTTCCAGTTAACTAGTCGCCATCTTTGCTACTAGCGCTTTCTAACGGAAGGCACAGGAAACAGTGGAGTGCATGCGTACGGGTATACGAACCAAACTCTTCGAGTTGCTCTTTCGTCTGATGTATTACTTATAACTGTAAGTTGAATTTTGGGACACTCGGCACATACAGTTTTCTTTAACTGTGAAAAGACCCTTCGAAGAGGACGCAACGAGTATCGAGCTAGGCAATAGTGTCGCAGACCAGTGTCAGGAGAAGTTGTAAATCATAGGCTTTTCACGGACAGACACAGAACATAGCAAAGCCACTCGGACTGTCCTTTTCGTAACAGCTGAAAACCCGATTACAGATTCGTAATGCTGAAGAGTTTATTGGTACCCAGTACAGGACTATTACCTGTATAGTCAAAAACTCACTAATTAAATTAATCACTTTGTGTATCAACACTAATTGTCTCTGTCCAACAAACACCACCGATGTCATCCCTGCATGGCAGAGTATGTACTGGAGAAAGCTGATAATTGCTCCCGTTCACGATTCAAGCCGCGCGGGATTAGCCGAGCGGTCTATGGCACTGCAGTCATGGCTGTGCGGCTGGTTCCGGCGGAGGTTCGAGTCCTCACTCGGGCATGGGTGTGTGTGTTTGTCCTTAAGATCATTTAGATTAAGTAGAGCTTAAGCTTAGGGACTGATGAACTTAGCAGTTAAGTCCCATAATATTTCACACACATTGGAACCTCGCCAATTTATACACTCCTGGAAATGGAAAAAAGAACACATTGACACCGGTGTGTCAGACCCACCATACTTGCTCCGGACGCTGCGAGAGGGCTGTACAAGCAATGATCACTCGCACGGCACAGCGGACACACCAGGAACCGTGGTGTTGGCCGTCGAATGGCGCTAGCTGCGCAGCATTTGTGCACCGCCGCCGTCAGTGTCAGCCAGTTTGCCGTGGCATACGGAGCTCCATCGCAGTCTTTAGCACTGGTAGCATACCGCGACAGCGTGGACGTGAACCTATGTGCAGTTGACGGACTCTGAGCGAGGGCGTATAGTGGGCATGCGGGAGGCCGGGTGGACGTACCGCCGAATTGCTCAACACGTGGAACGTGAGGTCTCCACAGTACATCGATGTTGTCGCCAGTGGTCGGCGGAAGGTGCACGTGCCCGTCGACCTAGGACCGGACCGCAGCGACGCACGGATGCACACCAAGACCGTAGGATCCTACGCAGTGTCGTAGGGGACCGCACCGCCACTTCCCAGCAAATTAGGGACACTGTTGCTCCTGGGGTATCGGCGAGGACCATTCGCAACCGTCTCCATGAAGCTGGGCTACGGTCCCACACACCGTTAGGCCGTCTTCCGCTCACGCCCCAACATCGTGCAGCCCGCCTCCAGTGGTGTCGCGACAGGCGTGAATGGAGGGACGAATGGAGACGTGTCGTCTTCAGCGATGAGAGTCGCTTCTGCCTTGGTGCCAATGATGGTCGTATGCGTGTTTGGCGCCGTGCAGGTGAGCGCCACAATCAGGACTGCATACGACCGAGGCACACAGGGCCAACACCCGGCATCATGGTGTGGGGAGCGATCTCCTACACTGGCTGTACACCTCTGGTGATCGTCGAAGGGACACTGAATAGTGCACGGTACATCCAAACCGTCATCGAACCCGACGTTCTACCATTCCTAGACCGGCAAGGGAACTTGGTGTTCCAACAGGACAATGCACGTCCGCATGTATCCCATGCCACCCAACATGCTCTAGAAGGTGTAAGTCAACTACCCTGGCCAGCAAGATCTCCGGATCTGTCCCCCATTGAGCATGTTTGGGACTGGATGAAGCGTCGTCTCACGCGGTCTGCACGTCCAGCACGAACGCTGGTCCAACTGAGGCGCCAGGTGGAAATGGCATGGCAAGCCGTTCCACAGGACTACATCCAGCATCTCTACGATCGTCTGCATGGGAGAATAGCAGCCTGCATTGCTGCGAAAGGTGGATATACACTGTACTAGTGCCGACATTGTGCATGCTCTGTTGCCTGTGTCTATGTGCCTGTGGTTCTGTCAGTGTGATCATGTGATGTATCTGACCCCAGGAATGTGTCAATAAAGTTTCCCCTTCCTGGGACAATGAATTCACGGTGTTCTTATTTCAATTTCCAGGAGTGTACTAAAATCACTCAAGATGGCGAGTTTTATTAAAGTTGGAATCGTTACTTTCAAACGTGGCCGAAGGGCACACTGGCGCAATTGTCCACGAATGTGGAGAACTGCCGCTCAAACAGGCCTAGCAGCATTAACTTCGAATGACTGAGTCGTTCCGTCGCTCTGGGGCCACATGTTCAAATGGTTCAAATGGCTCTGAGCACTATGGGACTCAACTGCTGTGGTCATTAGTCCCCTAGAACTTAGAACTACTTAAACCTAACTAACCTAAGGACATCACACACATCCATGCCCGAGGCAGGATTCGAACCTGCGACCGTAGCAGTCGCACGGTTCCGGATGGATGTGTGATGTCCTTAGGTTAGTTAGGTTTAAATAGTTCTAAGTTCTAGGGGACTAATGACCACAGCAGTTGAGTCCCATAGTGCTCAGAGCCACTTAGTGGTGTAGTTGTTATTGTGCATAAAACATATAGTAAAGTGAGTGTTTGCTGGATGACTATTAGATGCAGAGAAAAAATACAATTAACACACTTCTCATTTATTCCCTATACCCCTAACCACACCAAGCGAGGTGGCGCAGTGGGTAAGCACGCTGGACTCTCATTCAGGAGGACGACGGTTCAGTCCCGCGTCCGGCCATCCTGATTTAGGTTTTCCGTGATTTCCTTAAATCGCTCCAGGCAAATACCGGGATGGTTCCTTTGAAAGGGCACGGGGCTACTTCCTTCCCCGTCGTTCCCTAATCCGGTGAGACCGATGACCTCGCAGTTTGGTCTCTTCCACCAAACAACCCAACAACACATATGGGGGTATATGGTGATTCAGCAGACCCTACCCGGGAGGTTTTATGCAACCCGCAATGCTTCAAAATGCCACATGCAAGATTTAAATATTTTCTCGTTTGCTACACGCAAACTGTTAGTCCTATAGAAAAAAAATGAACTGGACCTTTCTGTAAGAAATTTAACGTTAACATTGAAATTGAAAGAAATGAGCCCTTGGGCACAACTTTTTAGACTTATTAACCAGGTTTCATCAGAATTTAGACATTTAAAGTGGTCTATATCATAATTACAAATTTATAGGGAAAAATATATAAACAATTGTAAATACTAGCAATAAAAGAGAGAGACAGTACATACAAATCACGTATGAATAAATGAGGCCAGAAGGGGTCTAGTCGCAAAATATTTAAAAGGAATGTATGAAAGCTAGCCGCTAAGGACTGCTCCACCTGTACAGCCACTGGTTTGAACGGACTGAGGCGCTTGCGTAAACAAGTGCGGCAGGTGAATGTGACATTGTAGCAAGAGCGCCATCTAGTAGCCGCTATTATATTTTGCACTGGGGTATGTTAAAGAATTATTCAAGAAGCATATACAAAAGTGACCCTCAAGCTTCTTGCATAGGTCGAAAACTGAGACCTCCAGCGAAAACGTATCCCAGTAGAAACTTCAATTACATTAAATTTCCTACAAAAAGAACCTGTTCATTTTTTATGTTGTGTGTAACGAGCGAGAGAATGTGAAACTCTTGTGTGCAGTTTGTGAAGGGGTTGTTGGTTGCATAAAACGTATTGGTAGGGGCAGATGAAATGGATCTAGTTCTCGATCTGTAAAAAAAAAAAAAAAAAAAAGTTTCTGGTATCGTGACATTCTGGAGAGAGGGGAAGAGAGTTTTTGAAATTTAGACTTCTTAAAATATTACTTCTAACGATTTTCTAATCATTTTAAAATTGTGAATACAAGATTTGTTTTACGTCGCATCAACCACAGCTAAAGTTCAGTCATACCACATATTAAAACCTGCAGTTCTGATTTTTCCGTTAGAGGTAGCAGTGCGCGGTACCGGAGCATATTGTCATAAATCAAACGAAAGGAGCGGGAAGAGGCAATAAAACAAGCAAATAACTATAATGAACATAAGTTCAGAAACCAATAGTTTCCCCAGTATGTTGTTCTATGACCGAGAGTAAATGAACAGCAATAAGGTAGCGTATATAAGGTAAAACCTGTAGGCGTCGCAGCACTAGGTGGCGGAGGGTGGCGAGTTCATATCCCCGGCCGCCGTTTAGTCACTGGAAAGATCCTCTGTATTTGATATCAGGCTGAGTGAACCTGGGTCCGTCCTGGAGAGGAAATATTGCCACCTGCTCTCCACACTAGACAAGCATAGCCATATATACAGGGTGTTACAAAAATGTACGGCCAAACTTTCAGGAAACATTCCTCACACACAAATAAAGAAAAGATGTTATGTGGACATGTGTCCGGAAACGCTTAATTTCCATGTTAGAGCTCATTTTAGTTTCGTCAGTATGTACCGTACTTCCTCGATTCACCGCCAGTTGGCCCAATTGAAGGAAGGTAATGTTGACTTCGGTGCTTGTGTTGACATGCGACTCATTGCTCTACCGTACTAGAATCAAGCACATCAGTACGTAGCATCAATAGGTTAGTGTTCATCACGAACGTGGTTTTGCAGTCAGTGCAATGTTTACAAATGCGGAGTTGGCAGATGCCCATTTCATGTACAGTATGGATTAGCACGGGGCAATAGCTGTGGCGCGGTACGTCTGTATCGAGACAGATTTCCAGAACGAAGGTGTCCCGACAGGAAGACGTTCGAAGCAATTGATCGGCGTCTTAGGGAGCACGGAACATTCCAGCCTATGACTCGCGACTGGGGAAGACCTAGAGCGACGAGGACACCTGCAATGGACGAGGCAATTCTTCGTGCAGTTGACGATAACCCCAATGTCAGCGCCAGAGAAGTTGCTGCTGTTCAAGATAACGTTGACCACGTCACTGTATGGAGAGTGCTACGGGAGAACCAGTTGTTTCCGTACCATGTACAGCGTGTGCAGGCAATATCAGCAGCCGATTGGCCTCCACGGGTACACTTCTGCGAATGGTTCATCCAACAATGTGTCAATCCTCATTTCAGTGCAAATGTTCTCTTTGCAGATGAGGCTTCATTCCAACGTGATCAAATTGTAAATTTTCACAATCAACTTGTGTGGGCTGACGAGAATCCGCACGCAGTTGTGGAATCACGTCATCAACACAGATTTTCCGTGAACGTTTGGGCAGGCATTGTTGGTGATGTCTTGACTGGGCCCCATTTGCTTCCACCTACGCTCAATGGAGCACGTTATCATGATTTCATACGTGATACTCTACCTGTGCTGCTAGAACATGTGCCTGTACAAGTACGACACAACATGTGGTTCATGCACGATGGAGCTCCTGCACATTTCAGTCGAAGTGTTCGTACGCTTCTCAACAACAGATTCGGTGACCGATGGATTGATAGAGACGGACCAATTCTATGGCCTCCACGCTCTCCTGACCTCAACCCTCTTGACTTTCATTTATGGGGGCATTTGAAAGCTCATGTCTACGCAATCCGGGTACCAAATGTAGAGACTCTTCGTGCTCGTATTGTGGACGGCTGTGATACAATACGCCATTCTGCAGGGCTGAATCAGCGCATCAGGGATTCCATGCGACGGAGAGTGGATGCATGTATCCTCGCTAACGGAGGACATTTTGAACACTTCCTGTAAAAAAAGTGTTTGAAGTCACGCTGGTACGTTCTGTTGCTGTGTGTTTCCATTCCATGATTAATGTGATTTGAAGAGAAGTAATAAAATGAACTCTAACATGGAAAGTAAGCCGTTTCCGGACACATGTCCACATAACATATTTTCTTTCTTTGTATGTGAGGAATGTTTCCTTAAAGTTTGGCCGTACCTTTTTGTAACAGCCTGTGTAACGTTTTATTCGTTTCACGCTAATGACGATGGCACATTAAATTATGCGCCCACCGAAGTATCGAGATATACTGAACGAATGGCAGTCTCAAAGATATGGTATATCGATAATTTAAATCACAGAGAATAAAAAATGCAACTGTGAGCCAAGTAGGACAAAGGAGATACTTTTTTCACCTAGCTAACGTTAGCACTCACGTGCAAAACTGTTCTAGCCATGTTGCTAAACCTTCCTTCTTTAGAATCAGCCTCTTATGTAAATAATCGTTGGACGGAATATTTGCAGGTGTAGTCTTTCTTTATAATGTCCCAAGAAATCGCATATTTCCTACAACGTGCATAGACAACCGAAGTAAATTGGAGGAGGAAATTTGCAATATCTACATTTTTGGACAGTTTTATATTTTGTAACGTTCAGAGTAGCAGTAAGCAGCTTACACACGCTCACTAAGCTGCCATTTGTGGCTGCGTCGTCTTGTTTTTCTTCGCTTTGTGAAACGTCTGCAGCTTATAACGTAGCGCCCTTACGAGGGTTCCCGTGCTTTGTGAAGGAATTTGCATTTGCGGGCATACGGCTTAGTGGCTAATCCAGTTTTGGCAAGCAATTTGTCTTTCTTTATAATGTCGAGGGGACGACCAAATTATCACACAGTTTTTCATATGTCTTTAAAAGTAAATCTTCCACTCTGTGCTAAGGCCCTTTGCATAGGTTTTATCCCTCATTTCAGTATCGGACGAACTGATCCGGTTGCCGGCCGTCAACCCTTTAGATTTCTACCTGTAGGGATACCTGAAATAAATCGTGTATGAGCTTCCTCTCCCACAGTCTTCTGATTTGGTTGATGCGGCCCGCCACGAATTCCTCTCCTGTGCCAACCACTTTCTCAGAGCAGCAATTGCAACCTACGCCTTCAATTATTTGCTGGATGTATTCCTATATCTGTCTTCCTCTAAAACTTTTTACAGTTTTTCCCTCTACAACTTCCTCTAGTACCATGGAAGTTATTCCATGATGTTTAACAGATGTCCTACCATAGTGTCATGTCAGTGTTTTCCATTTATTCCTTTCCCTGACGATTATGCGGAGAACCTCCCCATTTCACCTTATCAGTGCACCTACTTTAGACATTCGTCTGTAGCACATCTCAAATGCTTCGATTCTCTTGTTTTCTGGTTTACCCATAGCCCATGTTCACTAACATACAATGCTGTAGTCCAAACACACATTCTAAGGACTTTTTTTTTCTCAAATTAAGGCCTATGTTTGATACTAATAGACCTCCCTTGGCCAGGAATGTCCCTTTTTGTCAGTGCTAGTTTGCTTTCTGTGTCCTCCTTGGTCCGTCCGTCATGGGTTAGTTAGCTGGTACGTAGCAGAATTCATCAACTTCATCCCCTTCGTGACCACCAATCCTAATACTAAGTTTCGCGCTGTTCTCATTTATGCTACCTCTCATTACTTTCGTCTTACTTCGATTTACTCTCAATCCCTATTCTGTACTCATTAGACCATTCCATTCACCAGATCCTGCAGTTCTTCGTCGCTTTACTTAGGATGGAATGTCATCAGTGAATCGTTTCATTGATATTCTTTCACCTATAATTTTAATCCCAATCTTGAACCTTCTTTAATTTTCGTCATTGATATCCTTTCACCTATAATTTTAATTCCACTCTTGAACCTTCTTTAATTTTCGTCATTGCTTGTTCGATGTATAGATTGAACAGTAGGAGCGAAGGACCGCATCCCTCTCTTATACCCTTTTTAATCCGAGCACTTCGTTCTTCGTCTCCCACTTCTACTATTCTCTCTTGGTTCTTGTACACATTGTATATTTACACGTTTTTCCCTTTCGCCCAAAAGCAAATAGTTATTCGACTTCCCACTGAATGACAGAGTTCTTGGATGTGCTTCTGAGGGATATCGTCGAAAATTCAGTCCGATAAACGTGTTATATTGTCAAACCCACGAGCTAGTTGGAGGGATCTGTCCATAATACTCCAAACATTCTCAATTGGAGAGACATCCGGCAATGTTGCAGGCCAAGGTAGGGTTTGGCAAGCAGGAAGACAAGCAGTAGAAACTGCCGATGTGTGCGGGCGGGCATTATCTTGCTGAAATGTAAGCACAGGATGGCTTGCCTTGAAGCGCAACGAAACGGGGTATAGAACATCGTCTCCATACCGCTGAGCTGTGAAGCTGCCGCAGGTGGCAACCAAAAAGGTCCTGCTATGAAATGAAATGCCACCCCGGTCCATCACTCCTGGTTGTCTGGCCGTATGGCAGGCGAGCAACACTGGGTTGTTGGTGTGCAGAGGGCCATGGTACCCAGCGCAAGGGGCGCTGTGAGGCTCAGTCCTCTTTCTGTGAGCCGCCTGAAAGTGGTCCTTGTCACTGAAGGACCAGTTGCACTATGGCACGATGATATTGAAAAATGTATTCTTAGTTCCTCTGTAACGTCTGTTCGGTCCTCACGTTCAGTCGTCTCTCGAAGTCTACTGCTTCGTTCTTGACCCTGTGTTCGGCCATGTTTCATCCATTCCTGCAAACATCTCCGAATAGTGGTATGTCGAGCGATTCGCCGATTACCCTAACCGGCTTCTTTGAGCCGCCTTGTGACTGGACTGAAGAGTTGCTAGTGAACAGAACACAGCATGTCGTGCTCCAAGAAGACAACGGTGTGAAACCTAACATCAAAATTTGCTACCTAGGTAGCTCAAAAATGTTCAAATGTGTGTGAAATCTTATGGGACTTAACTGCTAAGGTCATCAGTCCGTAAGCTTACGCTCTACTTAACCTAAATTATCCTAAGGACAAACACACACACCCACGCCCGAGGGAGGACTCTAACCTCCGCTGGGACCAGCCGCACAGTCCATGACTGCAGCGCCTGAGACCGGTAGGCTATTCCCGGACGGCACTACCTAGAAGCAAAATAGCCCATGGAGGAAGTACGGTGGAACAGATAGGACATAAAAAGCAGACTAGCACTGCAAAAAGGACATTCATGACCAAGCGAAATCTACTAGTATCAGAGGCCCTAACTTGAGGAAGAAATTGATGAGAATGTAGCACTGCATCGTACGTCAAAAGGACATTGACTATGGGAAAGATGGAACGGATGAGAATCGATCTGAGATGTGGTGCTACAGAGAATTGTCGAAAATTAGGTGGTTTCATAAGGTAAACAATGAGAAGGTTCTCCGCTGAATCGACAAGGAAAGGTACGATTGGAAAACACTGACAGGAGGAAGGGATGGGACGACAGGACATCTCTTAAAACATCAGAGAATAAGTTCCATGGTACGAGGGGGAGCTATAGGGGGTAAAAAGTGTACACGAAGACATAGCTCGGAATAGACGCAGCAAATAATTGAGTACGTAGGACGCAATTGCTGCTCTGAGATGAAAAAGTTGAGATGCGAGAGGAACTCGTGGCGGGCAGCATCAAACCAGTGAGAAGACTGATGACTCAAAAACAAACCAAGAAAAGGCGAAAGACCTGTTACTGTATGGCTACAGGATTGCTGACTATTCTCTGGAAGCAATAACGTCGATTAAATGTATGAGAGTATGCGTATCGAGTGATTTAAATGCAATTAACAGTAGAAACGGCATATGCCAGACGGAGATTAATGGTAAGAATCCTCAGAACGTGAGACTATGTTCCACTCACGAAGGAGGTAGCTTATAAAAGTTTCGTTCGAACAATAATTTGATGTTGCTCGTCGCTTTGGGAGAGATGATGAAGGAAACAGGAACAATTTAAAGAAGAGCTGAGGGTTTCGTGATAGTTTTGTTGAGTAAGCTAGAATGCATTACGGAGATGCGCAGACAGCTCAAACGGCAGACCATACAGGAAAGGCTGCCGTAAAATTCTGACAGCTACATTTCTAAGAAGAGTCAGCCAGTACATTGCTTCCTCTGACGTGCATCTCACGAAAATACCTTGAAGACAAAGTCAGTGAGATTCTAGCTCACACGGAGGATTACCATTAATCGTTCTTCCAGCAGACCGTGCGTGAGACAAAAGAAAAGATGCGTTTAACAGTACATAGGGTGGCCGAAACGTACACGTACCCCCTAGTAATGAAAACTAATTGATTTGAATTGTTCTAGCACAAGGGCGTACTCACGTATTACATCTACATATATATTCCGCTAGCCACCAAGCGGTGTGTGGCGGAGGGCACAATTCGCGCCAAAGTCATATTTCCCCCCCTCTGTTCCACTCGCGGATGGATCGCGCGAGGGAAAAACGACTGTCTGAACGCCTCAGTACGAGCTCTTATTTCCCTTATCTTTGAATGATGATCATTACGAGATTTGAAATTTGGTGGTAATAATATATGCTCTGCATCCTCGCCGAAGATCGTATTTTGGTATTTAGTGAACAGCCCCTTACGTTTAGCGCGCCGTGTAACTGCCAACTTTCTATGAGATTTGTAACGCTCTCGCGGCTAAATGTACCAGTCACGAACCTTGCCGCTCTTCTTTGGACCTTCTCAATCTCTTGAATCAGACTCAAATGGTAAGGGTGCCATACAGACGAACAATACTCCAAGACTGGACGAACTAACGTATTGTAAGCTATTTCCTTTGTTGAAGGAATGCATCGCTTCGCGATTCTACCAATAAACCGCAATCTAGAGTTCGCTTTGTCCGTTACTTGCGTAATCTGATCATTCCATTAGAGATCATTTCGAATAGTCACACCCAGATACTGAACGGATGTTACCGCTTCCAGAGACTGATCATTTATTTTGTACTCATACATTAATGGGGATTTTCGCCTTGTTATACGCAGTAGGTTACACTTACTAAGATTGAGAGATAACTGCTAGTCATTACACCACGCATTTATTTTCTGCAAATCCTCATTGATTTGTTCACAAATTTCATGTGATACTACTTTCCCTTAGACTACAGCATCTTCGGCAAACAGTCTAAGGCCGCTGTCAATACCATCAGCCAGATCGTTTATGTAAATCGTAAAAAGCAGAGGACCTATTACGCTGCCCTGGGGCACACCTGAAGTTGTTTCTGTTGAAGTTACCCCGTTGAGGACGACATACTGCTCCCTGTCGGTTAGAAAACTTTCTATCCAACCGGATATGTCATTGGATAGACCGTAAGCGCGCACTTTTTGTAGCAAGCGACAGTGCGGAACTGACTCGAATGCCTTTCGAAAGTCGAGAAATATGGCATCAACCTGCGAGCCGGTATCTAGAGCCTGTTGTATATCATGCACAAGGAGGGCCACCTGTGTCTCGCATGACCGCTGTTTCCTAAAACCGTGTTGGTTTCTGCAGATGAGCTTCTCAAAGTCTAGAAAGGTCATTATGTCTGAACACAAAATATGTTCCATGATTCTACAACAAATCGATGTCAGTGAATTTGGCCGGTAATTGTGTGCATCCGATTTTCTTCCATTTTTATAGATTGCTATGACCTGGGACTTCTTCCAGTCCCATGGAACTTTCCACCGTTCCAGTGATCTCTGACAAATGACGGATAAGAATGGTGCTATATTTGTAGTACAGTCAACACAAAATCTTACGGGGATACCGTACGGGCCAGATGCCTTTCTGGCGTCTAAGGATCTTAACTGTTTCACAATCCCAGATACACTAAACACTATGTCAGCCATCCTTTCGTTTGTTCGATGATTGAAAGGGGGAATGTTGCTGAAGTCCAGTGTATCATTATGTTTCCCATCCTCCTGTAAGCACATTTTTATATGCTCTCTTATCCTACTTGACATATTTTGGAGTACGTCAGTGGCACAGGGCGAAATGTATTCTCAACAGCAATGCGCAAATCTTGTTTTATAGATGACTCCTTACAACGAGTTGTCAGGTGTGCTCAGATCAGGACTTCTTGGTGGCCATTTCAAGGGATCTGGTGTTGCTGATGAACCCTAACCTGTCCACATTCGAGGGAGGTGTTAATTTAGGAACTCGCACACAGTAAGAGCTCCATTACGTGAGGCACATTTCTCTTTCTCTCTCACTCTCACTCTCACCCTCACCCTCACCCTCTCTTCTCTCTCTCTCTCTCTCTCTCTCTCTCTCTCTCTCTCTCTCTCTCTCTCTCTCTCTCTTCTCTATCCTGTCTCTCTCTTGCGAATGTGGGTCTCACAGGAGACGTGCTATGGATAAGACCCTGCAATCGCACTATCCTCTGTGTCCTCGGTGGCTCAGATGGATAGAGCGTCTGCAACGTAAGCAGGAGAACAGGGTTCGAGTCACTGTCGGGGCACACATTTTCAACTGTCCCGGTTGACTTATATCAACGCATGTATGCAGCTAGGGGTACTCATTTCATTGCAGTGACATTTCTTTCTATCTCGACTGTGTAAAGAGGATTCTCTTTGGCCTAGACGGAACACTTACAGCACCTTATCTGCGATAAATGGCACGTTTACCTGAAATACTGTCTTAATCGGCGCTCGCTGCTACCAACTGAAACTGGTACGGTTCACTGGATTTGGAAATTGAGTTAACAAATCACTGCGCGCTAAACCCTGCTCATTCCGGTCTGTATCCGATAAGATCCGTCCTTAAGGTCTTTTTTCACGCGATCTCGCTTTGTCGTCTATGGCATACCGAGTTCCGAAGCACGTTTACGTGTCAACTTCGTAGGAGATTGTTCAGTCGAAGCAGACTCCAGCACACGTTTCTTCTCGTGTCTTCTTCCTTCCACTCCGCGGCCTGTACTTAACACCAACAAAAGCAGAAACACGTCTTGTTTCCCAGTCCAGAAGCGTCGTCTTTAACGGTGTAGCCTTATTAAATTTGTCCTGGAATGCTCCCATAATCTCTGTCTCAATTTCCGCATTGTGTTTTGTCGTTCGTGCACCTACACTCTATTCGCTAAGCCCTCCTCAATAGTGTAACTTTGCGCTCACATCTGCATGGCTACAAATTAAAATTCGACGGTGGCAGTGACTGCGAAAAAATGTAAACATGAATTCCAACAACTGATTGAAACAGCTGTTAAGATGTGTTGTGTCCGACTTCTTGGATACTGAGGTGGCTAGTAAGAAACAAAAAATCAGTTAATTCGAACAATCTGAATTATCAGTTGCAACGAAACATATCTTTGCTCGCCAGGCTCGGCTGTAGCTGTGTGTACACTTGGACTTACGGTTCAGAACACACTAAATGAGCCACGATTACTGTGTGGCGAATCGGTACAAGTTCAGAATGACAGTACTATGCCTTCACTACTGTTATTATAAAACACAAGTTCATAGACACTTACTGACACAGTTCGTTGGCGCGTAGACACAGTTACGGGGATGGAAGTCTCTACAGGCGGCCGGTGTGGCCGAGCGGTTCTAGGCGCTTTAGTCTGGAACCGCGCAACCGCTACGGTCGCAGGTACGAATCTCGCCTCGGGCATGGATGTGTGTGATGTCCTTAAGTTAGTTAGGTTTAAGTAGTTCTAAGTTCTAGGGGACTGATGACCCCATATGTTAAGTCCCATAGTGCTCAGAGCCATTTATTTGAAATCTCTACAGTCCCCGGCTGTTGACACGAGCTGTGCCACGGCAGCACAACGTTGCTACTCCGACAGGAACCTTCTGCAGTTGGTCAGGATCCGACCCCGAACTGAACTGCTCTGCTGGTCCCTCGCGACGCTGGTTAAGGGCATAGGCGCAGCGGTGGTTCGAAATGGTCCAAATGGCTCTGAGCACTATGGGACGCAACATCTGAGGTCATCAGTCCCCTCATCTATATCTACGTGATAACTCTGCTATTCACAATAAAGTGATTGGCAAAGGGTTCAATGAACCATCTTCATGCTGTCTCTCTACTGTTCCACTTTCGACCGGCACGAGAGAAAAATGAGCACTTAAATTTTTCCGTGTGAACCCTCATTTCTCTTATTTTATCGTTATGATCATTTCTCCGTATGTAGATGAGTGCCAACAGAATGTTTTCGCAATCGGAGGAGAAAACTGGTGATTGAAATTTCATGAGAAGATCCCGTCGCAACGAAAAACGCCTTTGTTTTAATGATTGCCACTCCAATTCACGTATCATGTCTGTGACACTATCTCCCCTATTTCGCGATAATACAAAACGAGCTGCCCTTTGTACTTTTTCGATGTCATCCGTCAGTCCGAACTGATGCGGATCCCATACTGCACAGCAGTACTTCAGAATAGGGCGGATAAGCGTAGTGTATGAGGTCTCTTTGGTAGACCAGTTACCTTCTAAGTGTTCTCCCAATGAATCACAGTCTTTGGTTTGCTCTACCCACAATATTATCTATGTGATCGTTCCAATTTCGGTTATTTGTAATTGTGATCCCTAAGTATTTAGTTGAATTTACAGCCCTCACATTTGTGTGGCTTATCGCTTAATCGAAATTTAGCTGATTTATTTTAGTACTCATGTGAATAAATTCGCACTTTTCTTTATTCAGGGTCAATTGCCACTTTTCGCACCATTCAGATATCTTATCTAAATCATTTTGCAAGTGGTTTTGATCACCTGATGACTTACAAACGGTAAATGACAGCATCATCTGCAAACAATCTAAGATGGCTACTCAGATTGTCTCCTATGTCGATAATATAGATCAGGAAAAATAGAGGGCCTATAACACTTCCTTGGGGAACGCCGGATATTACTTCTGTTTTACTCAATGACTTTCCGTTTATTACTGTGAACTGTGACTTTTCTGACAGGAAATCACGAACCCAGTCGACAACTGAGGCGATACTCCGTAGGCACGCAGTTTGATTAGAAGACGCTTGTGAGGAACGGTGTCAAAAGCCTTCGGGAAATCTAAAAATATGGAATCAATTTGACATACCGTGTCGATAGCACCTATTACTTCAAGAGTATAAAGAGCTAGTTATGTTTCACAAGAACGATATTTTCTGAATCTGTGCTGACTATATGTCAATAAATCGTTTCTTCGAGGTACTTCATAATGTTCGAATACAGTGTATATTCTAAAACCATACTGCAAAACGACGTTAGTGATATAGGCCTGTAATTCAGCGGATTAGTCCTACTTCCTTTTTGGGTATTGGTGTGACTTGAGCAATTTCCCAGTCTTTAGGTACGTATCTTTCTGTGTGCGAGTAGTTGTATATAATAGCTAAATATGGACCTATTTTATGAGCATACTCTGAGAGGAGCCTGACTGGTATACAATGTGGACCGGAGACCTTGCCTTTATTAAGTGATTTAAGCTGCTTTGTTACACCGAGGATATCGACTTCTATGTTTCTAGACTTAGAACTACTTAAACCAAACTAGGGTAAGGACACCACACATATCCATGCCAGAGGCAGGATTCGAACCTGCGACCGTAGCAGCAGCGCGGCTCCTGACTGAAGCGCCTAGAAGCGCTCGGCCACAGCGGCCGGCGCGGCGGTGGCGCCTTGGAACGCCGGGAGGCACCGCTTGTTCCTAGCATCTCAAGGAGGACTGTTGATATTTTTTAAAAATATCGGGTATCTGACATATCGATATTTAAAAACAAATATCGCTATCCGTTCTTGATATATCGAAAAAAGTACAAATGGTTCAAATGGCTCTGAGCACTATGGGACTTAACTTCTGAGGTCATCAGTCCCCTAGAACTTAGAACTACTTAAACCTAACTAACCTAAGGACATCACACAAATCCATTCCCGAGGAAGGATTCGAACCTGCGACCGTAGCGGTCGCGCGGTTCCACACTGCAGCGCCTAGAACCGCTCGGCGACTCCGGCAGGCAAAAAAGTACAGATATATCGAATAATATTGACGTACTGGGTTGTAAAAAGATCGGCTGCACATTGTAAGTACAGTGCCAATTTTAGAGCTGTATCAATAGTTTAAGTATTGATTTATTATTAAGCATTTTGTACATCAACAAGGTAGCAGCCTGCCTACCCCCTTAGAGCAAGAACTGAAAGGAAAACTCCGCACGTTCACATTTGGTGATACCGACTTTGTTAACCATTGTAACTGCTCGTAAGCGGCACAATACAAGGCGTCCAGATGGGTCCGTCGTTCGGATTCGTCACATACCGGATTTGTCTGGAACACTTGACATCGACTTCGATGTTTTTTCATGCTTGCAAACACCAGCGACCAAGCAGTTGTACTGTCAAAATCGCGTGGTGCAGCGAGTGTCGATTACGTCAACATTTCGTCTCGCAAGTCTCCGCGCACCGCAAAAACCAATCTTGTCATTTACAGTTTTGTTCATCATTTTCAGCTACTGTTTCTGAAGAATGGTTTTGTAAAGTGATAGCACACTAGTTGTGTTAAAAATTGTTTTCTTTACGCAACTGGTGTGCTGTTTCTTCACATCGAGAATCATGTTATTCCACTGACATCGCCACCCTCCTGTACGTTCGAATTCTTTATGCCACCTATACTTGACTTCACACTGTTAGACAGAGACACAGAGATAGAGAGAGAGAGAGTGAGTGAGTGAGAGAGAGAGAGAGAGAGAGAGAGAGAGAGAGAGAGAGAGAGAGAGAGAGGGAGGGAGAGAGAGAGAGAGAGAGAGAGGACACGATGGAAGGTCAAAAAGTAGTGACTCCTTCACACAGTGGACACATGTTCTACTATAATTTCCAATGAACAATTTGAAAAATTACCGAGAACTCCGAAGAAAATACAGGGTGTTACAAAAAGGTACGGCCAAGCTTTCAGGAAACATTCCTCACATACAAAGAAAGAAAAGATGTTATGTGGACATGTGTCCGGAAACGCTTAATTTCCATGTTAGAGCTCATTTTAATTCTTCCACCTACGCTCAGTGGAGCACGTTATCATGATTTCATACAGGATATTCTACCTGTGCTGCTAGAACATGTGCCTGTACAAGTACGACACAACATTTGGTTCATGCACTATGGAGCTCCTGCACATTTCAGTCGAAGTGTTCGTACGCTTCTCAACAACAGATTCGGTGACCGATGGATAGGTAGAGGCGGAGCAATTCCATGGCCTCCACGCTCTCCTGACCTCAACCCTCTTGACTTTCATTTATGGGGGCATTTGAAAGCTCTTGTCTACGCAACCCCGGTACCAAATGTAGAGACTCTTCGTGCTCGTATTGTGGACGGCTGTGATACATTACGCCATTCTCCAGGACTGCATCAGCGCATCAGGGATTCCATGCTACCGAGGGGGATGCATGTATCCTCGCTAACGGAGAACATTTTGAACATTTCCTGTAATAAAGTGTTTGAAGTCACGCTGGTACGTTCTGTTGCTGTGTGTTTCCATTCCATGATTAATGTGATGTGAAGAGAAGTAATAAAATGAGCTCTAACATGGAAAGAAAGCGTTTCCGGACACATGTCCACATAACACATTTTCTTTATTTGCGTGTGAGGAGTGTTTCCTGAAAGTTTGGCCGTACCTTTTTGTAACACTTTGTATACAATAAAAATATCGGTCCTTGATAACATCATTTCGATATTGATATATCGTTTGATAGTATAGCCGATATAAATCGATACTTTCTGTAGAATTTTACCGGTATATCGATATTTTATCAACTTCCCTAATCTCTATGGCACTTCGTATGCCGCTCCGATGTTGTCGATACTTCTTGCGCCCTCTCGATAGTCGACGACAGCGCAAGAAGTAACATAGCTACCAACCTACATAATAAGATATGATACTAAACAGGGGACACAACGGGGACTTCTCCCTCATCCTGTAGATGGAGCTGTAGAATTTGCGTTCAGTTTCTCTCTTTTTCCATCGCCCTCGCTCCTCCCACCTCTGTGTCTGTCTTCCCCGCCCTCTCCTCTCTCTCTTCCCTCTCGGCGTCTCCACACAGTTGCTGAAAATGACTTGAGTAACGAGGTGACTTACGCGCCGCCTGTTACCGCAGTTTGTACCTAGTACCACTTCGAGGCCGCTTCGCAGTAAATCCCGGAAGTTGGCGCACTTCAACGCTGATTCGCCGCTCAGCGCACGGCTGAGGAGTCTTTCGGGTTGCCTGGCTTTCACGACTCTGACGAACGACATCATCGCCGGCTCTGGACACTCTTTACTGCCCAATAACTCTCCGACCAAGAAAACCGCCGTCTGGTGGGCGGAGCGGCTAATTTTAAAAAAGCCTGTGTGTGTGTGTGTGTGTGTGTGTGTGTGTGTGAGAGAGAGAGAGAGAGAGCGCAGGCGGTATCGGCGCCGATACCCGAGAACAGCCGGCGGCGGCGGCGGCGGCGCGCGCGCTGTTCGCCGGGAAACAAACTTCGTAAACAAAGACGGCTCGCGGCCGGCGGCTAGGCCGTGACGGGAGCGGTGTTTATTTTCCGGACCGCTAAATCCGGCCCCCGCCCCGGCTGACGGACGCCGCCGCAGCACGTGTCGCGGGCGGGCGGCTTCCCCGCGCCTGGCCCCTGCTCACGTGACACCGCCGCCGCCGCCGCTGCCGGTGACGTCACCCGCCACCCGCTTCGCAGGCCGGCGGCCAGACACCGCTACCCTAGGTCGCCGTGGGGCACTCGCTCTGTACAGTACGCAGACCGACGTACAGGGCGGCGCAGAGAAACGGGGACATTGGATGACGCCAGTCCTGCAGATGTTCAGTAGGTCTGATAATAATCTTCAAATAACAAGATCTTCTTGATGCAATAATTTACCAACAGCCGTACGTATTGTAGAAATTTATTTTATTTTATGAACTTCTATGTGCTACCAGTTTCGGCATTACATTGGTGCCATCTTCAGGCCCCCACTCGTCACAGTCGTAAAATCGCTATACATGGAAGGAACCATATAACTGGATCCGTGAATCAATCGTCGTCCAACAGCTCTTGGCGGCCAGGCGATTGATTTATTTTATGAACTTCTATGTGCAACCAGTTTCGGCATTACATTGATGCCATCTTCAGGCCCCCACTTGTCATAGTCGTAAAATCGCTATACACGGAAGGAGACCATAAAACTGGACCCGTGAATCAATCGTCCTGCAGCAGCTCTTCGTGGCCAGGCGATTGATTCGCGGATCCAGTTATATGGCTCCTTTCGTGTATAGCGATCTTACGCCTATGATGAGTGGGGCCTGAAGATGGCATCAATGTAATGCCGAAACTGGTAAAATAAAATAAATTTGTACAATACAAACGGCTGTTGGTAAATTATTGCACCAGGAAGTTCATGCCAGCCGTCGTCCCACGATCCATAACGGATCGACGAAGATTCAGTAACAAGATTCCAAACGACAGAATAGACAGTATACAGAATGGAAACTCGGCTCCAATCCACGACCAACATTTATTTATTTGTTTATTTAACATTACCTGATTAGTCTCTGTTAATCCATGAACTGGGACCCCAGCCGGGCACTTAATGGTTGAGTAACGATGACAAAACCAGCGGCTGTATTTGAATCTAACGTCGTTTATTCTTTCTAAAAAACGCTGCTAGCTTCTACATCATCTGGTTTCATCTTCAGGTCCCGAACGTAATCTGCTGTCCAGAACCCTATCACGTGCAAATCGTATGAAGCTAGCCAAAATTAACTAGATTCCGTACCTTCCGTGGCAATAACAAGACCAGTATGGTCAGACAACGCTCTCGACGCCTCCCTCCTCACCCGTCCCTTCCCCTGCTGACATCTGAGACTCCCCGCGCTACATTTATATTTCGTATCCCTCAGCGGATTAGGCTAATGCACACAGGCCCCTTTCTTTTATGCAATATACCAGAGCATGCAGGCGACTTCCCCAACTCTACTGTCCCCTCCTTTCGGGCGTTTCAAATGGTTGAAAATGGTTCGAATGGCTCTGAGCACTATGGGACTTAACATCTGTGGTCATCAGTCCCCTAGAACTTAAAAATGCTACATGAACCGAACTAACCTGAGGACATCACACACATCCATGCCCAAGGCAGGATTCGAACCTATGAGCGTAGCGGTCACTCGGTTCGAGACTGAAGCGTTTAGAACCTCACCGGCCGGCCGGGCGTTTCACCCTCGTAGCGGTACCGTAGACACGGTGAGCAGGCGCCACATGTTACCACTGCCCACTCTACCTCCATGCTCCATCTGCCGTTCAGAAAGATGCCTGCAAGTCTTCACCCGCACCTTCTTCCCTCTTTGTCTGCAGCCTCACATCTCTTACCTTACTTTCAGTAATATCATTATTATTATTATTTTCGCCACACCTTATTAGTAAAGACTTTTGCACTCCTTGTTAGAGTGCAATGTCTCATGCTGGTATCGCCGGAATTAGATGGCCTCTTTGTTGTAATTATCTACATTTACATGGATACTCTGCAAATCACATTTAAGTGCCATGCAGAGGGTTCATCGAATCAACTTCACAATAATTCTCGATTATCCCAATCTCGTACAGCCCGCGGCAAAAAACGGACACCTATATAATATGTTTCGTTTAATTTACGTCAGTGGTCACAAACGTTTTGTTAACAGATTACCGGCCTATGATGAAAACCATCAGATCTGCAGCAAAAAATGGGAAGAAACATAAATACACTCGTAGATTGTCTACAGCTTAAAAACAATAAATAGACTATATTGAAAAGTACTACTGACAAATATATGCATGCGCGAAGAGTCATACCTGTTTATAAAAAAAAAGTCCTAATGTACTGCACCCATAGTGGAATAGTCAAAAGTTAAATGCAAAATCAGCACCAGAGTTGTCAAATAAGTATAAATACCATCATATCCACGAGTCATGTTGTCAGTAGCATTACTCTTCAAAACAAGCTGCTGTACAGTAGCCACAAGATGTTTGTGTTGTAAGTTCACCAGATGTTGCTAATGTCGGCATACGCTAGTTTCCAATATTTAACTGAACAGAGTAAAATTCAGGGGGATACAATAGTTGAAGTCTGTAATGAGCTTATAATGTATAAAAGGCATTACAGTATAAAAAAACGATGAAATAGAACACGACAAAAGTCAGATTGTTAAAAAGAGGAAGAGTTATGAGACTGTAGTTGACATATGCTCAAATGCCAATATTCTAGATAATGAGATAAGTAATAAACACCTTTGATAGTGCACAGGGTAATATTAAAAACCATGAAACAAATCGCTAAAGAAGCGACAATGAAAGAAAACATAGTGCTGCACATATCAGCGCCTTCTGTTATCGCGAACGCGTAGGCGTAGGCGAGAAGTCGTTGGACGAACCTGACCGCGAGAGGTCTGGTGTCGAGTTTGCATTTAACTTCTGACGATGCCACTATTGCTGCAGTACTTTAGTACTTTATAAAACAGGTATGCCTCTTCATACTTAAAGCGCGTCAGTAGTACTTTTCAATATGGTCTATTTATTGTTTTTAAGCTGTAGACAATCTGCGAGTATATTTTTAAATTTTTTCCCATTTTTTGCTGCAGATCTGATGGTGGTCATCATAGACCGAAACCGGTAATCTGTTAACAAAACGTTTGTGACCATAGACGTAAATTAAAGGAAACTTATTGTATATACAGGTCACTTATTTATTCGCGACAATGTAGCAGCTTGTGAACACTTCTGTGATTCTGTGCGAGCTCTCATTTCCGTTATTTTGTTATGATGATCGTTTCTCCCTCTGGTGATTGAATTTTCATGAGAAGATTCTGCCACAACCCCAAATCCTGTATCATTTCAGTGACACTCTTTCCCCTGCTTCGCGATTATACAAATCGTGCTGCCTTTCGTTGAACTTTTTCGATGTACTCCGTCAATCCTGTCTGGTAAGGATCCCACACCACGCAGAAGTATTCTAAAGGAGGACGGACAAACGTAGTGTAGGCAGTCTCCTTAGTAAATCTGTTAAATTTTCTGAGTGTCGTGTTAACAAAATGCACTCTTTGGTTAGCCTTCCCCACAACATTTTCTATCTGTTGCTTCCAATTTAAATTGTTCGTAGTTGTAATTCCTAGGTATTTTGTTGAATTTGGTACGGCCTTTAGATTTGACTGATTTATCGTATAACCGAAGTCTAACGGATTTCTTTTAGCTCTCATGTGGATGACTCACACTTTTCATTATTTAGCGTCAGTTGCCAAATTTTTGCGCCATACATTTATCTTTTTAAAATCGTATTGTATTTTGTTTTGCTCTTCTGATGACTTCACTAGTCGATAAACGACAGCATTATCTGCAAACAACCTAAGACGGCTCCAAAATCGTTTATACGGATAAGGAATAGGAAAGGGTTACAACACTACCTTGGGGATCACCAGAAATCACATCTGTTTCGCTCGATGACTTCCCGTCAGTTACAAAGAACTGTAATCTCTCTGACAGGAAATCACTAATCCATTCACGTACCTGAGAAGAAGTTCCATAAGCATGCAATTTCACTATAAGCCGCTTGTGTGGTACAGTGTCAAAAGCCTTCTGGAAATCTAGGAATACGGAATCAATCTGAAATCCCTTGTCAGTAGCCCTCAATACTTCATGTGAGTAAAGAGCTAGTTCTGTTTCACAGGGTCGATGTTTTCTAAATCCGTGTTGACTGTATATCAATAGACTGTTCTCTTCAAGGTAATTCATAATGTTCGAACACAATATACGTTCCAAAATCCGGATGCATGTCGACGTTAATGATACGGACCTGTAGTATCCTGTATTACTCCTACCACCTTTTTTTTAAGATTGGTGCGAGCTGTGCAAGTTTCCAATTTTTGGATACGGATGCTTGTACAGATGAAAATGTTTTATGTACTTAACTAGTTACCTGCTTAAAAAAGCAAAAAAAAAGAGACGGGAAGGGGAAGGCATCGTGGCCAGGTCTCGAGTTTCGACCCCTGTCCGCCCTGTCACCACCGCCTCAAAACTGAGCCCTGAGCCCTCTACTTCCTGATAGAATTAAGAAAAAAGTGGTTCGCGTTCGCTCTTTGCAAGATGAATGTGTGGCAAGCGTCGGTTCGACTCCCCCCACACTTACTTATTAATCTATATTTTCATCCTCACTGGTCATATTATTTAATTTATATTACATTTAAGAGGTATTATAATAAAAAAGTGCATTTGCATTAAGTTTTAATGAATTTCAGGTTATTAGACTGCTTACTATTTCTAATGAAAGTTAATTATTAGGACAAACATACACTCCTGGAAATTGAAATAAGAACACCGTGAATTCATTGTCCCAGGAAGGGGAAACTTTATTGACACATTCCTGGGGTCAGATACATCACATGATCACACTGACAGAACCACAGGCACATAGACACAGGCAACAGAGCATGCACAATGTCGGCACTATTACAGTGTATATCCACCTTCCGCAGCAATGCAGGCTGCTATTCTCCAATGGAGACGATCGTAGAGATGCTGGATGTAGTCCTGTGGAACGGCTTGCCATGCCATTTCCACCTGGCGCCTCAGTTGGTCCAGCGTTCGTGAATCCTGTGGATGCCTTGGGCAGATGGAGGGAATGTTTTGAAGAGTTGCTCAATGTAGGTGAAAATACGACAGTAATGTTTCAGATTTCGAAGTAGAATGGGATCGGAATGATGATGGAAATAGGATCACATTTGAGGAAGTGGAGAAAATGGTCAATAGGTTGCATTGCAATAAAGCAGTTGGGATGGATGAAATTAAGTCAGAACTCACCAAATACAGAGGAAAGGCAGGTCTTAAATGGCTACACAGGATAATTGAAATGGCCTGGGAGTCGGGACAGGTTCCATCGGACTGGACAACAGCAGTAATCACACCAATCTTTAAACATGAAACAGAAAAGATTCTAACAACTACAGAGGTATCTCTTTAATCAGCATTGTGGGTAAAATCCTCTCAGGTATTGTTGAAAGGAAAGTGCGAGTATTAGTTGAGGACCAAATGGATGAAAATCAGTGTGGGTTTAGCCCTCTTAGAGTTGGACCTGCGTTCGTACTGGACGTGCAGACCGCGTGAGACGACGCTTCATCCAGTCCCAAACATGCTCAATGGGGGACAGATCCGGAGATCTTGCTGGCCAGGGTAGTTGACTTACACCTTCTAGAGCACGTTGGGTGGCACGGGATACATGCGGACGTGCATTGTCCTGTTGGAACAGCAAGTTCCCTTGCCGCTCTAGGAATGGTAGAACGATGGGTTCGATGACGGTTTGGATGTACCGTGCACTATTCAGTGTCCCTTCGACGATCACCAGAGGTGTACGGCCAGTGTAGGAGATCGCTCCCCACACCATGATGCCGGGTGTTGGCCCTGTGTGCCTCGGTCGTATGCAGTCCTGATTGTGGCGCTCACCTGCACGGCGCCAAACACACATACGACCATCATTGGCACCAAGGCAGAAGCGACTCTCATCGCTGAAGACGACACGTCTCCATTCGTCCCTCCATTCACGCCTGTCGCGACACCACTGGAGGCGGGCTGCACGATGTTGGGGCGTGAGCGGAAGACGGCCTAACGGTGTGCGGGACCGTAGCCCAGCTTCATGGAGACGGTTGCGAATGGTCCTCGCCGATACCCCAGGAGCAACAGTGTCCCTAATTTGCTGGGAAGTGGTGGTGCGTAGGATCCTACGGTCTTGGCGTGCATCCGTGCGTCGCTGCGGTCCGGTCCCAGGTCGACGGGCACGTGCACCTTCCGCCGACCACTGGCGACAACATCGATGTACTGTGGAGACCTCACGGCCCACGTGTTGAGCAATTCGGCGGTACGTCCACCCGGCCTCCCGCATGCCCACTATACGCCCTCGCTCAAAGTCCGTCAACTGCACATACGGTTCACGTCCACGCTGTCGCGGCATGCTACCAGTGTTAAAGACTGCGATGGAGCTCCGCATGCCACGGCAAACTGGCTGACACTGACGGCGGCGGTGCATAAATGGTGCGCAGCTAGCGCCATTCGACGGCCAACACCGCGGTTCCTGGTGTGTCCGCTGTGCCGTGCGTTTGATCATTGCTTGTACAGCGCTCTCGCAGTGTCCGGAGCAAGTATGGTGGGTCTGACACATCGGTGTCAATGTGTTCTTTTTTCCATTTCCAGGGGTGTATTTATAACTATCGACAAGTAAATGAAGAAAGACATGGAGTTTACCTGAAAATGTATGCCTGTCGTTATTAGCAAAATTCCCTTCTACATGCAGACTGGTAAGGTCCCCGAAACTACACTACTGCCCATTAAAATTGCTTCACCAAGAATAAATGCAGATGATAAACGGGTATTCATTGGACAAATATATTGTACTAGAACTGACATGTGATTACATTTTCACGCAATTTGGGTGCATAGACCCTGAGAAATCAGTACCCAGAACAACCACCTCTGGCCGTAATAACGGCCTTGATATGCCTGGGCATTGAGTTAAACAGAGCTTGGATGGTGTGTACAGGTACAGCTGCCGATGCAGCTTCAACACGATAACACAGTTCATCAAGAGTAGTGACTGGCGTATTGTGACAAGCCAGTTGATCGGCCACCACTGACCAGACGTCTTCAGTGGGTGAGAGATCTGGAGAATGTGCTGGCCAGGGCAGCAGTCGAACATTTTCCGTATCAAGAAGGGCCCGTACAGGACCTGCAACAGGCGGTCGTGCATTATCCTGCTGAAATGTAGGGTTTCGCAGGGATCGAATGAAGGGTAGAGCCACGGGTCGTAACACATCTGAAATGTAACGTCCACTGTTCAAAGTATCGTCAATGCGAACAAGAGGTGACCGAGACGTGTAACCAATGGCACCCCATACCATCTCGCCGGGTGATATGCCAGTATGGCGATGACGAATACACGCTTTCAGTGAGCGTTCACCGCGATGTCGCCAAATACGGATGCGACCATCACGATGCTGTAAACAGAACGTGGATTCATCCGAATAAATGACGTTTTGCCATTCGTGCACTCAGGTTCGTCGTTGAGTAACCATCGCAGGCTCTCCTGTCTGTGATGCATCATCAAGGGTAACCGCAGCCATGGTCTCCGAGCTGATAGTCCATGCTGCTGCAAACGTCGTCGAACTGTTCGTGCAGATGGTTGTTGTCTTGCAAACGTCCCCATCTGTTGACTCAGGGATCGAGACGTGGGTGCACGATCCGTTACAGCCATGCGGATAAGATGCCTGTCATCTCGACTGCTAGTGATACGAGGCCGTTGGGATCCAGCACGGCGTTCCGTATTACCCTCCTGAACCCACCGATTCCATACTCTGCTAACTGTCAATGGATCTTGACCAACGCGAGCAGCAATGTCGCGATACGATAAACCGCAATCGCGGTAGGCTAGAATCCGACCTTTATCGAAGTCGGACACGAGGAATCACATCTACGTTTCACCAGGCAGCGCAGGTCAATTGCTTTTTGTGTATGAGAAATCGGTTGAAAAGTTTCCTCATGTCAGCACTTTGTAGGTGTCGTCACCGGCGCCCATCTTGTGTGAAAGCTCTGATAAGCTAATCATTTGCATATCACAGCATCTTCTTCCTGTGGTTTAAATTTCGCGTCTGTAGCACGTCATCTTCGTGGTGTAGCAATTTTAATGGCCAGTAGTGTACTTGGCATCTCGACTCTTAGGTCTGTAGACACAGAGGCAGACTCCATTGGGCAATTAAGCTGAGTAGCAGTGAGACGTCGCTAATGTAGCAAGAACGAATAGTGTAGGTGGAAATTTTTTGAATATTACAGAATTTGCACTTGTACTACAAAAATGAAGGTTTGAGCGGGAGTCGAACCATCGCTTCCCACACGTTCGTTTTACGTAGCTCAAAAGCTAACCTGTTGACCACGATGAACTCTAATGTCTGCCACCTATGCACAAATACATGAGTTACATAATAAAAGCGCAAGACTTCTCTTATGTTTTTCTATGAATTGTCACAGTAGTGCACCTTATTACTTACACATTATGTTGTTTTAATGGCCTACTAAATTTGAAGTAAGTCTGTGGTCCCAACATCCTGGGTTTCACTTGTCAGTTTTTTATCACAGAAGGCAGTTAACCCTCTGTCTGAAAACCCCGAGCTACCGTGCCAGCTTTAACCACAACGCCGTTGCTCATCCACTTCACCCGATGTTTTACGTGTTAAGCTTGGACCGTTCACTCTTTCTGTTTCGATTTTTTTTTCGTAGTGCAGCACAACTTCTTCCTGTCTTCGTGCTTGATCTGTGTTCAGTTTTCGACCATCTATCCACTGGGCCATCTTGACACTAAATCTGAAGGGGTGCGGTAGGGAGTTTCCCTTGTAAGATCAATGATGATGGTAATTTCACTGAAAATGTGTGTCAGATGAAGCCCATTTTTCACTTAAGTGGATTTGTGAATAAGTGGGACATTTGTTACTGCCTGAAACAAATTGGGCTTCACCAGCATCAGTTACACGGTGCTGAAGTTAATGCGCCGTGTGCAGCACAGTGTGTCTTATTTCTTTGAAGGTGAAGGAAGCTCCACTGTTAGTATGACATCATAATGTTATGTCAACATGAGACAGCCATATTTGCTTTCAACGCTCCATTCCCTTTCAAATGTTCACATTAATCACATTTGGTTTCAATAGGACCAAGCTCCCACACAGACTGCGAGACTGTCGCACAACCATACAGTTATTTCTAAATCGTTTTCCAATTGCTTTGGAATTTGTGATGACTTTACTAGACGGTAAACGACACCATTATCTCCACCCAGTTTAAGAGGATGGTTCAAAAATGGTTCAAATGGCTCTGAGCACTATGCGACTTAACTGCTGAGGTCATCAGTCGCCTAGAATTTAGAACTAATTAAACCTAACTAACCTAAGGGCATCACACACATCCATGCCCGAGGCAGGATTCGAACCTGCAACCGTAGCGGTCGCCCGGTTCCAGACTGTAGCGCCCAGAACCGCACGGCCACTTCGGCCGGCCAGTTTAAGAGGAGACTCCCATATTGGCTCCTATATCGTGTATGGAGGTTGTAAACAGCAAAGAGCCTCTAAACATTTTTCTGTGGAACGCCAGATATCATTTCTGTTTTACTCGTTGACTCTCCGTACATTTCTGCGAAGTGGAACATCTCTGACAGGAAGTCACGAATCCAGTCGCACAACTGAGACGACCCTCTATAGGCACGAAATTCGATTACAAATCGATTGTGGGGAAAGGTGTAAAAAAGCCTTCTGGAAGTCTCGAAATACGAATCGTTTGATATCCCCTGTCGACGGCATTCATTACTTCGTATGAATAGTTGTGTTTCACACAAACGATGTTTTCTGAATCGGCCGGCCAGTTTAAGAGGAGACTCCCATATTGGCTCCTATATCGTGTATGGAGGTTGTAAACAGCAAAGAGCCTCTAAACATTTTTCTGTGGAACGCCAGATATCATTTCTGTTTTACTCGTTGACTCTCCGTACATTTCTGCGAAGTGGAACATCTCTGACAGGAAGTCACGAATCCAGTCGCACAACTGACACGACCCTCTATAGGCACGAAATTCGATTACAAATCGTTTGTGGGGAAAGGTGTAAAAAAGCCTTCTGGAAGTCTCGAAATACGAATCGGTTGATATCCCCTGTCGACGGCATTCATTACTTCGTATGAATAGTTGCGTTTCACACAAACGATGTTTTCTGAATCTGTGCCGTGTGTCAACAGATCGTTTTGTTCGAGGTAATTCATAATGTCCGAACATATCAGATGTTCCAAAACCATGCTGCAATCGATGCTAGTGGTATGGGTCTCCATCTCACCAGGTTACTTCTGTTTAAGTTCTTGTTTATTGCTGTAAAGTATGCAATTTTCTAGCCCTTAGGTATGGATCTTTTGTGGAGCGAGCTGTTATATTTGATTGTTAAGTATAAGCAACTGTATACCCCGAAAGAATGTATAATTGGTATACAGTCTGGACTGGAGATTGACAAACTCGTTCATCCTTGGCAACTAGTTCACTGGTGATCACTCTTTTTTGGGAACCGTTCATTTTTACTCGTTCGCAGTTGACTGTGCTTGGTATATGGGTCTTATGAAAAATTGAAAATTACTAGCATAGGTGAGTGAAGATGGAAGGCGCAAAGAGGTAGTACTTGCCTCCCCATGGAGTACAGAGCTATAATTCATAACAGAATTCTCACGCACTTGTAATTTACGTGATTCTACAAAACATCTCGTTTAGCCAACTATAGCGTTATGTGGCTGATCGCAGTGAAATAATGTAAGGTGGCGCACGAGAAACCAGCCCTGAGCACAGACTGCTCGCCAGTTACGCACGATTTGTTGACCGCTACGAGCAGAACAGATAAACATGTAATAATTAGGCGGTGAAGAAATAACAAATAAGCTAATGCAAACAACTTCGAAACAAGAGATGACGATTGGTAAGCGACAATGAACAGTCTAATACTCGGGGCTGATTTTTCGAGCGCCACCCTGTACCACTGAAATAATATTACAGGGGTTATCATATTCTCTTTAAAAATGTGACACCATACACTCCATTACGAAGCGCGGGCTGCATTCGGTTGTAAGTCGGTCTCCCTTCCATATCAATGAACATGCTCTTTTACCTTGGATAAAAAAAAAGACCGAAATGGCCACTCGTGTGTGCCGTGCCGACGTCCTTTGCATGTGTAATAACAAAAAAATCTTGCCTTTTTACGAGTATTTCTTGTGCTGTTTATCGAAATAGTGAAGTAAGCTGATACGCCGTTTTGTTACCTGAAAAGATGTATCTATAACATACCACGTAATTGTTATGTAATTTACGTAATTATAAAATACATTTTAATTACAGAATACGAAAAGAAGCAGAAGTTCAGAGTTCAAAAAACGTTTGAAACAGATGTAGAATAGGCGTGCGAAGCGTACGAAATGAACAACAACTCGATACTGAACTATGAGCAGTCGGCAGCGGAACTGTGATGAGTGGCCACGCGAAGGAGGATGAGTCCTGCCGAGTGAGACCGAGACCGAATAGATGGGAACGGGACCGAGGCTGGAACGAGACAGGCCGACGTTCTGTTGCGGGAACGAGACCGACCGTTTCCCGTTCCGGGAACTATAAGTAGAAAGCCGCGACCAAACTTAACTATGGAAGACCGTATTTGGAATTAGTTCCTCGCTCGTTCCATTCATCTTGATGAACCGTTCCTTTGGACCAATTAGTTCGTGAACGACCCATCTCTAATCTAGACCAAAGATTTGCCTTCATGAAGTGATTTAAGTTGCTAGACTACAGCAAAGTTATCTACTTCTCATGTTGGCAGTTGTTCTTGATTCGATTCTGGAATATTTAAGGCGTCTTCCTTGGCGAAGAAATTTCGGAGAACTGTACTTAGTAACTTCTCTTTAATGGTGCTGTTGTCGGTAATATTACAGCTGGTATCGCGCAGTGAACGTGTTGGTATAAATCTTGCCGCTGGCGGTTCAATCCCGCATCCAGCCATCCTGATTTAGGTTTTCCGTGATTTCCCTAAATCGCTCCAGGCAAATGCCAGAACGGTTCCTTTTAAAGGGCACGGCCGATGTCCTTCCCCGTCCTTCCCAAATCTGATGAGGTCGATGACCTCGCTGTTTGGTCTCTTCCCCCAAAACAACTCCCTTGCCACTAGTATAGTTTCCATAAGACCAGGATCTCTTTGCATCTTCTGCCCGGTTTCGAGATGGGCGTTTCTGTTAAGCAGTCAAGGTGTGTGGGGGCAAACTTGGCACACACTCTTCTCTTCTCTTCTTCAAAACATTTTGGAGGCTGTCTTGACACTTGACATAGAGATGTTGCTACATTACGAGTTGTGACACAACATCGTTGATACTTCATGGCAGCACGTCCACTATTTAGCAGTGCCGGTTCACAACTGTTTACAGTTGTTAGTCCAAGCTGCCGCCGTAGTTACAGTTGCTTATACGCCAGGAATAAAAGGAGTCCCGGAAGCCTTTGGACGGACGGTGTATACTCTGGGCACTTTCCCACCCATTGTTCTTAAGGTTACCCGTGTATCTCAGTATCGACAACACGACAGTAATCTTGTGGTTGGTTGGTTGGTTGGTTTTGGGGGAGGAGACCAGACAGCGGGGTCATCGGTTTCATTGGATTAGGGAAGGAAGGGGAAGGAAGTCGGCCGTGCCCTTTCAAAGGAACCATCCCGGCATCTGCCTGGAACGATTTAGGGAAATCACGGAAAACCTAAATCAGGATGGCCGGACGCGGGATTGAACCGTCGTCCTCCCGAATGAGAGTCCAGTGTCTAACCACTGTGCCACCTCGCTCGGTGATCTTGTGGTGTATATACACTACAGACCATTAAAATTGCTACACCACGAAGATGAAGTGCTACAGACGCGGAATTTAACCCACAGGAAGAAGATGCTGTGATATGCAAATGATTAGCTTTTCAGAGCATTCACACGAGGTTGGCGCCGGTGGCGTCATCTACAACGTACTGACATGAGGGAAGTTTCCAACCTATTGCTCATACACAAACAGCAATTGACCGGCGTTGCCTGGTGAAACATTGTTGTGATGCCTCGTGTAAGGAGGAGAAACGCGTACCATCACGTTTCCGACTTTGATTAGTTAGCCTATCGCGATTGCGGTTTATTGTATCGCCACATTGCGGCTCGCATTGGTCGAGATCCAATGACTGTTTGTAGGATATGGAATCGGTTGGTTCAGGACGGTAATGCGGAACACCGTGCTTGATCCCAACGGCCTCGTATCACTAGCAGTCGAGATGACAGGCATCTTATCCGCATGGCTGTAACGGATCGTGCACCCACGTCTCGATCCCTGAGTCAACAGATGGGGACGTTTGCAAGACAACAACCATCTGCACGAACAGTTAGACGACGTTTGCAGCAGCATGGACTATCAGCTCGGAGACCATGGCTGCGGTTACCCTTGATGCTGCATCGCAGACAGGAGGGCCTGCGATGGTGTACTCAACGACGAACCTGGTTGCACGAATGGCAAAACGTCATTTTTTCGGATGAATCCACATTCTGTTTACAGCAACATGATGGTCGCATCCGTGTTTGGCGACATCGCGGTGAACGCACATTGGAAGCGTGTATTCGTCATCGCCATACTGGCATATCACTCGGCGAGATGGTATGGGGTGCCATTGGTTACACGTCTCGGTCACCTCTTGTTCGCATTGACGATACTTTGAACAGTGGACGTTACATTTCAGATGTGTTACGACCTGTGGCTCTACCCTTCATTCGATCCCTGCGAAATCCTACATTTCAGCAGGATAATGCACGACCGCATGCTGCAGGTCCTGTACAGGCCTTTCTGGATACAGAAAATGTTCGACTGCTCTTGATGATGGTGAAGACAACACAACAACACCCAGTCATCTCGAGACAGGTGAAAATTCCTGACCCCGGCGGGAACTGAACCCGGGATCCTGTGTTCGGCAATCGAGAACGCTACCGCGAGACCACGAGCTGCGACAAGAATAAGTAACATTCGTTTTTAAGAAAAAGTAAGCAGTTTTAGTGGAAAGACACAGTCTATTCTATTCTCATACTAAAGTGCAGTGAACCCAGTCACAAGTCACAACAAACGTTATATTGGAAAAGAGTAGTAGCAGCAAGATGCTCACGTTCTCACAATCAGAAGAGACACTGTTACATTCATCAGTATTAAATGTTTTACCAAGCTCAGTAACTACATCAACACTACACTTATAAATCAATGTTAAACTGAAAATTGGGCACGGGCCTAGTCTTCCCTCATCAGATATTTTCTGCACAGTACAAATTTAAATAATATTCACATGCAATAAGACTCACACTATTCTTTAAATGCAGAGAAGTAACTGTTTTCATGGGTATTGAGATTCATAGCAACTTTACCTTCAGTGAGGATAAAACATCAAGTGGGTGCTCATAAACTGATATTACACTTGTTAGAACACAATGAGCTCAGAACTCAACGTAAATATGAAGAGTAGTTAGAAATTTCTATAATCAAGTAACTGTGTGCATTTGCGCAACTTTCAATGAGGAGGGACCTTAATATTGAACACTGTAGTAAAGTAAACTAAACACACTTTCATAAGCAAGCTAAAGGATGCTAACTTAGGAAAACTGTTTCATAGTTCGTCATCATCATCATTTGAGACTGATTATGCCTTTCAGTGTTCAGTCTGGAGCATAGCCCCCTTATAAAATTCCTCCATGTTCCCCTATTCAGTGCTAACATTCAAAATCATTCTTAACCGAATCCAGGTACCTTCTCCTTGGTCTTCTCCGACTCCTCCTACCCTCTACTGCTGAACCCATGAGTCTCTTGGGTAACCTTGCTTCTCCCATGCGTGTAACATGACCCCACCATCTAAGCCTGTTCGCCCTGACTGCTACATCTATAGAGTTCATTCCCAGTTTGTCTTTGATTTCCTCATTGTGGACACCCTCCTGCCATTCTTCCCATCTACTAGTACCTGCAATCATCCTAGCTACTTTCATATCCGTAACCTCAACCTTGTTGATAAGGTAACCTGAATCCACCCAGCTTTCGCTCCCATACAACAAAGTTGATCGAAATATTGAACGGTGCACAGATAACTTAGTCTTGGTACTGACTTCCTTCTTGCAGAAGAGAGTGGATCGTAGCTGAGCGCTCACTGCATTGGCTTTGCTACACCTTGCTTCCAGTTCTTTCACTGTTGCCATCCTGTGAGAATATGCATCCTAAGTACGTGAAACCGTCCACCTGTTCTAACTTTGTTCCTCCTATTTGGCACTCAATCTGTTTATATTTCTTTCCCACTGACATTACTTTCGTTTTGTAGATGCTAATCTTCATACCATAGTCCTTACATTTCTGATCTAGCTTTGAAATATTACTTTGCAAACTTTCAATCGAATCTGCCATCACAACTAAGTCATCCGCATATGCAAGACTGCTTATTTTGTGTTTACATATCTTAATCTCACCCAGCCAGTCTATTGTTTTCAACATATGATCCATAAATAATATGAACAATAGTGGAGACAGGTTGCAGCCTTGTCTTACCCCTGAAACTACTCTGAACCATGAACTCAGTTTACCGTCAACTCTAACTGCTGCCTGACTTTCCATGTAAAGACCTTTAATTGCTTGCAAAAGTTTGCCTCCTATTCCATAATCTCGTAGAACAGACAATAACTTCCTCCTAGGAACCCGGTCATATGCCTTTTCTAGATCTATAAAGCATAGATACATTTCCCTGTTCCACTCATAATACTTCTCCATTATTTGCCGTAAAGTAAAGATCTGGTCCTGACAACCTCTAAGAGGCCTAAATCTACACTGATTTTCATCCAATTGGTCCTCAACTAATACTCGCACTTTCCTTTCAACAATACCTCAGAAGATTTTACCCACAATGCTGATTAAAGAGATACCTCTGTAGTTGTTACAATCTTTTCTGTTTCCATTTTTAAGATTGGTGTGATTACTGCTTTTGTCCAGTCTGATGGAACCTGTCCCAACTCCCAGGCCATTTCAATTATCCTGTGTAGCCATTTAAGACCTGCCATTCAACTGTATTTGTTGAGTTCTGATTTAATTTCATCCACCCCAGCTGCTTTATTGCACTGCAATCTATTGACCATTTTCTCCATTTCCTCAAATGTGATCCTATTTCCATCATCATTCCTATCCCATTCTACCTCGAAATCTGAAACATTACTGATCGTATTTTCACCTACATTGAGCAACTCTTCAAAATATTCCCCCCATCTGCCCAAGGCATCCACAGGATTCACCAGCAGTTTTCCTGACCTGTTCAAAATACTTGTCATTTCCTTCTTACCTCCCTTTCTAAGACTGCTAATTACACTCCAGAATGGTTTTCCAGCAGCTTGACCCATAGTCTCCAACCTGTGTCCACAGTCTTCCCAAGATTTCTTCTTGGATGCTGCAATTATCTGTTTGGCTTTGTTTCTTTCTTCAACATAACTTTCTCTGTCTACCTGAGTTCTAGTATGTAGCCATTTTTGATGCGCCTTCTTTTTCCTTTTACAGGCTGCCTTGACTGTGTCATTCCACCAAGCTGTTTGCTTTATCCTACCTTTACACACTACTGTTCCAAGACATTCTTTAGCCACTTCTAGTACTGTGTCCCTGTACCTTGTCCATTCCTTTTCGAATGACTGTAATTGACTACATTCAACTAACGTACTTTTCTGAGATCGCTGTCTTGCACTTGTGCCTGATTTCCTTATCCTGAAGTTTCTCCACTCCTATCCTCCTACATATGGACCTGACCTCCTGCACTTTCGGTCTCACAATCCCAATTTCACTGCAGATTAAATAATGATCAGTGTCATCAAAGAATCCCCTGAATACACGTGTGTCCCTCACAGCCTTCCTGAATTCGTGATCTGTTATTATATAGTCAATGACAGATCTGGTTCCCCTGCCTTCCCAAGTATACCGGTGATGTTCTTACGTTTAAAACCGGTGATGTTCTTACGTTTAAAAAAGGAGTTTGTGATTACTAAGCCCATACTGGCACAGAAATCCAGGAGTAGTTTCCCGTTCCTGTTGGCCTCCATATCCTCTCCAAATTTACCCATAACCTTTTCATACCCTTCTGTTCGATTTCCAATCCTGGCATTAAAATCACCCATGAGCAGAACACTGCCCTTGTCTTTACTCTAACAACTACATCACTGAGTGCCTCATAAAAACTATCCACCTTATCTTGATCTGTCCCTTCACAATGCGAATATACTGACACAATCCTAATTTTCTTGCTAGGCACTGTCAAATCTATCCACATCAGTCGTTCGTTCACATACCTAATTGCAACTACGCTGGGTTCCATTTCTTTCCTGATGTAAAGCCCTACACCCCATTGTGCAATTCCTGCTTTGACTCCTGACAGGTAGACCTTGTATTCTCCCAATTCCTCTTCTTTCTCACCCCTTACCCGAATGTCACTAACAGCTAAAACGTCCAGCCTCATCTTACTTGCAGCCTCTGCCAGCTCTACCTTCTTCCCAGAGTAGCCCCCATTGATATTAATAGCTCCCCATCTCATTACCATTTGCTTGCCAAGTCGTATCTTAGGAGTCCCAGGTTTGTCAGTTAGAGGTGGGACTCCGTCACCTCCAAAGGTCCGAGGCATTTTGCTCTGATTGTTGCCAGCATCATATTTAAAGTACCAGGGAAGCAGGTTGCTAGCCTTACTTGCCCCGAGTCCCATTGGGTTTTACCCCTAACGGTTGAGGGACTAACCGGTGGATTTGGTAGTCTTTGCCGTATGAGCACAAAAGTGACCACGACTCAGAATATGTCCGAGATGCCCAGCCTTCTTCCAACGTAACTGGTATCCCGACTGTCAGGACCACTTACTTGGCCACTCATACGTTGCCCGTGGTTCATGAACTAGGACATGACTACATTAACCCACACCATGAGCCATAGTTCTTTACCTTTTTGAACCAGAATTGAGAAATTTTGAAAGATCACAATAGAAAATTATGAAAAAGTTTAGATTCTGGGAGGCTCTCACAAAAGTTACACTTACTTCCTCCCTCGACTTCACCGAAATCGGCAATAATATTAGATAATTTACTTCACTCAATTTTGAACAAATTTAATCAGGTAATAGTGTTTACTTTTGAATATTATTTTTCAAAATGAGGACACTCGGAAGTTATAGTTCAAACAGAGAGGACACTGAGAGGTGTTGTGATAAGGAAAAAAATCAAGGTAGGTGCATAAAGTCAGGTATAAGTTACCTTATATTTGAGCATACCAAAACATCCAGTGAGCAGATCCTTCATTTTACATGCCTACAATTCCTTGGTTTCGTTACAGTGATTGCGCAACGTGGTGGCGAGTGCACGTTGGTGGGTGGATTTGCAGGCGGAAATGCTGGACTGTGTCATTTCTTGGTGGCGGTGATAGATAATTATTCCAGAATAGTTCCAGCTATTTATCCATCCATCCGAGGCTTTGGTACATTGGAAAACGGCACAAGAAGCCCCTCTCGGCATCAGCACAGTACACAACTCTTACATAAGCTGTTGGCAGTTTGGTAGCTCGTCCCCGACTGACTCTTGGTTCCATCCTTCTATCCATGCCGACCACAGTCTGCGCGCGCTGCATTGCGTAACAGCAAACAGTCACTTTAAATAAAGTAGATCAGTTACACATATTGCTATTTCCACAAAAAATTATTCACAGGGAAATTACAATTACATACAGTAAGTTTTGTCCCCCTCCAAATGAGACAAAGAATTTAAATAACAGAGACACTACATCGTATAGGAATAAACCATGACATCAAAGATTTTACAAAGGAAAAAGCGAACACTCTTGTGGTATCAATACAATAAAACAATATTTACAATACCTTAATGACAGATGGTAGAACAGAGAAAAAAGAAAAATTTATGTCAGCAGAGATATGGAGCTCTGGTGTTGCAAACTTCATAGGACTGTTCTTCCTCACCCACCCTACAGGTTGGATCTCGCACGTTTTGACATTTATCTGTTTGGCCCAATGAAGGATTCACACTACGGTAAACAGTACGTGGATGTTGGGGACATTACTGATGCAGCAAAACGTTGGTTCCTACGCCGACCAGTATAGTGGTACCATGTGCGCATATAGACGCTCCCAGTAAGGTGGCGTAAGGCTGCCGAATTGAATAGAGATTACATAGAAAAACAGGATTTTGTAGTCAAAATATGGTGTATTGGAATCCTGAATAAAACCAGCCTGCGTTCAGAAAAAAATGCGTTGCATTACTTATTCAACGCCCATCACGAGAACAGCACGATGAGCATGCAAATTATCATTCATCAAGATGAAATTATCACCAAATGTTGATGATATGGTGCCACCATTGACTACAGAACCTTGTCAGCAGAGAGATTGCCCTCAGAAGCCACGAGAAGAGTACGATGGAGCCATGTAATACCTCTCCGGAATATCACGCTAGCATCATGTTGTTCGGTAGCGTTCTCGCTTCCCACGCCCGGGTTCGATTCCCGGCGGGCTCAGGGATTTTCTCTGCCTCGTGATGGCTGGGTGTTGTGTGCTGTCCTTAGGTTAGTTTGGTTTAAGTAGTTCTAAGTTCTAGGGGACTAATGACCATACATGTTAAGTCCCATAGTGCTCAGAGCCATTTTAACCATTTTTGAACCATCACGCTGTTGCACAGCTGGGACACAGTACTGGAAATGTTCGACATTACCGGACTGTCTCCAAACACGTTGTCCCCGATTATCAAGGCTCAAACAGAACCGAGTTTCGTGTGTAAACAACAACCGATGCCTATCTTCCGATATCCATTCCTTATGATTTCTTGTCCGTCTGTAACAGTCCACAGTCTTCTGGTGTACGACGCAGTGCCCTCCATGGTCGTTAGGAGTCGAGATTAGCATAATTCAGTCGTCTCTTGAGAGTCGGTTGCGATGTATGATGCCCTGTAGTTTCTCTCAACGCCGAATTCAGTTCTGAAGTACTCAGCCCACTGCACCTCTCAAACGTGTACGTCCTGTGAGGTTGTGTGCTCTACAATGCCTGTCAGTTGGAACCAGTTCAAAGTCCGCACGACATCACTTTGACTTCAGAGCTCCGATCGATCAACTGCTTGGAAAGTCTTATGTGATGATGCATACTCGATCTTACGTCGCGATTGTCCTTAGTGGCATGATGAATGCTCACTCTACTATTCCACAAACGTCCTTAATGCGTCTGATGCTTTACTTTCAACTGAAATGATCCATTAGCGTACTGGGCTCTACCTGTCGGTAGCGTTTATGATAGCTGTATGTTTACAGACAATGTCAGAGGTGACTTTCCGATCGTTACGGGAACAGTCACAGTAGCAACACACCTGAACGATATACTGGGACGATGCAAAGCTTCCGTTAATGCGTGTTTATTAACCGATAAGTGAAGCTTCGTGAAAGCCAAGCGTCGGTTAGTAAACATAAGAGAAAGAGTGAGTACGATATATGTGGAGTAAAACATATTTGTAGCTACTTTTGACGTTCATTTGTAGAGAAGTTTTCTTTTTTCGCGTGTAGCCTGTGAAATTCAGATGTGTTCTTCGCTAAGTTATAAGCTGCAACGCTGGGAAATTATCCCAGAAATTACCGGCCACTTTATGGCCTGTCAGACTATGCTTGCCAAATAGAAATGAGATCAGATAACACGTTGCAAATGGTTATCCCCGCGTCTTTTCTTACCGGTCTGGAGTGGCGGCGTGTTTAATGCGGTTCCCGTTTTGTTGCGGGTTTCGAAACGACATTTCGGTTATTCTTGCCCGTCATCCTCTTCAGGCAAATGGGAGGCTATCTTCCTTCCGAATACGGCGATGACGGAGCACGTAACAGGGACGACACGAGAGATCCCTCTGCGATGGAAGCAGCGAAACGAAGCGGAAGCGATAGAGGTTTCACGTCACGTCGCTTATATCGGCTGCAGTGTTTTGCATTTAAATCTAAGTGGAGAGTTAAGACCCTGCAGGGAAGTTCGCGCACGCGACACAAGGGTGGATTGCGTGGGGCGTGTACATTCACGATGAAACGGACGACCATTAAGTACTAATCACAAATCAGGGTTTACAGGATTTAAAAAAATGTGACACAGATAATTCTTTTTTATTGTTGTTGTGGTCCTCAGTCCTGAGACTGGTTTGATGCAGCAATCCGTGCTACTCTATCCTGTGCAAGCCTCTTCATCTTCCAGTACCTACTGCAACCTACATCCTTCTGAATCTGTTTAGTGTATTCATTTCTTGGTCTCCCTCTACGATTTTTACCCTCCACGTTGTCCTCCAATACTAAATTGGTGATCCCTTGATGCCTCAGAACATGTCCTACCAACCGATCCCTTCGTCTAGTCAAGTTGTGCCACAAACTCCTCTTTTCCCCAGTCCTATTCAGTACCTCCTCATTAGTTATGTGATCTACCTATCTAATCTTCAGCATTCTTCTGTAGCGCCACATTTCGAAAGCTTCTATTCTCTTCGTGTCCAAACTATTTATCATGAATGTTTCACTTCCATACATGGCTACACTCCATACAAATAGTTTCAGAAACGACTTCCTGACACTTAAATCTATACTGGATGTTAACACGTTTCTCTTCTTCAGAAACGCTTTCCTTGCCATTGCCAGTCTACATTTTATATCCTCTCCACTTCGGCCATCGGCAGTTATTTTGCTCCCGAAATAGCAAAACACCTTTACTACTGTAAGTCTCTCATTTCCTAATCTAATTCCCTCAGCATCACCCGATTTAATTTGACTAAATTCCATTATCCTCGTTTTGCTTTTGTTGATGTTCATCTTATATCCTCCTCTTAAGACACTGTCCATTCCGTTCAACTGCTCTTCCAAGTCCTTTGCTGTCTCTGACAGAATTACAATGTCATCGGCGAACCTCAAAGTTTTTATTTCTTCTCTGTGAATTTTAATACCTACTCCAAATTTTTCTTTTGTTTCCTTCACTGCTTGGTCAATATACAGATTGAATAACATCGGGGAGAGGCTACAACCCTGTATCAGTCCCTTCCCAACCACTGCTTCCCTTTCATGCCCTTCAACTCTTATAACTGCCAATTGGTTTCTATACAAATTGTAAATAGCCTTTCGCTCCCTGTATTTTACCCCTGCCACCTTCAGAATTTGAAATAAAGTATTCCAGTCAACATTGTCAAAAGCTTTCTCTAAGTCTACAAATGCTAGAAACGTAGGTTTGCCTTTCCTTAATCTAGCTTCTAAGATAAGTCGTAGGGTTATTATTGCCTCACGTGTTCCAATATTTCTACGGAATCCAAACTGATCTTCCCCTAGGTCGGCTTCTACTAGTTTTTCCATTCGTCTGTAAAGAATTCGCGTTAGTAATTTGCAGCTGTGACTTATTAAACTGACAGTTCGGTAATTTTCACATCTGTCAACACCTGCTTTCTTTGGGATTGGAATTAATACATTCTTCTTGAAGTCTGAGGGCATTTCGCCTGTCTCATACATCTTGCTCACTAGATGTCCCAAGGCCGTCAGTAGTTCTAATGGAATGTTGTCTACTCCCGGGGCCTTGTATCGACTCAGGTCTTTCAGTGATCTGTCAGACTCTTCACGCAGTATCATATCTCCCATTTTATCTTCCATTCCCCATAATATTGTCCTCAAGCACATCGCCCTTGTATAGAAACCTCTATATACTCCTTCCACCTTTCTGCTTTCCCTTCTTTGCTTAAGAACCCAAATAACACATACAGCGGAACAAGTTACAAATTAATAATATTCATTCCCAAGGAAATTCTAAAAGCAATTTTTAAAATATACATAAAACACGTTAAAGTTTACTAAACGGGCAGTGACGCTAGGCTATCCTGGACAAAAGGTGACTTAACTTAAAATGCCTGAAGCAGCAGACCGGCCGTCCAAAACAACACCTCAGCGCCGGGACCAAACCGGGAGTCACTTCCCATTAGACGGCAAGCCACAGCTTCTGTGCACCGAAGCGAAACGTGGTGCCGCTCCCACACACCCCAACTCGCAGAAAACTGGAACGGAAACAGACAGCAGATGACACGGCAAACACCAACCAAACATCAATTGATATGAGTTAAGAGATCAATAAATAACAATATAAATGAAGAAGCAGTTGCTCTAATACTGAAAGACTGCATTCAAATAAATGCACGTATATAAAGGAACTACGTATAAATGGCTAGCTTTACAAAATATGAGTCTTTACTACTAACTGGGTGAGTGCTTTCAAATAAAAGTTCTTATATGCGACCCAAGGCAACGGTCTTGCCGCCGTGGATACTCCAGTTCCCGTGAGCTCATCGAAGTTAAGCGCTGTCGGGCGTGGTCGGCACTTGGATGGGTGACCATCCAGGCCGCCATGCGCTGTTGCCATTTTTCGGTGTGCATTCAGCCTCGTTGTGCCAATTGAGGAGCTACTCGACCGAATAGTAGCGACTTCCGTCAAGAATACCATCATAACGGCCGGGACAGCGCTGTGCTGACCCCACGCCCCCTCCTATCCGCATCATCCACTGAGGATGATACGGCGGTCGGATGGTCTCGGTAGGCCACTCGTGGCCTGAAGTCGGAGTGCTTTTAATATGTGACTCAAATTTTACAACAATATACAACTGACGTCTACTTGGTGGAAATAAAAATACACTGAAAATCTCATACAGACAATACATAAACTTCTGGATACTGTCCTAAAAAACCACAAAATATAACACACACACATTCGTGCTAATCAGCTTCGTAACAGTAATCCAACCAGCGGATTTTTAAAAGGAAGTAGTAACTGCTGGTCTTCATGCAGTCACACAGTTTGCTATACTCGCTGGAACGCCAGTGGTTCAACAAAACGAAGGCACCAGAAACACTTACACCTTCGATGGAGAGCGTTGTCCGAGATGGTCTCCAGGGATGGGTCTCTCCGGGGAAACAGGCACCAAGGCAATGCAACGAACAGCGCCCGGAGTTGACATCAGGCAGGTCCACCACAAACTCGCAGCCGTCTTACGAGGCACGACCGACGTGCCGCTATTGGCCGAGCACGCGTGTTTTCCTCTTTCGTTCACTCAAGTATGTCCTTCGGTCCCGCAGCGAGACCAATACCAACTGCGGCGAGCGCGAAACACCCGCGAGATTACAACTGGGGCAAGGATCCTAGTACAGCCGGGTAATCGATAGTGTCGTGCCAAAGATCTGGTGTCCAGAAAAGGCGCACCACGGCTCAATCAGGAATTCGGTAAAATATTAAATCTCCGACATCGCTGCAGCCGGAAAAAGATCTTCCAAAAACGAGACCAACGACGACTGAAGGGAATCGTTCAACGTGACAGAAGTGCAACCCTTCCGCAAATTGCTGCAGATCTCAGCGCGATCAACAAATGTGAGCGCGCGAACCATTCAAATGGCTCTGAGCGCTATGCGACTTTACTTCTGCGGTCATCAGTCGCCTAGAACTTAGAACTAATTAAACCTAACTAACTTACGGACATCACACACATTCATGCCCGAGGCAGGATTCGAACCAGCGACAGTCGCTCGGTTCCAGACAGTAGCGCCTAGAACCGCACGGCCACTCCGGCCGGCTGCGAACCATTCAATGAAACACCATCAATGTAGGTTTTCGGAGCCGAAGGCCCACTCGTGTACCCTTGATGACTGCACGACACAAAGCTAAACGCCTCGTCTGGATCCGTCAACACCTACATTGGACGGTTGATGACTGAAAGCATGTTGCCTGGTCGGACGAGTCTTGTTTCAGACTGTATCGAGAGGATGGACTTATACGGTATGGAGACAACCTCATGAATCCAAGGACCCTGAATGTCAGCAGAGAATTGTTCGAGATCGTAGGGGCCCTGTAGTGGTGTGGGGTGTGTGCAGCTGGAGTGGTTCTGGACCGCTGATACGTCTAGATATGACTCTAACAGGTGGCACATACGTAAGCCTGCTGTCTGATCACCTGCATCCATTCATGTCCATTGTGCATTCCGGCGGACTTGGGAAATTCCAGCAGGATAATGTGACACCTCGCACGTCCAGAATTGCTACACAGTAGCTTCAGGACCAGTCTTCTGAGTTTAAAATCTTACTCCCGAGACGTTATTGAGCATATCTGGAATGCCTTGCAATGTGCCATTTGGAAGAGATCTCCACCCCCTCGTACTCTTATAGATTTATGGACAGCCCTGCAGGATTCATGTTGTCAGTTCGCTCCAGCACTGCTTCAGATACTAGTCGAAGTCCGTGCCACGTCGTGTCGCGGCACTTATGCGTGCTCGCGTGATTCCTACACGATATCAGTCATGTGTGCCAGTTTCTTTGCCTCTTCAGTGTAGCTGGCGCTGCACAAAGTGCGTTCATTTCTCAACACCAGTACCTGCACACACTAGCAAACTAGCGACGTAAGAGCAAGCTGCTGGAGGATGTAATTTGATTAGTTAGTAACTAGTTTGTTTTTCTTTTCAGGTAAATCCGTCACACGTGCGCATCCATTAAGGCAGCCTGCCAGTCAAGTGGTCTTCCGGGCCGGTGAGCAGTCTTTATCAGTCACGCACATCTTACAGCGGCAACCAACGCGGACGACGTGTACGTCTTCATTATAATTATTCATAAGTCACCTCCGTGACAGGAGATGCAGAAGAGCCTACGACTCAATTTGAAGATCAGGAGAAACGGTCGAGCTACAACCGGTCTTCAGAATTCTCGACAGCCGCGTGTGGGTCCCACATGCGTCAGGGCGACAACCTGCCGTTGCGGCTGTCCTCTGCAATCTGCGCCTCTTATCTCGTCTGCAGAAGCGTGGGAACGACTAGGCGTGCGTCTCTCTTTGTACCCTGCCCTATCTTCCTTCCCCTCTCTTTGCCACCTGCACGGTAAATAACAGCAACATGAATGAGCGTTCCGTGCCGCCGTGCCTCGTAAATGCAATACTCGCCAGCTTTGTGTCCGCAGCCATTGTCGCCATGTCGCAGCGGAAGCCATGACGACAAAGAGACTGAGTGCGCTACTGGAAAACGCTTTTCTCAGAGTGGCGAGAACGCCGGTGAGGTTAGAGTTGTCGTTACGCCAGATTTCCTTCGAGTTAAGAGCGCTTCGCTTCACTTTGCTTCATATTTCTTTCTTCTCACTCCATCTCGTTCCTCACTTCCTCTTTCCTTCCCCATTTACCTAAGCAACTGAATTTCCATATCTGATGTCCATTTAGCATTCATAGTTACTGAACAGGCAGTAAAATGTATTGTGGGCCTATCATCGCATTGTCAATGCGTAAAACTGCCATCGTTTCGGCCACTATTGCAAGTGGCCCTTCTCAAGGTATCCACTTGTAATAGTGGCTTCACACACTGATAATGCGATCTCAGACACAAAAGAATTTTACTGGCTGTGACAATGGCCGCGGAAGTGTAGGCTTACATTTATTATTGATGTTTGTGATTACTTCTGTCTTTTCAGAACATCTGTAATCTTCTTTGCTCGAGTTACTTCTCTCAGGACATTAATGTCCTACATTCCAGGTTGAAAATCCTCTTTCATTATCATCCAGTTTTCGTTGCAAAAGTGAATTCTGAATCGGTGACCTTTTATAAACGCTTGTTTAAATAAAAAAGCGACAAATTAAGTTTTTTGTCCTTTCGTATTTTACGCTTCACGCAAACACTATGTTCATCTTACAAGGAGCCCCGAGAATGTTTTAATTTTTTATGTTTGTGTTGTTGTAAGTTCAGAAATCGAGAAAATTTACTTTGAGGCTTTCCAGTTGTTTTTATTAGTGTAAAGTGAGGTCGATTTTCTCGACGGCAGTGTGGCTTCGTGGCAAAATCCTCGCCTACCACGTAGAGGCCTTGTGTTTGATTCTCAGCGATAACAAATTTTTAAACAAAGGTGCATGTGCGACTGACATTCCCATGAAGCATGCAATACGCAGTGTGTCTCGTTTTGGCCACTACTGTTTTCGGTTACAAATTAAGTTTCTTTTATCCTTGCGTATTTTATGCATTACGCAAAAGTTCATGGAGCTTGCACCTTTGTTTAGAAGTTTACTGCAGTCGGGAATCGAACCCAGGTCGTTCATGTAGTAAGCGAGCATTCTGCCACAAAAACCACGGCGTCCATCAGAAATGCAATCTTCCTTTAGGTGTTAAAAGTCGAGCGGAAAAACTTCAGAGTCGAATTTATTAAAAATTTTTGAGAGTTGTGTGGGAATTCTTCGGTGGATTGATATTTCAGCTCTAAACTTCACGCACCATAAATATTAAAAAATACAAGAATACAATCGCCGTATGGCTTCCCGTTCAGCGCCATTTCTCAGCGGTTTGAGCAGGGCCTTTGTATGTAGAATCTTACACCACTACTGTGCAATAATAGTAATAACAATAACAACAATAACAATAACAATAACAATAATAATAATAATAATAACTGTTATTACTATTGCTACGGTTTTAATGGTAGCGAGAGGGATGGTGCAGTGATTAAGACACTGGACGTTTTTTAGTGGGTGCCATCCACATGTAGATTTTCTGTGGTTTTCCTGAATCTTTCAGGTATTGACACACTCCCTTTGAAAACAGCGTGGCGAATTTGCTGCCCTTTCCTTGCCAGTCCAACCGCGTGCTTTGTCTGTAATGCCCTCGTCGTCAAGCGGATGTTAAACTCTAATCTTCATTCCTACTTTTTGCTGTGGTATTGTGTCCTGTCACGGTCAGCACGTTGTAAGTTTTCAACCTGTCTAAGCTACGTCTACGTTTATATATACACCTCCGGCGTTTCAGAAGAGAGCTACGTGAACACTGCAAGACATATAGAAAAGAAACATATGGCACGAGATGGGGCATCTCTCCAAGTTTCGGTTCGTAACATTTGTCATGGTGTGCTTGCTTTAGAGGTCAGGCATGTCAGAACATGTAGACAAATCGTCCACTCAGCGCTGTCGCATCAAACTAATTCGTGCGTGCAGATAGCGCACTGAACACATTTCCAAAGGAAGGTTCCTGTTCGCCTTTCCCAGTCAATAAGTGTTCGCGACCTCATTGGTAATGTGACGTTTGCCGAGCCATTAATGATGCCCATATTTACCATGTGTAATGTGAGTTAAAACTGATACCAGACTATTTCCTGTGTGTTTTAGCGTTTTTCTTTACAGTTTTCTTCTGTAATACTGCTGGTACTTATGAATAACCTTATCTTATTCATGCCATAGACTTCCCTCAACTTACTTGTCTATACTGCTCCCTAGTTCTGCTGTACCTCATATATCGCACATATGACACGATGGTCAACACTCGGCTCCCGAAATGTAGCAGCCTGATTATGTTTACTACATTGAAGAGTCAAAGAAACTGGTGCAGCTGCCTAATATCATGTTCGGCCCCCGCGAGTACGCTGAAGTGCCGCAACACAACGTGGCATGGACTCCACTAACGTGAAGTAATGCTGGAAGGAACTGACACCATGAATCCTGCAAAGCTGTCCATAAATCCGTAAGAGCAACAGAATGTTGCAAGGCGTCCCATATATGCTCAATAATGTTCATGTCTGGGGAGTTTGGTGGCCCACATCGGTGATCCTTCATTGAAAGGTTCGCACGCTGACACTTGTTGATGACCCAGCACGGAAATCTGGAGCAATTTGCGGAACTGTTGCACTTCTGTAACGTTGAACGATTCTCTTCAGTTGTCGTTGGTCCCGTTCTTGCAGGATCTTTTTCCGTTCGCAGAGATGCCAAAGATTTGTTGCTTTACTGGATTCCTGATATTCGCGGTACGCTCATGAAATAGTCATATAGGAAAATCCCAACTTCACCGCTACTAGGAGATGCTATATCGCTCGCTCGTGCGCCTGCTGTAACACCACGTTCAAACTCACTTAAATCTTGATAACCTGCCATTGTTGCATCAGTAACCGATCTAACAACTGTGCCAGACACTTGCTGTCTTACATAGGCATTTGCCGACCGCAGCGCCGTATTCTGCCCGTCCACATATCTCTGTATTTGAATACGCATGCCTATACCAGTTGCTTTGGCGCTTCAGTGTATATCGGTTTGTCGCCGATAATACCTACTACATCCCTCATTAAACATATATAAAATATGTATATTTCCAACATAATAACAAGGCCCTTAAACTCTATTTCCGATTACTTTCTGTGGTATGTGTGGAATGGTTGAAACACGAAATTTCAGCAGTGGCTGAATTGAAATTCTTTTCAGGTGAGCCAGATTTAAGGCGTGCTGGAAAGTAATCCCTCCGAATTTTTTATTCTATTCTCAATATCGGTAGAGGTATTACATGTCATACTTCAAACTAATCGCGAACAGCTGTAGCCCGGTGACATGGCATATTGTCATCCATAAAAATTCCTATGTTTTCAGGAATGATGTCCATGAATGGCAACATATAGACTCCAAATAACCGAACATAATCATGACCCAATGCATTCCATGTAAACACAGCCCAAACCACTATGGAGCCTCCACCAACTTGCACAGTGCTTTGTTGACAAATTGGTCCAAGGGCTTCGTGGGGTCCGCGCCACACCCGAATCCTACAATCAGCTCTTACCACCTGAAATCGAGATTCATCTGACCAGCACTATGGTCCAGTTGGTGCGGTCACCAGCCCAGGAGAGCCGCTTCAGGAGATGTCGTACTGTCGGCAAAGGCAGTCGCGTTGGTCGTCTGCTGCCACAGCCCATTAACGCCAAATATCGCCTCACTATCCTAGCGTTTACGTTCGTCGTACGTACCACATTGATATCCGCGGTTTTTTTTCGCAGTGTTGCTTGTCTGTTAGCACTGACACCTCTTCGCAAACGCCGCTGCTCTCACTCGTTAAGTGAAACCCGTAGGCTACTGCGTTGTCCGTGGTGAGAGGTAACGCCCGAGATTGGGGATCCGTAGCATACTCTTGACGCTGTGAGTTACAGAATACTGAATTCCATAACGATTTATGAAATGGAATGCCTCATGCACCTAGCTCTAACATTCTGCATTCAAAGTCTCTTAATTCCGGCTGTGCTGCTATAATCGCGTCGGAAATCTTTTTACATGAATCGCTTGAGTACAAATGACAACTCCGCCAATGCATTGTCTTTTTGTACCTTGTGTACGCGATACTACCCTCATCTGTATAAGTACATGTCGCTTTCCCATGACTTTTGTCACCTCAGTTTATACCATTTAAAGTACCTTGAAAACTATATATCGCTGTACGACACAGTTATAAATGAGGGGATATAAAGTTAAGATGCTAGAAAAAATATGTTTTGCTTAAAATGGCGAGCAGTAAAACATCAACATCAAGCAGGACTTTTTAATTTATCACTTCTTTGCTACTAACTCTATTCACTACTCACTTTCCGTACTGTATACACATACAGGGTGTTTCAAAAATGACTGGTATATTTGAAACAGCAATAAAAACTAAACGAGCAGCGATAGAAATACACCGTTTGTTGCAATATGCTTGGGACAACAGTACATTTTCAGGCGGACAAAGTTTCGAAATTACAGTAGTTACAATTTTCAACAACAGATGGCGCTGCAAGTGATGTGAAAGATATAGAAGACAACGCAGTCTGTGGGTGCGCCATTCTGTACGTCGTCTTTCTGCTGTAAGCGTGTGCTGTTCACAACGTGCAAGTGTGCTGTGGACAACATGTTTTATTCCTTAGAACAGAGGATTTTTCTGGTGTTGAAATTCCACCGCCTAGAACACAGTGTTGTTGCAACAAAACGAAGTTTTCAACGAAGGTTTAATGTAACCAAAGGACCGAAAAGCGATACAATAAAGGATCTGTTGGAAAAATTTCAACGGACTGGGCACGTGATGGATGAACGTGCTGGAAAGGTAGGGCGACCGCGTACGGCAACCACAGAGGGCAACGCGCAGCTAGTGCAGCAGGTGATCCAACAGCGGCCTCGGGTTTCCGTTCGCCGTGTTGCAGCTGCGGTCCAAATGACGCCAACGTCCACGTATCGTCTCATGCGCCAGAGTTTACACCTCTATCCATACAAAATTCAAACGCGGTAACCCCTCAGCGCCGCTACCATTGCTGCACGAGAGACATTCGCTAACGATACAGTGAACAGGATTGATGACGGCGATATGCATGTGGGCAGCATTTGGTTTACTGACGAAGCTCATTTTTACCTGGACGGCTTCGTCAATAAACAGAACTGGCGCATATGGGGAACCGAAAAGCCCCATGTTGCAGTCCCATCGTCCCTGCATCCTCAAAAAGTACTGGTCTGGGCCGCCATTTCTTCCAAAGGAATCATTGGCCCATTTTTCAGATCCGAAGCGATTACTGCATCACGCTATCTGGACATTCTTCGTGAATTTGTGGTGGTACAAACTGCCGTAGACGACACTGCGAACACCTCGTGGTTTATGCAAGATGGTGCCCGGCCACATCGCACGGCCGACGTCTTTAATTCCCTGAATGAATATTTCGATGATCGTGTGATTGCTTTGGGCTATCCTAAACATACAGGAGGCGGCGTGGATTGGCCTCCCTATTCGCCAGACATGAACCCCTATGACCTCTTTCTGTGGGGACACTTGAAAGACCAGGTGTACCGCCAGAATCCAGAAACAATTGAACAGCTGAAGCAGTACATCTCATCTGCATGTGAAGCCGTTCCGCCATACACGTTGTCAAAGGTTTCGGGTAATTTCATTCAGAGACTACGCCATATTATTGCTACGCATGGTGGATGTGTGGAAAATATCGTACTATAGAGTTTCCCAGACCGCAGCGCCATCTGTTATTGACAATTGTAACTACTGTAATTTCGAAAGTTTGCCTGCCTGAAAATGTACTGTTGTCCCAAGCATATTGCAACAAACGGTGTATTTCTATCGCTGCTCGTTTGGTTTGTATTGCCGTTTCAAATATACCGGGCATTTTTGAAACACCCTGTATGTCAGTGAATGTACTTCCAAAATTATACCATTGTACGACACATAATTCAGAAGATATGACGTAATAAACGCTTACATGGTCAAAAAAGTAGCTTTTGTTTAAAATGGAGCGCAAATTCTCAGGCTATGTACATCCTGTGTCATAATGAGAGCACTTATCTACTTCCAACAAACTTTAAGCCCAATTTCAGCTCCCCTGTCTAAACTTTTTCTCTTTTCCATGCGTAAAGGCAAATGTTTAATACAATAAATCCTTTTAAACAGAAATTCAAAATAGCTTTACATGTCGCAGATTAATTCTTTAAAGAATCGATGGTTTACTGGTATTAAATGAACGCGGCAGACTGTATCTTGCAGTGCAGACTTTTAGGTGGGAGTAAAATGCATTGAATGCACTGTTTCCTTGGAAGTATACACTGTTTATCGTAGACTGGACCATCATAGGGCAGATAAGCGATACCCGTTCTTTCCCTTTCTTTGTGTCCATTTCTGCCACAGGTATTACTGATCTTGACAGAAACCAGATACAACAGCATTTGTTTGTAACGACCGAATGTTGATAGTCCGAGGTGTGGAGGCGTAGGTCGGAAATCCGCGTGCGCGCCCGCCTTAGAGTGTGTGTGTGTGTGTGTGTGTGTGTGTGTGTGTGTGTGTGTGTGTGTGTGGATCTTTACGCACCTTGGCGAAGGAATGCAACTTTTCAACCCCGCCACTGAAATCTAAGTGATCACGTATTAATTGGTCGATAAAATAGTCAGACCATTTTATTGGACTTATTATGTCGTCTTGTTGATATTCGGAACAACTATTGTTCACAGACATTTGTATTCATAAGCATATGAGAACCATAATTGGCAACTGCATTACGTAGGGTCTCCTATCATGCACATAGAGTATAAATATCTATGGAGTGAGCATAGCCTAGTGCGCATGTTCTCAGCATCATACCGGGCTAGTCACGTGGTAATGGGACGTCGCTGCTTGTCTGTGATTTGTGGTAACAGCGAAACTTTAATATTACACGTATTCACCTGTTTTTACATACGGTTCTACACGTTTTAGTATTAATAACATCCATGGTGCAGTATTGTTGTTGCTACGGATGTAAAGAGAATCACGCGAATAGAGGACCAGTTACTTTTCATAGGTACTTCCAGCGAATCTCTAATACTGAATATCATATTGATGTTTATATGTTTAAAAATACCGAGATGCGATATTGTGATGTATTATAGAGCAAATTTCTACGATTTTTTTGCCGCTGTGTTTACGAGTGAAATGCTACATAAATTTGTAAGTGCATTTAAGCTGCCAGTCAGTGTTCACGTATTCGGGCTACGTTCATCTACAGATAAAATTTATAAGACAGTATGATTAATTTCCTGCAGTTTATTCAGGTCCTCAAACCACTGTGTGTATCTAAGTACTTCTGCGTGAGACAGTTTCCTACGTTATGTAATTTTTGTAGTCTAGGTTGCCGAAAGATGAACAGAGTGTCAAAATATGGCTCCACAAAATAAAAAGAAAGAATTTCGCCCCTACAAAAATATTCTAAAGTGTGCTCTAAACAATTCGCTGAAGAATAGGGCTATGATATTGTGGCGAAAAAGCACAATACCCTTGCTCTTCATAGCTTTAAAACTACTTCAGTTCCAGATGTCTGTAAAACGCATGTACAAATTTTCTGAAGTAATAACACTCAAAATACGCTAAGCGCTATGCAGACTAACATCCACCGTCCCAATACCACGTGACTTGAGCAGCAGCAGATGTTGCGGACAGATTTCTCGTTCTGCGCACCCGAATGCTCAGTCCATAAATATTTTACTCTATGGTCATACAGTGAGGCTAAAAGTAGACGTTATAATCTGAATCATCTCAGATGAAGGAACTGATAATTTTGCAGTTTTGTCCCTTTAATTTAGAAACTAACGAACAATCTCACATGTGAAGGCGAGATGAAATGACTTTTCTGCTTCGTATATTCATTTGATTAACTTATCGTGATATTTTATACTGCTTATTGGGACATTTAACGATTAATGCTAGTAATGATATAATAATGATGATAAGGGATTAAAAAAACAGCCAGTTTATTCCATACAGCTACCAAGTTTAACCATAGTTGTGACCTAGTTACAGCTCAAGCAAATTAAAGTGGTTGCAAATACACAAGAAATAACAATTATGGCTGTACTCCAACAACGTTATTGAATAATGCGAGTACCAGTGTTCATACCTAGGTGCTGTTAGAGTGTGGCGCCTGTGGTGAAGACAATAACGTTGACGCTTGATTGACGACTGTTATACTGTCCGAATCATTAAAAGAAGTACAGAACTGTAAAGGAGAAGTGGGAGTACGGAAGTGAGGACAGGAGGTACTGCTACTTGTATGATATGATGCTTCCGGATGCCGTAAATAGTCGTTATAAACTCGCGGACCCATTGTGTATCATTGAGCCAAGCGTGACGTAATAAAATCCACGAACTATTCTCTCTCTCGCATGTCTCGCATCTTGCTTACGGTTTATATCAGCGTCCTGTGACAAAATGACCGTGGACAAAACTTCCTTTAAGTGCATGAGTGCAATTTAGAACTCTTAAGACCAATCGAAATCAATGCAAGTCTAATCGCTGATAATTTGTCCGTTCTTCAGAGTTGTCTTTCAGAGACTGCCTGTTTTACCCCACATTTCTCCTTACCTTAATGGAATACACTGTAGCGTTACGAGACACCACCACTTACATTTATTTTACAAAACCACGACCGCATGCTTTATCTTGAAGATGAGAAACTAAATAAGAAGTGCCGATTATAGTTAGCTCCTCTTTCTGGAGCAGTATCCCGAGCGCAAGACGACCGTAATTGCCCATTGCATTACGGAGATATTTTAGACTGAGGAAGAAGTGGTCGCGACCTTCGTCCAGTATCCTAGCTACATGTGCACTCAAATGGCTCTAAGCACTACGAGACTTAACACCTGAGGTCATCAGTCCCGTAGACTTAAAACTACTTAAACCTAACTAACCTAAGGACATCACACACATCCATTCCCGAGGCAGAGATTCGAACCAGCGACCATAGCAGCAGCGCCGTTCCCGGCCGTAGCGCCTAGAATCGCTCCGTCACAGCGGCCGGCTACATCTGCACTCTGCAAGCTATTGTGAATTGCATGTCATTACCATGCATCACGTAAAAGGGTTTCTTCCAGCTCCGCTAGTGTATGGAGCGCGTGAGGAATGTTGAAATTATTGGGCACGCGTTGTAATTAATCTAATACTGTCTCGGAAGTCCTTGCAGCTGCGATACGCATTGTGGGTCAAACAAACATGTTGCCATTTGTCCTACCATTCTTTGTATACTTTCAATATTCCCAGTTGGCCTTGTTAGGTATGTTTCCCACACATTTGATCAGTGTTCTATAACTGGAACTGCGTGACCGCTACGGTCGCAGGTTCCAATCGTGCCTCGGGAATGGATGTGTGTGATGTCCTTAGGTTAGTTAGGTTTAAGTACTTCTAAGTTCTAGGGGACTGATGACCTCAGATGTTAAGTCCCATGGTGCTCAGGGCAATGTGAACCATTTGAGAAGCAAAATTATACACACTGCATTTTCCTAGTAGCCTAACAAAGAAACAAAGTATGTACGATTGATCCTTTCGATAACCTCGCAAATTGTTACACCCGGCTATTTGTATATGTTGATTGATTCTAGTTATGACTCATTGACACGGTAATCATAGAATATTATTTTTCAGCGTTTAGAGACGCACACTATTTTACATTTCCTGGAATCTGGATGCATCAGTCATGTTTGCACTGATATAATTGAGTTATACCTTTGTCTGGACCATGTATTTTATTAATCCCCTAACCCGTTTCGGCCACTGATCAAAATATCATGAAATAGACTGATCGCAGTTTGCAATTACCATCTGTGACGAAACAGAGAATAGAAATTAATAATATATTGGTGATCAATACAACATGTATTTATATTTCATATGTCAGTAGGCTTAAAGTAAGTTCTCGGTCTTTGAACCACTTAAAAATCCTGTCAATATTTATATGATTTATCAAGTACAGTATAGATACCTGCATCATCTGCAAGATTCTGAGGCCGCTACTAATATTTATACTGTGTGCCTGCTCATGAAAATAATATATGGACAACATGGACTGCATTACACTTCCCTGGTGCATGTTTGAAATCGCCTCTTTCTGTCGATTAATCCTCATCGAAGAAAATATCCTACGTCCTCTCTATCGAGAAATCCTAAATACAGTCACAAATTGCTCCCCGTTCGGTCGTACTTTCGTCAGTAAGCGTTGATGCCGATGATTTGGTTGGGATACTGCCTGTTCACGTGCGCGTGGAAATTAGATGTTGGTATATTTTGGATCATATTATACGGATTTTATTAAAGGAAAGTATACTAATGTGTTTAAAAATCGCAATATTGAAAAAATGTACATAATCTGATTGTGAAAATTCGTTATGTTTCGAACCCTCTACGTGCTGAATTACATCCAGATAGCATGGCGAGAAGTAGGAGACGTCTTCAGTGTATTCCTGGAGGATTTTCTCCCGCGCCCTTATAATGCTACTCTTCAAAGATTTTGAATATGGCTGTGTTTCAGCAACTGTGCCTGCAAGAGCTGCAATGGATTGAGAATGACTGCCAACCAGTTGCAAAATAGAGATCTATTAACCCTTGGTCATGGTTTCGAAAGTATTAAAACTGTCTTCTTCAGAAGATAATGTACGTAGACTCACTTTATTTACATCCATTGTGGGAGTCGTTGATTCTTTCTAGTACATGTACGTATCATCCACTTAATCACCATTTAAAATACGTGAGATAGTACATTTAAATCGTATATTTTTATGATGATTAAGTGGATGACACGTACAAGTGCTACACAGAGTGAACGACTTCCACACTGGATACAGATGTTGTGATTTAACTTACAGTTCCTTCTGAAGAAGCCGTGGTCTCGGTTTAATAAGCTTGTATTTTGCAACTAGTTGGCTGTTACTCCCAATCCATTGAAACTCTTCAAAGAATCAACAGTAGTTTCTAAACAAACGACTGTAACCAGTACATATTTGAAGGTAACACGCTACGTGAACGAACAGGTAATGAAAGCTACGCTCCTGTTGTTTTTTGAAGTAGGCATCCGCATTCTTGGGCACTTGTGACAGAGAATCATCCTGCTGGAATGACACATGAGTTTGCCTTAAGAAGGGATAGTATCTTGTCGATCTGAGGCTGAGTTTCTGCGCTTGTGCACCACTCGTTCAGTAGCAGTACTCGTTCAGTAGAAACAGGTCCACACTCAGCGTAGCATCAAGCCAACCAATAGTGTCTGCAGGACTGCGAAGTTCGATAGGTTATGCGGCCCAGTTGGTGAGTATTTCTTGCTGTGGGCGCATATTGTGGTCAAGTAACAGCTCATTCCTGGATACGGCCTTCTCTATCCGCAGTTTACACTCTTTGTTAGTAGCAAGCCTTCCCCTCACGGGTATGTCAAAGATTAAAACAATGGTGAGTACCAGCCTTCGTAGCAGAGATCGCTAAAGCAGTATTGTGTGGTAGCGTTCGTCTTGGAGATACCCAATTCGAGTCCTGGAGGCGGAAGAAATTTTCGCCACCAGTATTTGATTAGCAAGGGAGAAGTGATGGTGTTAAGTTCCTGATCACCTGTCATGTTCGCCGGTTAAATTCCAAACTTTGTCGTAGTGTCTCATGCAGTGAGGGCATGTGCCACCGTTGATGATGATCCGTCTTTCGGATGGAGACATTAAGCTTGGCACCCCCCCTTGATTCCATGCGCGAGGAATGGTGCTATACGAGAGGAATAGGCTCTTTACCGGAACCTGGTTTCACAGTCTACGTTTTCCTTAGCATCGTGCAACACAAACTTGATATCAAACTATGAACACATCCATTACAATCATTTACCCTCAACAGATACACTTCACACACAACTATCATACGTCGACGGAAAATCAGTGATTATGCGGTTAGGTGGCCTAACTTACCCTTCCATGACTTCGAGCCGCCAATGCAATACGACATTTTCTTTTTTTTTTTTTTTTCGTAGTGTGGCGCAGGAAACGGCGGGAGTGGAAAGTGGCTGAGGAGTTCTGTTGGCATAAATCCTTAACAAGTGTTACGTATATTTCATAATAAAACTCAGCAAATCTGACCTCATACATAGGACTATCATAAGGTAATAAACCAGCACTCAGTTCACAAATACCGGCTTAATACCTAGTACACTGCAACATACAATAAATCTCCAGCGCCTCTGAATATCTTCAGCTTTGCAATAAGAGGGCGGAAAACAATATACCATAAATAATAGAGCAACTGTAAAGTATGTCAGGAACAACCATAAGAATCAAATCTTAACCCAGAACACAATTTTCCAAAATACATCCCATCAAAAACAAACATCCCAAACTAAAACAATTAATTAACAGAAAAAGAGATTAGGCTCTACAGCGGCGTTCACGTTTTGACAATGTAATATCCTGTACAATTTAAGCAGACGTTTAAGTCGAAAGCATATGAAAAATTGAATCTTCTTACATATTTCTTATCCCTGAAGCCTATACGTTATGCCTGCAAAAAGATTTTGTGATTGTGAAATAATTTTGAAGTTACAGAGTGTTAACAGAACCGTTTGCGACCGAGATATAAGCAGCTGAAAAAGACGCTCGATGAATTAGTTCAAGGAAAGATTCGACCAGTACAAGAAATTCTGTACAATGAAGATTTGCATAAAAACAGCAGCGTTGCCAATACACAAAATGACGACGAGAGTTTCAACACTTACGTAATGAAACTGATACCGAAAAGTCTTCATTTTGGGTGGGAAAAGCTGTTGAAACAGGAGCTTATGTAGCTGCAGGTATAATCAACGAAAGTTATTAACCTATTCTGAGACCATGACCGTGTTACGAATAATGAAAGAGACGAATAGCAAAAAGTTAGCGGCATTGTCTGACAGTGAATGCGTGGCCGACGCGGACCAAGGAATGTATTAGTTAGTTAAATGAGCCGAGATTGAAAAAATACAGCACCAAATTTATACAGCACGAAATTCAGAACCAGAACATATCCGAGGAAGAGGAAGAATGCCTCTATAATGCTGTGATCGCAGATTAATGATAAGTTTTGAAACAACTTTTTTTTGTTACTCCAAACTTTAAAGGCGTTTTTTTTTCTGGAAACTAGCATTTTCGACGCACAGAGCGCTCAAGAACGTAGACAGAATAACCAATTCATTCAAGTTTTTTTAAATGACAGAATTAAATTTGGGGGCCTTAGCGAGGCATTTTCATTAATCGAATTTTAAAAGGTTTGTTAAACATTTGAAATTAGCAAAATCCATCACGAATTTGACACGGTTTTGAAATATTCTCATTTTTCTTTTCGAGGTATTTTTCAAAACCCCATCGTGATCATTCCCAAATTCATTCTAATTTAAAATTTTCTATTTTTATTGTTTGAGCAATAGCCACGAGTCTATGCATCGCTTCGCAAAACCAGGATACGCCGCGAGGCGCATTCTTTGAGAAGGGGCCTGCCGAGGTGGCCGATCGGTTCAAGGTGCTACAGTCTGGAACCGCACTACCGCTACGGTAGCAGGTTCGAACCCTGCCTCATTCATGGATGTGTGTGCTGTTCTTAGGTTAGTTCGGTTTAAGTAGTTCTCAGAAGTTAAGTCCCATAGTGCTCAGAGCCATTTGAACCATTTTGAGAAGGGCTGCAGCCGCCGTTTTGAATTTGTTATGGCATAAAAAGATAGAAGATAGTCGAAGCATTTGAGATGTGGTGCTGCAGAAGTGTGCTGAAAGTTAAGTGCACTGATAAGGTAAGGAATGAGGAGGTTGTCCACAGAATCGGCAAGGAAAAGAACATGTGGAAAACATGGACAAAACGAAGGTGCAGGATGATAAGACATCTGTTAGTGCATCAGGGAATAGCTTTAGAGGGTGCTGTAGAGTGAAAAAAAACTAGAAAAGAAGACAGAGATTGGAATACATCCAGCAAATAATTGAGGACGTAGGTTGCAAGTGCTACTCTGAGGTGAATGGGTTGGCACATGTGAGGAATTCGTGGCGAGCCGCATCAAACCCATCACAAGACTGATGACCAAAAACACAAAACGAAAAATTTATTCTCTGTAGGCACACATGTCACTTTAATTTGTATTCTGTGACGATCCACTGGGGACAAAGGAACCCTTGCATCAAGCCAAGCAGCAACCAATACTGATGTAGCTTTGAGTGTATAGCCTGGACTCACCCTGTGTACCCACTATATCACTGTACAGTATAGGAGACATCATGAACAACGAACTATCGATGCGCGAGGTAGTAGTGTGTTTGCATGAGATGGGCAGAGAGACACTCAAGAAAACGTCTCATCAGACAGTGATGCCCCAATGGATCCTCCACTGGGAGTGTCGTTTTAGGCAAAAGATGGCTATCTGCCTTCGCTCTGCATGTCAGCAGCAATAACGCTTACTGGGTTTGTCTGAGAACAAGATGACTTAAGATTCAGCGGGACACAGCGGTTGCAGATTCTGAGAGATATACAGTCAAGTCACATAAATGTGACCACCGCCTATGTTTGACGGTAACCTGCAATAACCACTGATACACACAAGGTGGGAGCACTAGCAGTGGAGCATATGTAAAGCGTGCCTGATAATGCCGAAAAGAGTGCAGTCATTGCCGTAATGTGGAAACGCAACGATCTATCTCATGTCCAAATTAGCTCATAACATTGGCTTTCGAGCCAAGGGTGGATACATTTCAGAGACTGCTAAGTTTGTAACTTGCTCACGTGCCGCCTTGGTTAAAGTACACCGTGCGTGGCAGAATGACACTATCCAATACTGGCGCCGAGGCAACCGTGGTGCAACATAGATAATAGTCGTGGGTGACAGCTGCGGAGATGTGTAAGGGCGAACGCAAGAGCAACTTTCGAGCAATTGACCGCCCAGATGAACGAAGTGTCTCCTCAACGATGCTGCGGACGGGGCTCTGCAGAAGGCGGCTGGTTCATGTACCCAAGCTCTACTGTACATGGGCGCCGAAAACTGAAATTTACACGTCAGTGTTGCAACTGGACGTCAAAAAATGTTCAAATGTGTGTGAAATCTTATGGGACTTAACTGCTATGGTCATCAGTCCCTAAGCTTACACACTACTTAACCTAAATGATCCTAAGGATACACACACACACACACACACACACACACACACACACACACACACACACACATGCCCGAGGGAGGACTCGAACCTGCGCCGGGACCAGCCGCCCAGTCCATGACTGCAGCGCCCTAGACCTATCTGTTAATCCCGCGCGGCAACTGGCCGTCCACTGAGTGGCAATAGGTGGACTTTTCAGATGAATCACCTTCTATGCTCCATCGCAGAGATGCTCGTTGGCGTTTACAGACTGTAATGTGTGAATGTATAACGCCCTGCAACTCAGTGAGGGGGGCGGTGGGGGGGGGGGGCGGGGAGGGTTATGTTCTAGGGCATGTTTTCGTGGCTTTCTCTGGGTGATTTCGTCGGTCTGGAAGGCGCAGTGCATCAACACATGTATGAACCTGTCCTTGGGGGCCATGTCCACGCCTAACTGCAAGTGGTTCGTCCTCGCCACGATGGCATCTACCAGCAGGACAACGCAACGTGTCACACAGCTCCCAGTGTACGTGCGTCGTTCGAAGAGCACGAGGATGTGTGTACGCGGCAAAAAGGTTATGGGAAGCTTATGGATTGTGTTCATTAAAGAAGAACAAGGTGCCCGAGAACAACAAAGTGTTTGCATTTCAAGGAAGACGCTAAGCCGATGGCATTACTTCCGCTAGCAGAGGACTTCTGACCATTTTCGGGGTATATGTTTGTACTGGCCGCTTTACGTCTTTAGGTTGGTAGAAGTAAGGTTTAAGAAAAATGCATATGGGTCGTACCCGTCACATATTCGTACATGCAAATATTTCCTTTGATTCCTTATGATACGTAATTCCAAATATGTAAGCTTCTATTACTTACCATGGGTTGGTCAAAATTTGATTTCCTTCAGAATGCCTATTTTACCCTCCTTCACATAACTGCAATCAATTTAATTGTGATCAGAAATACATCAGTTTTGTAGCAATAAAGGGAAGCATATGGTATGGTATGGTATGGATCCTACCCGTGGTCTAGTGGTAGCGTCTTTGATTCATAATCAAAACGTCTTCGGTCCCGGGTTCGATCCACGCCACTGCCTAAATTTTGATAAATAATCAGCATTGGCGGCCGAAGACTTCCGGCATAAGAAGTCAGCCTCATTCTGCCAACGGCCTTGTCAAAGAGGGCGGAGGAGCGGAGGTTCAGGGCACTCTCTTGTCCTAGGGGTGAGAAATTGCCCCTAAAGGCGGAAGAATCAGCAATGGTCATCGACATGAGGATGCAGAAGGCAATGGGAACCACTGCATTAAAGCACGTAACGTGTATCCACAGGACTTGTGGCCTGCAGTTGAAGAAGTGTCATGAGGAACTCTCCATTGGCAAAAGATTCCGGAATAGTCCCCCATTCGGATCTCCGGGAGGGGACTGTAAAGGGGGAGGTTACCATGAGAAAAAGATTGAATAATCAACGAAAGGATAATGTTCTCCGAGTCGGGGCGTGGAATGTATGAAGCTTCTACATGATAAGGAAACTAGAAAATCAGAAAAAGGGAAATTCAAAGGCTCAATCTAGATATAGTAGGGGTCAGTGAAGTGAAGTGGAAGGAAGACAAGGATTTCTGGTCAGATGAGTATCGGGTAACATCAACAACAACAGAAAATGGTATAACAGGTGTAGGATTCGTTATGAATAGGGAGGTAGGGCAGAGGGTGTGTTACTGTGAACAGTTCAGTGACCGGGTTGTTCCAATCAGAATCGACAGCAGACCAACACCGACAACGATAGTTCAGGTATACATGCCGACGTCGCAAGCTGAAGATGAACAGATAGAGAAAGTGTATGAGGATATTGAAAGGGTAATGCAGTATGTAAGGGGGGACGAAAACCTAATAGTCATGGGCGACTTGAACGCAGTTGTAGAAGAAGGAGTAGAAGAAAAGGTTACAGGAGAATATGGGCTTGGGACAAGGAATGAAAGAGGAGAAAGACTAATTGAGTTCTGTAACAAGTTTCAGCTAGTAATAGCGAATACCCTGTTCAAGAATCACAAGAGGACGAGGTATACTTGGAAAAGGCCGGGAGATACGGGAAGATTTCAATTAGATTACATCATGGTCAGACAGAGATTCCGAAATCAGATACTGGATTGTAAGGCGTACCCAGGAGCAGATACAGACTCAGATCACAATATAGTAGTGATGAAGAGTAGACTGAAGTTACAGACATTAGTCAGGAAGAATCAATGAGCTAAGAAGTGGGATACGGAAGTTCTAAGGAATGACGAGATACGTTTGAAGTTCTCTAACGCTATAGATACAGCAATAAGGAATAGTGCAGTAGGCAACACAGTGGAAGAGGAATGGACGTCTCTAAAAAGGGCCATCACAGAAGTTGGGAAGGAAAACATGGGTACAAAGATGGTAGCTGCGAAGAAACCATGGGTAACAGAAGAAATACTTCAGTTGATTGATGAAAGGAGGAAGTACAAACATGTTCCGGGAAAATCAGGAATACAGAAATACAAGTCGCTGAGGAATGAAGTAAATAGGAAGTGCAGGGAAGCTAAGACGAAATGGCTGCAGGAAAAATGAGAAGACATCGAGAAACATATTATTGTTGGAAGGACAGACTCAGCATACAGGAAAGTCAAAACAACCTATGGTGACATTAAAAGCAACGGTGGTAACATTAAGAGTGCAACGGGAATTCCACTGTTAAATGCAGAGGAGAGAGCAGGTAGGTGGAAAGAATACATTGAAAGCCTCTATGAGGGTGAAGATTTGTCTGATGTGATAGAAGAAGAAACAGGAGTCGATTTAGGAGAGATAGGGGATCCATTATTAGAATCGGAATTTAAAAGAGCTTTGGAGGACTTCCGGTCAAATAAGGCAGAAGGGATAGATAACATTCCATCAGAATTTCTAAAATCATTTGGGGAAGTGGCAACAAAACTACTATTCACGTTGGTGTGTAGAATATATAAGTCTGGCGGCAAACAATCTGACTTTCGGAAAAGCATCATCCACACAATTCCGAAGACGGCAAGAAATGACAATTGCGAGAATTATCGCACAATCAGCTTAACAGCTCATGCATCGAAGCTGCTTACAAGAATAATATACAGAAGAATGGAAAAGAAAATTGAGAATGCGCTAGGTGACGATCAGTTTGGCTTTAGGAAAAGTAAAGGCACGAGAGAGGCAATTCTGACGTTACGGCTAATAATGGAAGCAAGGCTAAAGAAAAATCCAGACACGTTAATAGGATTTGTCGACCTGGAAAAAGCGTTCGACAATATAAAATGGTACAAGCTATTCGAGATTCTGAAAAAAGTAGGGATAAGCTATAGGGAGAGACGGGTCATATACAATATGTACAACTACCAAGAGGGAATAATAAGAGTGGACGATCAAGAACAAAGTGCTCGTATTAAGAAGGGTGTAAGACAAGGCTGTAGCCTTTCGCCCCTACTCTTCAATCTGTACACCGAGGAAGCAATGATGGAAATAAAAGAAAGGTTCAGGAGTGGAATTAAAATACAAGGTGAAAGGATATCAATGATACGATTCGCTGATGACATTGCTATCCTGAGTGAAAGTGAAGAAGAATTAAATGATCTGCTGAACGGAATGAACAGTCTAATGAGTACACAGTATGGTTTGAGAGTAAATCGGAGAAAGACGAAGGTAATGAGAAGTTGTAGAAATGAGAACATCGAGAAACTTAACATCAGGATTGATTGTCACAAAGTCAATGAAGTTAAGGAATTCTGCTACCTTGGCAGTAAAATAACCAATGACGGACGGAGCAAGGAGGACATCAAAAGCAGCCTCGCTATGGCAAAAAAGGCATTTCTGGCCAAGAGAAGTCTACTAATATCAAATACCGGCCTTAATTTGAGGAAGAAATTTCTGAGGATGTACTTCTGGAGTACAGCATTGTATGGTAGTGAAACATGGACTGTGGGAAAACCGGAACAGAAGAGAATCGAAGCATTTGAGATGTGGTGCTATAGACGAATGTTGAAAATTAGGTGGACTGATAAGGTAAGGAATGAGGAGGTTCTACGCAGAATGGGAGAGGAAAGGAATATGTGGAAAACACTGATAAGGAGAAGGGACAGGATGATAGGACATCTGCTAAGACATGAGGGAATGACTTCCATGGTACTAGAGGGAGCTGTAGAGGGCAAAAACTGTAGAGCAAGACATATTGGAATACCTCAAGCAAATAATTGAGGACGTAGGTTGCAAGTGTTACTCTGCGATGAAGAGGTTAGCACAGGAAAAGGAATTCGTGGCGGGCCGCATCAAGCGAGCCAGTAGACTGATGGAAAAAAATGCTATTTTACATTACTGCATTTTTCCGACAGTAGCCGTCCTTCCCCTACCTGCACTCAATTTATTTGTAGTCAGATATACATCAGTTTTGTAGCAATAGAAGTAATGATACTGCTTTTTACGTTCCTGCAGTTGTTGTACATTGTTCTTTTATTTTGTACTAATTGCAAAAATAACATGTAAATGCGCTTTTGACACACACACACACACACACACACAGACATTTTAATTTTGGATGAGACAATGGGCAACATCAGAAACAGCTCCAATGCCCCAGCTCCGTCCAAGGTCTTAGATATCTCCGCGCTTATCAGGTTAATGCTGTAACTTGAAATCGGTTCCAAAATTGTCTTTGCCCTGCTCCAAGACTACTGGAATATTTGGGTTAGAAAACGGAGTTCTGTAAAAACTGAAAACTTGCCCTTTGCATGTAAAGAACGACAGTGCCGGTAAACTTCTACGTAATGTTACTTAAAATCCCTCTTGATTGGAATTTGTTTTTTTATTCATATGACCGGTTTCGGTTCATTCAGAACTATCTTCGGATCTGATATTTCAGTTACAGGAGTAACCCGTCCAAATCCAGAAACTTTCACATGCTATGAACCGAAACCGGTCATATGAATAAATAAATATAAAAAATAAAAATAAATTTTGCAACCAAGACGGATTTTAAGTAACATTATAAAATCACTGATTTCTGTTATCCCATAAGACATTAAGTCTGTTTTTGCAAACTTCTGTGTTATTTGATACAGAAACAGCTGCGTAAAACTAAACGTACTCGGACAGTTCTCTCTTTACTTATTCTGATCATCACTAAACTGACACACTATATTTTTTGCGCAACGCAATCTGACTTTCATTAATCCCAAGAAAAGAATGGTCGTGACTAAGAATAACCTATGCCTTTCATGAATCACTTACGTCATAAAAATCTACTGCAATACAGCGAGTGCCAATACTGCCAACTAAATAAAAGATTCTAACTACTGGAGACACTAACTACTGATAGGCATAGTTAGGAAATGAAAGATTTTGATAGAGAACAAACAATGTATTTACCTCAATAGTGTTAAACATATGTATATAAATATATCAGTTCATGTCATCCAGTCTTACAGATTTCCTTTTTCTGACGGACACACGTTCAGATCGTCCACTCACAGTAACCTCTCAAAACTCTAGCATCTCTCTCCCCACATCCACCACTGCTGGCGGCTCACCTGCAACTGTCCAAGGCTACACTAGCGATTATTGCAACAATGAGTCCAACCAGCCACAGACTGCACGCAGCGCAGTCAGCGATTTTTGTACAAAGCACTACGTGCGTTACCAACATAAAAACCTAACCAGCCTACTTACAAAGCCATTCTGGTATTACGAATAGGGAATAAAATGCTTAAAAAAATAAGAATATTTATAATTAATCATCTCATAAAAACAGAATAAGTTAGCTTTTCAAAGTGGAAAACATAAAAACTACATAAACATATAACAGCTTTCAAAAATGCACTTAATGAAATTCTCTGCGAGATAATCACAATCATATGATTCAACAGCAAACATTTTTCGGGATCTAAAGCCTACTACTAACAGAGAAAAGCTAAGAAAGTTTCTACATTCCCACGCAATCACTTTCGTTCGAAAACTCTTGCGGAACGTTAGCCGCTTCTTCAAGAGAAAGTTCTGACACCATTTTCGAGCAGGTTTCACACGAGGTTCGAATGCCGAAAAGTACTAGCGCTTGCAAAAAAGATGAACTGCTGCCATGGGCTCCATTTATGGTCACTAAATGAGCGCGCCTAAAACCACCAATACAACAACTAAACGCGAAGGAAAATTGTTAGTGTCAAAACGTCCGCGGCGTTCGCGAAATTATGCTCTGCCATACCGCGTGTCGAACCCAGAGGTTACTGCCGCAGCCAGTGGGTTGTGTGTGTGTGTGTGTGTGTGTGAGCGCTTGCCGGCGTGAGGACCTCGTTACTGCCCCTGGACGTCGGCATGTGTTTGGTAAATTACGGTGGGCACCAACTCGGGCAAGAAATACGCTCAGAGCCCGCTGTCGGCGCAGACCATAAATACGGGGTTTTGCCCCGAGGAGGCCGGTCGAAAATTTTGTTTTTCGCAGTTGCGGTGTTGGGCGCGCGCCTCTTTCTAATTAGGATGTAGCCTCCATCTCTTTCTCCTGTAGAAGCCGCCGAATACATATTTTTTTATTTACGATCACCATACGATACTTACGTTCCACTGGGTTCCGCGAACCAATCCGTAATTGGCAACTTTGTGCGCACATCGAACTGGCACGTCTCGGCCTTTATCCTGTCCCCTGCGGGAAAGAAAGCCACAGAGTTTGTACCTCTCATTAATTACTCACGTCCTGACAAAGCAAGTAAAAAAATTAATAGTTTAGGTATGCGTTGCGGCGTCCTAGGCCGAAGTGAGACGGGGACTGTGCCCGCCGCTGTGACCGAGCGATTCTAGGCGCTACAGTCTGGAACCGCGTGACCGCTACGGTCGCAGGTTCGAATCCCGCCTCGGGCATGGATGTGTGTGATGTCCTTAGGTTAGTTAGGTTTAAGTAGTTCTAAGTTCTAGGGGACTGATGACTTCATAAGGTTAAGTCCCATAGTGCTCAGAGCCATTTGAACGGGGTCTGTGGTCCATCAACTTGCTTGACCTCTACTACACAGAGGAGGCCTGATCATCTCGGATGTTACCTCTCTCGGACACAATTTCTCCCACTGGTGTTGCGATATCCGCTCTCCCCCCCCCCCCCCCCCCCCCACCCCCGCCCCTCCATCTACCTCCTCCTCTATTCCACCTGTCTCCACTTCAACGAGCGTCAAAAAATGGCTTCACATTTTCTCTAAAGCATATCATTTATATTATTTTCGAAAGTAAAAATAACACTCCACAATTATTTTTTCTTGGACTAAGTTGATTCTTGACACGTGTCAGTGACAGTCGACATTTCTAACACACGTACTATTTTCCTATGTACTCCCCATCACCTTCAGTAGCCATACGGTAGCCTTGTGTAACAGCGTGTATTTCCTGTTGGAAAAAGCTCCTGTCCAGTGCTCATAACAAATTAACTGCGTGACTTACGGTATTGTCGTAATGCCCAAAGCAGTTCTAAATGCCCTAAACCTAGACATTTATAAAAAAAAGTACTTTTTAATGTGTTTACTGCTAGAAAGCAAATTCTCCAGTAGAAAAAAGAAATGTGGACGTTACATTTCAAATATGTTACGACCCGTGGCTCTACCCTTCATTCGATCCCTGCGAAACCCTACATTTCAGCAGAATAATGCACGACCGCATGTTGCAGGTCCTGTATGGGCCTTTCTGGATACAGAAAATGTTCGACTGCTGCCCTGGCCAGCACATTCTCCAGATCTTTCACCAATTGAAAACGTCTGGTCAATGGTGGCCAAGTAACTGTGGTATCGTGTTGAAGCTGCTTGGGCAGCTGTACCTGTACACACCATCCAAGCTCTGTTTGACTCAATGCCCTGGCGTATCAAGGCCGTTATTACGGCCAGAGGTGGTTGCTCTGGGTACTCATTTCTCAGGACCTATGCACCCAAATTGCGTGAAAATGTAATCACATGTTAGTTCTAGTATAATATATTTGTCCAATGAATACCCGTTTATCATCTGCATTTCGTCTTGGTGTAGCAACTTTAATGGCCAGTAGTGTATTAAATAACTGGCATGTGTTGCTTGATGATAAATGTATTCTTAAATGTTAAATTGTTTACAGTGAAGAAAGAAGAAAGCTTTATTGTCAGATGCAGTGGCATTTGAGACTCTTCTGCTCTTTTCCTTATCTTGTTCCGTCTGACTGCATTGCTATGCAGATACAATTGACCTGATTACAGATGTAAAAGTTACGTTTACAGTCCAATTTATTTCCACAAGTGACTCTCCCAGAACTCTCAAGCAGCGTTCTCAACTTGGGTACCGAACCGCTGAAGCAGCAGTATTGCAAAACATCTTTTCCCGTGCAGAATATCAGCTTAAAATATTTCTGTAAGTGCCCACTTATCAGCTAATCTTTAAAATGCATAAATGCCGGAGCATTTATGAATTTTAGGCATTTGTCCAGGCATTTATCGTTACCATTCTCCCCAACTTATAAACGGGCAGTCATTTTACAACACTATTACCACGTAGAGAATACTTACTTGGTCCATGTGCGTGGAAGTCTGACGGCGTCAGATGTGGGCTATAGGATGGACGAAATACTGTTGTCCAACCCAATTTGGCGTGCGTTCCTTATTGCTGAGTCTTAGGCGTGGTTCACACTGAGTCTATGCGATATGTCAGGCGACACGTTGGGATAATAAGGGTCGCGAGACGCAATGCTCATTTGCGCAACGCCCGCATTCCTACTGAGATGCTGCGAAATTCCATACGATGTGACTAGCCTCGTGCCAGGCAATAAGACAGCACAAATCATGTTCAGTAGCGATCATGAGCTCTTCTGACAGGGTTTTATTGTGACTTATTATTACACGGTGTAAAGTTCGGGAACCTGAAAAAGAACAACTCGTACAGTGATGTAAATATCAAACTTTGCTCAACTGGGATTTCTCCTGAGCTCTCCTAACACGAACAAAAATGTCTCAAATCCTACAGTTTGAGTCCATATCAGCTACACTGACAACGCAGAACACGAATTTTCTTCTTGCTATCTCACCCTACATAAGGCAAACGTCCCATCGCAATCCCCCGCCTCAGCACTAATTTAGTGGTAAGATGACTCAGTGGATAGTCCGTCAAAATCTGAACACAGATCAAGCACGAAAACAAGAAAAACGGGAAAAAAGTGCACTGAACAGTAAAAAAAGAAACAGTGAACAGTCCAAGCTCGAGATGTGCAATATCGAGCGAACTGTAAGAACCACGCCATTGTGGTTGTTTTTGGACTACAAAGCGGGAGATACGTCCAGTGATTGTCTGGTCGCTGTATTCTTAATTTTTTTCTGTGTAATGGTGAAACGTCCGTTTGCAACACTGAACTGTAAGGAAGGGACTCCAGGCGTTCTTACCTCCTATTTGTTCTGCACAAGTACCACATGTAAAGACTCCTGCATTCCGTTTTCAAAGTCTTGACTCTTGAATTCATTTGTTGTAACATAGTTATTATTTTTTTTTTTTTTTCTGTGAGAGGTCTGTGAAACGTATAGCCTGCTGTCACTACTTATCACATTTACTTGCGACGATAATACACTGAAGCGCCAAAGAAAGTGGCATTGGCATGTGTATTCAAATGCAGATATACATAAACAGGCAAAATACGGCGCTGCGGTGGGCAACGCCTATATAAAACGACACAGTTGTTAGATCGGTTACTGCTGCTACAATGGCAGGTTATCAAGAGTTAAGAGAGTTTGAAAGTAGTGTTATAGACGGCGCACTAGCGATGGAGTACAGCAACTCCGAGGTAGCGATGAAGTGGGGATTTTCCCGTACGGCCATCTCAGGAGTGTACCGTAAATATCAGAATGCGGTAAAACATCAAATCTCCGGCATAACTACAGCCGGAAAAATATCGTGCAAGAACGGGACCAATGACGACTGAAGAGAATCGTTCAACGCGACAGAAGTGCAACCCTTCCGCAAATTGCTGCAGATTTCAATGCTGGGCCATCAGCAAGTGTCAGCGTGCGAACCATTCAACGAAACATCATAGATATGGGCTTTCGGAGCCGAAGGCCCACTCGTGTACCCTTGATGACTGCACGGCACTAAACTCCATCCCTCGCCTGGGCCCGTTAACACCGACATTGGACGGTTGATGACTGGAAAATGTTGCCTGGTCGGACAAGTTTCGTTTCAAATTATATCGAGTGGATGGACGTGTACGGGTATTGAGAGAACCTCATGAATCCATGGATCCTGCATGTCAGCAATTGACTGTTCAAGCCGATGGAGGCTCTGTAATGGTGTGGAGCATGTGTAGCTGGAGTGATGTGGGACCCCTGATACGTCTAGATACGACCCTGAAACGTGACACGTACGTAACCATCCTGTCTTATCACTAACATCCATTCATGTCCATTCTGACGGACTTGGGCAATTCCAGCAGGGCAATGAGACACCCACACGTCCAGAATTGTTCCAGGAACACTCTTCTGAGTTCAAACACTTGCGCTCGCCACCAAATTCCCCAGACATGAACATTATTGAGCCTATCTGGGATGACGTGCAACGTGCTGTTCAGAAGAGACCTCCACCCCGTCGTGCTCTTACGGATTTAAGGACACACCTGCAGAATTTCATGGTGTCAATTCTTTCCAGCACTACTTCAGACATCAGTCAAGTCCTTGCCACGTCGTTTTGGGGCACTTCTGCGTCCTCGCGGGGACCCTAGACGATATAAGACAGGTGTACCAATTAGTTTGGCTCTTCAGTGTATATTCTTACTCGTGTCCCGTATTCTATAACCAGTACACAGTATGACAATTGCTAAGACTACAGGAGGGGAGTAAACACAACGACCTAACTGAAAGTTCATAATTTTGTGAAAAAAAAATTGGGGCACGAGGGAGATTTTAAGACAGATTTCCCAAAATGGTCCAAATGGCTCTGAGCATTATGGGACATCTGAGGTCATCAGTCCCCTAGCACCTTGAAATACTTAAACCGAACTAACCTGAGGACACCACACACATCCATGCCCGAGGCAGGATTCGAACCAGCGGTCGTGAGGTTCCAGACTGAAGCACCTAGAACCGCTTGGCCACACCGGCCGGCACAGATCTCCCGCTCTGTTGTCCAGCACCTGAACACACAACCACGACGCCGTGATTCTTGCAATTCGCTCAATGTTTCACATCCTGAGCTTGAACTGTTCATTGTTTCTATTTTGCTTCTTTTTTCACAGTTGAGGGCACCTTCTCCCTGTTTTCATGCTTGATCTGTGTTTATTTTTTGACGGTATATTCAATGGCCATTTTACCACTAAATCTAAGGGGGGTGCGATGAGGAGTTTGCCATGTCAGAACTTACTTATCACAGTAATGTAAGCTAGTGAAAGTCTGGGAAAAATTTATTTTTTGTAAGACAACAGTGCGGTAGTGATGATCTGATGTCAGTTCCCATCGATGGCGTAGCTGTATGAGATGAAGTACAGTGCCAGACAGTGTTTTGGAAGAAATGGAGGAAGAGGATGTCCTCATTCAGAAGTAACATGAATTTAGTTTCCAGTTTTCGTTTATGCCTGCCACGAAATTTGCTGTAATAATGAAAAATAGGTTGAAAAAGGAACACCCATTCAGTAAGTTTTCCGTTTCCAGCTTCTGCTTGTACCGACAGCATACAAAAAGAGAAACACGAGGATGCTCTGAACTCCATAGCAGATAGCAATGGCCCCGCATATGGCACATATCTGACAATGTTGTCGTGAACACGGTCCACTGCATCTCACCTACTTTCTCAAGGATGGAATGAGATATCGCTCTTCCTCCACTAAAGATAATTTCTATGTGTTAGCTGTTTTGTACACGGCAGTATGTGACCTAAGGTGCAGAGGCTACATTCTTCACGGCAAACTTTCCAAAATAAGTGCGGAGTTAATTTACTGCCAAGTATCACAAGAACTACGGACATCTACAAACGACCATGGACTCAGTTTCTGCACTTACCGACACTTTTACGCTCTCTACCCTTCGCCCAGTAGTACTCATGACAACTGCACCATCACCACATCGTGTACAAAAACATTTACGGGTGTTCACCATAACAGAGAATTCAATTACAGCACTTTGTTCGTAACAACTGTCTTGCGAAGATGCCTTTGATAGTTCGCTAAGGCTCTTCCCTCTATCAGGATTGTTCGAAACTTCGCACTCGTGCAGTTGTTGTTGTTGTGGTCTTCAGTCCTGAGACTGGTTTGATGCAGCTCTCCATGCTACTCTATCCTGTGCAAGCTTCTTCATCTCCCAGTACCTACTGCAACCTACATCCTTCTGAATTTGCTTAGTGTCGTCATCTCTTGGCCTCCCTCTACGATTTTTCCCTCCACGCTGCCCTCCAATACTAAATTGGTGATCCCTTGATGCCTCAGAACATGTCCTACCAACCGATCCCTTCTTCTGGTCAAGTTGTGCCACAAACTTCTCTTCCCCCAATCCTATTCAATACTTGCTCATTAGTTATGTGATCTACCCATCTTATCTTCAACATTCTTCTGTAGCACCACATTTCAAAAGCTTCTATTCTCTTCTTGTCCAAACTATTTATCGTGCATGTTTCACTTCAATACATGGCTACACTCCATTCAAATACTTTCAGAAACGACTTCCTGACACTTAAATTTATACTCGATGTTAACAAATTTCTCTTCTTCAGAAACGCTTTCCTTGCCATTGCCAGTCTACATTTTATATCCTCTCTTCTTCGACCATCATCAGTTATTTTGCTCCCCAAATAGCAAAACTCCTTCACTACTTTAAGTGTCTCATTTCCTAATCTAATTCCCTCAGCATCACCCAACCTAATTCGACTACATTCCATTATCCTCGTTTTGCATTTGTTGATGTTCATCTTATATCCTCCTTTCAGGACACTGTCCATTCCACTCAATTGCTCTTCCAAGTCCTTTGCTGTCTCTGACAGAATTACAATGTCATCGGCGAACCTCAAAGTTTTTATTTCTTCTCCATGGATTTTAATACCTACTCCGAATTTTTCTTTTGTTTCCTTTACTGCTTGCTCAATATACATTTTGAATAACGTCGGGGAGAAGCTACAACCCTGTCTTACTCCCTTCCCAACCACTGCTTCCCTTTCATGTCCGTCGACTAACTGCCATCTGGTTTCTGTACAAATTTTAAATAGCCTTTCGCTCCCTGTATTTTACCCCTGCCACCTTCAGAATTTGAAAGAGAGTATTCCAGTCAACATTGTCAAAAGCTTTCTCTAAGTCTACAAATGCTAGAAACGTAGGTTTGCCCTTTCTTAATCTAGCTTCTAAGATAAGTCGTAGAGTCAGTATTGCCTCACGTGTTCCAACATTTCTACGGAATCCAAACTGATCTACCCCGAGGTTGGCTTCTACTAGTTTTTCCATTCGCCTGTAAACAATTCGCGTTAGTAATTTGCAGCTGTGACTTATTAAACTGATAGTTCGGTGATTTTCACATCTGTCGACACCTGTTTTCTTTGGAATTGGAATTATTATATTCTTCTTGAACTCTGAGGGTATTTCGCCTGTATCATACATCTTGCCCACCAGATGGTAGAGTTTTGTCAGGACTGGCTCTCCCATGGCCGTCAGTTCTTCCAATGGAATGTTGTCTACTCCGGGGGCCTTGTTTCGACTCAGGTCTTTCAGTGCTCTGTCAAACTCTTCACGCAGTATCGTATCTCCCATTTCATCTTCATCTACATCCTCTTCCATTTCCATAATATTGTCCTCAAGTACATCGCCCTTGTTTAGACCCTCTATATACTCCTTCCACCTTTCTGCTTTCCCTTCTTTACTTAGAACTGGGTTTCCATCTGAGGTCTTGATGTTCGTACAAGTGGTTCTCTTATCTCCAAAGGTCTCTTTAATTTTCCTGTAGGCAGTATCTATCTTACCCCTAGGGAGATAAGCCTCTACATCCTTACATTTGTCCTCTAGCCATCCCTGCTTAGCCATTTTGCACTTCCTGTCGATCTCATTTTTGAGACGTCTGTATTCCTTTTTGTCTGCTTCATTTACTGCATTTTTATATTTTCTCCTTTCATCAACTGAATTCAATATTTCTTCTGTTACCCAAGGATTTCTACTAACCCTCGTCTATTTACCTACTTTATCCTCTGCTGCCTTCGCTACTTCATCCCTCAAAGCTACCCATTCTTCTTCTACTGTATTTCTTTCCCCCATTCCTGTCAATTGCTCCCTTATGCTCTCCCTCAAACTCTGTACAAGCTCTGGTTCTTTTAGTTTATCCAGAGATACGTTTTCCTTTTAACGGCTGAAAAAAAATTATTGAACAAGTCTGGCATTTGCAGCGTTCTAGCTGAGCGATTACAGCCTTCGTCGCCAATGAACAGTAGTCAGCATGGGTGCATGATTCCAAGTGTCTGCTGCAAAGGCCCACATGCAGCCACGTTTGCTGAACGGTCGTTGAGCAGACAATGTTTGTAGCCTCTTGGTTCATCAAGGACCAGTCTCTGAGCAGTTGCACGTCTACTCGCCCGGACAAATCTCCGGAGCTGTCGTTCTCCCCTGTCATCAGTGCCCCGTGGTCCACCTACCGTTGCTTTGGCGCTGGCTTTTATCATGCACAGTGTTCTTTAACCATGGCGGCACGCGAACAGTTCGCAAACCTTAGCCACTTCGAAAATGTTTCCACCCTTTTGGACGTCAGATAATTCGCTCCGTGACCACAAATCTAAATCTGGGTGGCCGGAAGCGGCTTTGAACCGTCGTCCTCAAGAGTCCGAACCCAGTGTGCTAACCACTGCGTTACGCTGCTGTAGAAGTACGCATGGTGTGGCAGGAACGTAGACAGTGTAGCGGAGCGGTTGGGTTTGTAACCACACAAATGTATTTTAATAGTCTCTCGCCGTTAATTAAACTTCTTATAGCAACAGTCGAAGGAAGAAAGGAAGGAAGTTAGTTCCACTTCTGACCCTAGACGAACCTGCCCAAACGCCGTGTCATCCTCTGCCAATGGTGCTATTGGATTCGGTATGAGCCAAGTATGTTAAGTAAAACAATCCAAAACGATTAATAATCGCAGTAACCTCAACTGGCTCATATTTAATAAATTTGAAAATCAGTAATGCAAAAATAGTCTGTGAATGTCATGTCCATACCAGTAGCTCAAGTGACAGGAGAATGAAATCACCCTTCAAACAGACATTACAAAATTGCGTAATCCATAACTGAGTTCTCACTCGAAATTCTCGAAATCCTCAGACACCAAATAAAAATGGTAACACTGTTATCATAATTTCAGATGCACTACATTTCTTCACTTTAACAACGAAATTATACCGTATAAATTTTCAAATGGTTCAAATGGCTCTGAGGTGATCAGCCCCATATAACGTAGAACTACTTAAATCTAACCAACCTTAGGACATCACACACATCCGTGCCCGAGGCAGGATTCGAATCTGCGACCGTAGCAGTCGCGCGGTTCCGGACTGAAGCGCCTAGAACCGCTCTGCCACAACGGCGGGCTATAACTTAAGTCCAGGATGCAAGATATAACGAGGTATATGTACAGAACTGGCTCGACTCGATAAGTCTTACGAGAAAGGAAATTCTTTTGCGTTACACTCACATGTATCAACTAACATTATCGACAATGTCAAGCAGGAAGCTTGCAACATGAAGCTAAAAGAACCAAACAAGAAATCAGCAAAGACAGTGTAGCCTTTACCGCTAAGAATTTAGCAGTGTAGTATACCATGTTTTACCACTGTAAAAATTATTCTAACCCGTGTGTTCCAAACTGCTTCCAGCAGTCAGAATGATTTTATGTGGGAAGTCAAAAAGACTCGGATACAACGGTCGAAGAATTCCTCATACGCCACATATTTCTGAGTGGGTGTAAAGATGGGCGCCCCTGGAGAATGAATGGCTGGAAACGAGTGATTTGTGGAGATGAATCGCGCTATACCCGTTGGCATGCCGATGGAAGGGTTTAGGTTTGGCGAATGCCTGGAGAACTTTACCTGCCGTCATGTGTAATGCTACCAGTGAAGTATGGAGGATGTGGTGCTAACACATGGCCTCGATCCGGCACATAATTTTAACCTGCCAGGAATCTTCATATCAGCGCACACTCCGCTGCAGAATAAAATTTTCATTCTGGAAACATCCCCCAGGCTGTGGTTAAGCCATGTTTCCGCAGTATCCTTTCATCCAGGAGTGCTAGTTCTACAAGGTTTTCAGGAGAGCTTCTTTGAAGTTTGGAAGGTAGGAGACGAGGTACTGGCAGAATTAAAGCTGTGAGGCGGGTCGTGAGTCATGCTTGGGTAGCGCAGATGGTAAAGCACTTGCTCGCGAAGGGGTAAGGTCCCGAGGTAGAGTCTCGGTTCGGCACACAGTTTTAATCTGCCAGGAAGTTTCATATCAGCGCACACTCCACTGAAAATTTCATTCTGTCTGAATAATTTTGGTGAGATAGTGAGTCTGAAGCCAGATCTTTCATATGTTGATATTTATCTGCACTCGAGACAAACTGTATAATGCTGACAGAAAAGCAAGAGCGAAATTAGAATTAAATACCAATTCCTTCAGCTGCTGACTGGCGTTGATATATATCAAAGGGGACAGGTGAAAAATGTATGCCCCGACCGGGACTCGAACCTGGGAGCTCCTGCTTACATGGCAGACGCTCTATCCATCTGAACCACCGAGGGCACAGAGGATAGCGTGACTGCAGGGACAATCTCGCGAACGCCTCTCGCGGCACCCACATTCTAACCTTATCTATCCACACAATACATTCGTAGTGTCCCTACCCAACACACTCACTGCTCGTGGAAGACATTCTTACCAAGTTCCGTAAGAGTTCGGGTAATATGTATGTGTCCGCACAGAAGAGCAAGGCCATGGCCGGTATTGCCAGAACTATATACACTCCTGGAAATGGAAAAAAGAACACTTTGACACCGGTGTGTCAGACCCACCATACTTGCTCCGGACACTGCGAGAGGGCTGTACAAGCAATGATCACACGCACGGCACAGCGGACACACTAGGAACCGCGGTGATGGCCGTCGAATGGCGCTAGCTGCGCAGCATTTGTGCACCGCCGCCGTCAGTGTCAGCCAGTTTGCCGTGGCATACGGAGCTCCATCGCAGTCTTTAACACTGGCAGCATGCCGCGACAGCGTGGACGTGAACCGTATGTGCAGTTGACGGACTTTGAGCGAGGGCGTATGGTGGGCATGCGGTAGGCCGGGTGGACGTACCGCCGAATTTCTCAACACGTGGGGCGTGATGCATGCCAAGACCGTAGGATCCTACGCAGTGCCGTAGGGGACCGCACCGCCACTTCCCAGCAAATTAGGGACATTGTTGCTCCTGGGGTATCGGCGAGGACCATTCGCAACCGTCTCCATGAAGCTGGGCTACGGTCCCGCAAGCCGTTAGGCCGTCTTCCGTCACGCCCCAACATCGTGCAGCCCGCCTCCAGTGGTGTCGCGACAGGCGTGAATGGAGGGACGAATGGAGACGTGTCGTCTTCAGCGATGAGAGTCGCTTCTGCCTTGGTGCCAATGATGGTCGTATGCGTGTTTTTCGCCGTGCAGGACTGCATACGACCGAGGCACACAGGGCCAACACCCGGCATCATGGTGTGAGGAGCGATCTCCTACACTGGCCGTACACCTCTGGTGATAGTTGAGGGGACACTGAATAGTGCACTGTACATCGAAACCGTCATCGAACCCATCGTTCTACCATTCCTAGACCGGCAAGGGAACTTGCTGTTCCAACAGGACAGTGCACGTCCGCATGTATCCCGTGCCACCCAACGTGCTCTAGAAGGTGTAAGTCAACTACCCTGGCCAGCAAGATCTCCGGATCTGTCCCCCATTGAGCATGTTTGGGACTGGATGAAGCGTCGTCTCACGCGGTCTGCACGTCCAGCACGAACGCTGCTCCAACTGAGGCGCCAGGTGGAAATGGCATGTCAAGCCGTTCCACAGGACTACATCCAGCATCTCTATGATCGTCTCCATGGGAGAATAGCAGCCTGCATTGCTGTGAAAGGTGGATATACACTGTACTAGTGCCGACATTGTGCATGGTCTGTTGCCTGTGTCCATGTGCCTGTGGTTCTGTCAGTGTGATCATGTGATGTATCTGACCCCAGGAATGTGTCAATAAAGTTTCCCCTTCCTGGGACAATGAATTCACGGTGTTCTTATTTCAATTTCCAGGAGTGTACTTATATGAATATGGTGTCTGTTCTTTCGGACATGTCCGAAAGAACAGCCCCATATACATATAAGAAAAGCAAGAGGGTTCAGATGTTCAAGTAACACATATTCCTCCCTTTTTTCCTTGTGTAGAGATGAGACATAATTGTATCTTACAAAAACGTAAAAGAAAAGATATACTGGGTGGGCGAGATTTAACTCCCTATTAAATACTGTTCACGACTTTTTTAATACTTCGCAAATTTTTACGAAACAAAAAACAATTTGTTTCTTAGAATGACATAATTGTTATGCACTACCATTATCTACCAATTTCCGCAAACGGTTGTGAAAGTTTGCACCAGAATTCTGCAGATAATCCAGCAGTGTACTTCTAAGAACTTGGCGAATTCGCTCCTCCAATTCGTCAAGAGCTTTTTGGTTTAGTGTGATTAGCGACACCTATCGCCCACCTCCAGAGGAAGAAATCGCAGGCCGCTAGGTCAGGACTCCTTCCTGGCCATTCAAGGGGGCCATGGCGTCCCAACCAGAGTCCTGGAAAACGAGTGTCGAGCCGCACGCGGACAGGACGTGCGAAGTGAGACGGGGGCCCATCTTACACAAAGATTAGGTCGTTGTTATTATCCCATGTGGAAACGATGCCTTGAACATAGTGAGTAAGTTATGGACGCACAACTTTCGTCATTATCAATTAAATTCTCCAACAGTCGGGTAATTGAAATGTTGCTATCTTCAGTCAAAATGAAATAAAGTAGCATCTCAGGTACACGGCTGTTGGCAAATTTCATTGATAATTACTTGATGAGCCGATGTCGCAGCTCCATGATGCATCAACAGAGACAACTTCCGCGGTTGTCACACTGTGACTTCTGACCGATGTTGGCTTTGTTCAACAATCACCTTCGGGTCCTGTGTTGCCCAATAATAACAATAGTGTCTGTTAACAAACTCCCAGCAAGAAATGTGGCTTTATCTCACTACACGATATTACCGAGTGTATCGGACCGGTCTTCATATCAAGCAAGTATCATCCCTCCCGTATTCCAGCCAGCGATCACAGTCTTCCGTCGATAATCACTGGCAGTAATGTGGTTTCCCGGGATGAAAATTCAAGTCTTTCTTCAGAACAATTTGGACTGTGCGTCGAGTTAAAGTACTTTAGCGAGATGCCTGTCTTTGTGATTTGTGAGGACGTTTCCTGAACCACTTGCACGTTTTCCTCCTTCCTGTCTCCCCCGTCGGAGTTTCGAGTCCTCTCTCGGACATGGGTGTGAGTGTGTTGTCCTTAGAGTAAGATAAGTTAGATTAAGTAGTGTGTAAGCCTAGGGACCGATGACCTCAGCAGTTTGGTCCCATAGTCCTTTCCACAAATTTGAAAATTTTTTTGGTCCTTCCCGTATGTTGAGGGTCGACTGCTTCTCCTAACATCTGGTACAGAATCTGTGTCCGTTAGCCTCGCGTGACAATTCATTTTGGTCTTCGTATATACCGAGGCATGAGGTCCTTTCGCACTTCGATACAGTCTCTGTACTCGCGCCGTGACTCTACATCCATACTCCGCAAGCCACCTGACGGTGTGTGGCGGAGGGTACCCTGAGTACCTCTATCGGTTCTTCCTTCTATTCCAGTCTCGTTCGCGGAAAGAAGGATTGTCGGTATGCTTCTGTGTGGGCCCTAATCTCTCTGATTTTATCCTCATGGTCTCTTCGCGAGATATACGTAGGAGGGAGCAATATACTGCTTGACTCTTCGGTGAAGGTATGTTCTCGAAACTTTAAGAAAAGCCCGTACCGAGCTACTGAGCGTCTCGCCTGCAGAGTCTTCCACTGGAGTTTATCTATCATCTCCGTAACGCTTTCGCGATTACTAAATGATCCTGTAACGAAGCGCGCTGCTCTCCGTTGGATCTTCTCTATCTCTTCTATCAACCCTATCTGGTACGGATCCCACACTGCTGAGCAGTATTCAAGCAGTGGGCGAACAAGCGTACTGTAACCTACTTCCTTTGTTGTCGGATTGCATTTCCTTAGGATTCTTCCAATGAATCTCAGTCTGGCATCTGCTTTACCGACGATCAACTTTATATGATCATTCCATTTTAAATCACTCCTAATGCGTACTCCCAGATAATTTATGGAATTAACTGCTTCCAGTTGCTGACCTGCTATTTTGTAGCTAAATGATAAGGGACCTATCTTTCTATCTACGCTCTTCTAGAAACCTACGGTACACCGCTGCAAGAAGGGGGGGGGGGGGGGGGGGGGGGGCAAGTTCCTTCGCGTACTCTGTGTAAAATCGAACTGGTATGCCATCAGGTCCAGCGACCTTTCCTATTTTGAGCGATTTTGTTTCTCTATCCCTCTGTCGTCTATTTCGATATCTACCATTTTGTCATCTGTGCGACAATCTAGAGAAGGAACTAGAGTGCAGTCTTCCTCTGTGAAACAGCTTTGGAAGAAGACATTTAGTATTTCGGCCTTTAGTCTGTCATCCTCTGTTTCAGTACCATTTTGGTCACAGAGTGTCTGGACATTTTGTTTTGCTCCACCTGCCGCTTCGACATAAGACCAAAATTTCTTACGATTTTCTGCCAAGTCAGTACATACAACTTTACTTTCGAATTCATTGAACGCCTGTCGCATAGCCCTCCTCACACTGCATTTCGCTTCGCGTAATTTTTGTTTGTCTGCAAACTTTGGCTATGTTTATGTTTCCTGTGAAGTTCCGCCTCGCCATACTTCACACCAGTATGCCAGCTGCGACGGCACATACTAGAATAGACGTTGCACCATAGTCTGCCACTGTTATCAGCAAATCTGTAATGACGTAAGGGAGAGATAATGTAATAGATCCCGCCTTGGGAAGGAACAACATGTTTTCTGTTTCATGAAAATTGATTATATATTGAAAAAGTTAAAAATAATTTTCAATGGGGAGTTAGTTCTCGCCCACCCTGAAGGTGGTGTACTACTTTGTGTTGGGAAAGAGCTCAACGAGCTGCTAAAGTGCAACATACTCACCATTGGGCTATATGGACGTTGCTACTCCTGCTGTAAAGAGGAAATGGTGCCTCCCAGCGCAAAATAAAAATATTGCCGCGCCGTCAGTCGTGGGCGTAAAAGCTCACTGGGGGGGCTCGCCTGAAGCGTAAATTTGGCAGTTCCCTGCCCAGCCGTCCAATTACGGCCGCGGGCCATAAAACGTTTTTAAGTGGTGACGTGCGTGGGAGGGGGCGGGGGCCGCATCAGCGCAGATTAAGTAACAACCAGACCGGCCGGCCCAACCCACGAGTTGGGCCTAACGAGGTTCGCTGGCCGTACTGTACGCAATCCGCTCTGACGTTCGGGACATTACTGTCTGCAAGCCGGCAGCGCCAGTTTCTCTCTCCGGCGTCTCTGACGCACTTCGGCCTAAATACGAAAGAGAGAGACGACACGGCATCCGTAAGGAACACAGATTGCTGTCTAAAAAAGAGATACGCAACCTCGCAAACCGTCTGCGAGTGAGTCCTTGTTGACTTCCAGACAAATGATCCAATGGAGGCTGTCCCCAGCTGTCCTACTGCGCTCACGTGAGATACTCTATCAGCCTTGTGGAAGAGTTTGCACTGGTCGCCACTCAGGGGGCTTGCGTGTTCAATTTGTAAGATAAATCACTGTAGCCTCATGAACGATTGAATGTGAGACACGTACGCAATAGACTGCAACGACTGTTTGTTATCTGGTGGCGATGGCATGTCGCCGGGGAGGAAACCTGATCCATGGGCGTTCTGCACCTACATTTATACTACGCAAGCCACCCAACGGAGTGTGGCGGAGGACACTTTACGTGCCACTGTCATTACCTCCCTTTCCTGTTCCAGTCGCGTATGGTTCGCGGGAAGAACGACTGCCGGAAAGCCTCCGTGCGCACTCGAATCTCTCTAATTTTACATTCGTGATCTCCTCGGGAGGTATAAGTTGGGGGAAACAATATATTCGATACCTCATCCAGAAACGCACCCTCTCGAAACCTGGACAGCAAGCTACACCGCGATGCAGAGCGCCTCTCTTGCAGAGTCTGCCACTTGAGTTTGCTAAACATCTCCGTAACGCTATCACGGTTACCAAATAATCCTGTGACGTAACGCGCCGCTCTTCTTTGGATCTTCTCTACCTCCTCTGTCAACCCTACCTGGTACGGATTCCACACTGATGAGCAATACTCAAGTATAGGTCGAAGGAGTGTTTTGTAAGCCACCTCCTTTGTTGATGGACTACATTTTCTAAGAACTCTCCCAATGAATCTCAACCTGGCACCCGCCTTACCAACAATTAATTTTATATGATCATTCCAGTTCAAATCGTTCCACACGCATACTCCCAGATATTTTACAGAAGTAACTGCTACCAGTTTTTGTTCCGCTATCATATAATCATGCAATAAAGGATCCTTCTTTCTATGTATTCGCAATACATTACATTTGTCTATGTTAAGGGTCAGTTGTCACTCGCTGCACCAAGTGCCTATCCGCGGCAGATCTTCCTGCATTTCGCTGCAATTTTATAATGCTGCAACTTCTCTGTATATTACAGCATCACCCGTGAAAAGCCGCATGGAACTTCCGGCTCTATCTACTAGGTCATTTATATATATTGTGAAAAGCAATGGTCCCATAACACTCCCCTGTGGCACGCCAGAGGTTACTTTAACGTCTGTAGGCATCTCTCCATTGAGAACAACATGCTGTGTTCTGTTTGCTAAAAACTCTTCAATCCAGTCACACAGCTGGTCTGATATTCCATAGGCTCTTACTTTATTTATAAGGCGACAAAAATGATTCAAATGTCTCTGAGGACTATGGGACTTAACATCTGAGGTCATCAGTCCTCTAGAACTTAGAACTATTTAAACCTAACTAACCTTAGGACATCACACACATCCATGCCCGAGGCATAATTCGAACGTGCGACCGTAGCTGTCGCGCGGTTCCGGACTGAAGCACCTAGAACCGCTCGGCCACCGCGGCCGGCTATCAGGTGACAGTGCGAAACTGTATCGAACGCCTTCCGGAAGTCAAGGAAAATGGCATGTACCTGGGAGCCTGTACGTAATATTTTCCTCGTCTCATGAACAAATAAAGCCGTTCGGCTGCCTCTTTCAACTCAGAAGATGGTTGGAGCCTCACCCCTTCCTCGACAGCATCGCGAATGTCCTCAGACTGACAGAATGTGACTTTGGTAGAGGCATGGAGGGCAGTTGTTCTCACAAACACGCTCCTGAAACCCATTCTAACGCAGTTCGACAATGATGAAAGTACAGCTCGCTGGCAGGGTGGTGAAGGTGAACAAAAGCACGTACATCGTCGGGCAGCTCTTTGCTGTATCATGTGTAACACACATGCCCGAAAGTCATGAGGAGGCTGGTTGATCGGTTGGTGGGTTAGGGGTATAAAGGGACCACACTACAGGGTCACCATCTCTTTGCCGGCCGCGGTGGTCTAGCGGTTCAGGCGCTCAGTCCGGAACTGCGCGACTGCTACGGTCGCAGGTTCTAGGGGACTGATGACCACAGATGTTAAGTCCCATAGTGCTCAGAACCATTTGAACCATCTGTTTTTTCATCATGCTAACAAGTCTCAAGATAAAAAGAATCCCAAAATTAGTTTTGGGAATTAAAAGGTCGTGGATTTTACGAGAGATATTAATCCACGCATTCTGCTCTACTATCCACAGCTGTTGCTGCTTGCTTCATCTAGCGTACACAAGTGTCAACAACGTCCCACACGGCTACATCAAGTTAAGATCGGATGATTTGCAGTGGTCAGGCCATGGTCATGAGTCTTCGTCAAGCCACCCGCGGGCGACTGGTGACATGTCGCATTTTCCTCTCTGAGAGTATCTATTGACAGAAAAAATACAGATCGTATGCATGAATGTCCCCATAACGTCATTGATCCCTACAGCGGAGCAATGCAGTTTAACTGAGACCGGTCCACACCGTGGTAGATCTACCGCCTGCCTGAGCGGAAGCTTGTTGATGCGCAAGATCCTTGGTGCTGCGTGGTACATACGTAAAACTCTAACGCGTTCATCATCTCCAATGAAGCCGGAATTCGTTAAACCATGCTACATGCACCAGTGTTCCATGGTCCAGTGATGACGCAGTCATCTGACCCACAGTCCTACAGGGCTGCTACGTGATGTCCGCCATCACTGAGGCGCGGATCACGATAGGAGAATGCGCAACGGAAGTATCGAAGTCCTAGAGTCTGCACACCATCGACGGTCGGGACCTGAATTCTTGTGTAATCCCCGATATGACGGTTTTTAACATTGAAGAATGCTTCTTACAGTGTCGGTGATGAAACGTGCCTACATCTGCGACAGGTTTTAAACTTTTACTTTACCTCGATGTTTCTCACAAATGTACAGAGGTCTGCGCGACCTTACAAAAAAACAGTTGCAGACAGTCAGCATGGGTTTCGACAAGGCGAGGACGGACTTACTTGTACGGCGGTTTTATCAAAACCACGGCAACAGTGCTGCCCCTATTCGCGAGTGTTAACGCATTAAAGAAATACGTTCTTTCTGCACCGGTGTGGAAGAACATGATTAGGAACCTCGATTTGACTGGCGATATGCGAATTGCTTCTGGGAGAGTCCGACGGCCAATTGACCCACAATTTGTTGAAGGAGTTACAGTTGCCGTGGCTGATAATGCCGGATGCAATGTGCGATCTTTAAGCGGCGCGCGAGCTGTGTCACGACAGCTGAACATTCCATGGTCCACCGTCCGAAAAGTGCTGCGAACAATTGTTAAATGGTACTCATACAAACTTTCGGGGCGTCGTTGATGTAGGTACTCGTCACATTGAGTAACATTTGTAACCTGGAACTTAAATATTGTGCGCAGTTAACAAACGTTGCCCCCCTCACGTCGAAATTAAAATGTGTTTTATTCAAGGGTTTATTCGTTATTTTTGTTCCGCATCTCCCTGCAAATGTATCCGCTAAGTTTCATTGTCGTACGATCGCCTGTGAAGTCCAGTGACAGAGTCATACACGAGAGGCAATTACGTCAGATGACTGCATCACGAGCCAATTGCGTGCATATTTAGCAAGTCGGGAAAATCTAATGCGCACATTTCCACTAACATCAGTTTAGCGAAGTGGTCTGGACCCGCTCATATGTTGTTGAAGTAAAGAACCATCAAATGGTAAGATGAAAATATTTTTAATATCCGCCTTGTATTCTGTTTACAAGAAGCCGCCAAGAATGAAATTCTTGGCCAGCTGTAGTGAGCGAAGACAGTTTTTTCGCGAGGGTGCCCTAGCGGCGCTACTTAGGAACTGCCGACGTGAGAGCCAGAAGTCCTCCCACTCCACCGGCTAAAAGCAGCAAGTGAGATCAGATCAGCCTCCCCAGTAAGATTTGCTGCAGGAACTACGTTGTTATAGGGGGATACCGCTCTGAGACAATAAAATAATAAATCCCACTCCGATGCAGAATCTCGTCGGTGCTATTTGGTATGGTTTTTAGATCGTTCATAAGAACTATTGCAAAATTTGGAGCCACCTTTTCTTTGTACATAATGCTCTCCATTACTGTGAAGCACAGTTTAAACTAGAAAATACAATAACGTCGCAAAAATGTACAAATCAAAATTTACATTTGTGCAAAATGTGAAACATTTATGCAACATTCTGCTAGTCGAAAATTTTCTGGTGTCATTGAAAGTTATAAAAGTGAAATATGTGTATATTGAATTGAAGTTGATATTAACCTTCTAAATGAATATTTTTTTTTGAAAAATATACTTTAACACGTATAGTTCCCTCATGCCATATCATACACTCCTGGAAATGGAAAAAAGAACACATTGACACCGGTGTGTCAGACCCACCATACTTGCTCCGGACACTGCGAGAGGGCTGTACAAGCAATGATCACACGCAAGGCACAGCAGACACATCAGGAACCGCGGTGTTGGCCGTCGAATGGCGCTAGCTGCGCAGTATTTGTGCACCGCCGCCGTCAGTGTCAGCCAGTTTGCCGTGGCATACGGAGCTCCATCGCAGTCTTTAACACTGGTAGCATGCCGCGACAGCGTGGACGTGAACCGTATGTGCAGTTGACGGACTTTGAGCGAGGGCGTATAGTGGGCATGCGGGAGGCCGGGTGGACGTACCGCCGAATTGCTCAACACGTGGGGCGTGAGGTCTCCACAGTACATCGATGTTGTCGCCAGTGGTCGGCGGAAGGTGCACGTGCCCGTCGACCTGGGACCGGACCGCAGCGACGCACGGATGCACGCCAAGACCGTAGGATCCTACGCAGTGCCGTAGGGGACCGCACCGCCACTTCCCAGCAAATTAGGGACACTGTTGCTCCTGGGGTATCGGCGAGGACCATTCGCAACCGTCTCCATGAAGCTGGGCTACGATCCCGCACACCGTTAGGCCGTCTTCCGCTCACGCCCCAACATCGTGCAGCCCGCCTCCAGTGGTGTCGCGACAGGCGTGAATGGAGGGACGAATGGAGACGTGTCGTCTTCAGCGATGAGAGTCGTCTCACGCGGTCTGGACGTCCAGCACGAACGCTGGTCCAACTGAGGCGCCAGGTGGAAATGGCATGGCAAGCCGTTCCACAGGACTACATCCAGTATCTCTACGATCGTCTCCATGGGAGAATAGCAGCCTGCATTGCTGCGAAAGGTGGATATACACTGTACTAGTGCCGACATTGTGCATGCTCTGTTGCCTGTGTCTATGTGCCTGTGGTTCTGTCAGTGTGATCATGTGATCTATCTGACCCCAGGAATGTGTCAATAAAGTTTCCCCTTCCTGGGACAATGAATTCACGGTGTTCTTATCTCAATTTCCAGGAGTGTATCATATCACATTAGAGTATGTTTGTATGCGCCTGTTTAGCTGAGTTGTAACGTGCTTGCCTCCCATGCAAGGGGCTGGGGCTCGATTCCCAACCTGGTTGGAGATTTTCTCCGCTCGTGGACTGGGTTTCGTGTTGTTCTCATCATCATTTCATCCGCATCACCGGCACGCAAGTCGCCCAGTGTGGCGTCGGATGAAATAAGACTTGCAGTCGGCGGCCGAACTGCCCCGGAGGGGGCCTCCCGGCCAACAATGCCATACGCTCATTTCAATCAGAGTACGTTGGTTTATAAAAATTAAAGTGATTGTGAGGTGCCCGTTCAATATTAATCATCAGAAGTTTACTCTTTACACAGAAAGACGATTTCTGGTTTCTGTTTCTATATTATTAGTGCTTCTAAATCCCTGCTTGCAGTAACTGCGTGGACGGCAATAGTAGTTTCGTATTATACAATTAAATCAATAAGTGGGAACTGTTCTTCGATCTTATTAACATAAATGAATTTCGCCAGCTCTTTAAAATTCATTCCACTGCACCTACTGTTAAACACGTTCTTAAACGTAGGCCCTTTCTAGTAACAGATCAGTTACATTTATAGACATGGCAGAATTGATTAGAGTACAGGTGTGTGCGTGTGGGTGGGTGGTTGTGTGTGTGTGTGTGTGTGTGTGTGTGTGTGTGTGTGTGTGTGTGTGTGTGTGTGGGTGGGTGGGTGGGTGGGTGGGTGGGTGGGTGGGTGTGATTTGCTTATTGCCGCACTTGGCATCATTTCTGGTTTTTAGGATACAATATATTAAATACTCCTACCTTATCTAAATCCCCTAGTCTCTCATTTAAATTTATAAGCACGTTATCTAAGAATTTGCGAACCGTATAGTTAATCACACTTCTGTACTATAATCAACATTGTATTATGGCTCTACGACACGAGAAAACTAGAACTCATCTTCTTTAAACTGTGGTGATTCCTTATCAACAAAAGAGCTGTAATTTGGACCAGTTTTCAGTTAGAGGCCTCAAATACTTGTATCCATGAGTTCACGCAAATCTACATGCATCCTGGATCTAAATTTGACTTTTCAAAAGTGAAACACTATTTGTTAACGAGGAATACACTTTTCACGAAGGACAATATTGACAAAAATTTTACACGCTTTATAGTTTCCAGTAAGCCAACAGCATATCTTTTATCTTCTTCCAGCACAGATACCGCAGAATTCCAATTTACATCAATGAGAGCCAGCCAATGGCAAATGTATTAACGAATTTTTTCCTTGGCTCATTAAGTGTTTCTTGCATATGATTGAATGCTATGGGATTCTTTGGTGAATGTTCATAGTAGCTAAAAATTATGTTTAGAATATCTTGAAACTTTACAAGCTCCTGTTTTCAGCTTCTTGCTACTGTTAGAGCTAACCGAAGAGTCAGGTAATATATAGCGGTATTTGTTTTTAAGAAGAGTTGACATCCCAGATCGAACTGTTTCTGTTTTCTGTCATGTAGAAGTTCAGTTCAAATCGAATTTCTATTAATTTCCGTTAGCGAGCTAGAACGGTCCAAGTTTTAACGGTGGGATGCGTCATGCTGTGCGTAATTTGTTGTGTTGAGATGGATGCTATGGTGGCGGAAAGTTCATTTCAGTGAGGTGTCCAAACAAGTCCCGGTTTTACTAAATGCGCGACTCGATGCGTCTTCTAAGCGACCTATGGACGAGATGTGAAGTTGCTCTCGTCAGGAGCGAGAAGCTTATTCGATGCACTGCAATAAGTCATCGCGCTCGTTGGATGTGCATGCCATGTTTATTCCAATCCATTTCCGTAGTAGACGGAAAGTTGTTTACAGCGTCAAATCAAAAACACCTTCAGCCGTCTGCATTTCAAATTTTATTCCACTTGCGCGACGAGTTTCGTCGTTATACTACGCCATCTTAAGGCCCCCGTGACAAGACGACACTGGTAACAGTGTGCATTAGACAGAAAAGTGGCGGAGTAGCATGTACACTACTGGCCATTAAAATTGCTACACCAAGAAGAAATGCAGATGATAAAAGGGTATTCAGTGGAAAAATATATTATACTACAACTGACATGTGATTACATTTTCACGCAATTTGGGTGCGTAGACGCTGAGAAATCAGTACCCATAATATGTATATTGAGCAAGCAGTAAAGGAAAAAAAATTCTGAGTAGGTATTAAAATCCATGGAGAAGAAATAAAAACTTTGAGGTTCGCCGATGACATTGTCATTCTGTCAGAGACAGCAAGGGACTTGGAAGAGCAGTTGAATGGAATGGACAGTGTCTTGAAAGGAGGGTATAAGATGAACATCAACAAAAGCAAAACGAGGATAATGGAATGTAGTCAAATTAAATCGGGTGATGCTGAGGGAATTAGATTAGGAAATGAGACACTTAAAGTAGTAAAGAAGTTTTGCTATTTGGGGCGAAAAATAACTGATGATGGTCGAAGTAGAGAGGATATAAAATGTAGAGTGGCAATGGCAAGGAAAGCTTTTCTAAAGAAGAGAAATTTGTTAACATCGAGTATAGATTTAAGTGTCAGGAAGACGTTTCTGAAAGCATTTGTATGGAGTGTAGCCATGTATGGAAGTGAAACATGGACGATAAATAGTTTGGACAAGAAGAGAATAGAAGCTTTCGAAATGTGGTGCTACAGAAGAATGCTGAAGATTAGATGGGTAAATCACATAACTACTGAGGAAGTATTGAATAAGAATGGGGAGAAGAGAAGTTTGTGGCACAACTTGACAAGAAGAAGGGATCGGTTGGTAGGACATGTTCTGAGGCATCAAGCGATCACCAATTTAGTATTGGAGGGCAGCGTGGAGGGAAAAAATCGTAGAGGGAGACCAAGAGATGAATACACCAAGCAGATTCAGGATGTAGGTTGCGGTAGGTACTGGGAGATGAAGAAGCTTGCACAGGATAGAGTAGCATGGAGAGCTGCATCAAACTAGTTTCAGGACTGAAGACAACAACAACAACAACAACAACAACAACAACAACAACAACAACCAACTCTGGCCGTAATAACGGCCTTGATACATCTGGGCATTGAGTCAAACATAGCTTGGATTGCGTATACAGGTACAGCTGCCCATGCAGCTTCAACACGATACCACGGTTCATAAAGAGTAGTGACTGGCGTATTGTGACGAGCCAGTTGCTCGGCCACCATTGACCAGACGTTTTAAATTGCTTAGAGATCTGGAGAATGTGCTGGCCAGGGCAGCAGTCGAACATTTTCAGTATCCAGAAAGGTCCGTACAGGACCTGCAACATGCGACCGTGCATTATCCTTCTGAAACGTATGGTTTTGCAGGGATCGAATGAAGGGTAGAGCCACGGGTCATAACACATCTGAAATGTAACGTCCACTGTTCAACGTGCAGTCAATGCGAACAAGAGGTAACCGAGACGTGTAACCAATGGCACCCCATACCATAATGCGAGTGATTCGCCAGTATGGCGATGACGAATACACGCTTCCAATGTGCGTTCACCGCGATGTCGCCAAACACGGATGTGACCATGATGGTGCTGTAAACAGAACCTGGATTCATCCGAAAAATGACGTTTTGGCATTCGTGCACCCAGGTTCGTCGTTGAGTACACCATCGCTGGCGCTCCTGTCTGTGATGCAGCCACAAGGGTAACCGCAGCCATGGTCTCCGAGCTGATAGTCCATGCTCCTGCAAACATTGTCGAACTGTTCGTGCAGATGGTTGTTGTCTTGCAAACGTCCCCATCTGTTGACTCAGGGATCGAGACGTGGCTGCACGATCCGGTACAGCCATGCAGATAAGATGCCTGTCATCTCGACTGCTAGTGATACGAGGCCGTTGGGATCCAGCACGGCGTTCCGCATTACCCTCCTGAACCCACCGATTCCATATTCTGCTAACAGTAATTGGATCTCGACCAACGCGAGGAGCAATGTCGCGATACGATAAACCGAAATTGGGATAGGCTACAATCCGACCTTTATCATAGTCGGAAACGTGGTGATACGTATTTCTCCTACTTACACGAGGCATCACAACAACGTTTCACCAGACAATGCCGGTCAACTGCTGTTTGTATATGAGAAATCGGTTGGAAACTTTCCTCATGTCAGCACGTTGTAGGTGTCGCCACCGGCGCCAACTTGTGTGAATGCTCTGAAAAGCTAATCATTTGCATATCACAGCATCTTCTTCCTGTCGGGTTAATTTGGCGTCTGTAGCACGTCACCTTCGTGGTGTAGCAATTTTAATGGCCAATAGTGTATGTGGTCCATTTCTTAAATTTTACACCGCTCCTTTTGTTACGTTATTTACGTTGTTATTAGTGTTGTGTTTAAACAGGGATCTGAAGATGGCAGAGTCTAACGCTGAAGTGTAAAAAAATGGCTCTGAGCACTTTGGAACTTAACAGCTGAGGTCATCACTCCGCTAGACTTAGAACTATCTCGACTGAAACGCCTAGAACCGCTCGGTCACATCGGTCGCCCCCACAGTCAAAGTACATTTTCATTCTTCCTCAAATTAAGACCTATGTTTGATATTGGTAGACTCCTCTTGGCCATGAAGGCCCTTTTTTTCAGTTCTCGTCTGATTTTCGTGTCCTTGCTCCTTCCATCGTGGGTTAGTTTTCTGCCTAGGTAGCAGAATTCCTCTCACCTACTTCGAGATCTACAATTCCGATATTAAGCTTCTCGCTGTTTCATTTCTGTTACTTCTCGTTATATTCCTCTTTCTTCGATTTACTCTCAGTCCGTTTTCTGTTCTCATTTAACTGTTGACTCCATTCAAAAGATCCTGCAATTCTTCTGTGGACAGCAATGTCATCAGTGAACGATATCACTCATACCCTTTCACCTTAAGTTTTAATCGAATTCTTGAACCTTTCTTTTACTTCCGTCACTGCTGCTTCGACGTGTGAATTGATCAGCAGGTGTGAGAGACTACGTCCCTATCTCACTTGTTTCTTGGTCTTCCATTCTTATTCTTTCCTCTCTGTTCTTGTACATATTGTATATTACCCGTCTTTCCCAAGAGGGGTTACCCTTATTTTTCTCGGTATTTCTAACATCTCGCATTATTTGACATTGTCGAGGGGGCTTTCCACATCGTCAAATCCCATAAACTAGTCTTAATTTTTCTTCAGACTTCCTTCCATTACCGACCACAAGATCAGAATTGCCTTTCTGAAGCCTTTACCTCTCCTAAAGCCAAACTGATCGTTGCGTAAATTTTCTTTTCCATTCTTCTGTACATTATTCTTGTCAGCAATTTGATCATGAGCTATTAAGCTGATTGTACAATAATTGACGCACTAGTCGACTGTAGAGGTCTTCCAAGTTATGCAGGTGATGTTTTTCCAATAGTCTGATGTATGAGGTGCTATCCGAAATTTTCGGGACTGGTGCTGCCATCTGCTGAAAACCTTACCTTTGGACTAATGGTCACCGACACCCTCGAAATAGTACCCATCCGCACGTACACACCGGTCCCAGCGCTTCTGCCTCTGATCAAACGTTTTCTGGAAGTCCTGTTCTTTGAGGGTGTTTATCACTGCCAGCGACGCTTCTAGAGTCCTCTCTGGAGTGTCGAACCGATGGCATTTCAACTTGAGTTTCAGTTCTGGGAACGAAGTCGCAAGATGCCAAATCTGGCGAGTACGGTGGGTGGGGTACAAGCGCCCTGTTGTTTTTTGCCAAAAAGGTCCTGGTGAGCAAGGACGTGTGACAGGGTGCGTTGACGTGATGCAGCAGCCAGTTCCCTTGACGCGAAAGTTCGGACCATCGTCGCCACTCGTTTTCACGGAGCTGTCGCAAAACGTCAGAGTAGTACGCAGAATTCACTATACGGGTGGGTGGGACGAATTCTTTGTGCACAATTCCCTTAGTATCAAAGAACACGATTATCATGCTCTTCACTTTGCTCTTCACCTGTCTCCCTTTTTTGGATCTTGGAGAGCCCGGGCTCTTCCACTGGGACGATTGTTGCTTTGTCTCTGCGTCATAACCATAAATCCAGCGCTCGTCGCCGGTGATAAGCAATGACAAGAAGGTCGGATCATCAGATGCGGTCTGACGAAGGTCCGCGCACACTTCAACACGCTGTGCCTTCTGATCGGCAGTCAAGATCCTTGGCACAAATTTTGCGGCCACACGATGCATGCCAGATTCATCAGTCAACATTCCTTGACATGTCCCATAACCAATACCCACCTCATCCGCAAGATCTAGAATGGTTCGACGTCGATCCGCAAGAACCAATTGTTGAAGTTTGGCAACAATGTCTGGCGTCGTGCGACTAACGGGCCTTCCAGTGCGAGCATCATCTTCGACGTATTTACGGCCGGCCCTGAACCGAGCATGCAACTCAAACATAAGCGTACGGCTCATCCTCTGTCCGCTAAACACTTGCTGAATCATTGCAAGGGTCCCCGTAGCACTTTTCCCGGGATTCGCACACAATTTGATACACACGCGCTGTTCTGTTGGCGGATCCATCGTAAAATCGTCACACACCAAACACAGAGTATTACGGAAATCACTGTGGACACTCAACACGTCCTCCCAGCTGAATGCCACTCCGCACACTGACTCTTCAGATATGCAGCTCTCGCCACTTAGCGATTTACTACTTCTAATTTCCAGATGGCAGTACCAGTCCCGAAAATTTTGGATTCCACCTCGTATGTACCTACAACTCGGAGACGTCATGCACGTGCCCGAATTTTACTGTCATAGATGGATTGTACAAAGTATGTGTGTAGTGTGTGGACTATGTGAAGATATTGATATTTATACATTCGTTTCGCAGGCTCTAACCTTGACAACATTGTGTCACGCATTAAAGGTAGTGTTTAAAAAAAAAAAGACAAGAAATATAATTCTTAGCAACTTACGAACCAGGATTACAGTCTACAAAATGGTGGAAATAGTAATCATGTTTTAAAAATAATATAATTCGTGGCCAAAACAAAAGTGATTATGTTTTACCCCGCAGAAAGTTACATTTTTTTCCCTTCAGGGAGTAAGTACCAGCTGGTTACGAACCACTGATGTAACCGAACATTAAACAGCCAGTCGAATAAACTTGTTGCTTCGTGACATCAGTAACCTTAAAGTTCGTCCGGAGGTCGTTTAGAAGGCGCATTGAGGTGTATATTCAGTAAGATGGCCACTCGTATGGACACCTCACTTAAATGACATTCCGACATCAGAACATCCATCTGAACAGAGGCGATTATCTACAGCATGTCGCAGCCACCCCTTAACCTCTGAACGGTTCTAGCTCCCTAACAAAAATTGACAGAAGCTTGATTTCAAGTGATTTCCTACACAAGTGGTTTAAATACGTCAGCTATGTGGCAGAAAATAATGTTTTATTTAAAAAATTACAGCTTCTTGTTACACACGATTCTTAAAGTTTTCCCGGCGGAAAGAGTACTCAATGAAGTTCCGGGATTGCAGCCGGATTACGTCTAATTCTTGCCACAATATTTAGGCTGACAACCATTCAGCCATCTTCACGTGAGTGTATTGCATTGGAGATTTGCTAGATGTCAAAATTAATCAAATCTGCTGCCACTAGACATGTCGTTAGTCTTGAAACGTTTAAGGAAGAAGAAACGTGACAATTCACGAGAGGAGATGGAGTGGTTCAAGTCCAGTGCAATATCTACGTCGGCAATATTTCGTCGAAATTGGGTGGAATCTCAGGAAACATAATGTCAAAGTAATCTTCCACCCACCGACAAGGACAGATGCTCAGGTTCAGCAAATGACGATATGGGATTGGTTAAGGCTACAATCGGCAGACTACTTTGCCACCGTAGGCAAGGCCTACATTGGTCAAACAATGCGCTCAGTGCTTGCTGCCTTTCGCAGCCCAGTATGTCAGTCACAGCCGAGCATTGCATCTCTAATGGACATTCCATGGATTATTCTGCCACGGAAATCATGAGATCGCCGAGGTCCTTCCGGGATTCAGTTATTAAGGAGTTGATGGAAATACGTTTTCGCGGAAGATTGTAAGGTACTCCGTATTCGCCGAGTAGTGGAAATACATTTTCGCCGAAGATTGTAAGGTACCCCATATTCGCAGATAAGAGTGCATTTTACTTTATTTCCAGTTTCGCTGTTTCCCATACGTGGAGTGGATGTATCAGCGCTGCAGTGCGTGTGGAATACAGAGCGATCAGTAGATTGCCACGCTGGCTGGCTAGCTAGCAGAGACGGTTGCCACTGGGCGCTTTCAGAGCCAGTGGCATGAAGTGCCGATGCAGAAGTCGCTCGTGACGTCAGCAGAGAGATACGTTATTCTGGAAAGAATCAAGTAATTGTTATTAATAAGTATTTTAACGTAAGTTGCCTTTTGCCCCTCAGACAGGAGGAGTCTACGGGTCAGCTTTACATTTCCGGGAAACTTTGATACTGATATACAAATGAATAAGTGTGGCATTGCTGAAGGTGTACGATATTACCCTCAAGTTACAGACTGGGCCCCGTAGTCGGCAGTCGTCGGTAGGAGGACTTTCGATCTAGTCATGCGATAGACCGTGCTCTCGTACTGTTAATAGTTAGTTTTTTATCAGTGTGAAAAAGTTTGTTTTACGGTGTTTCGCAAATAAACGCACCATAATGGCACCCTGTATAAAAATTATTTGCACAAGAAACTTCTTCCCGCTTCATTACGTTAAACTTACTCTTTCAGAATCCAACGGCGGTGTTACGGCTCTGCAAGGGGCTATAAAATTAAGAGACCATCTCCAAATAACAGTTAGGGTGAATTCCTTAACGACGGCTCACTAAGTCAGAGGCTGGGTAGGCGTGGCCATTTGCACTGTACACCCCTTGTACCACCACCTACCGACTCACAGCGGCTAAACTGAGACAATTCTGGATGTTTAGTAAGAGTGGAGGGCTCAAAAAATGGTTCAAATGGCACTGAGCACTAGGGGACTTAACATCTGAGGTCATCAGTCCCCTAGAACGTAGAACTACTTAAACCTAACTAACCTAAGAACATCACACACATCCTTGCCCGTGGCAGGATTCGAACCTGCGACCGTAGCGATCGCGCGGTTCCAGACCGTAGCACCTAGAACCGCTCCGCGACTCCAGCCGGCAGTGGAGGGTTCTTGTAAGATCCTACTAATCGTGATGATGGCTTTCAACTGGATAAGGCTTGAGATTCGGCGATTCCTTTAATTTTTTCAGAGAGAAAACAGTTTGACTAGCGATACGTGTAGCGACTGTTAATTTTATTACTTTCCACACCTGAATTCTCCGCGAGCTAGCACTACGACAGAGAACGCGCATGTAGCATCGCCATTACACATGCCCTTGCCCGCACTATAGTTGGAGAAGTATTCGGAGAGGGCGCGAAGTTCATGTAGCGTCTGTCTTTGCGCAGGCGTCTATATGAACAAGCAATCTGCAGTGCTAAACACACACCTGAAGAAGGCTGAACGGCTCTCAGTCGAAATATCGTGACGAGAAATCGACGTAATCCGGCTGCAATTCCGAAATTGCGTGGAATAGTTGGTATTAGCCTCTGGGAAAAACGAAATAAAAGACGTTCGTAAATTTCATGGAATTGTTGCTCTTAGCCTCTGGGAAAAACGAAATACGTTCATAACAGAGCAGAATGAGCAACGGTTCTTACGTTTAGCTACAGAAATAAATATCCCTTTTACTAACAATTTTGTAAGTTACGGAAAGACATCTGAAATACGGTGTATTTGAGTTCGCAATGAATGGGAGTAATTAGTTGATTGTTACGAATGTGTATGCGCTTAGGTGTTTCGTCATGAAGGTTTCGCTTGCCAGTTGACAAAGCATAAGTTCGAACGAAGCAACAGATGCGTAATAATTAGCGTGCACTCACCGCTAAAATCCGTTACGATGGGATTATTCTCGCCAGTGAGCGCACCTTGGCCTTGGTCACGTGGCCAGAGGTTGCGCGGAGGGAGCGGGAGAGGGAGACAGAGGTGGCACGCTTTTGGCGAGTTCAAGGTTTGTTTACGCGCAGCCTGCTACTTAGCGCCGCTGCTCGGCTGTGAAGCGAGGCCGCGCTAGACCGCGGGCAGACGCCGACGCCGGCTTACTGTTAGTGTGTTGGCTATGAGAGGGGTGGAGAGGGAATTGGAGGGGGGGGGGGGGGGAGAGCGAGAGGCGGCAGCCGCTGCTGGCCCGACGCCAGCCGGAAGCCGTCGGCGCAAACCGAGCCCTCAGCTGGCCACCACTTCTTACCACACACCCGCGACATATGCGCGCTGCGCAGGGCTCGGGGTCCTAGTGCTTCTGACCGGGACACATGAGGCGCTGTGGTTCACTGCCATTAGCCGTGGGTTACACTGTGACTTTCCGATAACGGTGGTTTTAGTTAACGTTACTTTTCGGTAAGTGGTACTTCTTGTGATTTGTCACAGTTTTAAACAACGTTTTACGAAATCATAATCCTTATGCCGATGTTACACTATCAATTTTTCTTTGACAATCAAAAAAGTTCTTTGATCATAGAACGAAGGCTTTCACGGGAGGTGTTGTCATCACGTAATACTTCCGGGCTGAGATGCCCAAGTCCATTCGACTGCCGAAAAATTGGAATTTTTTTAAGCAAGAACGATGCGGATGCTGTTTTCAGACCAACCACGAAAATAAAACAATGTTTAAGATCCTTTAGCTACACCAGGTGTCTATAAAATTCCGTGCAGTTGTGGAAAGGTCTATATAGGCACAACAAAAATATGCCTTAACACCCGTCTAGGTAAACATAAAAGGAACGGTCGCCTCGGACGCATTGATAAATCGGCTGTAGCGGAACATGTGATTCAGGAAGGGGATCATGAAATAAAGTTTAGAGAGACGACCGTCATGGCAAAGACGTCACATTATTATGCGCGAATGTACAGAGAGGCCATTGAGACTGCCAAACACTGCAATAATTTTAATAGAAAAGATGAAGGCAAAAAACTGGATAAGATATGGGTGTCAACATTGCAGCAACAGCGTGACAATCGATTAATTTCAATTGAGAATGTTGGCAATATCAGAGATCATAGCACAGCCGACGTCACGTGATTGACGGCGGCGCCCACTGCATGGCTTATATATACGGCGCTCACTCGCGCTCTCGTTGCAGTTCGCCTATTGTCCTCGGAGGATGCCTTCCGCAGTCGAAGGCGAAACGTCAGGGGAGAATTTTACGTATGGACCACGGCATCTCAAATCGGAAGTGTTAAGTGATGAAAAAAGTTCTTTGTTAAATAAAGGCTGATAGTAAAGGTTTTTTTCAAAGTTAGGCTTTGGTTAAATTTTCTTTGGTCAGATCTAGCGCTTCGCCTTAGATCTGATCAAAGGAAGCGTTTGTCTTCTATTTACTGTGTGGAGAAATGTAACCGCGTGGAGCGCTGGCATCGCCGCAGCTGTCTGACATCTTGTCAACATGGGGCGTCGCATCTGCAACGAAACTATTAGAAATGTACGAGGCAGATAAAGCACTGTGTAACTTGCGACATCCCGAATACAACAAGAGAACAAGAAGAAGCGAGAGCTATAAAAGAAGTTGTGGAGGCCATTAGTCGTCCCAGGATGTAACCCCGAGGATGTAAAGAAGAAAATCTACAACTTTTATAGAAATAAAAATATTTCTCTATGGCTATAATATGTGCTAAACAGTTATTTGCCTTCAGGTATTCTTCGTCCATTTCTTTGTAAATAGCTTTACAAGTTTCTGGTATTATTTTTGTCAATGTTCACTGCAAAGTTCTAGTGTTACACTAGAGCACGTTTCACAATGAGGTTTTCACTCTGCAGCGTAGTGTGCACTGATGTGAAACTTCCTAGCAGATTAAAACTGTGTGCCGGACCGAGACTCGAACTCGGGACCTTTAGTCTTTCGCGGGCACGTGGTCTACCATCTGAGCTGCCCAAGCATGATTCACGCCCCGTCCTCACAGTTTTACTTCTGCCAATATCTCCTCTCCTACCTTCCAAACTTTACAGAAGCTCTCCCGCAAACCCTGCAGAACTAGCACTCCTGAAAGAAAGGCTATTGCGGAGACATGGCTTAGCCACAGCCTGGGGGATTTTTCCAGAATGAGATTTTCACTCTGCAGCGGAGTGTGCGCTGATGTGAAACTTCCTGGCAGATTAAAACTGTGTGCCGGACAGAGACTCGAACTCGGGATCATTTAAAACTGTGTGCCGGACAGAGACTCGAACTCGGGATCTTTTGCCTTTCGCGAGCAAGTGCTCTACCATCTGAGCTACCCAAGCACGACTCACGCCCCGTCCTCATAGCTTTACTTCTGCCAGTACGGTTCTCCTGTTGAAACAAATCGCAGTGTTACGATAAGTCTGTCATTTGCACATATAGCATTTGTGAGGTGAGTGTTCCGCGTCGTAATTTGAGGAACCACTTTCTTGAGCACATGTTAAAATGTACTCCCATCCATTCGCAACTAATTTTCGTATGACTTTACGTCCTCTATTTTCAGCTCCCATAAGAGATTATGTTGGATGCTTTAAGCAGCTCGCTGTGGAACCCACAATTTCACCCAAGTACATTTTCTTTTTCTTTTCTTCTGCTCCTTTTCCAATTGTAAATACAGCGCGGTTGTGGTAGAGGCAACTGCAGAGCAGTCTTCGTCGTGCATTATGAAGGATCTGTGACTCGAAAGATCTTTGTCAAAAAAAATTGATGACGTTGTAATACTCCTATCTGCACCACGTCAAATGCCTTTGTCAAAGAAGGTATGGCGAATATTTGAGACTTTTGTTTGTCAAAATAAATTCGATAGTGTAATACTGGCCTTAAAGGACACACACACACACAAGCGACGGTTCGCTGCAATCCGTCATTTGGGCATCCAGTCACCTCTTAGATTTCACGTGAGTGGAGAAATCGCATGGAATTCCCGGACACTGATCGATCGCATGGGGTTACTACTCGTATTATGACTGCCTGCTTAGTTAAGAACGACGCATGGCAAATTGCTGCAGTTGTTGGAGCGTGGCTGTGTAGTTTTCTCTTGCTTCAGTTTACCTTTGTAGGGTAAGAATTCTACGTTATATTTGTTTAGTGACCATGAATCATTCTGAAAAGTGAAGTTGAAGTCGGAGTTGACTTTTATATTAAGAAGTAATAAAAAATGCACCCTCCGATTCTGATGTCTTTTGCATTTTGAACATTATGTTGTAAAAGAAGAGCTCACAACTTTAAAGACCCCAGAACAAACATGCAGAAGAATGGAAAAGAAGATTGAGGATGTGCTGGACGACGATCAGTTTGGCTTTAGGAAAGGTAAAGGCATCAGAGAGGCAATTCTGACGTTGTGGTTGATAATGGAGGCAAGATTAAAGAAAAATCAAGACACATTCATAGGATTTGTCGACCTGGGGAAAGTGTTCGACAAAATAAAATGGTGCAAGATGCTCGAAATTCTGAGAGAAATAGATATACACTATGTACAAGGGCCAAGAGAGAATGAGATGTCGGCCGCGGTGGTCTTGAGGTTCTAGGCGCTCAGTCCGGAACCGTGCGACTGCTACGGTCGCAGGTTCGAATCCTGCCTCGGGCATGGAAGTGTCTGATGTCCTTAGGTTAGTTAGGTTTAAGTAGTTATAAGTTCTAGGGGACTGATGACCAAAGGTGTTAAGTCCCATAGTGCTCAGAGCCAGAAAATGCGAGTCGACGACCAAGAACGTAAAGGTGTAAGGCAGGGATGTAGTCTTCGCCCCTATTGTTCAGCCTCCTCGTCGAAAACACAATGACAGAAATGAGAGAAATGTTAAAGAGTGAGATTACAGTTCATGGAGAAAGTGCTCCAATGAAAAGATTCGCTGATAACAGTGCTATCCTCAGCGAAAGTGAAAAAGAATTATCCGGTCTGTTGAATGGAAATGAACAGTCTAATGAGTATGGAATAGGAACTGGGAGTGATCCGGAGAAAGACGTAAGTAATGAGAAGTAGCAGAAATGAGAACAGGGTGAAACTCAACATCAGAATTGGGGAACACGAAGAAGATGAAGTTAAACAATTCTGCTATCTAGGCGGCAAAATAGCCCATGACGGGAGCAGCAAGGAGGACATAAAAAGCAGACTAGCACTGGCAAAAATGGTACGTGGGCGTTCCTGGCCAAGTGAAGACTGCTAGTATCACACATAGACCTTCATTTGAGGAAGAAATTTCTGAGTATTTACGTTTGGAGCATAGCATTTTATGGTAGTGAAACATGGAATGTGGGAAAACCGGAACAGAAGAGAATTTGAGATGTGGTGCTATAGAAGAATGTTCGAAATTTATGTGGACCGGCAAGGCAAGGAATGAGGAGGTACTGCGCAGAGTCGGTGAGCGAAGGAATATATGGAAAACACTGAACAGAAGAAAGGACACGGTGATAAGACATCTGTTAAGAAATCAAGCAATAATCCATACGGTACTAGAGGGGCTCCCACACATGAACGACGTATCTCAGCGAACCATCGCACAGGTGTCCAGTCGCTTAGTAGCTCGCACGTCAGTGGACAAATCGCAGCGATCGCCCGCTGATCGGTGATCGCGTGAGATTCGCGCATGAATATAGTTGCCTTGCTGGTTAGCAGCAGTATATGGCTATATGGTTGAAGTTTATATCTATAGTTATTAAGTGTGGTAATGCAGTTTTCTTTCGTTTTGTTTTGTCGACGCTGAGAGAAATATTGCGTCATAATTCAAATTTGTTCAGTACCACGAATCACGCTGAAAAGGAAAGTTGAGACTGCAGTTGCCGTTTATATTAAGAACTAATACAAAATACGTCCTCCGATTTTGCAGTTATCTGCGTTTTGAAGATTCTGCTGAAGAAGCAGAATTGACGGGAAGTTGAGTAGAAATTATACACTAGGCTTTATTTGCATCTGATGGTTTTGAGTGGTTTATGAAACAATTATACGCGTTATTTAAGTTTCTAACTTCTAAACGAAATGACGTACCGTAATATGATGTACATTTTTTTAAATTTAAATGTTCAGGCAAATCTATTACACAGTTATTCCCAAATCCCTTGTGACTTCAGATCCTCTAGAGACGTTAAATCAAACTTTTAATGAAAAATTTGGAAAACTGGTAATATTTCACTTCTTAGCATCACTAAATGCCAATAATTTCTAAAAAATATCATTCTATACATGACCTACAAGTCATGTATCATATGTGATACAGCAGGTCTCTATCAAGCTGCAGTAACTGTAGCCCATGTATCAAATGTGATACATCGTATCTCTATGAAAATAAAGTAGTCAAATGCATAGAATGTTTATTTATTGCCGTTTATTGAAGTTATAAGGAGTTTTCTGTCAGTAAACATAAATTAACAGAAATCAGAGCTTTTATACTCTATTTATTTAAACATTTTTGGAAGGTGACTATCAGCAGCCGTCAAGTAATGTATGAAACGCATGTCTCTCAGCTACTTTTACACTCCTGGAAATTGAAATAAGAACACCGTGAATTCATTGTCCCAGGAAGGGGAAATTTTATTGACACATTCCTGGGGTCAGATACATCACATGATCACACTGACAGAAACACAGGCATATAGACACAGGCAACAGAGCATGCACAATGTCGGCACTAGTACAGTGTATATCCACCTTTCGCAGCAATGCAGGCTGCTATTCTCCCATGGAGACGATCGTAGAGATGCTGGATGTAGTCCTGTGGAACGGCTTGCCATGCCATTTCCACCTGGCGCCTCAGTTGGACCAGCGTTCGTGCTGGACGTGCAGACCGCGTGAGACGACGCTTCATCCAGTCCCAAACATGCTCAATGGGGGACAGATCCGGAGATCTTGCTGGCCAGGGTAGTTGACTTACACCTTCTAGAGCACGTTGGGTGGCACGGGATACATGCGGACATGCATTGTTCTGTTGGAACAGCAACTTCCCTTGCCGGTCAAGGAATCTACATCTACATCTACATCTACATCCGTACTCCGCAAGCCACCTGACGGTGTGTGGCGGAGGGTACCCTGAGTACCTCTATCGGTTCTCCCTTCTATTCCAGTCTCGTATTGTACGTGGAAAGAAGGATTGTAGGTATGCTTCTGTGTGGGCTCTAATCTCTCTGATTTTATCCTCATGGTCTCTTCGCGAGATATACGTAGGAGGGAGCAATATACTGCTTGACTCTTCGGTGAAGGTATGTTCTCGAAACTTCAACAAAAGCCCGTACCGAGCTACTGAGCGTCTCTCCTGCAGAGTCTTCCACTGGAGTTTATCTATCATCTCCGTAACGCTTTCGCAATTACTAAATGATCCTGTAACGAAGCGCGCTGCTCTCCGTTGGATCTTCTCTATCTCTTCTATCAACCCTACCTGGTGCGGATCCCACACTGCTGAGCAGTATTCAAGCATTGGGCGAACAAGCGTACTGTAACCTACTTCCTTTGTTGTCGGATTGCATTTCCTTAGGATTCTTCCAATGAATCTCAGTCTGGCATCTGCTTTACCGACGATCAACTTTATATGATCATTCCATTTTAAATCACTCCTAATGCGTACTCCCAGATAATTTATGGAATTAACTGCTTCCAGTTGCTGACCTGCTATTTTGTAGCTAAATGATAAGGGACCTATCTTTCTATGTATTCGCATCACATTACACTTCGCTACATTGAGATTCAATTGCCATTCCGTGCACCATGCGTCAATTCGCTGCAGATCCTCCTGCATTTCAGTACAATTTTCCATTGTTGCAACCTCTAGATACACCACAGCATCATCTGCAAAAAGCCTCAGTGAACTTCCGATGTCATCCACCAGGTCATTTATGTATATTGTGAATAGCAACGGTCCTATGACACTCCCCTGCGGCACACCTGAAATCACTCTTACTTTCGAAGACTTCTCTCCATTGAGAATGACGTGCTGCGTTCTGTTATCTAGGAACTCCTCAATCCAATCACACAATTGATCTGATAGTCCGTATGCTCTTACTTTGTTCATTAAACGACTATGGGGAACTGTGTCAAACGCCTTGCGGAAGTCAAGAAACACGGCATCTACCTGTGAACCCGTGTCTAAGGCCCTCTGAGTCTCGTGGACGAATAGCGCGAGCTGGGTTTCACACAATCGTCTTTTTCTAAACCCATGCTGATTCCTACAGAGTAGATTTCTAGTCTCCAGAAAAGACATTATACTCGAACATAATACGTGTTCCAAAATTCTACAACTGATCGACGTTAGAGATATAGGTCTATAGTTCTGCACATCTGTTCGACGTCCCTTCTTGAGAACGGGGATGACCTGTGCCCTTTTCCAATCCTTTGGAACGCTTCGCTCTTCTAGAGACCTACGGTACACCGCTGCAAGAAGGGGGGCAAGTTCCTTCGCGTACTCTGTGTAAAATCGAACTGGTATCCCATCAGGACCAGCGGCCTTTCCTCTTTTGAGCGATTTTAATTGTTTCTCTATCCCTCTGTCGTCTACTTCGATATCTACCATTTTGTCAACTGTGCGACAATCTAGAGAAGGAAGCACAGTGCAGTCTTCCTCTGTGAAACAGCTTTGGAAGAAGACATTTAGTAATTCGGCCTTTAGTCTGTCATCCTCTGTTTCAGTACCATTTTGGTCACAGAGTGTCTGGACATTTTGTTTTGATCCACCTACCGCTTTGACATAGGACCAAAATTTCTTAGGATTTTCTGCCAAGTCAGTACATAGAACGTTACTTTCGAATTCATTGAAAGCCTCTCGCATAGCCCTCCTCACACTACATTTCGCTTCGCGTAATTTTTGTTTGTCTGCAAGGCTTTGGCTATGTTTATGTTTGCTGTGAAGTTCCCTTTGCTTCCGCAGCAGTTTTCTAACTCTGTTGTTGTACCACGGTGGCTCTTTTCCATCTCTTACGATCTTGCTTGGCACGCATATTGTACCATGGTTTTGAACTTTGTCCACTGATCCTCAACACTATCTGCACTTGAGACAAAACTTTTGTGTTGAGCCGTCAGGTACTCTGTAATCTGCTTTTTGTCACTTTTGCTAAACAGAAAAATCTTCCTACCTTTTTTAATATTTCTATTTACGGCTGAAATCATCGACGCAGTAACCGCTTTATGATCGCTGATTCCCTGTTCTGCATTAACTGATTCAAATAGTTCGGGTCTGTTTGTCACCAGAAGGTCTAATATATTATCGCCACGAGTCGGTTTTCTGTTTAACTGCTCAAGGTAGTTTTCAGATAAATCACTTAAAAATATTTCACTGGATTCTTTGTCCCTGCCACCCTTTATGAACGTTTGAGTCTCCCAGTCTATATCCGGCAAATTAAAATCTCCACCCAGAACTATAACATGGTGGGGAAATCTACTCGAAATATTTTCCAAATAATTCTTCAGGTGCTGAGCCACAACAGCTGCTGAGCCCGGGGGCCTATAGAGACATCCAATTACCATGTCTGAGCCTGCTTTAACCGTGACCTTCACCCAAATCATTTCACAATTCGAATCTCCGTCAATTTCCTTCGATACTATTGCACTTCTTATCGCTGAATGGTAGAACGATGGGTTCTATGACGGTTTGGATGTACCGTGCACTATTCAGTGTCCCCTCGACGATCACCAGAGGTGTACGGCCAGTGTAGGAGATCGCTCCCCACACCATGATGCCGGGTGTTGGCCCTGTGTGCCTCGGTCGTATGCAGTCCTGATTGTGGTGCTCACCTGCACGGCGCCAAACACGCATACGACCATCATTGGCACCAAGGCAGAAGCGACTCTCATCGCTGAAGACGACACGTCTCCATTCGTCCCTCCATTCACGCCTGTCGCGACACCACTGGAGGCGGGCTGCACGATGTTGAGGCGTGAGCGGAAGACGGCCTAACGGTGTGTGGGACCGTAGCCCAGCTTCATGGAGACGGTTGCGAATGGTCCTCGCCGATACCCCAGGAGCAACAGTGTCCGTAGTGGCGGTGCGGTCCCATACGGCACTGCGTAGGATCCTACGGTCTTGGCGTGCATCCGTGCGTCGCTGCGGTCCGGTCCCAGATCGACGGGCACGTGCACCTTCCGCCGACCACTGGCGACAACATCTATGTACTGTGGAGACCTCACGCCCCACGTGTTGAGCAATTCGGCGGTACGTCCACCCGGCCTCCCGCATGCCCACTATACGCCCTTGCTCAAAGTCCGTCAACTGCACATACGGTTCACGTCCACGCTGTCGCGGCATGCTACCAGTGTTAAAGACTGCGATGAAGCTCCGTATGCCACGGCAAACTGGCTGACACTGACGGCGGCTGTGCACAAATGCTGCGCAGCTAGCGCCATTCGACGGCCAACACCGCGGTTCCTGGTGTGTCCACTGTGCCGTGCGTCTGATCATTGCTTGTACAGCCCTCTCGCAGTGTCCGGAGCAAGTATGGTGGGTCTGACACACCGGTGTCAATGTGTTCTTTTTTCTATTTCCAGGAGTGTATTTTAAACCCATATATGGATCGGTTTCGGTCATGCACCATCTTTACGGATTAAGGGATAAAATAGTTTAAGTCTCAACATTAAATCTGTGATTACTTAAATAATTTGTAGATTATGTCATGAATAGCAATATACAACACAGGACTTTTAGAAGCAAACATACTAATACCAAGTGTACAGAGAACAGTACTGAAGAGAAGATAGTTCAAATGGACTATTCCCTGTTCGGAGCGGTCTTCCTTTTAGTGAATACTATCTTCCACTGCTCGCTTCCCCAAAGTACCGAAGAGAGAACGCGCATGCACGAGTTGCTCTCCCTTTACACTGAGTATAGCGCACTCCCAGGACATAAATGTCCATAATTCTTAAAGCTTAAATGCATTTGATGCGAAGACCGATACCGTTTCGTTATTTCAGTTCAGGCTCCAGTTCATATCTCCCCTCCCTTGACCCTCGTTTACACTTGCTACCATGTATTTGTTTACCCTATACGTAAATATTTCTTTCTCATCTTAAGAACTGATTTCTGCTTACTATTTTCCGGACCCTGCAGATAAGAAAAAGCAGATAAACGCTTGTAGTGACGATTAGAATAACTTAATCATGGTTTTTTTCTTGTAATAAACGTTATTTCTCATTTGTGTTTGAGGCTTAATTACTTATGTTAGGCTTCGACAGGCTTGGGAGAAAGAAATCGGCCGTGTCCTTATCGAAGGAACCATTCCGTTCCAGGAAAAACATAGGAAACCTAGATCAGGATTAGCGAATCGATAATTGAAGCGCCCTCCTCCTGAATGTAAATAGAGTGTCTTCTTAACCACTGCCCCATCACGTTCGGTGGTTTTCAGCCATGCACACCCATGTCCCTCGTGCGTAAATACTAATCTCGGTTTTCCCTTGCACTGGTCGACAACCACTTTGCATTTACATGTATTGTTGGTTGTAAAATCAAAATGTGTAGTTATCATCTAAGGCTGTATTTGAAATTACATTTGTTTTTTAAATATTCTGTCGATTTTGTTATTTTACTTATATAAGCTATATTTTATTTGCCGTAATGCATTAAAAATAAGAATTCTCTCTCTCTCTCTCTCTCTCTCTCTCTCTCTCTCTATGTGTGTGTGTGTGTGTGTGTGTGTGTGTGTGTGTGTGTGTGTGCAAAGATATCAGTAATTTGGTGCAAGATTATGGGGTTCAGCATAACCCTCAAGACTGGCGATTGTTTTTGCTGATGTGTGTAGAAATGACTTGAAAGCGGTGTAGGCCGGCCGGAGTGGCCATGCGGTTCTAGGAGCTACAGTCTGGAGCAGAACGACCGCTACGGTCGCAGGTTCGAATCCTGCCTCGGGCATGGATGTGTGTGATGTCCTTAGGTTAGTTAGGTTTAATTAGTTCTAAGCTCTAGGCGACTGATGACCTCAGAAGTTAAGTCCCATAGTGCTCAGAGCCATTTGAACCATTTGAAAGCGGTGTATTGCATAATGACAAAGTTTCATCAGCACTTTTGGTTCCATTCAATGGATAAGAAGCAAAAATATTAATACATGGTCCTGCTACTGGAGACCCTCGAATATCAAGGACATGAGTGTATGTTTCGTGGTTATTTAAAAGTTATTGCTCTGCTTACAGTTTTACAATCTGGTCTTATAAAATAATGTTTTTTTCCCGGGTGCATTGGACCGTAATGTCAAAGAATGTGATATGAGACAAGTGTATTTTGCAGGCATGGATACTGTTAAGAAAAAAACCATAAATTTTTATGAATAGTAATGACTCTGCTCCATATCACGTTAGGCCTGATGAACAACTTTGCAAAGGCTCTGGATAAATTGGGTGAGACTTTTAATCGCTGGAATACTTTTTCTCAGGATAAGCGAGGCCATTATGAGAGAAAGCGTTTCCTACAGTTCGCCATAGAAATAGTAGATCATTAAACAGTAACGTTCACTGTTCACAGTTTCTTCAAAAAATAAAGATCTAATAATCCGCCGTACAGTTATTACAACCCACACGGCCAATTTTCTGACCATGCAGTGGGGTTTCAAGCACAGCACGAGGGTTTTCCGTTGACCATTGTCATGTTTTGTGTGCTAACATGACTGAAGAGGCGGAACCATGCCTCGTCTGTATAGAAGCTGACGTAAAGAACACCACTGGTATTTCTCTCAGTAAAAAATGTAAATCATTTGTAGTAACCGATTCACTTTTCATGATCGCGTCTTTCAATTCCTCCACCCCTCTCACTTTCTTTATAAAGAATTTCAGTGTTTGGCAGACCGCTTTATGCGCGGTTGCAGGCCCCATATCTTTTTCTTGTGCCGCCTTGCCCAATGATTTTATTGTGTTCCGCTGCATAATCAGTAATATCCAACAACTTAGTTTTGTTTAAGAGGTCTCCTAGTGAATTCGGCACCTAGCACTATGCCTGTCTCTCGAAATTTCTTAATAAGCTAACGAACCGCTTTACAATGAGGCAGAGCGGTTTACAGGGATCATTTTTTTCTTCTTTTAGCAAATTTCTTTTGCACCAAATCTGCATATTCAAATAGCTTTCATCATCGCAACCAAACAATTAAATGTTATGCAACAGTAGAAAGAAATAAAAACAATCGCGCAACTATTAAAAAACGGTTCTACCAACTTGTATTTTCCAAATTAATTTCGAACTTCTAACGTAATCTATATCCGTCGCACGTAGCCACTTTACCAAAGCACTGTATCTTAGAAGAAAGATTAAGAAAAGGCAAACCTACGTTTCTAGCATTTGTAGACTTGGAGAAAGCTTTTGACAATGTTGACTGGAATACTCTCTTTTAAATTCTGAAGGTGGCAGGGGTAAAATACGGGGAGCGAAAGGCTATTTACAATTTGTACAGAAACCAGATGGCAGTTGTAAGAGTCGAGGGGCATGAAAGGGAAGCAGTGATTGGAAAAGGAGTGAAACAGGGTTGTAGCCTCTCCCCGATGTTATTCAATCTGTATATTGAGAAAGCAGTAAAGAAAACAAAAGAAAAATTCGGAGTAGATATTAAAATTCATGGAAAAGAAATAAAAACTTTGAGGTTCGCCAATGACATTGTAATTCTGTGAGAGACAGCAAAGGACCTGGAAGAGCAGTTGAACGGAATGGACAGTGTCTTGAAAGTAGGATATAAGATGAATATCAACAAAAGCAAAACGAGGATAATGGTTCAAATGGCTCTGAGCACTATGGGACTCAACTGCAGTGGTCATTAGTCCCCTAGAACTTAGAACTACTTAAACCTAACTAACCTAAGGACATCACACACATCCATGCCCGAGGCAGGATTCGAACCTGCGACCGTAGCAGTCGCACGGTTCCGGAATGCGCGCCTAGAACCGCGAGACCACCGTGGCCCGCCGAGGATAATGGAATGTAGTCAAATAAAATCGGGTGATGCTGAGGGAATTAGATTAGGAAATGAGACACTTAAAGTAGTAAAGGAGTTTTGCTATTTAGGAAGTAAAATAACTGATGGTGGTCGAAGTAGAGAGGATATAAACTGTAGACTGGCAGTGGCAAGGAAACCGTTTCTGAAGAAGAGAAATTTGTTAACATCGAGTATAGATTTATGTATCAAGAAGTTTCTGAAAGTATTTGTATGGACGATAAATAGTTTGGACAAGAAGAGAATAGAAGCTTTCGAAATGTGGTGCTACAGAAGAATGCTGAAGATAAGGTGGATAGATCACGTAACTAATGAGGAGGTATTGAATAGAATTGGGGAGAAGAGGAGTTTGTGGCACAGCTTGACTAGAAGAAGGGATCGGTTGGTAGGACATATTCTGAGACGTCAAGGGACCACCAATTTAGTATTGGAGGGCAGCGCAGAGGGTAAAAGACGTAGAGGGAGACCAAGAGATGAATACACTAAACAGATTCAGTAAGATGTAGGTTGCAGTAGGTACTGGGAGATGAAGAAGCTTGCACAGGACAAAGTAGCATGGAGAGCTGCATCAAACCAGTCTCAGGACTGAAGACAACAACGTATCTCCATGTCTAAATCCAACTTTTTTTCACGGACGAATATGGAATTCATCGCATACAGACTGATTTCACTCATGAGGGATCTGCTGCAGGAGTCACCATTTACGTTCCGAAATTTATCTTAGCTTGCTTTCGTATTTTCAAGAGGTGCAAATTTAGTTTGACACTTGACAAAACATCTTTTTGCCGAAGTTGACTGGCTGATCAGGAAGGAGTGCCAACCTGGACACGGGACAACCCGTCGCCCGAACCCCTCTTCCATGTCAAATATAGGATTCTTGCACAGGAAATATGAATAACGTGTTCAGTCACGAAAAAATCGTCTGTTATGAAATTACACGACACACTGCGGATCCTGTTGGTGCACCATCGTTTAATACATTGTGTACGTCTTCTGTTGAGAGGGGTGATGTAGAATGTTCGCTCCTGTTGTGGGAAGGTTAGTGGTTGAATTTGAAAATTCGCCATATAAATAGGGAAAGATAAGCCGAAAAAGAGTGAAAAACCTACCAAAAGTTCCAGGAAGAACATTTTTAGCGCAGTACTGTGAGGAAACTTTTATTATCCACTCCATAATTTGCTCACGACGTCACTCAACGCTCACATTTGTTGGTACACTTCAAAACACTTCAGAGAGACAGTATAATATGAGAAGACGAAAGATGAAGCTTATTATCTAGTGTCAGATACCAGAGCTTAAAATAATTTGACATATGTGAGTTACTAAATTTAAAATAACTTACAGGGTGGTTATAATCAAAATTTTCACTGCTTGAGTCAGTGCAGACGGCACACTATTTACCGTTTGGGTACCCAACTTCATAGGAATTAGGTTCAGACTGCGCGCTGCAGGATTCGCGTCGTTACTAGTGTTTAGTGTCATTACTTGTTGTTAGGCGCCGGTACTGGTACGGGTGACGTAGGGTTGAAACACAAACATCAGTGTGCATTACAATTGCAGTCACCATGGGTCTAGACAAGGTGTGCGGAGTTTTATTCGTAAAGCTGTCTTATCAAAACAGAAGGAATACAGCTTTTCGCGAGTATCGACGCAGTAAAGGAAAACGGAGACGTCCTCTTCCCGCACCGGGATTGTTTTAACTGGCAATTTGCGATTTACTCCTGGGAGAGACCGACACTCGATAGTGGCGCAATTTGTTGAGTAGTTACTGTTGCTGTGGCTGACAATGCTGGACACCATGTGCGATCCTCAAGCAGTGCACGAGTTTTAACGTGACAGCTGAACATGCCATGGTCCACTGTTCGAAAAGTGCTGCGAACAGAAACTGTTGTGTAATGGTATCCAGGTTGTCACCTGGAACATAAACATGGTACGCAATTAAAAAATATTATCCCCTCACGTGGAAATTAAATTGTACTTCATTGAATAGTTGAAACGTCCCCTTAGAAAAATTATACATGACTGTGCTTAAACTGAAACACAGTCTTTTTAGCGCAACGCAATCTGACTTTTAATATTCCCAACAAAAGAATGGCCCTGACTAACAATAACGTATACCTTTCATATATCACTTACCTCACAAAAATCTTCGTGACTCGAACTACTGCAATACAGCGAGCGCCACTACTGCCAGCGAAATAAAAGATTCTAACTACTGAAGGGACTAACTACTGATAGACAAAGTTAGCAAATGAAAGATTTTGATACAGAACAAACAATGTCTTTACCCTAATAGTGTTCAAAAGTCATTTAATATATATATATATATATATATATATATATATATATCAGTTCATGACTTCCAGTCTTACAAACTGCTCAACGCTACGCGCTGTTAACATCCTACTGCCCAACACTACAATAGCCAACCACAATGCAAACCAGCCACAGACTGCACACAGCACAGCCAGTGATTTTCATACAGAGCGCTACGTGGCGTTACCAATAAAAAAACCTATATAGCCTACTTACATAGTTTGTTCGTTATTTCTTCCACAAAGTTTCACTGTCGTGCGATGACTCGTGCATTGCGGTCCTTTCAAGAAGTGGAAGTTTAATTGTAACCAACCTGTACATTTCTCATTATCTCGTTCAAGGGTAGATGTAAAAAAAAAATGTAATTAAACAATTTTCACCTGGAAATGGACCCACAGGGTTCGAAATGCATCTCGTGGTTTACGGCATTCTTACTCATTCATTCTGTTTGTTCGATACAGTCACGTTCACAACTCCAAAACATGGATAAAATAGGACATTTGAAAATAATGAAGTAGGCTACCGATTGGGGTACTGACCACAACAGGGGTACACAATATTGTATCAGTGGATCAAACTCTTTGACGATAGTTGCACCAAGCAAGTTCTTTGAGATGTGTGAGGACATAATGGCCTCCGAGCAGAGAGCACTAAAAGAAAATTGAAAAAGGGATATTTGTGTGTACAGTGTAGGTCAAGACCATAGTAGGGGAGATCTTAAGTACCGCACCGAGCAGGGTAGCGCAGCGGTTAGCGCACTTGAGTCGCATTCGGGAGGACGACGGTTCAAACTTGCGTCCGGCTATCCTGATTAAGGCTTTTCCTGATTTCCCTAAATCGCTTGAGACGTACGCCGGGATGGTTCCTTCAAAAGGGCACGGCCGATTTCCTTCCTCATGCTGCCCTAATCCGAGCTTGTGGTCCGTCTCTAATGACCGCGGGACGTTAAATAACAATCTCCTCCAGCCGGCCGGAGTGGCCGTGCGCTTCTAGGCACTACAGTCTGGAGCCGAGTGACCGCTACGGCCGCAGGTTCGAATCCTGCCTCGGGCATGGATTGTGTGATGTCCTTAGGTTAGTTAGGTTTAATTAGTTCTAAGTTCTAGGCGACTGATGACCTTAGAAGTTAACTCGCATAGTGCCCAGAGCCATTTGAACCATCTCCTCCTCCTCCTCCTTCTCCTTTATAGCACCCCTGTGGATACCAAGTGACTGGTGTCATGTTTTTGATTTTGGTGAGGATTTTGACCCTTTCGTCTTAATGGTTGGCTTTCTACGATTGTCAGTGCTGGTCCAGACGGCTTCCTAAGGAACATCACAGCTGGGTTCTTTCCTCCTCTTCCTCATCATCATCTTCCTTTCTAGAAATAGGTTGTTGCCTGTTCCGAACTCACAAACAAAATTATTCCATCTCTTTCTAGGTCTTCCAGTATCTCTTTTCACCTTCGGCTTGTAGTTCAGGATCTTCTGAGAGCTTCTGTGACGTGGGATTCTCATGAGCTGTCGTCTCCAACCTTCACGATATTTTTGAGTTTTTTCATAGATATTGTAAAATTTAATCCTTGATCCAATACCTTCGTTTCTAATTATATCTCGTCTTGTACAGCCCTTGGCTTTCATACTGGTTCAAATGGCTGAGCACTATGGGACTTAACATCTGAGGTCATCAGTCAAATGGTTCAAATGGCTCTGAGCACTATGGGACTCAACTGCTGTGGTCATAAGGGTCATCAGTCGCCTAGACTTAGAACTACTTAAATGTAACTAACCTAAGCACATGACACACATCCATGACCGAGGCAGTATTCGAACCTGCGACAGTAGCAGCAGCGCGGTACGGGTCTGAAGCGCCTAGAACCGCTCGGTCACAACGGCCGGCTAAAGACTTTTCACTACCTCTATGTCTGAATATGGATATCATTATCACCTAATAATGTTCCATAGACTATCACACCTCACACTGTTAAAAGATTTCTCAAGGTCGGTAACGGCCATATGTGCTCTGTATTAAATTCTCTGTTTTTCTATAACTTTTTAAATTAGAAACACGTTGTCTGTGCAAGAATTATGTGATCTAACCCTCGCGAGACCTAAAGGGTACAAAAGGAATTCAGTACTAGTGGTGTGTGAAAAGCAGCACACAGCTGAAAGAGGCTCTGCTCTGTGCCTGTGGCATAGAACAGTCATTGACTGCAGTGGCCTTGCATCAGCGTCTCGCTCCAGTTGCAGTGCCTGCCACGTGCCGTGTTTACAACAGCTGCTAGGTGCTCGCTTCGCGCGTTGTACAAGCGTCTGCAGTGGCAGCGTGCTGAACATGTGGTGCCGTTTCCGGCCGCCAACAGGTTACTGCTTTGAATGACATCGCGTCCGCACCGAGTGCAACTTCAAGGGCCCTGCAGGCCGATCGCTTTGTCTTTCTACGCGTCTCGTCAACGTTTGTATGTGTGCGCTAGCGGCATGTACCACTATCGCTCGGATTTGGTGACTGGTAGACATAGGGGTCCGGGGTAGTGTTACCAGACCCCTGAAGCCTGCCAGCGTGAAAGCCAACTGTCGCTCTGAGAAATTATGCTAAATGTCCAGTTAAAAGTTTGGAACAAGGCCTCAAACGGAGATTTTAATGTCGACGGTAGTGCTTTCGCAAGCATGACGGGAAATTCATTGAAAAGTTCACGAGGCAAATAGGAAAGTCTTAAAAATTTAATATTCTTGAAGCGTTATAAATGATCAAACAACTTTCTTTTAAAGACGGTTCCATTTTTAATGAACAGTTGCAGTCACTCAAACTGTTTTTGATGATATAACGCCGTCGCTTAGAAATGCCTAAAGTTGTTTCCTCTTTTTCCTCAGAATAACTCTAAAATATCGTTTTCCCCTCTCTTTTTCATTTGTTATATTGTAATTGTTTCGTGCAAAAATGTACCTAATACTTGTTGTTGCATTGTCGTATAGAATTTTTAATGTCACATAATACGAGCTACTGATTATTAGGTGATCAGTTATGTGTTATTTAAAATATTTTTCGTAACTTAAGCAGCTAGTATCTTCGACTGTTACTAGATGGTGCGACTTGGTTCGTGTCATCGTTGTGGCGATTTCGGGCTGGTGAGCCTCTTCTTCTGATGCCACGTCCATTGTTTCCTCTTGCAGCCCTTAGCTGCATGCACCGTGCTACGCCATGCAGCTACAGTCTTACTAGCTGTATGACAGTTTCAGTGTCTTTAATCTTATGTGATTTTAATATGAACTTCTTAATGAATTATTATATATGATGAGACCATAAATGCTCTTAAATTTGTTCTTCATTTATTATGTGGGAGTAGTGTCTTCTTGTAAGTCTGTTCGGAATAAACACTGTCTGTTGCTCAGTTTTTTTCTATCTCACTGGTTACATATTTTATAATTGTGGATTAGCCATATCTAAAACTGTAAGATTAATATACTTTAACCAGGAATGCAGTCGCAGTAACGTGTTACAGTTCTGATGTGTAAACTGCATTTGTGCAGGGAGTTGTATTTATCATCTATAGAATCTAAAACTAAGCACCCAAGACAAGAACATCTAAATCCTAACAAAAAGTTACGAAATTTATGTCGAATAAACTGTTATGACAACACTGTTGCTCCGAACTGCGCGAATCATCGAACTACGTCACCTCACGTCGACTTACCTGTTAACTGCAAATGTTACAAAAGACAGCAGAGGAGTGCGTGCCGAAGTAAAGGTTGTGGTGGTTAGTGTTCAACGTCCCGTCGACAACGAGGTCATTAGAGACGGAGCGCAAGCTCGGGTTAGGGAAGGATTGGGAAGGAAATCCGCCGTGCCCTTTCAAAGGAACCATCCCGGCATTTGCCTGAAACGATTTAGGGACCGAAGTAAAGCAAACGCATTTCTTATCGAAGCAAAACAGTGACAACATTTAAGGTAACGTGAGGAAAGCAGACATGTAAAGCCGCTTCGTTGTAAGTACAAACAAAAGAAATCTTTTAATGCACTGAACAGACGAACACGAATTATGGTAGAAAGATGCTCTAATGTTCCTAAAGATTATCTACAGGATAGACAATCTCATGTGGACGATTGAAATTCATTCCAAAAACTGCAAAATACTCGTCTGTGGTGTAGTTAACATGAATAAAAAACACGAGGCGTGTTTCTTTACGTAAGGTCCGTTTGAACATAAGTCCACATCGAAAGGTTATTTCAAAACATAGTTCACTCTGTTTTTCGACATAGTTGGGAAGTTTGTTGAAACATGTCTCATACCTCTCAACCAATTTTAAAATACCCTCTTCATAAAAACTTGCTGCCTGCTCCGATGACCAAGCCACCAGATAGTCCGTACTCAAAGAAGGGCGACTGGAGCGGTCCTCATTATGGACGTTGTCACCGCCATCTTTGAATTCTCGTACCCACTTATGCATTTCGCTTTCAGTCATAGCAGTATCACCGTGCACTTCGCAAATCTGTCAATGAATTTCTGTAGCAGACAGGTTCCTTGCTGACAAAAACCGTATCACTGAGCGAATCTCACATCCGGCGGGCAAGTTGATAGGCTTAAATATTCTGAAAGCACAGAACAGAAAGAACCGTACAGGTTAGCTACAGAGCTGAAACTGAGCGCAGTTGTTACCGAGGCACGCTGGTACACGACGCACGCGCTCGTTGCGGTTTGCGCGTGAAATACCAGTGTCTACAACAAAACGAACCTTACTTAAAAATACACGCCTCGTAATACAGTGAAAGATTTCTACCTACTTTAAGTCGATAGAGAGAGAGAGAGAGAGAGAGAGAGAGAGAGAGAGAGAGAGAGGGAGAGAGAGAGAGACATAAGGAGTTTCAGTGCTATCAGCGTTCCCAGATGTGTTAATCGTAACTGGATATCGTCATCTGATCGCCAACGTGGCACTGAACTGATCAAAGGTATACTGTTTTTGTTATGCACTGCTGGAAATAAAAATTAGTACACTCTTTTAGAGGTTTCAAATTCACTCAAGATATATTGTTGCAACAGTACATATGGAGTAGATGAAATGATTATTTTTACATCTACATCTGCATGACTACTGTGCAATTCACATTTAAGTGCTTGGCAGAGGGTTCATCGAACCACAATCATACTATCTCTCTACTATTCCACTCCCGAACAGCGAGCGGGAAAAACGAACACCTGAACCTTTCTGTTCGAGCTCTGATTTCTCTTATTTTATTTTGATGATCATTCCTACCTATGTAGGTTGGGCTCAACAAAATATTTCCACATTCGGAAGAGAAAGTTGGTGACTGAAATTTCGTAAAAAGGTCTCGCCGCGACGAAAAACGTCTATGCTGTAATGACTTCCATCCCAACTCGTGTATCATATCTGCCACACTCTCTCCCCTATAACGCGATAATACAAAACGAGCTGCCCTTTTTTGCACCCTTTCGACGTCCTCCGTCAATCCCACCTGGTAAGGATCCCACACCGCGCAGCAATATTCTACATTACATATCAATAGCACAGGAGGTTCTGAGGTAACAGCTACTGACCCATGCTGAAACACCCATATTAGTACGTAATGTAGCCTGCGCCGGCGGAAGTGCAGCCAGTCGTACAGATGGTGAATATCGTCCTCGCGCATTTAATACCACGCCTGCTCGACTAACTCAAGTAGCTCTGTAAGAGTTGTTGGTTAACGACTCGGACGATTCACTTCTCGTCCAATCATATCCCACAAGTGCTCGATTGGAGAAGAGTCCGAAGATCATGCCAGCCAGTGAAATTGCTACATGTCTTGCAGGCCGCGTTAAGTTTCATGGGCAGTGTGTGGGGAAGCATTATCCAGTTGGAACAACACATTACCTTTCTGTCGCAAAAACACCAAAAGAACGGGTGTAACAACAATCTGCACGTACCGCGTACCCTCCAGGAACGCTAAAAACGAACGTCAACTGTAGCTGATTGTACTCCTGAACCTAAGCCCTGCATTGGGACCAGTGTGTCTTGGACGAATGCACTCGAGACAGCGCTCATCAGGTCTACACTGCACGCACATACGACCTGCGTGCTGGCAGAAACTTCTTTGGTCGCTGAAGACCATGACGCGCCATTCCATCTTCCAAGTGATCCCCCGACGTCACCGGTTGAGACTTGAGCGTCGATGCTGTGGCGTGAGTGGAAGAGGGGCTAGAGGTTGCTTGTAGTGAGGTTGATGGCCGGCGATTTAGGTACATTTAATAAGATACATTACAAATTGTACGTTCATTGGGGCAGTAATGGAATTCGCAATTAACTAACGTATAAAAAAGTACACAGTAATGTGATTTTGTACTATTAGCTCCTTAAGCTGGCTTCTGCGCCCCCAGGTTCCCTACCTCAAATTGTTCGTTGGAGCATCCACCATATCCTGTTAAATTTTTGAACGCTCTTGGAAACACCTCATATATATACAGGGTGAAACGAAAACCGCGCACTCATGCTTCGCCCACATGCCAGCGATAAAAAAAATGTCAGTCACAAAATTTCGTCTGGCGTGCACATTCGGCAGAAGGAGGACGTTAAAAAGTGGAAATCAAGCAACACTGTAACCACATGTATACACGTAAGGTTCTGCTGTTCATTTGGTGCAGTGGATGGAGTTTTTGGTTAGCATGCAGGAGGTCGAGGGTTCGAACCTGGGTTCAAGAATGTTTTTTATTTGGTAAATGTAGTCCAAGTGGTACAGTATCTGGCATCTTAATCGTCAACAGCGATTGCAATGGGTCCTCTGGAAAACATTTGCAGCCGTCCGGAGTGGCAGAGCGGTTCTAGGCGCTACGGTTTGGAGCCGCGCGACCGCTAAGATCGCAGGTTCGAATCCTGCCTCGGGCATGGATGTGTGTGATGTCCTTAGGTTAGTTAGGTTTATATAGTTCTAAGTTCTAGGGGACTGATGACCTCAGATGTTGAGTCCCATAGTGCTCAGAGCAATTTGAACCATTTGAACCAAAACATTTGCACTTACATACGACAATCGTAGAAATGGAACAGTGGTCAGCACTTTCCACGTCGTGGGTTCGAATTTATTCGTACCGCTTCCTCTACTAGAGGCGAAACCAGTTTTGTTTCTAACATCCTCTGATAGTTACATAGATTAGTACGAAGTATTATTCTTGCCTCGTTCAGGTCCATTACATTTCGTTAGAACCTTACGTTACCAGTAGGACTAGCAACGTGCTTTGCAAATATTGTCCTAACTCTGTTACTATTTGTATGCGTTATCACTATGGTCCCATTAATTGTTTTAACTGTCTATTTCTTATTTCTCTAACCACGTATTTGTTGTGTTCAGTGTTACAAAATGTTGGTAATTTAGGGTACGCATGACATAAGAAACGGTGTATATTACAGTATGAAATGTCAGAATGAAATCAGCAAATAAAAAAAAAGTGCATCCCAACCGAGGATGGAACCCGCGACCTACTGCATGCTAACCCAAAACTCTGTCAACTGCACCAATGGTGCAGCACGATTAAAAATGTGATGTCAGAGGTACTTACCATACGTCTTGTTACAATGTTGCCAAATTGCCACTCTTTAACGTCATTTTTCTGCCGGATATAGTCACTCCGTCTTCAGGCCACGAGTGGCCTACCGGGGCCATCCGACCACCGTGTCATCCTCGGTGGAGTATGCGGATAGGAGGGGCGTGGGGTCAGCAGACCGCTCTCTCTGTCATAAGATGGTATTCTTGACCGAAGCCGCTACTATTCAGTCGAGTAGCTCCTCAGTTGGTATCACGAGGCTGAGTGCACCCAGAAAAATGGCAACAGCGCATGGCGGCCGTGATGGTCACCCATCCAAGTGCCGACCACGTCCGACAGCGCTTAACTTCGGTGATTTCACGGGTATCGGTGTATCCACTGCGACAAGGCCGTTGCCTGCCGGATATACTCACCAGACGAAATTTTGTGAAAGACATTTCTTTATGGCTGGCATGTGAGGAGTCGCGCTGTGAAGCCCGAGTTCGCGAATTTCGCTTCACCCTGTTCAATATGCCCTCCATCAGCGACACGAACAATATCACATCGTCACTCAAATTCCTCCCGTATTCGGGCAAGCATGTCCTTCGTCACTTATGTTAAGGCAGTACGGATCCAGTTATTCAATTCTTCCAGGTTCTTTGGGAGTGGTGGTACATAAACATTGTCTGTAACGAAACCCCACAGGAAGTAGTCAGAGGGTGTCAAATCCGGTGACCGTGGAGCCCAGCTGAGGCATGCTAAGTCGCCAGCTCCTTGACGACCAATCCAACGGTTCGAACGGTTCGGTAGAGTTTCATTCAGATATTCACGCACTTGGAGTCTCCAGTGAATGTGTGCCCCGTCTTGTTGGAAAATGAAGTTGTCTTCGTATAGCCTCGGAAAAAAACCAGTTTTGTAACTGCTGACTGTTAACCGTGTTTCCATCAAAGAAGAATGGGCCTTAAACAGACGACCGGGGTATCGCACATAACACATTGACTTTGGGCGAATCTTGTACATGTTCAGTGACCGCATGTGGGTTCTGTAGACCCCAAATACGAAAATTGTGTTTGTTTACAAGACCACTAACATGGAAGGTTGCTTCACCACGGAATACGATTCGTTATGCGAAAGGGTTATTGTCAATGGCATCAAGAATCTCGTTACAAAATGCCACACGTTTTCGTTTGTCATCAGGACACAGAGCTTGTTATAGCTGTTAATTGTACGGCTTCATAACCAACCTGCGTCTCAAAAGACGCGAAGTTGTTGTAGACAGTTGTGACTTCCTACCGTCTGGACTAGTTAATTTTGAAGAACTATGTTGGAAAGCAATTTTGAATTCGTGCAACATTTTCTTCAGGAACACGAGGGTGGGCAGGACTCTTTCCTTTACATAAACATCCTGTATCCAGAAACTGTCGATACCATCTGCGAATGTACCACTCATTCGGAGGTTCAACTTGGTACCTCAACCTGAAGCGTCTTTGGAATATAATCACGGAATTGCAGTTCGTAAACTGGAGAGCACAAAATGATTTCTGCTGCGGAGTAGCCATTTTAAACAAATGATGGTTACTAAGTAAAACAGAAGACAACTAACATCTAGCGGATATTAATATAAACTAGACTATGTATTCGTATCTACAATAGCTGAGCGGACGATATTTGCTTCGTGATAAATTACCCGTGTTAAAATGGACCGTTTACCAATTGCGGAAAAGGTCGATATCATGTTGATGTATGGCTATTGTGATCAAAATGCCCAAGGGCAGGTGCTATTTATGCTGCTCGGTATCCTGGACGACATCATCCAAGTGTCCGGACCGTTCGCCAGATAGTTACGTTATTTAAGGAAACAGGAAGTATTCAGCCACATGTGAAACGTGAGCCACGACTTGCAACAAATGATGATGGCCAAGTAGGTGTTTTAGCTGTTGTCGCGGCTAATCCGCACATCAGTAGCAGACAAATTGCGCGAGAATCGGGAATCTCAAAAACGTCGGTATTTGCTACATCAACATCGATTGCACCCGTACCTTATTTCTATACACCAGGAATTGCATGGCGACAACTTTGAACGTCGTGTACAGTTCTGCCACTGGGTACAAGAGAAATTACGGGACGATGACAGATGTTTTGCACGCGTTCTCTTTAGCGACGAAGCGTCATTCACCAACAGCGGTAACGTAAACCGGCATAATATGCACTACTGGGCAGCGGAAAATCCACAATGGCTGTGATAAGTGGAACATCAACGACCTTGGCGGGTTAATGTATGGTGCGGCATTATGGCAGGAAGCATAATTGGCCCCCATTTTATTGATGGCAATCTAAATGGTGTAATGTGTGCTGATTTCCTACGTAATGTTCTACCGATGTTTCTACAAGATGTTTTACTGCATGGCGATGTACTTCCAACATGATGGATGTCCGGTGCATAGCTCGCGTGCGGTTGAAGCAGTATTGAATAGCATATTTCATGACAGGTGGATTGGTCGTCGAAGCACCATACCGTGACCCGCACGTTCACCGGATCTGACGTCCCGGATTTCTTTCAGTGGGGAAAATTGAAGGATATTTGCTATCGTGATCCACCGAAAACGCCTGACAACATGCGTCAGCGCATTGTCAATGCATGTGCGAACATTACGGAAGGAAAACTACTCGCTGTTGAGAGGAATGTCGTTACACGTATTGCCAAAGGCATTGAGGTTGACAGACATCATTTTTAGCATTTATTGCATTAATGTGGTATTTACAGGTAATCACGCTGTAACAGCATGCGTTCTCAGAAATGGATAAGTTCACAAAAGTACATGTATCACATTGGAACACTCGAAATAAAATGTTCAAACCTACCTACGTTCTGTATTTTAATTTAAAGAACCTACCTGTTGCCAACTGTTCGTCTAAAATTGTGAGAGATATGTTTGTGACTATTACAGCGCCGTCTCTCACAAAGCGAAAAAAGTGTTCCAACTAAAACTTTCATTTTTCTTTACGTACTACACGCATATGTAATAAAAATGGGGGTTCCTATTAAAAAGAAAACGCAGTTGATATCCGTTTGACCTACGGCAGCGCCATCTAGCGGGCCAACTATAGCACCATCTCGTTTCCCCCTTCAAGATGGACAAATTTCGTTTTTGTAGTTTTTTCGTTTTCGCTTATTTCGTGAGATATTTGGGCCGATCAAGATCAATGGGCCACCCTGAATATATATATATATATATATATATATATATATATATATATATATATGTGTGTGTGTGTGTGTGTGTGTGTGTGTGTGTGTGTGTGTGTGTGTGTGTGTGTGTGTATTACAAATGTAATCCAACGATATATTAATATAGTATGACTAGGAAGAGGTGTGAAGTGGGTTGAATAAGCAGCACCTACGTTTTTACTGTATTTTCCTCAACAATAAAATTATGCTCTAAATTGGAGGTAGTCGATTAACTGTGCATTGACCTTCTAGAGATATGAGTGAAGTACAATGAAATCAGGGCCTGGATCGGTCGGATATATTTCTACATATAATGAAGTTTAATTACAAGAAATGTACTCGTAATTGCGAATATGGACCACATTCGGTTGTATATCGGAATGAGGAAAAAAAAATTTGAAAGTTGTTTGAAATTTGGTAACTGACTTTTATGTACTTTTCAGCGCTGATTTCAAAATTGCAACCCATTTTTTTCTATCACGACAGGTTTTCTGACAAAAAATTTAAGCAGTTTATCACATTTTTTCTAAATTAAAAAAAATTTATTTATAAATCGTGTTCTAAACGACATTTCCAGTACACTTCCATTTCTCTTTAAGCTCTTAAATCCTTATAATAACGTTTTCGCTTTCTGTCGAAGCTTCATTTATCGCTTTCCCGGCTGTCGACTCCTTGAGGATCATTTTTTTTTATCATCCAGCAGTCGTCCGCTATCATGTTGACGTTCCATCTTCCTTGATATCTTCTTTCCAGTTCTTTGATATCTTAGTGGAATCTTTCGCCCTGCTCTTCACTTACATCACCAAGGTTTGCAGGGAAGTAGTCAAGATGTGAGGAGCATCTTCTATTTTGAAATGTGCCACAAGTCCAGGAACTTCACTGCAAAAGACCAGGCCACCTCCTTGAGAGACGAAAGATACAAACTCCTTTTCCATCGATCGATACGAAGAAAAGGATGTAACCGGAGCCAACATATGTTAATCTTTCAATCTAGATCCTAAAACCTCTGCCGATTCTTTAGAAAGACCTAGGTCTCTAACTAAATCATTCAGTTCAGATTGTGAGAATGGAATGGGATCGGTTGTGCCAGGCTCGTAGCAATCTCTGTCTTCTTCACTATCCCCTTGCTGAGCGAATGGCTCGTAATCATCTATATCATCCAAAGAATATGGAGGAGAGGGTATTGGTACTTCAGGAACAGGCCGAATGGCTGATTCAATGTTAGGGTAAGAAATATCCTTTTTGTTTTTCAAATTGAAACCTAATGCGTTGCAAGAACAAAAATAGCAGTCATCACTATGATTTTTGGGCTCCCTCCAAACCATTCGTATTCCAAAACGTAAGGACTGCTTTTTACGTTGAAACCATTGCCTCAGTTCTTCAGCACACAGTGAACAAAATTTGTGTGGAGCCCAAGGCCTATCTTGATCGCCTGTCTATGTACCAAATTAGGCGAAATATACGTTTTCAACAAAATCGGGGAATGTATCTTTGTTGCTTTTTAACGGTATAGTTACCACAAATGTAGCAGAAGCAATCTGGCGAGTTTATACATCCTCTGGTAGCCATTGTCCATTGCCCGTAAAACAATTTCACAACACAAGAAAACAGTCACTGCTTTCAAGCACTAGTGACAACAACACGTGAACAGCACAGAGTGAAGAGGTACTATGAACTGAAGGACAATAGCAGAAGCTCACTGCTTGGAGATGGCGGGGGAGGGGGCAGCGCGACAGACAGGCACTGACATGAAAACACTGCTGGTTTCTCCTAATTACTGTTTATTTCACGTATATCTAGTATAAAAACAGTTTATGGATCCCAAAAAAAAATTCAAACACATTAGAGTGCTGAAATATCGAAAAAAAGCTAAAACTAGACTAGCAGTTTGTGAAATAACTGTATTTGACGGAATTTTTTCATTATTTTCCCCGAAATCAGCGTTGGAAACACTATAAAAATCACGTATTAAATTTGAAACAATTTTTGTGTCGCAGACCTGTGTAATCAAAATTTGTGCCGGACCGGAACCCGAACTTGGGTTTCTCGCTTTACGCGAGCGGTCGCCGTAAGTACTGTGGGTGTCTGCGCACACCACAGCCAGGCCCAAAATTCCGTGTGACGTCATCCATGTCACGACCTGCACTTGTACGTTACGTATATTCCCATCCGACAAGAACGTATTTATTGAGAGTCGAAGGGGCTCGTACTAGCGAATAAATACGAAAGAGCAGTACCTTTGTTATTAAGAAGTACGATGCAATATTCCTTCGGACATGCAGTTTTTAAGGCGACTTCTCGACTACAGCGCGAAATCCGGGTTCAAGTCCCGTCTGGCACAAATTTTCTTTGTCGTCATTTCAATATACTGCCGAAGTTGGCTCATTTACGCATCTGCGAATACATTTTCTGCATTTCTTGACGGTTGCCGTCGCTACACTGCATGTCGCGTCGTGTTATGACATCTTTCGCACGCTGTGTGGTTGTTTAGTGGATGCAAGAGCGAGGAACAGATGCCGTTCATGATCAGAGAATTCATATATTAAATGATTCTGCATCTAAAACCAATAGTAAAAATAATACATAACTCTTTTGTTGAAGTAGCAGCGTTAGCTGCTAACAGTAGATCTGAATGTAGAAATCTGTACAGATACAAAAGTTTTATAAATTTGTGACAGTTCAATACAATGTCATTCTCAATGGAGAAAAGTCTTCCGAAGTAAGAGTGATTTCAGGTGTGCCGCAAGGGAGTGTCGTAGGACCGTTGCTATTCACAATATATATAAATGACCTTCTGGATAACATCGGAAGTTCACTGAGGCTTTTTGTGGATGATGCTGTAGTATATCGAGAGGTTGTAATAATGGAAAATTGTACTGAAATGGCACATGGTGCAGGGAGTGGCAATTGAATCTGAATGTAGACAAGTGTAATGTGCTGCGAATACACAGAAAGAGAGATCCCTTATCATTTAGCTACAAAACAGCTGGTCAGCAACTGGAAGCAGTTAATTCCATAAATTATCTGGGAGTACGCATGAGGTGTGATGTAAAATCGAATGATCATATAAAGTTGATCGTTGGTGAAGCATATGCCAGACTGAGATTCATTGGAAGAATCCTAAGGAAATGAAATCCGAAAACAAAGGAAGTAGGTTACAGTACACTTTTTCGCCCACTGCTTGAATACTGCTCACTGGTGTGGGATCCGTACCAGATAGGGTTGATAGAAGAGAGAGATAAGATCCAACGAAAAGCAGCGCGCTTCGTTATAGGATCATTTAGTAATCGCGAAAGCGTTACGAAGATAATAAACTCCAATGGAAGACTCTGCAAGAGAGACGCTCAGTAGCTCGGTACGGACTTTTGTTGAAATTTCGAGAACATACCTTCACCGAGGAGTCAAGCAGTATATTGCTCCCTCCTTCGTATATCTCGCGAAGAGACCATGAGGATAAAATCAGAGATTAAAGCCTACACAGAGGCATACCGACAACCTTTCTTTCCACGAAAAATACGAGACTGCAGTAGAAGGGAGAACCGATGGAGTTACTCAAGGTACCCTCCGCCACACACCGTCAGGTGGCTTTCGGAGTATGGATGTAGATGTAGATGTAGAATGTCTATTGAGAAGATATCGAGCATTGACCACAATGGAAGTCTGTAAAGCCCCCGCAGCTGTAGCTCCGGCGAGGGAATGCTTGTATCTCATTGGAAGCTTCGTAATCGTTCGTGGCAGCTCCCTCGTGCCACGGTGGCGGCAGTAGGAAACGCGGCGGAGTAACTGGGTGCGCGCGTATTTGAAAGTGCGGTCGACCGGACAGCAGCCGTTACACTTCGGACATACATGCTGCATCGTAATTCCTAATAACACAGGCTGACACTGCTATTTCGTATTCGATGTTTATCTATTTCACACTGTAAACAATCCTGTTGGGGGAACATCCGCAACTGAGCGTCTTACCAAAGGTATAAAATACCGCTCCCGTTGTGAAGTTCTTCTTTTATTATTACACGACCGGCTTCGGGCTCTCATAAGCCCATCTTCAGGTGTCGAATGGAAATAGCAAGAGACGGGAGATAATTTTTGCACGCTCAATATACATAATCAACAAAAAGTTCATAAAATATTTTAAAAACATTTCAAAACCGCCGGTCGGGCTAGGTGCTGTGAAACCTAACTCACTGCGAAAGTGACACCAGACAGTGCTACGGACGACTCCCTGGGTAGGGAAAATAAACATATAATACAAGGACACTCTGAATTGGTGCTGTGGCCCCCATTACAATTGTTGTAATGAATGAACACTCACCCTAATTATTACCGGTTTCGATCAGCGCAGCAGATTGTCTGCAGATAGCTCGCTGCAAAATGCAGTTTGTCAACAGTGGTATCAGTGGGATAAAACTAACGTTAGTTACTTGATGGTGCCACTGAAAAGGCGCAATTGCAAAACAGTTGTCAGTTAAAAAATTATCAGCTGTGAGAGCTCTTTTGAAGGTTACTCGTTGTCGCTGGGTTTCCATTAAAAATTCCATAATTCATTTCCTCAATTTTTGACGAGCGTCCAGAAAGTGTAAGGCTCACCATTCTATTTGCCCTTGTCGGTTTATCTAAACGCGTTTTACCCTAAATTGATCAGACGTAAAATTTCTAAAAAAAAAAAAAATCAAATAAAAACGTTTACCGCGAGGCGAGTTTAATTTTTCATCCTAACACCAATTTTAATAACTATATAAGATAGTTGATGTGTCTCCTTCTATATCTGTTTGCAAGCGAAACATGCTAACCAACAACTATACTCATTGTCAATACGTCCAGACAGTTCGTAGAAGTTTACTAGATTTAGAATAGTTGGGAGAAGACCGTAAAAAATAACAGAAAAGGGTGGGTTGATCAGGTGTCGATCACAGAAAAGCAGAAGGATAAATCCCTCAGAAAAACTGAAGATTGATAGGAGAGTGCACAATGAGGAAAGGTGAAAGAATGCAGTCATTAGACACATGAGTGATAAGTATATAGCAGTTAAACGGTAGACTAGGAACAGAACAACCAACCTAGACGACACAGTCAGCAACTGCAGAACTAAATACGAAACAGGTAACCATGCCATTGTAAAACTGACCTGTACAAAACTTTTCTTTGAAGGGATTTTGTGTAACGGCGAAGAAATGTTCGTAAGAGGTTCGTATTATTTACAGTTCATCACAAGGAGTCGCCGTTTCGTTTTTCTGGCTTTCTTCCATGATATATAGACGTTTTTTTTACCGGTAACAGCTAGTACAAACATTATCCACTAAAGACCGTCAAGGGAGCAATTCCGTCGACAGAGGAACCGCTGTCTGCTGTAAGTGAACGAGCGCTTAGAAATTACTCTTCCTTAAGCACTCCACTGGGAACTCTCTCTCTCTCTCTCTCTCTCTCTCTCTCTCTCTCTCTCTCTCTCTCTCTCTCTCTCTGTGTGTGTGTGTGTGTGTGTGTGTGTGTGTGTTGTGTATGTGGTTAGAGAGAGAGAGAGAGAGAGAGAGAGAGAGAGAGAGAGAGAGAGAGAGGGGCTGAATGTGATAAGGTTCTGCTGACGAGTTGCATCGAATTCCTACAGACGTAATGGCAATCTGCCCTCAGTAGAAAACAAAGCAGATAAAAAATTAATTTAAATACTTTCATCATTTTTTTTTTAATAAAACGGCTGCCCTGTGGAAGATTCACCTCCCAGCTAGGCATATAGTACACTGAGGTGACAAAAGTCATGGGATAGTGATATGCGCAGATACAGATAAGGGAAGTATCGTCACTTGAAAATATGACCGACGAGATTGTTGCTGCACGATGGGAATTAACAGACTTCGAACGCGGAATGATTGTTGGAGCGAGACACATTCCATTTTGGAATCGTCAGGAAATTAAGTCTTGCGAAATCCACAGCGCGAAGAGTGTGCCGAGAATGCCAAATTTCAGGCATTACCTCTTACCACTGACAATGCAGTGGTCGTCGGACTTCACTTAAAGACCGAAAGCAGCAACGTCTGCTTAGAGTTGTCGGTGCTAACAGACAAGCAACACTGCGTCAAATAACAGTGCCTTTACTAAGAGCACGAAATCTCTTGCAGCGCCTCTCCTGGGCTCGTGACCGCATCTATTGGACCCTCTACGACTGGAAACCTATGGCCCTGTCAAATGAAGCCCGATTTTTGGTAAGAGCTGATGGTAGCTTTCGAGTGTGGTGCACACTCCACGAAGTCATGGACACAAGTTGTCAACAAGGTACTGTGCTAGCTGGTGGTGGGTCCATAATGGTGTGGGTTGTCTTCACGTGGAATGGACTGGATGCTCTGGATAAACTGACCCTATCATTGGCTGGAAGTGCTTATGTTCAGCTTCTTGGAGCTATTCATGGACGGACAGTTCACGCGAATAACTTGGCCACCCAGATTTCTCGACATGAATGCCACCGAGCATTTATGAGACATAATCAGGAGGTCAGTTCGTACACAAAATCCTACACCATTAACACTTTCCCTGTTAAGGATGGCTATAGAGGCAGCATCGGTAAACATTTCTGCAGAGGACTTCCAGCGACTTGTTGAGTCCTTGCCAAGTCGAACTGCCGTTCTACGCCGAGCTCAGTGAGGTCTGTAACATGTTAGATAGTCCATGATTTTTGTTATCTCAGTGTATGTCGTCATGTAGTTTTATTCGATTTGTTAAAACGAGCCAGAGCTGCTCAAGACTGTCAAGTAGCAGTTCATGATGTCACATTGATATGGTAGGTCGCAATAAAGGACTAAACTTGGTATCCCTTGGAAAAATGCAGTTAGGTTTGTGTTTTAAACAGAGATTTAGGAGATACTCATATTACGGTCGTAAAACTCTTGAAATATGCATGAGAATGTAATCCTGAGCAATGAATTCACTCTACTAATCGAATTTAGTAAAGTACTGCGTACAGACGACCCATCGGTCTACCTTATGGTTAAACGTTTAAGTTGGATCTGGTGATGACAGTGTCTAAGAGAACAGTGATGTAACCGAATAGCGCGAGCGACAGAGGCTACCCATGTTGTTGTTGTGGTCTTCAGTCCTGAGACTGGTTTGATGGAGCTCTCCATGGTACTCTATCATGTGCAAGCTTCTTCATCTCCCAGTACCTACTGCATCCTTCTGAATCTGTTTAGTGTATTCATCTCTTGGTCTCCTTCTACGATTTTTACCCTCCACGCTGCCCTCCAATACTAAATTGGTGATCCTTTGATGCCTCAGAACATGTCCTACCAACCGATCCCTTCTTCTAGTCAAGTTGTGCCTTCTCTTCTCCCCAATCATATTCAGAACCTGCTCATTAGTTATATGATCTACTCATCTAATCTTCAGCATTCTTCTGTAGCACCACATTTCGAAAGCTTCTATTCTCTTCTTGTCCAAACTAGTTATCGTCCATGTTACACTTCCATACATGGCTACGCTCCATACAAATACTTTCAGAAACGACTTCCTGACACTTAAATCTCTTCTTCAGAAACGCTTTCCTTGCCATTGCCAGTCTACATTTTATATCCTCTCTACTTCGATCATCATCAATAGCAAAACTCCTTTACTACTTTGTGTCTCATTTACTAATCTAATTCCCTCAGCATCACCATACTTAATTCGACTACATTCCATTATCCTCGTTTTGATTTTGTTGGTGTTCATCGTATACCCTCCTTTCATGACATTGTCCATTTCGTTCAACTGTTCTTCCAAGTCCTTTGCTGTCTCTGACAGAATTACAATGTCATTGGCGAACCTTAAAGTGTTTATTTCTTCTCCATGGATTTTAATACCTACTCCGAATTTTTCTTTTGTTTCCTTTACTGCTTGCTCAATATATAAGCTGAACAACATCGGGGAGAGGCTAGAACCCTGTCTCACTCCCTTCCCAACCACTACTTCCCTTTCATGCCCCTCGACTCTTATTTCTGCCATCTGGTTTCTGTACAAATTGTAAATAGCCATTGGCCCCCTGTATTTTACCCCTGCCACCTTTAGAATTTGAAAGAGAGTATACCAGTCTACGTTGTCAAAAGCTTCCTCTAAGTCTACAAATCCTAGAAACGTAGGTGTGCCTTTCCTTAATCCAGCCTCTAAGATAAGTCTTAGGGTCAGTATTGCCTCCCGTGTTCCAATGAGACCCAGAAATTGTCACGTGCAGCAAGTGTATGGCTTTCGTCCATCTGGCTGAAAAATCCGTCTCTGGCTTGTGACTCATCGTTTAAGAATGCACTTGTGGGAATCTGATATTGCCGTCTCGTTCGCCCTCAAAGTGACCAACAAGCACGCTCCGGAGGAAACGGCTCATATTTCGGTACGCTCCGCTTCCCGTGCTGCTTAATCAACCGTGGCGAAATCCATAGGCGGGCTGACATTTTCCAATGGATGTCATGCTGCCCGCGCTCTGGCTAAGAAATCTCCTTGTGACGTTCCATTTATATACTGTCGTGCATTCGTATTCCGGAAAATAGTAGATTTTGATTTCTTGTATAGCGAAATCAGTAAAACGGTCGCTACGAAATGAGACTGGTTAAAAATGGTAGTCTCCAATAAAAGTAACGCCTCACCCTCTTGAACATTACATTTGGCGGTACCGAAATGCTATTAATTGTACTTTGGTTTTTGATGCTCTACCTGCACCGTGTTGGCAGAGCAACTTATCATAATTGCCTTTCTACAAACCACAGTGTCTTCTTATGACTACTTTACTTGCCGACACATGTCCCATTGGTTTTCCAAAGCACTAATTGGGCGCATACTCACCTAAAAATGGCTAAATTGTTATCAAACAAAATATCTCGGTAAATTGTTGATCTCTTCCGGTTGCGAGTTCAAAATTTAACCAAATATCGTTACGCCAGGGCCCTTTGCGAATCATGTGCTATAGATACTGGTATTATTTGTCTATTGATTTTGGAGGTACAGTCTGAAAATATTTTTTTAGAGCCTTGAGAGTTTAGATCAGTAACATCAGTAAATATCGGGCGGGAAGGAGCGCCTGGTCCCCAGCACGAATCCACCCGGCGTATCTGTGTCGAGGTCCGGTGAACCGGCCAGTCTGTGGATGGTTTTTAGGCGGTTTTCCATCTTCATCGGCGAATGCGGGCTGGTTCCCCTTATTCCGCCTCAGTTACACTATGTCGGCGACTGCTGCGCAAGCAAGTTCTCCACGTACGCGTACACCACCATTACTCTACCACGCAAACATTGGGGTTACACTCGTCTGGTGTGAGATGTTCCCTGGGGGTTCCACAGGGGGCCGAACCACAGAATAACCCTGGGTTCAGTGTGGGGCGATGGAGAGGTGAAGTGGACTGCGGTAGTCGTCGTGGGGTTGTGGACCACTGCGGCTGCGGCGGGGACGGAGACTCTCCGTCGTTTCTAGGTTCTCGCTTAACATACAATACAACACAAGATCAGAAAATGAAAGTTCATTTTTGTGCACCAGTAGATCATAACTACAGGTACGTCCAAGATCAAAAGTCATGAAAAAAATGTCTGTTTTAGGTAGTCAATAAGTCAGTTACGTTTTTCTAGTGTAGAACGTGATGCATAATCTTTCCCGCAATCTAAAATGGTGCTTGGTAAGCTGATGAAAGTTCGTTTCTGTTCCACCAGTAACACAGCCTGCTTTAGGCCTAAGAGGAACTATCAGCTATTACTGACTGCCTGCTTAGCGTGTTGTATCAGCCACTTGTGTTTTGTGTTGTTATAGAACAAGACTGCAGACGGTTTAAACGTGAAACAACACTGTGACTCTTAATTTGAAAATACACTCTCACATTTTGTGTGTGAAGAGTATCTTAGCATGTAAGTTACACAATAATTGGATCCTTCCAGTAGCTGTCACTTGTTCAAACAAGTGTCGGGCTTGCAGCCAGTCGTCGTTCAATACACCCCACGATATTTCAACTGGGCGCCTTTCATTTATCCTGACGTGAGCCATCGAAGTCTGAGGAAGACGTCCGGCGATCAGCGTATGCGCCAAAATCAAGTTGACAGACGGACCACACTTCCCGGTCGCAGGTTCGAATCATGCCTCGGACATGGATGTATGTGATGTCCTTAGGTTAGTTAGGTTTAATTAGTTCTAAGTTCTAGGCGAATGATGACCTCAGTTAAGTCGCATAGTGCTCAGAGCCATTTGAACCATTTTTTGTCGTTCTCGACTGGAGTAAATTGTGGAGCCATTGTCCATCTGGTAGCCGCTATCATGGATCATCAGATTTTTCTCCAGGCTTACTTCCACAGATTCTTTAATTATGGTGTCCCAAAAATATGTTGCAGTGTTCAGGATCATTGTTTTGTCATAGTCCATCGAATGTCCAGTAGACGTCTAATGCTCGACAACAACAGACTTCATTGATTGCAGAAGGCGAGTGGGGCGTTGGTGTTCAGTACAGCTTTTTTTTCACATGGTCTGACCTATGTAAGGCATACTACATTGGCGAGGTAGCTTGTATATTCCGGCCTGTCACAGTAACAGTCGTCCTTCACTAACCCCATAGGATTTGCAATCGCCGATAGTGGGCGGAATACCACTTTCACCGGAAATCTGCGGTGGACGTTGCCCACAAAAGGGACAAAGGCTAAAGATTTTGCCGGTATGTACTCTTTTTTATCCACTGAAGATGCTGGTTTTTGGGGCGCTCAGCAGCGTGGTTATCAGCGCACGTTCAAATTCACCATCTTTACACTTTACACTCTCGCCAATTCCTGATTGATGAGGTCAACACGAACACCCAGTCCTCTGGTGGAGAAAATCCCCTACCCGGTCGGGAATCAAACCTGGGACCCTGTGATCCAGAGGTGGCAACCTGATCCCTAGACCACGAGCTGCGGACTGCTCTTTATCCACTTCTTGGTTCTTGGTTTCAGCTGTTACTTCGCTGAATAGAATAACCGTTATTGCAGAACATCTCCTTTAGGTGCATGAGCTCTTTCGGCAAACTGTGTGAGCTCTGTGTGCAAATGTTTTAAGCATGCTCATAGTTTACGACAGGCGATGACAACTCGATGCTTGTAAATACAAATCAGAATGAGATTTTCACTCTGGAGCGGAGTGTGCACTGATATGAAATTTCGTGGCAGATCAAAACTGTGTACCTGACCGAGACTCGAACTCGGGACCGGTCCGGCACACAGTTTTGTTCTGCCAGGAAGTTTCATATCAGCGCACACTCCGCTGCAGAGTGCAAATCTCATTCTGAAAAATCCCTCAGGCTGTGGCTAAGCCATGTCTCCGCAATATCCTTTCTTTCAGGAATGCTAGTTCTGCAAGGTTTGCGGAGAGCTTCTGTAAAGTTTGGAAGATAGGAGGCGAGGTACTGGCGGAAGTAAAGCTGTGAGGACGGGGCGTGAGCCTTGCTTGGGTAGCTCAATTGGTAGAGTACTTGCCCCCGAAATGAAAAGGTCCCGAGTTCGAGACTCGGCCCGGCACACAGTTTTGATCTGCCAGGAAGTTTCAAATACAAATCAGTATGAGGGGGCTTAAAATTCACAACCACTCTTAAGTTATGGTACACTTACAATGTCAGCTTCTGATAATTTAGATGTGTAAATACTATAAGTATTGCCAACATCTTTACGTATTTTTTACTCTGTTTGTGCATGTGCATGCGCGCGCGCGCTTGTGTGTGCGGGTGTGACAAGTTTTATTAATCTCTTAGTAGCTACAACTGGCTGATAAATCTAACACAAAAATGACGAACACACAGCAGAAAATGAATGGTGTTTTGATTGCCGAAGAACACATCAGGGTGGAAGCTATACAAATTATCCCGCGAACTAATAATCCCTTTTACAACGCAATCTGGCTTTGTTTACATAAATCCACTGTGAGTACAAATTCTGTTCAAACGCAATCAACTACGACCAAGTACACCACAAATTTTAAGCACGCACCTGTCTCTCTTGTCCCGGGCAGCGCATCAGAGCAGAAGTGAGTCAACTCTTGTCTTATGTTTGATATCGGCCTATTGGTCCAGCAACGTTCCACATGGTGGCAACATTGTAGCAACCTCGTCCAATGTGACCTCAGTCACATGACCGGAAACTGTGAAAATGTTGAAGTTATGTAAAATAATATCCTTTTCGCTCTGTATTTTGCATTCACACTTGTGGGAAATGTTGTGCATTAGTTCTGCCAGTTTTATTTCAACAGAACAGGTGGTTATCGGCATCTGTTTCTTAGTTAACACTCTCACTTGCTACGCTATTTCTCAACAAATCATAAATTTACATTTATGTGATTTATAAATTTATATTTATGCGATGCGCGGAGTAGATATTATATGTGCCAATTTCACGTACGTCTTCATCTACACCGGTTGATTTTTTTTGTGTGGCCGGCCGTTGTGGCCGAGCGGTTCTAGACGCTTCAGTCTGGAACCGCGCGACCGCTACGGTCGCAGGTTCGAATCCTGCCTCGGGCATGGATGTGTGTGATGTCCTTAGGTTAGTTAGGTTTAAGTAGCTCTAAATTCTAGGGGGCTGATGACCTCAGATGTTAAGTCCCATAGTGCTCAGAGCCATTTTTTTTAATGCCAGATCTGTGCATGCATTATCCTGGATACCATAGGCTTCCGCTTCGCAAATTCATTATCTTGTACATGAAATTTAATTGAAGTTGCAAGTACGAACAACCATCAGATCCGTAAAGGAATGACGAAAGTGAAAATTTCTGTCGACTGGTGTAAAAATATTATTTGCAAATATGTGAATGTTTTACTAAACAACTATTGTACATTTAAAAACGTCGCTGATGTTCCTAACATTTCATATTCACGAAACTAACGCATTTTTAAAACGTCGGCAGCTCTATTTGCAAGCTTGGTAGCCTTACTGCACATGCTGTGCACGAAATTAATCGCAGTAAAAAATCACGGTTTTTACGAGCCACAAAATTCTTATGGTGTCGGCTGCTTTATACTGCGATCGCCGCTTGATGATGACGTCACGATACTGGTGTTTGGCCTTGTCTCTAGGTGGTGTTGATGCCGTAAAGGCGCAGATGTATGAAACCAGCTCGCGACAAAGCGACCGCCTTTCACATTTTCTTCCTGTCCTTGCTAATGACACAAAGTTAGTTTCCTCCATCAGCTATATTGGAACTACGAGCGTAATCCCAAAATTAAGGCCTTCTGTTTTTTATAAGTGCAGAATTCTGTTTGTGTGGCAGTTGGTCACACTGTTATGAAGAGTGCTCCACGCGCTGTGTAAACATACGTATGCCGCGCTGACGCGCTCAATCTTGGCTTGGCAGCCGTTGAGAATGTAACTCCCGTGGGATGTTACCGCCAAGTTTGAATTGCACGCAGTTATTAAGTTTTTGAACGCAAAGGGTACTGCGCCGATTGAAATCCATCGACAATTGACGGAAGTGTATGGTGAGTCGCGCATGGATGACAAAAATGTTCGTAAGTGGTGTAGAGAGTTTGCAGCTGGTCGGACCGAAATTCACGACGAACAAAGGAGCGCGAGACCGTCAGTTTCTGAGGAGACCGTGTTGAAGGTTAAGCAAAGCATACGTGAAGATCGGCGGATCACCCTGGGTGATCTCTGCACGTTGGTTCCTGAGGTTTCCCGAAGCACCGATCACAGAATTTTAACGGAAACATGGAACTACAGTAAGGTGCGCGCAAGATGGGTGCCACGCATGCTGACTGAGGACCGCATGCTGCAACTATTTTGATACGTTGTGGTGTGGGTAAACTTAACCAAAACGTGAGGTAAGCAGAGCTCAAAGGCTGCAGGGAGTGAAAGAGTAGACCCAAATGAGGTTACAGTTTCAAACACAATTTAATTTTGTTAAACATTAAAAAACACTTGTTCACTGGTACATATACATATACATATATATATATATCACCAAACACAATAAAAATTTTTAAACTCCAGGCCTGAAGGGCTGCTGAACATTCACAACTGTAATGTCAGAATGACAGCTTTAAGATTCAACATAAGGAGATAATCACGGTCTAAAGGACCCAACACTTTTGATTAATTATTGACCAATACAATAAGTTACTGAAAAGAGTGACTAATCATGCGGCCAGAAGGGCCAATCAAACATAACCACAAATGCTGTTTTGATAATGCTACAAGAATGCAAAACCAACAGTTAATTTACTTCGTCCAAAGGAGCAGTAAAGACCAAAAGGCAAATTCATATACCAAAGACTTTTTTAAATGAAACAACCTAACAAGATAAAATTAATAACAAAAAAGGGGTAGCGACGTTGCTACTCGGCCTGAAGGGCCTTAATATCAGTAGTAATAAATATTTGAGAATGGTTGAAGTTAGTGAGTTAGCACTTAAAACCAGCCCGTGCTCCTCACCACTAGGAAAAATTTACAATCAGCTGTACCAGGACTGCCTGCTTCAGCAATATGACACAGACCAGCGGAACAACTAGAAACTTCACCAACGTGGCGAATCGTCAACATAGGGCACTCTTTTCTAGTGACAGTTACACTTGACAATATAACAGCAGATCATTGAATCGGGATTTCGGGCACGCCTGAGTCTACTAAAATTGCGAAACACCATGGCACACGACCTTAGAGCAAAACACACCCGACGACATGCGCAGAAATTGCGTGAGACACATCAAGAAATTCTCACCGTTAGTCCAGAAGGCAGACAAGCTTTCGGCGTCAGGTTGCAACCAGCACCAACTCGAGTTATGTCAATCGCCCCAGTTCGAGAGCTTCCTTATCACACAGCCCGTCCAGAACGACTGCCGACGTCCCGAGTACACACGCTCGTAGCAATCATGTGCGTTCACGGGACGTTACACCACCTTTCCCGTAACATTGCGCTGCCACATAATCGGAAACATAACTCCCCGTCTCACTCGGGCAGCAGCACTCGATACTCTCGTCGTCAGCAGGTCTCTCCCCAGAACGCAGCGCCCTTCGAAATTTAAAAGCAAACGGACCAATCGCGGCAGAGCAGAGCCAAGGATCCGGAAGGCGGCACGCCACACCTACGCAAAGATGAAGATGATACGGTTCATAGTTGATGCTTCCCGCGCATTTCTTCACCGCCTTGCAGCCGAACAGGACGACTTTCTGGACTCAATTATCACGGGTGACGAAACCTGGGCATACAACTTTACACCTGAGACCAAGCAACAACCACGCCAGTTCATAACTTTCTGAACAGCATGGCGGCGAGCTGGTATGACATGGGAATACAAAAACTGCCACAGCGTCTACAAAAATGCATCGACAGAAATGGTGATTATGTCGAAAAATAGCTAAATTTTCAAGCTGTAAACTGATGTAACCCATTGATAATCAGGTACATGTACTTATAAAAAAAATTGGAGACCTTACTTTTGGGATTACCCTCGTATTAAGCGCGCCATGGCGACTGTTACCAGGCGAGAGACTTCTTTGTTTTTAGTATGTTACGAGCCTTTCGATTTACTGGCTCAGGTGCGTTACTCACTCCGAACGTTTGTGCACTTGACGTACTAACAGCGGAGATATGGCGCTGTGGGTGAGTTACAGCATAACAGTGGCACCGGACGGGGGATTTATACGGTCATTTGCCAGAGCACTGACCGTTCCCGAACAGCTGGAGCCGTCGCCGGCGAATGATAAACGTCCGAAGCGGCAGTGGCGGGAGCGGCCGCCGGTCCCGCGTGGCCAGCGGCCGGCGCTTCGAACTCCGGAAATAGAAAATGTGTCGCCGCCGCCGGACAGCCAGCGCCGGCAGATTAATGGCCGCGCTTTTCCTGGAGCCGCGCACTATTTTAGAGCTTCGCCGCTATCAGCGACCGCCATCGGCACCTGCATCCCAGTCACTTCACGGTAGCGTTGCAGGCTCTGTTTTCAGACACCTGTTGTCAGCCCGGCCCTTTGAGTGACACGGTGACCAATCACGACATATTACTGTACGTATTAAAGTAGGTATGCATTGTTTTGACTCTAGTTGTCTAAGCACCGCACCTTACGCTAGCAGAGTATCCGACAAACTCCAATATACAGGGTGGTCCATTAATCGGGTCAAATATCTCACGAAATAAGCACGAAACGAAAAAACTACAAAGAACGAAACTCGTCTAGCTTGAAGGGGGAAACCAGATGGCTCTATGGTTGGCCAGCTACATGGCGCTGACATACGTCAAACGGATATCAACTGCGTTTTTTTAAAAATAGGAACCCCCATTTTATTACATATTCCTGTAGTACGTAAAGAAATATGAATGTTTTAGTTAGGCCACTTTTTCGCTTTGTGATCGATGGCGCTGTCATAGTCACAAACATACAACTACGTGGTATCACGTAACATTCCTCCAGTGCCGACGGTATGTGCTTCGTGATACGTTACCCGTGTTGAATTGGACCGTTTACCAATTGCTGAAAAGGTCGATACCGTGCTGATGTATGGCTATTGTGATCAAAATGCCCAACGGGCGTGTGCTATGTATACTGCTCGGTATCCCGGACGACATCATCCAAGTGTTCGTACCGTTCGCCAGATAGTTACGTTATTTAAGGAAACAGGAAGTGTTCAGCCATATGTGAAGCGTCAACCACGACCTGCAACAAATGATGATGCTTAAGTAGGTGTTTGAGGTGCTTTCGCGGCTAATCCGCACATCAGTAGCAGGCAAATTGCGCAAGAATCGGGAATCACAAAAACGTTCGGTGTTGAGAATGCTACATCAACATCGGTTGCACCCGTACCATATTTCTATGCACCATGAATTGCATGGCGACGACTTAGAACGTCGTGTACAGTTCTGCCACTGGGCACAAGAGAAATTACGGGACGATGACAGATTTTTTGTAAGCGTTGTATTTAGCGACGAAGCGTCATTCACCAACAGCGGTAACGTAAACCAGCATAATATGCTCTATTGCCCAACAGAAAATCCACGATGGCTGCGACAAGTGAAACATCAGCGACCTTGGCAGGTTAATGTATGATGCGGCATTTTGGGAGGAAGGATAATTGGCCCCCATTTTTTTCGATAGCAATCTCAATGATGCAGTGTATGCTGATTTCCTACGTAATGTACAACCGATGTTACTACAAGATGGTTCACTTCATGACAGAATGGCGATGTACTTCCAACATGATGGATGTCCGGCACATAGCTCGCGTGCGGTTCAAGCGGTTTTGAATAGCATATTTCATGTCAGGTGGATGGCCAGCACGTTCACCGGATCTGACGTCCCCGGATTTCTTTCTGTGGGGAAAGTTGAAGGATATTTGCTATCGTGATCCGCCGACAACGGCTGACAACATGCGTCAGGGCATTGTCAATGCATGTGCGAACATTACGGAAGGCGAACTACTCGCTGTTGATTGGAATGTCGTTATACGTATTGTCCAATGCATTGAGGTTGGCGGACATCGTTTTGAGCATTTATTGCATTAATTTGGTATTTACAGGTAATCACGCTGTAACAGCATGCGTTCTCAGAAATGGTAAGTTCAAAAAGGTACATGTATCACATTGGAACAACCGACATGATTCAAATGGCTCTGAGCACTATGGGACTTAACATCTATGGTCATCAGTCCCCTAGAACTTAGAACTACTTAAACCTAACTAACCTAAAGACATCACACAACACCCAGCCATCACGAGGCTGACCCCGCCGGGAATCGAACCCGGGAACCCGGGCGTGAGAAGCGAGTACGCTACCGCACGACCACGAGATGCGGGCAACAACCGAAATAAAATGTTCAAACGTTCCTACGTTCTGTATTTTAATTTAGAAAACCTATCTGTTACCAACTGTTCGTCTAAAATTGTGAGCCATATGTTTGTAACTATTACAGCGCCACCTGTCACAAAGCGAAAAAAGTGGTCCAACTAAAACTTTCATTTTCCTTACGCACTACACGAATATGTAATAAAAATGGGGGGGGGGGTTCCTATTTTTAAAAAAACGCAGTTGATATCCGTTTGACCTATGGCAGCGCCATCTAGCGGGCCAACCATAGCGCCCTCTGGTTTTCCCCTTCAGGCTAGACGAGTTTCGTTCTTTGTAGTTTTTTCGTTTGATGCTTATTTTGTGAGATATTTGGCCCGGCCACTATCAATGAACCACCCTATATTGTTCGATCAAAGAACAAGGAACTATGTGACTGCGCATTTTCGAAGCTTGCAAGTCGCCATGGACAGAAAATTTTAGCTTGTGGTCTCGTCCAGAGATCGCGGCGTGACACCAAAGCCGGCAACGCCAATGATAGCGCAAAAATTAACGATGTTTCGGTGCAATCCTCAACGGCGTATGGGAGAGGCTCTTTCAGCACAGCAGCGACGCCGCACGAAGGTCAATATGGAGACAAGCATGGAAGCGCCGTGACCCAGTTCGTGACCTCAGCAGAAGCAGTCAACATCGCCAAGTAGGGCTAAAGTGTTACTCAAGTCTCAGATGTAAATGTGCTTTTCTGAATATTGAACGTTGTACTGAAAGAAAACAATTTGTTAACCAGTGCATCAAGAGACGATTTAATTGTTGATCACAGTTATAAATTATCAAGAAATGCTGTGGCAAAGGATCATATCAAGTAAGTCTTTTATTCATTCATGTAATAAAGTGTACTAATATTTCAAATGTTGTATTTCAGAGGCGCCTTCACCCAGAACAATCAAAGAACCTACAGCTATGACTGAAAGATTGTAGTTTCGTCTCGTCGTAAGAGTGTCCATCTGAGATCACAATAATGAAAGCGGAACTTTCTGCCATTCCAAAGATGCTTCCTACAAGGGAAAAAACGTGCCATCGCTGTCTCTGATTGAAGATCAGATCTAAGAAATTAGACCTACATCTACATCTACATACATAGTCGGGAAGCCGCCGTATGGTGGATGGCGGAGGCTACCTTGTACCAAGACTAGTCTTTCTCTTACCTGCTCCACAGGCAAATGAAGCAATGGGGAAAGGACTATATGCCTCTCACGAGATCTAATTTCTTGCATATTATCTTCGCGGTCTTTCGAAATGTACGTTGCTGGCAGGAGAATCGTTCTGCAGTGAGCTTCAAATGCGGGTTTTCTGACAGAACACCGTCTCCCCCTCCAGTGAATCACATTACAGTTCACGAAGCATCGTTATATCCTTGCTTGTTGATCGAGCGTACTAGTAACAAATCTAGCAGAACGACTCTGATTTCCTTCGTTGTCTTCCTTTAATGCGACCTCGTGGTGATCCCAGAAATTCGAGCAGTATTCAAGAATGAGTCACACTAGTATTCTACATGCTGTCTCTTTTATTGATAAGCTAAAATTCCCTACAGTTCTCACAAAAAACCGACGTCAACCTTTTTCTTCCCCTACTACCGATTTTACGTGCTCCTTCCATTTCGTTCTTGATGTTTAGATTTACTCGATGTAACTGTGTCATGCAGAGCACCATCAATACTGTATTCGAATGTTATTTGTTTCTTTTTTGCTACTCGTTTGCATTAATTTACGTTTTCCTAGATTTAGACCAATCTGCCATTCATCACTCCAAATACAAGTACTGTCTAAGTCATCCTGCATCGTCCTTCAGTCACTCAACGGTGGGATCTTCCGTACACTACCACTTCATAAACTGCTGTAGGCTGCTGCACACCCTGCCGCAAGGATGAGCAGAAAACAGTCATGTAATATTCGATTTAGTGGTGAGTCCCTGAAATAATCGCGTTGATTAAAAATCTAGACGTAAATATCTAGACATAATCTTTAATACATGTAGATAACAAAAGCGGTCCTACGGCACTTCCTTGGGAAGGTATATGAGTGATTGACAATTCATACAGTACAGTAGATGTTTAAATACAAGTGTTAAAACTACTAAAATATAAAACTGAGTGAAAAATCCAATAGTCCGCTGTAGCTGTATTCATTGAAGTCGATTAGAGACCCTCACAACCGGTTTCTCAACTTTTAAGTTGCATCTTCTAGTATACATAACTGCAACGGTTGTCCTCCCACATTCTGTAATAACTCGCTGTACTATATGACATAGCATTTGACCTAATACTCTCCTGGATAACATTCACAAGGCGTATCGTCTGTTGCTTGACAAAGGCCGCACGATCATATTTTAAATGACGAAGTTATACAAGTTCGTGATTTTAACACAGACTGGACATTCATCAATGAAGATGTTTCTTTATCAGTTGAGGAGGACTGAGATCTTTGCCTAGCCACACCAACTGTTACTCTGCGTCTTTCTGTAATAACTCCCTACACCATATAACATAGCATTTATATACACCAGGAGATGCAACTTAAAAGTTGCAGAACCGGTTGTGTGGCTCTCTAGTCGACGTAATTGAACTTTATTTTGTTTTATATTTTAATAGTTGTAACAACCTGTGCTTAAAGACCTATTGTATCAGTCATGTATAGCTATTTTAGGTGTGGCTGCCCTATTTTTGAAATTATCTATGGATAGTGATGCTGCCTTGGAACAAAGGCAATGGTTTGGCAAATAAGTTGGCGAAAGAGGCAGTTCATGATGGAACAGCTACAGGTTAGCTCGCAGTTTTGCAATATGAAGGCAGAGACGCTTTGCTCAAGGAGTGGCAGGTATCTTCCCAGACCAGAGGAAAGTACTCGTATCAGCAGCAAAACATCCTCGTTATCGGGTCACTGGCATGGAACATACTCACGACTTTTTAGGCCTGTAATCGCCAGGATCTACTTCACCCACGTGCACTTAAAGAGTCAACTTGTATAATATAAGGCCGGGTGAGCCATTTTACTAACCTCGGTTGTGATGTGTCGTATGGCTACGACAAAAAAAAAACACAGAAAATAAAATTAACTAGTTAAATTAGTTTGTTTCACATAAACTAATTTATATGAAACATTCAATGGGTCCATAAACACGAAAACAACACAAAATTTTATTTTATAGTTGCTATTCCAAAATTACGGTATGAAAATGAGTCCCAGGTGTTAATTACAATACAAGCACAAGCAGAAAATTTTGGAGATGAGAATAAGCCTTAACAGGTAGTATTCGAGAAATACCAGAAGGAAAGAGAAGGAGGTGGAATGAACACTGGCAGATAATAAATTAAGAATAACTGCTAATTAAAGTGAAAAATTCACGCCACGGAAAGAACTATACCAATGTAAGGATGGCAACCGTCATGTTCAGCAAATGATTTAAGTGGGAAGTGAAGAAAAAGTAAAGAAGCCCAGAAACATTGTCAGTAAGCCATTTTAAAACAAACAGTTCCACTATACCCTATCTTGCTGGTGAAAATGCTACAATCGTTCAGTGTCTTTGGAGATTACTGTAATTGTAGAATAAATTTCTTTATTTCCGTCTATGATTAAAAACTTGTTAGGTCGTCAAACTACTGGTTTCCGCCAGGAATGACCACTTCATATCTGCAGCAAAACATGAGAAATAAAACAAATACAACTAGCTGAGTCCCTACTGCCTAAAATAATTAAATATGCCATAATGAAAAGTATTACTGACACATATGTGAACAGTTATGCTCTTTTAAGTATGACAAGGCATACCTGTTTTAAAAACATGTCATCATATAACGGAACCATAGTGGCATCGTCAAAAGATAAACACAGCATCGTCGCATATATATAAAATTCGGTGTGTGCTATAGTTAAATTGTTAACAAAACAAACTACCGTACAGTAGCCACAAAATGTGTGCAAGCTCGACAGATGTCGCTACCGTAGACGTACACATAATCTTCAATCATGTAGGTGTACGACATGGAATAAAAAGAAGAAAACAACTGGTAAAGTCTGTAGTGCTCTTACTAGACTTACGTCATTACAGTAATAAAATGCAATAAATTAAAAACACGACCAAAGTTAGTTTGTTAGAGCGTAAATAAGCGTAAATAGTTAAGTGACAATAATTACGATACGCTCTTGTGACGAATTTTTAGGTAAAAATATAATCACATACATAAGAACGAGCTTACAGCGGTCACAGAATAATATAAAAAAGATAGGGAAAGAACCCAAACACATGAAAAACACGCTGTAACAAGTAATCAGCGCCCTCTGTTGGCGTGACAGGCAGAATGTCGAACAGGCGAGGAGTGGTGGGAGGAATTTTACCGCCCCGTACACTGCGACGCGCCGTTCCAAGAAGAGGATGACAAAACACAGCACCAGTCAGTTAACAAGATTATCTAGTTAATGAAATCTATTATATAAACGGAGAAGCGACGAGAAAAAACCAGAGTAACACGCCCACCGCAAGAAAAAGAAGTAACTACACTGCTGGCCATTAAAATTGCTACATTAAGAAGAAATGCAGATGATAAACGAGTATTCATTGGACAAATATATTATACCAGAACTGACATGTGTTTACATTTTCGCGACATTTGGGTGCATAGATCCTGAGAAATCAGTACCCAGAACAATCACCTGTGGCCGTAATAACGGCCTTGAGACGCCTGGGCATTGAGTCAAACAGAGCTTGGATGGCGTGTGCAGGTACAGCTGCCCATGCAGCTTCAGCACGATACCACAGTTCATCAGGACTAGTGACTGGCGTATTGTGACGAGCCAGTTGCTCGGCCACTATTGACCAGACGTTTTCAATTTGTGACAGATCTGGAGAATGTGCTGGCCAGGGTAGCAGTCGAACAGGACCTGCAACATGCAGTCGTGCATTATCCTGCTGAAATGTAGGGTTTCGCAGGGATCGAATGAAGGGTAGAGCCACAGGTTGTAACATATCTGTAATGTAGCGTCCACTGTTCAAAGTGCCGTCAATATGAACAAGAGGAGACCGAGACCTGTAACCAATGGCACCCCATACCATCACGCCGGTGATACGCCAGTATGCCGATGACCAATACACGCTTCCAATGTGCGTTCACCATTATGTCGCCAAACGCGGATGCAACCATCATGATACTGTAAACAGAACCTGGATTCATCCGAAAAATTGACGTTTTGCCATTCGTGCACCCAGGTTCGTGGTTGAGTATACCATCGCAGGCAGTCTGTGATGCAGCGTCAAGGATAACCGCAGCCATGGTCTTCGAGCTGATAGTCCATGTTGCTGCAAACGTCGTCGAACTGTTCGTGCAGATGGTTGTTGTCTTGCAAACGTCCCCATCTGTTGACTCAAGGATCGAGATGTGGCTGCACGATCCGTTACAGCCATGCGGATAAGATGCCTGTCATCTCGACTGCTAATGGTATGAGGCCGCTGGGATCCAGCACGGCGTTCCGTATTACCCTCCCGAACCCACCGATTCCATATTCGGCTAACGGTCATTGGATATCGACCAACGCGAGCAGCAATGTCGCGATACGATAAACCGCAATTGCGATAGGCTGCAATTCGACCTTTATCAAAGTCGGAAACGTGATGGTACGCATTTTTCATCCTTACACGAGGCATCACAACAACGTTTCACCAGGCAACGCCGGTCAACTGCTGTTTGTGTATGACAAATCGGTTGGAAACTTTCCTCATATCAGCACCGGCGCCAACTCTGTGTGAATGCTCTGAAAAGGTAATCATTTGCATATCATAGCATCTTCTTCCTGTCGGTTACATTTCTTGTTTGTAGCACGTCATCTTCATGGTGTAGCAATTTTAATGGCCGGTAGTATATCTAAAGCACTCTATACTTCGTGGATCAATGTTCTGTTCGCGTCCCTGTTGCAGCTTCTGAAGATATTGTACCTATAATTGTTGTGATAGCAATCAGTATTTTTAGTATTTGTATGGTATATTACGGCTGCAAAATACTAACACGACTTTTTTCTAGATGAATGGAAAAACTGGTAGAAGCCGACCTCGGGGAAGATCAGTTTGGATTACGTAGAAATGTTGGAACACGTGAGGCAATACTGACCCTACGACTTATCTTAGCAGATAGATTAAGGAAAAAAAATCCTACTTTTCTAGCATTTGTACACTTAGAGAAAGCTTTTGTCAGTGTTGACCCGAATACTCTTTCAAATTTTGGAGGTGGCAGGGGTCAAATACATGGAGCGAAATGCTATTTACAATCTGTACAGAAACCAGATGGCAGTTATAAGAGTGGAGGTGCACGAAAGGGTAGCACTGGTTGAGAAGGGAGTGAGGCAGGGTTGTAGCCTATCTCTGATTTTATTAAATCTGTATATTGCGCAAACAGTAAAGGAAACAAAAGAAAAAAATTGGCGTAGGAATTAAAATCAATGGAGAAGAAATAAAAACTTTGAGGTTTGCCGACGACATTGTAATTCTGTCACAGTCAGCAAAGAACCTGGGTGAGCAGTTGAACGGGATGGACAGTGTCTTGGGAGGAGGATATAAGATGACCATCAACAAAAGGAAAACGAGTATAACGGAATGTAGTCGAATTAAATTAGGTGATGCCGAGGGAATTAGATTAGGAAATGAGACACTTAAAGTAGTAGACGAGTTTTACTATTTGGGGAGCAAAATAACTGATGATGGTCGAAGTACAGAGGATATAAAATGTAGACTGCCAATGGCAAGTAAAGCTTTTCTGAAGAAGAGAAATTTGTTAATATCGAGTATAGATACAGTGTCAGGAAGTCTTTTCTGAAAGCATTTGTATGGAGTTTAGCCGAGTATGGAGTGAAACGTGGACGATAAATATTGTAGACAAGAAGAGAATGGAAGCTTTCGAAATGTGGTGCTACAGAATAATGCTGATGATTAGATGGGTAGATCACGTAACTAATGAGGAGATACTGAATAGAATTGGGGCGGAGTATGTGGCACAACTTGACTAGAAGAAGGGATCGGTTGGTAGTACACGTACCGAGGCATCAAGGGATCATCAATTTAGTATTTGAGGGAAGCACGGAGAGTAAAAGTCGTAGAGGGAGACGAAGGCATGGATACATTAAACGGATTCAAAGAATGTAGGTTGCAATAGTTACTCGGAGATGAAGAAGTTTTCACAGGCTAAAGTAACATGGAGAGCTGCATCAAACCAGTATGTGGACTGTAGACCGCGACAACAACAGCATGGTATTTTAGCTACCGCTTATTTCTTCTTCTGCTGATGCTAGGCATCTTGTTTCACTACAACAGACGTACACATAATTTCAATCATACAGGTGTACGACATGGAACAGAACGAAGAAGACAATTGGTAACAGTGTTTAGTAGTGGACATTGCGAACTTCCTGTCTATTAATTACCGACACGTCAGCTGATCATCTGTGTATTGATTATACGAATCACGTTGCTCTTTCATCCTATAGACACAGAATAACAGAACACTTCGTTTTACATTCCGGTTACTGTAACGAATAAACTGTATGATTCGTGACTCGAGTTTGTATTCAAATTGATAGGTATTCTGCCACAACTGTAATCCTTCAAAGTACGCAGGGGTATTGTAGACACCGAAAGAGGTGGCTCTGTGGTTAAGGCACTGGATTCATATTCAGAAGGAATGAGTTTCAGACACGTTCCATCATCCAGATTTAGAGTTTCCGAAATCGATCGATGCGGAAATAGATCCTTTCAAATGTGTCCAACAGATTTCCTTTTTCGTTATCGTTCTGTTTGTGCTTGGTAGGGTGTAACGAAGTCGTCGTCGACGGAACGTTAAACACCCATCTCGCTTCCTTTTTAGTTGTATTCTAAATAACCTGTACGTAGTCAGAATGTGAGAGAATAAAAATACTTGTCGAAACAAAGATTAACAATTGCATTAGATACAGTTACCCTATAATATGGTTGTGGAAATCGCTGTAAACACATGGATGATTGCGCGAAAATTAACATTGTCTGTTGGAATTCTTTGTGTGCAATGTATACGCAATAGCACGAAATCCACTATATCGACAAACGCAGTCAAACAGTACCGTGTTTGTCAGTAGTACAGTATATTACAAGACACCAGTCATGCAGGTGATGAAAGGTGGAACTCGGTATAAAGGCAGCCGGCTCTGTGCGGTGTTAGTATGTGCTTACGTGTCTTTACTGTAGACAGGAAACAAAAATCATTGGTGACCTGGATGTTGTGTGCATAAACAACGAGTGTGACAATGCCACACGGAAAGCAGTTATCATGTAATTAAAACGCAAAAATCGGTACGTATAAGGAAATGGTACTCTCAAATTGTCAAATTATTAGGAAGAAATATTCAAGTACAGTGATTGATAATTCATTAGACTGAGCAGAAGATGTGGATGGAACGGAAAATATGGCCAATTAGGAAATTATGTGAAGCATAGAAAGGGTACTTTTGCGCAAAGCAACGGCCACAAACCATTGCTCTTCGCACTTTGTTGCTGATTTACAGTTTCCAGTAATTGCCAGACGAGTACACCAAATTTTGTCGCAAGACAAACATCTTTATTTCAAGAAACAACTGCAAAAACTCGCATTAACATCTAAACATAAAGAGGCTAGATTGAAGTTTGCTGAAAAACATATGGGATACAGTGATCTTCAGTGATGAGAAACAGTTTGATTTAGATAAGTAGCATGTAGTTCAATATTACTGACTTGACCTGAGAACAGAGCAGCAGGTAAGAATGAGGAGAAATTTTGGTGTTACGTATCGGGCAGCCTTCTGCGCTCTAAATCACACATTCCTTGGATGAACACTAGAATGTACTCTAACGTGTACAGTGAGATGTCAAAAACAGGACTGATTAGAAAGCGTTGAGACCTATGACTAAATCCTAATGTTTCAACAAGATAATGCATCTGTGTAGAAACAAAACTTGGTTTGAAGATAAAGATTTCGATGTCTTGCCCTGGCCTGAATGTAGCGCTGATATGAACCCCGTGGCAAACTTTCGTGGAATACTGGCAAGGCTTCTTTATGGCAACAGCAGACAATTCGAGGCCGTATGTGAGCTGAAAAGAGGGATAGGAGAAGAATGGGCGACAGTTTCATTGCAGGAACTACAAACCCTAACAAAATCAATTCCGAAGAGAGTTTTTGGTGTTATTAGGATGAACAGATGTTGGACAAAGTAATAATAATGCAGTAACACAACGGGATAGTGAGTATCTTTGCACCAGTTTCAGTATAGGAAATACAAACGTCTTATTTTGTTACTCGTCTTATGAAAGAAATTTCGTCACAATTGTTTATGTCTCATATTTATCTACTTTTTTCTTAGTGAATTCCATACATGTATGCTTCAGGTATTAAACTATTACTTTCGTGAACCCTGTCTTTATGCTGTTTTCCACTACTGTAGCAACTGAGAATGTTTGGGTGCGAAGAGTTGCACGCTTACATTCGGTGAAGACCAAGAAAACATCCTGAGGCCCAACGGCTACCTTCCACGCACCAACGAGCCGACAAGAAAAATAGGCTGCGTCAGGCGCACATAATTCTTTCCTCCGAGCGTGCGAGAGCCAGATGTTGGGGCTGCCGCTGTAAGTTTAGACTTCTCCCTCCTGATGACGTATCACAGCGTAACGAAACGACGCGGAGAGCCGGCCAGTTTTAAACCTGGAGTCTTATTCAAAGATGCTAAATGTTTCAACGAAGTTGCATTTAAGAACATTAGTGTAAGTAAAACAAGAAACAAATGTTTGACCTATCCCTCCATGTATGCGCCGATAAATGGCTGGCTGGATGGATTAATCATTTGGCTTTCATTAACTAATTGGTGGGAAGAGTAGTTTTCTAAGGCGAATGTGAAGGACTATAAGATGACTTGTAACAGACATAGGGGAAGGCTAGGTAAAGTGGCCATGGTGGGAAACGTGGTTATCGTATATTTTTTGCCCTAAACAGTGCCACTACGTGCCGAGAAGTGGCCAGACTAGTTATAATATACTCATAATTGTTGTCAGTGAATATGACAGAGGAAGCTTGTTTAGTGAAAACGTCTCTGATTTTCAGTCGTCTGATGTGAGGTAAGTCACATATGATTCTTGTTACCTCACTTACACGTCGAGTAATACATCTTTACAATATCTACGACCACACAACATGTTTTGGCTTAAAAATGTAGTTCCTTCTAGTTTCTTTCGGCCTGATAGTTTCATCTATGGATCACTAATGCAGACATGGCAACCTATCGGGAGAATTGACCACACCACTCGTCAGGAAAAGTGGCCACCTTGGCAAATTAAGTTTTAATCTATTTACCCTAATGAGACTTCGTTACTTCCATATATCGTGCATACTATACAAGTTGCCTTCTAAATCCTTTTATATACGAAGATATAGTCTGTCAATCCATATCTTTACCGACCGCTGTGGCCGAGCGGTTCTAGGCGCCTCAATCCGGAACCGCACTGCTGCTACGGTCGCAGGTTCGAATCCTGCCTCGGACATCGATGTGTGTGATGTCCTTAGGATAGTTAGGTTAAATAGTTCTAAGTCTAGGGGACTGATGGCTCCAATGGTTCAAATGGCTCTGAGCACTATGGGACTTAACATCTGTGGTCATCAGTCCCCTAGAACTTAGAACTACTTAAACCTAACTAATCTAAGGACATCACACACATCCATGCCCGAGGCAGGATTCGAACCTGCGGCCGTGGCAGTCAGGGACTGATGGCCTCAGATGTTAAGTCCCATAGTGCTTAGTCATTTGAACCATTCCGTATCTTTGTGACGAATTTGAATTAATTAAGGGCTTTAGTCTCAAAGGGTTAAGGCCGCACACAGGAAGAACCTATATACAGGAACCACCGGTATCACAGTGGCAATTAGCCGCACCTGTGTTCGGGAAAGTGCCAGAGCTCCAAGCGCTAATAGAAAGCACTGATGCCCAAATACACTCCTGGAAATGGAAAAAAGAACACATTGACACCGGTGTGTCAGACCCACCATACTTGCTCCAGACATTGAGAGAGGGCTGTACAAGCAATGATCACACGCACGGCACAGCGGACACACCAGGAACCGCGGTGTTGGCCGTCGAATGGCGCTAGCTGCGCAGCATTTGTGCACCGCCGCCGTCAGTGTCAGCCAGTTTGCCGTGGCATACGGAGCTCCAACACAGTCTTTAACACTGGTAGCATGCCGCGACAGCGTGGACGTGAACCGTATGTGCAGTTGACGGACTTTCAGCGAGGGCGTATAGTGGGCATGCGGGAGGCCGGGTGGACGTACCGCCGAATTGCTCAACACGTGGGGCGTGAGGTCTCCACAGTACATCGATGTTGTCGCCAGTGGTCGGCGGAAGGTGCACGTGCCCGTCGACCTGGGACCGGACCGCAGCGACGCACGGATACACGCCAAGACCGTAGGATCCTACGCAGTGCCGTAGGGGACCGCACCGCCACTTCCCAGCAAATTAGGGACACTGTTGCTCCTGGGGTATCGGCGAGGACCATTCGCAACCGTCTCCATGAAGCTGGGCTACGGTCCCACACACCGTTAGGCCGTCTTCCGCTCACGCCCCAACATCGTGCAGCCCGCCTCCAGTAGTGTCGCGACAGGCGTGAATGGAGGGACGAATGGAGACGTGTCGTCTTCAGCGATGAGAGTCGCTTCTGCCTTGGTGCCAATGATGGTCGTATGCGTGTTTGGCGCCGTGCAGGTGAGCGCCACAATCAGGACTGCATACGACCGAGGCGCACAGGGCCAACACCCGGCATCATGGTGTGGGGAGCGATCTCCTACACTGGCCGTACACCTCTGGTGATCGTCGGGGGGACACTGAATAGTGCACGGTACATCCAAACCGTCATCGTACCCATCGTTCTACCATTCCTAGACCGGCAAGGGAACTTGCTGTTCCAACAGGACAATGCACGTCCGCATGTATCCCGTGCCACCCAACGTGCTCTAGAAGGTGTAAGTCAACTACCCTGGCCAGCAAGATCTCCGGATCTGTCCCCCATTTAGCATGTTTGGGACTGGATGAAGCGTCGTCTCACGCGGTCTGCACGTCCAGCACGAACGCTGGTCCAACTGAGGCGCCAGGTGGAAGTGGCATGGCAAGCCGTTCCACAGGACTACATCCAGCATCTCTACGATCGTCTCCATGGGAGAATAGCAGCCTGCATTGCTGCGAAAGGTGGATATACACTGTACTAGTGCCGACATTGTGCATGCTCTGTTGCCTGTGTCTATGTGCCTGTGGTTCTGTCAGTGTGATCATGTGATGTATCTGACCCCAGGAATGTGTCAATAAAGTTTCCCCTTCCTGGGACAATGAATTCACGGTGTTCTTATTTCAATTTCCAGTAGTGTAGTTATAGGCACTGAAAGCTGGCTGAAGCCGAAGATAAGTTCAGCCGAAATTTTTTGCGAAAGATCTGTCTTCTGAAAGGATTGGCTAAACACAGTTGGCGTAGGCGTATTTGTTGCTGTTAGAAGTAGTTTATCTAACCACGATATTGAAGTAGACAGTTCCTATGAGTTAGAATGAGCAGAGGTCATTCTTGGCAACCGGAATAAAATAATAATTGGATCATTTTACCGATATCCCAATTCAGATGTTACAATTGCTGAAAGGTACAAAGAAAACTTGAGTTTAGTTTAAAGCTCTTATCCGACCTATACAATTATTGTTCGCAGTGACTTTAATTTACCCTCGATATGTTGGCGAAAATAGATAGTTAAATCCGGAGTTATGCATGAACATCATCCGGAATTGTGCTAAATGCATTCTCTGAAAATTATTTCGAGCAGATAGTTCATGAGTCTACGAGAATAGTAAACGGTTGTGAAAACACACTTGACATCCTAGCAAAAAATAATCCTGATCTAATAACGAGCACCAAAACGGATACACGGGTTAGTGACCACAGGATTGTCGTAGCGAGTTTCAATATTGTAACCACCAAATCCTCCACAAATAAACGAAAACTATACCTATTCTAAAAAGGAGATAAAACTTCTCTTCATGCCTTCCAGAGCCGGCCGCGGTGGTCTCGCGGTTCTAGGCGCTCAGTCCGGAGCCGCGCGACTGCTACGGTCGCAGGTTCGAATCCTGCCTTGGGCATGGATGTGTGTGATGTCATTAGGTTAGTTAGGTTTAAGTAGTTCTAAGTTCTAGGGGACTGATGACCACAGATATTAATACCCATAGTCCTCAGAGCCATTTGAACCATGCCTTCCAGAGAGACAATCCCCACTCCTTCCTAATTAATAATGCAAGTGTAGACCAGGTGTGGCTTGAATTCAAAAAAATAGTATCGGCAGCAACTGAGAGATTTATGCCAAATAGATTAGCAAGCGACTGAGCTGATCCCCAATCGTACTCAAAACGGGTCAGACCACTGTTGGAAACAACGAGAAAACATGCCAAATTCAAAGGAACGAAAAATCTCCAAGATTGGCGATTTTTTACAGAAGTTTGAAATTTAGCGCGGACTTCAATGAGAGATGCTTATAACCATTTCCACAACGAAATTGTCTCGAAACCTCGCAAAAAATCCAAAGTGATTCTGGTCGTATGTGAAGTAGGCTAGCGGTAAGACACAGTCAATGGCATCTCTGCACGATATCAATGGAAATACTGTAGACGACAGTGTTGTCAGAGGAGATTTATTAAGCACATCCTTCCGAAGTAAATATTCCAGAATTCGAATCAAGGATAGGTACCAACTTGAGTAATGTAGAAGTAGATATCCTCGGAGTAGTGAAGCAACTTAAATCTAACAAAAGCAAGTCTTCCGGTCCAGACTGTATACCAGTTAGGTTCCTTTCAGAGTACGCTGATACAATGGCTCCATACTTAACAAGCGTGTACAACCGTTCGCTCTACGAAAGACCCGTACCCAAAGACGAAAATAACACAGGGTACACCAATATTCAAGAAGGGTAGTAGGAGTAATCCACTAAATTACAAGCCCATGTCATTAACGTCGATATGCAGCAGGTTTCTGGAACTTATATTGTATTCCAACATCATGAGTTAAATAGTTGAAATGGCTCTGAGCACTATGGGAATTAACATCTGAGGTCATCAGTCCCCTAGAATTTAGAACTACTTAAACCTAACGAACCTAAGGACATCACACACATCCCTGCCCGACGCATGATTCGAACCTGCGACCGTAGCGGTCGCGCGTGTCCAGATTGAAGCGCCTAGAACCGCTCGGCCACACCGGCCGGCGATCATGAGTTACTTCGAAGAGAACGGTCTACGTACATTCAATCAACATGGATTTATAAAACATCGATCTTGTGAAACACAACTAGCTCTTTACTCACGTGAAGTATTGAGTGCTGTTGACAAGGGATTTCAAATTGATTCCGTATTTCTAGATTTCCAGAAGGCTTTTGACACTGCACCCTACAGGCCGCTTGTGGGGCAATTGCGCGTGCTTATTGAATACCGTCTCGGTTATGTGACTGGATCTGTGATTTCATGTCAGAGAGATGACAGTTCGTAGTAACTGACAGACAGTCATACAGTTAAACAGATGTGATTTATGGTGTTCTCAAAGATAGTGTTAAAAAGGCCCTTTGCTGTTCATTATCTATATAAACAATTTACGAGACAATCTGAGCAGCAGTCTTAGGTTGTTTGCAGATGATCCTATCGTTTATCGACTAGTAAAGTCATCGGAAGATCAAAACAAATTGCAAAACAATTTTAAAAAATTATCTGTATTTTGCTAAAATTGGCATTTGACCCTAAATAACGAGAAGCGCGAGGTCTTCCACATGAGTGCTAGAAGGAATCCGTTAAAATTCGATTACACGATAAATCAGTCAAATCTAGAGGCCGTAAATTCAACTAAATACCTGGGAATTACAATTACGAACAACTTAAATTGTAAGGAACACATAGAAAATATTGTTGGGAAGGCTAACGAAAGGCTGAGTTTTATTGACAGGACACTTAGAAAATGTAACAGACCTGCTAAGGAGAGTTGCCTATACTACGCTTGTCCGTCCTCTTTTAGAATACTGCTGCGATGTGTGGGATCCTTACGAGAGAGGACTGACGGAGTAAATTGAAAAAGTTGAAAGTAGGGTGGCAGGTTTTGTATTGTCGCTAGATAGGGGAGAGAGTGTTACTCAAACGATACAGTATTTGGGGTGGACATCATTAAAACAAAGGCGTTTTTCTTGACGCCGACCTACATAGGGAGAAACGTTCATCAAAAGAAATTAAGGAAAATCTGGCCTCGCGCGGAAATATATCTGTGTTCATTTTTCCGCGCGCTGTGCTAATTGGAATAATGGAGAATTACTGTGAAGGTGGTTCGATGAACCCTCTACCAGGCACTTAAATGTGATTTGCAGAGTATTCATGTAGACGTAGGACTAATTATATTGAAACTGTTTGTGTTGTGCTATATTCGGTGCAGTACAAAAGCGCAATTGAAAACGGTCTCCTACAGCCGCTTGTTATTGTTTAAGATCCTTTGGCGTTACGAAGCCTTGTAAATATGTCCAGAAATCGGAGCAACAAATATGGGATCCTGTTACGATGGAAAATGCTACTGATGCAGTAGAGAGTGATGACATACCTTTTTCTATAGCGCCAAAGCAATTTAATATTCCAGATAACACACCGAAAAGTAGAGTCTTACGAAAACGTATAGATGCATTTTATGGTCAAAAAAATTATGGTTAGCATGCAAATAAATACTTTGACGTACTCTGCGAGACAGCATACAGGAGAAACCTAGAATGAAACAATAATTCTGCGCTACAGCTGAAGAAAGAATTCTATCAGTGCCTCTGCAATATTACTGGAAATTGTAGGTTTAATTTTGGAAGTGGTCCTAATTCCACAGTAAAGTTATCCTACACTTATTCTAATATGCGACAAAGTGGCAGATCGTACGCTACAGCGCAAAAAGTTAAAATTATCACGCAATTTTTCGGATATTTTCAGTTGTGTCTTTCAGGAATGGAAAAAAAAAATGCTGAACACAGGAGCTATTTTTTACCAACAACATCGGTTCAGCAATAACATAAACCATCTTAAAGAAACAGCAGATATAAAGGATGAGGAAATGCATGATAAAAGTTAGCGATTGGCCAGAATGTGTGATAACTGATGAAGGGCAGATATAAAGAGTCAGAAAGTTCAGGTATCGTAGTGAGGTAATGCAACACAGCACATCAGTGAATACTCTGCCTCCGGAACATCCATCCGAACACAGCTAGTTATGTAGAGCATGTTGCATCCACCCTTAAAACTATGAACGTTTATAAGTCCCTAACGTTGATAGAAATTTCGTTTAAATCAATTAGTACACAGTTGTTTAAATACATGAGGTACATGATATAAAAAAAATGTTTCTTTTAGGGTACTGTAGCTCGTTGCTATAACTCCATGGAAAATAAATAAACTTTATTCATAATGTTTGTTACGTTTACGTATATAAATTACTACTAATTTCTTTAAAGTCATGGACCGCCATTAGACTTCTTTTTTATTTTATTTGCAGTGTTACATTTACACGGTGATAATTTCGGCTTTAAGTTGCTATTATCAAGTGTTTAATGTTATACAGTGCCTAAGATGGCATACTGTCTTATTTAAAATATACTATTAGACACATTGTCTAAGGGTCAATATTTATGGTAAAAGCATACTGCTACTCAGTAATAAAACAACGCAGTAGGCTATTACCAGAAATATTAACCCTTAGACAATGTGTCTAATAGTATATTTTAAATGCGACAGTATGCCGTCGTTGGCACTGTATAACATTAAAACACTTGATAACGGCACATTAAAACCGAAATCATCATCGTGTAAATGTAACACTGCAAATAAAAAAAACTGTCTAATAGCGGTAATGACTTTAAAGATTGTTACTCATTTCGCTCGTTATTTTGTAGCTTAACTGAGAAAAAACATCGCATCTGAAAACACATATTATATTACAAAATGAAGAAGCAAAGACGTATTTAACAGTTTTTAAAGTTTTCAGGGCAAACGAGTGAAAGCTATCTCCCTGCTTTTTTTTGTACCTTTGTCCCGGACCTGTGCAGGGTTGGCGTAGTTTCTTAACATGCTACCACCAAACAGTAGAAATATAAATTTTACGCGATCTTTAAAAATACGTATCTCGCAAAGATTAGTAAGAAGAAGGGATAGCAGCAATATATTCTATCTAGCACTTAATCGAAAACCATTCTTTTGCGTTCTCGTAAAACAAAATACAGACGAAGCCCTACAGCTACCACTGCGAGGTCGTTCCCAGTGTAGCTCCTGAACAGATTGTGCGTCATTTTTTTTTAAATGTATTGGTCACAGAGGAAAATTTTAACCGCACCAGAGAAGTTATAAGTGACTGCAGTGGTTCGGTTTATAGACAGACATGTTGCACTGTTCTTCAGGGGCCTACCTTCCGCTTGCACTAGCCAACAAGGTCAAGATCTAAGAGTGGGCGAGGCGCCAGCTTGGCACTCGCTCCTGAGACACTGACACCACAGCGTACTAGCCGTTCGCACTTGCAGTCAGCTACGATGCCAGCAGCCACCGAATTACCTCTCCTGTACAGCGACGAACTTAGAATATGCATCACGGACAGCCATCAGAAAGGAACATAACTTTCCTTGGGTATTTCATTTAGTGACGCAAATAAACGATTACAATTGCAGATAACTGCAGAAAACAAATGTATGATGTGACACCACCTAAAGCTGCAATGTAAGGTGCAATCAAAAAGTATTCGTTTGATGGATTGCTGCAGGTAATTTGCAACATAGTGCGTCTTCGATGTGGGTCTAGAGCAGGGGTCTCCAAACTTTTTAGTCCGCGGGCCACATTGGCTCCACCACGATGTCATAAGGGCCAAGTTCTACCTAGTGGGATTAAAGCACCCTAGCACTCCATGATCACCGTAATGTAAGGCTAAAGGAAAGATGAAATCGCAAAAATCTAAGGTTGTGGGAATAGCTAGCACTGAAACGAACTACGATTTTTATTTAATTACATAATTTTGATTGGTGGACGTACCTGACCGAAATTCTGGCGTCTTTTATTGTGGCGAATTTCACCGACAAAAAACTATGTTCCTGCACACTCGTCAGGAAAGCGTCCTGCAAAGTTAACGAAATCTCAAAATCATTGTTAGCAACGCTATTACTGCAAGACGTAACAGAGGTACAGTATGTCAACGCATTGTTATTTCAAGCGGTGCAACAATAAGTCCAGTTATGTAGTCTTGTAGCGAGTAGCAGAGCCAATGTCGCGGTGTATTGGTCGCGATAGGCCTCGAAACTCAATTGTTGGCAGTATAGGTACCACCTCAAATATTTGGCGGGCCGGATACCGGGGATGTACAGCCGGCTAACGCCGGCCGATTTGCCGGCCGTCGCGGGCCGGAGACGCCTGGTCTAGAGGCAAGAGATTGGTGTGGCATTCGTGTCTTTCTGACGTGCGTAAGGTAAACGCAGAAACGTGGGCTGTGATGACGTTATTACCAAATGTGTTTAAAATAGGACCAACACGCGGTTATTCCTTTCTTGGCTGCCGACAGCTGGTGCTGCTCCTTGATGATGCACGTCCCCATATTGCAGATGTCGTAACACAGAAGTTACGAGTAATCGAGTGGGAGAGATGCGAGCACCCGCCGTATAGGCCTGATGTCTCCCACGCGATTGTCACGTCTTCGGTTCCTTAAAAAACCATTGAAGGCAGACTTCTTCGCGCGGACTTCTTCGCGCGGACTTCTTCGCGCGGACTTCTTCGCGCGGACTTCTTCGCGCAGACTTCTTCGCGCAGACTTCTTCGCGCAGACTTCTTCGCGCAGACTTCTTCGCACAGACTTCTAAAGCAGCTGGACGCCGATTTTAACGGGTATCTTTATATTGGTGCGTCGGGGGGACGATTGGGTCAGTGCTTAAGTTATCAAGAGATTCATGCTCCTAATTTAGAATTGACAATATCGTAATTTAACCAGGTGAGATAGAATCGTTGTAAATGAACAAGAACTGGCCACGAATTTTCCTATTGAAAAGATTGTCAGCTCTTGACACGTAATAAGCTGCCATAGTTGTTAGTTTAGAGCAATTACTTTAATCATCTGGGGCTTTTCTCGATACTGTGTGGGAGTGAACAGTGCTTGCTTTTTCTGTTCAGCAGCCCTTTCAACTATCTTTACTGTTTGCGAACTTTTCGATCGTTACCTCATGCGTCAGATCTTAGTATAATGCATCCCACTTTAGCTACAGTTACCGTATATTTATAAAATCAGATCAGAGAGATTTTGGTCATTTAAATTTCTCCTGATTGGTTGTATCTGGTTGTGACTGTTGTTGTCGTGTGTTTGTGCACCGGCAGTTGCCTCCTGTCTTGCTCTGAGTCACAGTCTTGCAGACTGCTGTGACAACTCTCACGTCTGAAATCTGCGAAGGCGCTATAACTTCCAGTGTCCTCGATCTGGCTAGTTTTTCGCGACGCAGCGGTGAATGGTGGCCTCTGTTTTCCCGATGATCCCCAAAACGAATGAGTCCCTCTTCCTTGGAGCCAGGTGAAAGGCTTAAACGCCGGCCGCGGGGGCCGAGCGGTTCTAGGCGCTTCAGTCCGGAACCGCTTGACTGCTACGGCCGCAGGTTCGAATCCTGCCTCGGGCGTGGATGTGTGTGACGTCCTTAGGTTAGTTAGGTTTAAGTGGTTCAAAGTTCTAGGGGACTGATGACCACAGATGTTAAGTCCCATAGTGCTCAGAGCCATTTGAACCAAAGGCTTAAACAAGAAGTTCCATTGATTCTGCGGTGATCTTGTGTGCAGATTTCTTGACCTGCGCTGCCGGTTGGAGAAGTGCACGTTACTCGCTAATAGAATAGCGGTGCACCATCAGCAGCAAGCAGGTACTTTGTTGGAAGAGTGCATATGACGCCCAGTTGAGAGCTTTCTAGGTAAGAGAAAGCCCTCTGTGTTACTAGGTGGGCAGCTAGGTGTAATACTATAGGGATGCATGAGCGCTGTGGTGGCTCATGTAGAGGTGAATCCACATCATGAAGGGCCAGGAATGGAAAATACACGGTCCAGTCACATGTACGTGGCCACCGACCGTGTTCAGCGTCAAGGTGCAATAACCACTGACAGACAGTAATCCGCAACACTAACAGTAGGGGGGATGTGGAAAACAGTGTAGTGCAGTCGTTGTCATAATGCCGAGACGGAGCGATTTATCTGCCTCCAGAGTGGCATGATTGATTTTCGGGCCATGGGTGGAAGCAGTTCCAAAATGGTTAAGTCTGTCAACTGTTCGCGTGCCGCTTTGGTTAAATTATACCGTGCAAGGAAAATTGGGTCTCTGCAAAAACCGGCGCCATGGTAACTGTGCTGTACCATAGGCTGTAGACGACTGGGGTGAATGACCTCTACAGAGATGTGAATGGGTGAACGGACTTACAACTGTTGAACAACTTGCCACCCAGATGAACCAAGGGGCTACCAACAACGTCTTCTCAACGACCGTTCAGTGAGCGTTGCTGCTTATGGGCGTCCGCAGCAGGCGCCTTTTCCATGCATCCATGCTGACTGCTGTCAGTGCGGCAACGGGACGGTTAACGAGTGGCGATAGGTGGCCTTCTCAGGCGAATCACGTCTGTGGCTTCGTCGGACAGATGAGCGTTGGTCTGTAGAGCGTGAAACGCATGAAAGGGAAACATCCTGTAACAATCGTCGGAATGGTACCGGCCGGAGGAAGAAGCGTTAAGGTCTGGGGAATGTTTTCGTGGCATTCTCTGGGCGATCTCGTCCTTCACGAAGACACAGTGCATCAATACAAGTAAGTATCTATCCTTGAGGGCCATGTCCATCCCTCAATGTAGTCTGTTTTCCCTCAGCACGATGGTATCTACCGGCATTCCTGACACCTGGCAATGCTTTTGACACCTTCCAGCCGCGAAGCACAAATGGTTGAAGGCGAAAACGGTAACCATCTATAGAGCTATGAAGACGCGTTTCCACACCTACATTTACAAACCGGCGTTGTAGACACGCGTAGCAGCTGCACCTTGTGTACAGAAACTATCCGGGATCATCTCACACCGAGTCTACTGCAGGAGTACATACATGGTTTCGTTTCCAACAGAAAATTGTCAGAATTAATATCTGGCCATTATCGGGTCTCCAGAATGAGAGTTTCAATCTGCAGCGGAGTGTGCGCTGATATGAAACTTCCTGGCAGATTAAAACTGTGTGCCCGACCAAGACTCGAACTCAGGACCTTTGCCTTTTGTGAGCAAGTGCTCTACCATCTGACCTAGCCAAGCACGACTCACGCCCCGTCCTCACAGCTTTACTTCTGCCAGTACTTCCTACTTTCAAACTTAACAGAAGCTCTCCTGCGAACCTTGCAGGACTAGCACGTTCTGCCAGGAAGTTTCATTATCGCGTTTGTCAGCTTGTGAAAAAGTAAAATACGGCGATGAACACTTTTTGGCCACACGCTAGTCATTAGAGTGCAGTTTAGTCTGTTAATATGCATAAACACTATTCGCCAGTATTTTTTAAAAATACATACCCAAAAATATTTGTGATGGTTGATCGCATACCAATGGGGTGTTTAGGTAACACTAAACAAACTAAGCTCTCATTTGTTTGCTCATTTTAAAAAGTTTAACAGTCTAAATCACCTGAAGGCTAACTGGAATAATCCGCCAACAGAATGACGAATATCCGAAAATGCGTCACGGCTGGAGCTATAATATTTCTGCTCCAGTTCAGAGTTAATCATTAAAAATCTTTACTAATGGAACTAAATGTAAATGTCGTGTGACTAGGGCCCCCGTCGGGTAGACTGTTCGCCGGGTGCAAGTCTTTCGATTTGACGCCACTTCGGTGACTTGCACGTCGATGGGGATGAAATGATGATGATTAGGACAACACCCAGCCCATGAGCGGAGAAAATCTCCGACTCAGCCGGGAATCGAACCCGGGCCCTTAGGATTGACATTCTGTCGCGCTGACCAATTTTTATTTTTTTAATCTCATTTTTTTCGCTTTTCTTCGTTGCATCTGCCCGGGACGGACGTCGTAAGACATCCGTTTAAGTTCGTTGTTGATCGATTAACTCAGTTTTTTTTTTTATTACAGAGGGCAGCTAACCCTCTGACCGAACACGCTGATCTACACTGCCGGCTGAAAATAATGATAAACACTCAACACCCAGTCCCCTACCGGGAATCGAACCCGGGAACTGATGAGCGCAGCATAATTATAAGAAAGACGAGACGTGCTGATAAAGAAAATAAAATGAATAAAGGTTTTGTTTCAAAATAGGGGTAGCTGGTTTTCGTGGCCAGTAATTAATTAATTTTTTTTTGTCGTCAGTCTTCTGACTGGCTTGATGCTGCCTATCAGTAATTCCTCTCTCGTGCCAACCTCTTCATCTCACCATTTCAGATTACCACTCGCAACCTACGTCCTCTATTATTTGCTTGATGTATTTCAGACTCTGTTTTCCTCTACAGTTTTTGTCCTCTACACCTTCCTCTAGTGCCATGGATGTCATTCTCTGATGTCTTAACAGATGTCGTGTCATCCTGTCCCTTTTCCTTCTCAGTGTCCTTTCCCCTCCGATTCTACGCAAAACCTCATTCCTTACCTTCTCAGTCCACCCAATTTTCAACATCTGTCTGTAGCACTAAATCTCACTCAAATGCTTCGATTCTTTTCTGTTCCGGTTTACCCACAAGCCATTTTTCGCTACCATACAATGCGCTGCTCCAAACGTACATTCTCATAAATTTCTTCATCAAATTAAGACCTGTGTTTGATTCAAGTAGACTTCTCTTGGGCAGGAATGCCCTTTTTGCTAGCGCAAGTCTGCTTTTGATGTTCTCCTTACTCTGTCCATCACCGTCTATTTTGCTGCCTTGATATCAGAATTCCTTAACTTCATCTGCTTCGTGACCATCAAACCTGATGTTAAGTTTCTTGCTGTTCTCATTTATGCTACTTCTCATTACTTTCGCCTTTCATCGATTTACTCTCAATTCCTGTTCTGTACTGATTGGATTGTTCATTCCACTCAGTAGAACATGTAGTTCTTCTTCACTTTCACTCAAGATAGCAATGTCATCAGCGACTCGTATCACTGATATCATTTCACCTTGAATTTTAAGGCGGCCGGGATGGCCGAGCAGTTCTAGGCGCTACAGTCTGGAACCGAGGAAGCTAGCCAAAGAGCTTTCTGTGTTTCATGATAAACTTAGCATCAAAATTGGCGACAATAAGGTACATGAAACAAAGTAAACTTGATACCTCGGAAGCAAAACAACATAAGGCAGTTGAAGCAAGGATGACAAAACAGTAGAACAGTGGAACTGTGGAAAAACTGGAGAAGTAGTGAATGAAGGCGTCTGAGATGTGTGCTGTGGCAGGATGTTTAAAGGTTCTGCATACAACCGACAAAGAGACCATATCGAAATAACGGACAGCATGAGAGGATGTGTATCAAAATATCAAGGAATGGTTAGCATGGTACTGGAGAAAGCTGTAGAGGGTAAAATCTTTAGAGGAAGGCAGAGATAGTAATACATACAAGAGGTATACGAGGAGATCAACTGGTGTGCCTTGGTTAGGATGTTAGCACAAGAGTAGAATTTGCGCCGGGTCGCGTCGTTTCATCTGAGGAAGGGACGGTTATCAAATTAATGTAAGACCCTCGCTCCCTCACCCACGAATTATTTTGGCGGGCCGGATTGAAACCAATGTCGGGCAGGATCTGATCCGCGGGACGCTGATTGCCCACCCGTGCACTAAATCGTGTACTGCCACTGAGTTCAATGAATCTTGTCACATGTTACGAACAAAGATCAAGCTTTCGCCTCTATGAAGTACTGCCTTAGTAACGGGCGAAATCCAGTTTCTTTTGTGACGTGACAGTAAACCTGGCGTCCTTTTGACTGGCCGGACTATGAACAGAATTCGACTGTGGCCCAACAGCCCGCTGCCTCATCAGCCCTCGTCCGCGCCCAGAACGATGTTTACGGCGGTCCGCTATTCACGTCCGCTCGTCCATCTTCCCGGCTAAACGCTTATTAGCATAACAAGAGCGCGACTAAGTGCGCTGATCTAATCACGGCGAGTTACAAGTCCCCCGCTCTGCTCGGGGCGCGGCCCACCTGTTGCCGGGGCCCGTAATTACCTCCTAAAAAAGCACACAGTGTGCGCAAAGTATCGGCAAATATACTGCCGAAATATGCTGAACGTCGCCGCGGCTCTTTTCTTGTCCGAGCAACGGCCCGTCACGACGTTTGCCCACACACGCGAACACAAACAACAGCTGCCGTGCCTAACGAACGTGCTTTCAGCAAACACCGCCGCACTTCCGAGGAGAAACGGACGGCGACCGCACAAAAGCAGGCCAGCCAGGCATCGGCCAGCGCCGTCCGTCGTGTATCTGCTTAGCGGCAATTACGGAAACGTTAGCTCAGCCGGCGCGATGTCCGCGGGCGTCCTGCGAGGGAAGGACTGCGTAATGGAAGTGGAGGGACCGGAGGTAGAGGCATAGAAGCGGGGCAGCGCCGCGAGCACAGTGCGTGAGCAGACCCGTTAAGAGTTATTAGGCACGCCCGGCGACCGCCATTAGCCGATGTCCGCCGTTCTGCGCTAGCACACGGCTCCTCCCTGCCCGCCGGACACGGGATAACAATCGCGTCTGTTGTCGGTCCCAGTGTCGTTAGCGCGGTCACGTCGCTAACGATCAGTGCAGGTCGGATTGCGCTGTCATTTCCAGCACTCTGCTTAAAGTTAGTCTACTATGGGATTGTATCTGATCACAATAATGTATTTTTGTTTTACCTTTAGTGATCGGTTCCAGACACGATCTGACGTGTGAAAAGAAAATAACGACTTAACCTGGTCAAAGAAAACCAAAAAAGGGCGAACAGGGGAAAAACTTTTGTACAGTTGGTAGTAGGCTGTTTACGTTTTTATGTTATGGTTCAATTCTTTTAACTTGGCGGCCCGCCCAGCCGGCCGCGGTGGCCTCGCGGTTCTAGGCGCGCAGTCCGGAACCGTGCGACTGCTACGGTCGCAGGTTCGAATCCTGCCTCGGGCATGGATGTGTGTGATGTCCTTAGGTTAGTTAGGTTTAAGTAGCTCTAAGTTCTAGGGGACTAATGACCAAAGCAGTTGAGTCCCATAGTGCTCCGAGCCATTTGAACCATTTTTTTGCCCGCCCAGACGTCGGCATGGATGTGTGTGATGTCCTTAGGTTAGGTTTAAGTAGTTCTAAGTTCTAGGGGACTGCTGACCTAAGGTGTTAAGTCCCATAGTGCTCAGAGCCATTTGAACCATTTTGTTGTTGTTGTCGTCTTCAGTCTTGAGACTGATTTGATGCAGCTCTCCATGCTACTCTCTCCTGTGCAAGCTTCTTCATCTCTGAGTATCTACTGCAACCTACATCCTTCTGAATCTGCTTAGTGTATTCACCTCCTGGTCTCCCTCTACGATTTTTACCCTCCACACTGCCCTCCAATACTAAATTGGTGATCCCTTGGTGCCTCAGAACATGTCCTACCAATCGATCCCTTCTTTTAGTCAAGTTGTGCCACAAACTTCTCTTCTCTCCAATCCTATTCAATACCTCCTCATTAGTTTTGTGATCTACCCATCTAACCTTCAGCATTTTTCTGTAGCACCACATTTCGAAAGCTTCTATTCTCTTCTTGTCCAAACTATTTTTCGTTCATGTTTCACTTCCATACATGGCTACACTCCATACAAATACTTTCAGAAATGACTTCCTGACACTTAGATCTATACTCGATGTTAACAAATTTCTCTTCTTCAGAAACGCTTTCCTTGCCATTGCCAGTCTGCATTTTATATCCTCTCTACTTTGACCATCATCAGTTATTTTGCTCCTCAAATACCAAAATTCCTTTACTACTTTATAAGTGTCTCCTTTCCTAATCTAATTCCCTCAGCATCTCCCGACGTCATTCGACTACATTCCATTATCCTCGTTTTGCTTTTGTTGATGTTCATCTTATATCCTCCTTTCAAGACGCTATTCCATTCTGTCCAACTGCTCTTCCAAGTCCTTTGCTGTCTCTGACAGAATTACAATGTCATCGGCGAACCTCAAGGTTTTTATTTTTTCTCCATGGATCTTAATACCTACTTCGAATTTTTCTTTTGTTTTCTTCACTGCTTGCTCAATATACAGATTGAATAACGTCGGTGAGAGGCTACAACCCTGTCTCACTCCCTTCCCAACCACTGCTTCCCTTTTATGCCCCTCAAATCTTATAACTGCCGTCTGGTTTCTGTACAAATTGTAAATAGCGTTTCGCTCCCTGTATTTTACCCCTGCCACCTTCAGAATCTGAAAGAATATAGTATAGTATAGTTCGCGAACTTACGTTTAGGGGGGAGCTTGCAGTTTATGAAGTAAAGGCACCACGGACGCATTAACCCTTTCGCTGCTACAGAGACATGCTCCCCGCATTCCGCGCTGTGCGCGATTTTGTCATCACTGCATTGCTCGCATGTGCAGACACATGGTGCTTAGACTGCTTTGACACACTTATAATTCGATTTCACAAAAAATATTTGGCCCAAAAATTTCATTTTTACACATCTTCTTGACTGAAACCTTCCCCCCGTAAATGACTTAATTTTTTTCGCTGTTCTACGTAGTTATTGTGCAGCATTAAATGTAGTAAACTATTGCACGTAATTTTGAAGAGTTTGCAGAGGTAAAAGTCCATAACGTATACTTTCCGTATGGTCGATTTTAGGTGGCACAATGTTGAGAATAAAATGTGGACAAGATACCGAAATTTCATATAAAATTTACTGTATAACAATATCTCATTTAATTTTAAGTACCAGATAGGTATCGTATGTAATATTGAGAAATATTCCGTCTTTCGCGACTGTAATAAAGGTTTTATTTACACCGGGCGCGTTTGGCTTTATTTTAAAGCACTTCAATCAATCAAAAAGGAAGTAGACAAAATACATTAAACAGAACTGTGGACTTACAAAAACATTAGGACTTGAATGTACTGTGTATCAGTTAAGTGCTCTGAGCTATGTCAAATATAATTTTTGTGTGTGGCGCACACAAACAGCATTTATTTGCTAAAACACTGATCAGCCGATTAAACGTTGAATATTTTGTTACCGCAGCACAAAACTACGAAAGGTTACTTGGCAATGGAGGAGACAAAATACTGTCCACTGAAGATGCTTCAACAGAGAAAAACGCATCTGGTCTAAATAAGACGCTTATTACAGTTGCAGAAGAGGAATATATTTAAAATTATGCTCTAAATAATACTTTTAATACTGTCGCAAATAACATCTCAATATGAATAGTAAATAGCGGCTGCGGAAGAGAAGATATACAAACACAACAGATAACATGAATATTGTATGTGTGCTTTTACACTGTTTTTAATTGCTGTGAAAAGAAATATTGGAGGACAAAATTAGAAAAACCGAAAACCGTTTATGGTTATAATGAAGAGACAAAGCACTAGAAATTTGAAAAAATTACATTCAGACGAATAAAATTCATGAAGTAAGGCACTTCGATAATGTTCTTAAATAAAGAAAATATTTAACACTACACAAGGTTTGAACTCAGAAATTTTTGCTTAGCAGCCAAACACCTTAACCATTATGCTAGCGCATCTCGTCATTTAGTAGAATTCTTGGAGGACTCTAAAATGTCACACAATATACCGACAAACACTGATGATATGACAATGAATTACTCACGAAGTACAATAGGAAATAAACAATTACCACTGTTCTTTATTGTGAAAAAGCGGTTCGTGAGAATGATACAAACACCTTCCCTTGCTGTCGCCTAAATTAGGAGGCTTGTTGCTTGTTTGGTTTAATTAATTAATACAATATGAAGCAATTGGTATAAAGAATGCTTTTTCGAAACTTTCTATAAAAGAAAGTCTGCTATCAAGACATTGCTTTTTGTTCAATTACTTTATTTATGACTGAACGTTTCTAGAACTGAAGACACTCGTCTGTGCTCTGCACTGCAGTCGAGCTCACTCAGCGTCGTTCTCTGTTCATTGGCTAACTGTGTTTTGTGACGTCAAATGCGCAGAACGAACCTGAACTCGGCCGCCGTCGTAAATGGCGCGCACTTTAGTAACGCCACGTAGCGCTCTGTATGAAAATCACTGACTGTGCTGTGTGCAGTCTGTGGGTGGTTTCCATTTTTGGAATATTTGCCATTGTAGTGTAGCACAGTTGGATATCAACAGCGCGTAGCGTTGTGCAGTTTGTGTGCCAGTTCAGTGATGCTCAGAATAAGTAAAGAGAGAAATGTCCGAGTACGTTCAGTTTTGCTCAGCTGTTTGAAACTCAAATAACGTAGAGGTTTTCCAGCACTGTAATTTCTCAATTTACTTTACAGCCTAGTGTTACGTTTTTCAAACGCCATAATTGTCAATATATTTCACACGATAACACAGAAAAGCACAATTTGAAGAGCAAAACAAGAAAACACATTAAAATAGCACTGAAAATAATATCTAATTAATTGGAAGCGTGGCTGCGAAATACTTGGTGCAAACCTACATGCATGCCACAACTTTTTTACAGTGCAACAATGAAAAACTACAACTACAACGAAGATTCTCTATTACATTCTAGCAATAAACAATAACCACACTAATTACACAAACTACAAGAAAAAATCAGAAGGTTCCAGTGAGGTATCCTCATCTATGGGTCGCCATATGAAACGCCCCCATAGAAACATTTATAAATGACAGTGTTGCCGGCCACGGTGGCCGAGCGGTTCTAGGCGCTTCAGTCCGGAACCGCGCGACTGCTACGGTTACCTCGGGCATGGATGTGTGTGATGCCCTTAGGTTAGTTAGGTTTATGTAGTTCTAAGTCATAGGGGACTGATGCCCTGAGATGTTAAGTCTCATAGTGCCCAGAGCCATTTTTTGAATGACAGTACTGCAAAACCTCTACATTTGATTTGCAAACAGCTGAGCAAAACTGAACGTACTCAGACATTTCTCTCTTTACTAAACTGACACACAATATTTTTTTTAGCGCAACAATCCCTAGAAAAGAATGCCACTGACTAACAATAACCTATACCTTTCATGAATCACTTACCTTACAAAAATCTTCGTTACTCGAACTGCTTCAATACAGCGAGCGCCAATACTGCCAGCTAAATAAAAGATTCTAACTACGGAAAGCACTAACTACTGATAGGCATAGCTAGCAAATGAGAGATTTTGATAGAGAACAAACAATGTATTTACCTTGAGAGTGTTCAAAAGTCATAATATATATATATATTAGTTCATGACATCCAGTCTGTTTAGGTTTTTATGTTGGTAACGCCACGTAGCGCTCTGTATGAAAATCACTGACTGTGCTGTGTGCAGTCTGTGGCTGGTTTGCATTGTTGGAATATTCCCTATTGTAGTGTTGGGCAGCGGCAGCTGGACGCTAACAGCGCGTAGCGTTGCGCAGTTGGAGGTGAGCCGCCAGCAGTGGTGGATGCGGGGGGAGAGATGGCAGAGTTTTGAGAGCGGACGATCTGGACGTGTGTCTGTCAGAAAAAGAAAATTTGTAAGACGGGATGTCTCATTATGACTTTTGAACACTCTTAAGGTAAATACATTGTTTGTTCTCCATCAAAATCTTCCATTTGCTAACTATGCCTATCAGTAGTTAGTGCCTTCCGTAGTTTGAATCTTTTATTTAGCTGGCAGTAGTGGCGCTCGCTGTATTGCAGTAGTTAGAGAAACGAAGATCTTTGTGAGGTAAGTGATTTGTGAAAGGTATAGGTTATTGTTAGTCAGGGCCATTCTTTTGTAGGGATTACAGAGAGTCAGACTGCGTTGCGCCAAAAAAATAGTGTGTGTCAGTTTAGTGATGATGGAAATAAGTAAAGAGAAAGCTGTTGTATACGTTGAGATTTTTCTCAGCTGTTTGTAAATCAAATAACGTAAGAGGTTTACCAGCACAGTCGTTCTTAATTTTTCTAAGGGGATGTTTCAAACTACACCGAAGCGCCAAAGAAACTGCTACAGGCATGCGTGTTAAAATGCAGAGATATGTACACATGGAGAATACGGCGCTGTAGTCGGCAACGCTTATGTAAGACAACAAGTGTCTAGCGTAGTAGTTAAATCGCTTACTGCTGCTACAATGGCAGGTTATCAAGATGTAAGTGAATTTGAACATGGTGTTATAATTGGCGAACGAGCGATGAGAAAAAGCATCTCAGAGGTAGCAATGAAGTGGGAATTTTCCGGTACGACCATTTCATGAGTATTTCGCGAATATCAGGAATCTGCTAAAACATCAGATATCTGATATCGCTGAGGCCGGAAAAAGATCCTGCAAGAACGGGACTAAAGACAACTGAAGAGAATCGTTCAACGTGACAGAAGTGCAACCTTCCGCAACTTGCTGCAGGTTTCAGTGCTGGGCCAACAACAAGAGACAGCGCGCGAACGTTCAACGAAACATCATCGGCATAGGTTTTTGGAGACGAAGGCCCACGCGTGTAACCTTGATGACTGCACGACACAAAGCTTTACGCCTCACCTCGGCACGTCAACACCGACATTGGACTGTTGATGACTAGAAACATGTTGCCTGGACGGACGAGGCTATTTTCAAATTGTATCGAGCGGATAGACGTGTACGGGTATGGAGACAAACTCATGATTCCATGGACGCCATAAGGCGTGTGCAGTTGGAGTAATATGGGACCGCTGATACGTCTAGATACGGGCCTGTCAAGTGACACGTACGTAAGGATCATGTTCGATCACCTGCATCCATTCATGTCCATTGTGCATTCCGACGGAGTTGCGCATTTCCAGCTGGACAGTGCGACAGTCCATATGTCCAGAATTCCTACAGAGTGGCTCCAGGAACACTGTTCTGAGTTTAAACACTTCCGCTGAATACCAAACTCTCCAGACATCTGGGACGCGTCGCAACTTGCTGTTCAGGAGAGATCTGCAACTCCTTTTACTCGTACGGATTTTTGGACAGCCCTGCAGGATTCATCGCATCAATGTCCTCCAGCATTACTTCAGACGCTAGTCGAGTACATGCCAAGTGTTGCGACACTTCTGCGTACTCGCAGTGGCGCTACACGATATTAGGCAGGTGTACCAATTTCTTTGGTTCTTCAGTGTATTTTAGAATGAAGTATATATTCAAATAGAGACAGTAAAACTTCGCGTGTTATTCACAGATAACTTAGGTTTGTACAATGCTATGCTTAGCGAAGTGAACAATGATTTTAAAAGGGTAGAATATTAACAGAGAATTTCTATGAAAACCAAACAGCTTAATTAATTAATGTGTTAGTTCATATCTCAGGAAAGTGGGGAGGTCCTTCTCTCATCTGAGCACGTGAACTAGGTGAAAATAATAATTATAATTAGTCTGAGAAACTAGCTGCTCAGTGCTGAAGTCTTAACTCAAACTTCTGCTCTTCAAAAATAACGACGTTATTCAAAATATATATTCTCTTCGCTTTCTAATATAAACATCTTATTCATGTTCAAATGTGTGTGAAATCTTATGGGACTTAACTGCTAAGGTCATCAGTCCCTAAGCTTACACACTACTGAATCTAAATTATCCTAAGGACAAACACACACATCCATGCCAGAGGTAGGACTCGAAACTCCGCCGGGACCAGCCGCACAGTCCATGACTGCAGCGTCCTAGACCGCTCGGCTACATCTTATTCGTCCTTGCTGTCCTTTGCTATCAGTCTTTCTTCATCTAGCAGATACGATGACAGGTCCACACAGCACTACTAAATACGTCCATCACCTATCACATTTGAACTAAGACTGAGCAGAGATAAAGACTGCCACGACGAGACCAAATATTGTTGAACAGTAACGTAACTTTCTCCGTCTCTCTGACGTGCACATCGTAACATACGAAAACGAAAATGACATGACCACCTTACAACCGCTGCTCACAAAGAAAATGTTTCCCAGCACAAAATTAAACAACATTAAATTCCCTATAAAAAAAAAGACCCTATACATTTTTTTCTCCAGAACTTATAGTTTCTGCGTTAAATGGACTCTAAAAATCACAAATTATAAAAAAAATATGATTTTGATGGTTGAGAATTAATGTTTGTTGATAAATGAAGTGGGTTAAGACTTAATATTAAACGACTGAACCTTATCTAAGTGCAGTAGAGCCCCATTAATGGATAAATTGTGTTCTGAGACTGTGGCTGGTGGCAGTGATAGGTAGCGGGTATGGAGGGTAGAAATGAGAGCGAAGGCAAGTTCCCAGGATATAGTCACTTACTTCCCTCATTTGTGCGTCTGTAGAAAGAAGAGCGAGCAAGTGAATTCCCCGCCCCCTCTCCACCATTACGTCGCAGGAGACAGCTGTATGCTGTTTTACAACCATACAGACCCTTCCGCAGCACACCTTGTAAATCACTTGGATCACTGGTGACACAGTAATTTCCCATCTTTTCTCAAATAACTAGCATTTACCAATCCACGTATTACATTTTCACCTACACTGCATGATTTGCAGCAAGTGGCGTGATACCTGTACAAATGATGTAATGTTACTCGATCTGATTTCTGAAACACACATTCAGGATAAGATGTTATTTTATAATAAACAATGTAGATTTTGTATTATTTCGAAGTTCAATGGATATTAAACATCAATTTTATAGTATTAAAAGACTGTATTTAATAATTTGTGAGTTTTCCATCCCCCTGCAACACAGAAACTGTTAGTTCTAGAGAAAAAATGAGTGAACCTTTTTTGTAGAAAATTTAATGTAGTTTAACTTTGCAGTGACAAACATTTTCCATAGGAACCAGATTTTCGAGTTCTTCAAGGAAAACGTAAATAACCGGTCTCTAAACGCCTTCCTTCACCCCCACCCCAACGCACACACCCTAAAGGTGGGAATTTTCAGTATGTTGTTGATTAGTCTCTCCTCTACACGAATTTTATCCCTAATTTTCCCTCGTTTACAGGAGCAATCAGTTTGGCTTTTGAGTAGGTAAGCCCACCTGAAAGGCAATTCTGACCTTGCGACTGATAATGGATCCAAGGCTTAAGAAAAGATACGATTCGTAGGATCGTTGAAGAGGCAGACATCTAACGAGACCATCACACACAAATTCCAAACTGCATCACGATCCACTGCAAGTACTATGACAGTTAAGCGCGAGGCGAGAAAGCTTGAATTTTACGGTCGAACGTCTACTCATAAGCCACACATCACGCCGGTAAATGTCAAACGACGCCTCCCTTGGTGTAAGGAGCGTAAACAATGGATGATTGAACAGTGGAAAAACGTTGTATGGAGTGACGAATCACGGTATACAATGTGACGATCCGATGGCATGGTGTGGGTATGGCGAATGCCCGGTCAACGTCATCTGCCAGTGTGTGTAGTAAAATACGGAGACGGTAGTGTAGTCGTGTTTTTCATGGAGGGAGTATGCAGCCCTTGTTGGTTTGCGTGACACTGTCACAGCATAGGCCTATATTGATGTTTTAAGCACCTTCTTCCTTCCACTGTTGAAGGACAATTCGGGAATAGCGATTGCATCTTTCAACACGATCGAGCACCTGGTCGTAATGCATGGCCTGTGGCGGAGTGGTAACACGACAGTAACATGACTGTAACGGACAGGCCTGCACAGTCCTGACCTGAATCCTACAGAACACCTTTAGGATGTTTTGAAACGCCGACTCACCAACCGACGTCGATACCTCTCCTCAGTGCAGCACTCCTTGAAGAATGGGCTGCTATTCACCGAGAAACCTTCCCACATCTGGTTGAACGTATGCCTGCGAGAATGTAAACAGTTATCAAGGCTAAGGGTGGGCCAACACCGTATTGAATTCCAGCAACAACGATAGGAGGCGCCACGAACTCGTAAATCATTTTCAACCAGGTGTCCTGCAATCATCACATAAATGGACAATGGCTTATACTTTTGCACTCCGTGCTAGGGAGTCAGGCAGTATATTGCTCCCTCCTACGTATATCTCGCGAAGGAACCATGAAGGTAAAATCAGAGAGATTAGAGCCCACACAGAGGCATACCGACAATCTTCCTTTCCACGACAAAAAGAGACTGGAATAGAAGGGAGAACTGATAGAGGTACTCAAGGTACCCTCAGCCACACACCGTCAGGTGGCTTGCCGAGTATGGATGTAGATGTAGATGTAGATGTAGAACTTCCATCCGCTGGGCAGGAGGCGTGCGCCGCATCTGCTGTTTCTTCCCTATTTCTGCGAAGGTCGTAGGTCGGCATGCCTCGGCACACACCATCACTGTGGTAATACGTATCCTGTTAAGCTAATTCAACTCCCCTCCATTTGCATAATTAAAGGCGATCGAAGAATGAAAACAGGCTAGGCAAAGACCTTTCTGTGTTTCATGATAAACTTAATATCAAAATTGGGGACAACAAGGTAGATGAAACAAAGTAAACCTGATGCCTCGGAACATAACAACATACGGCGGTTGAAGCAAGGAGGACAAAACAGTAGAACTGCATGGGCGAAGAGGGCATTCCCTCAATATGAGGAAGAAATTTCTGAGAAACCACTTTTGGAAGACAGAGTGGTATGGTAGCGACTATGAAAAAACTGGAGAAGTAGTGAATGTAGGCGTCTGAGATGTGTGCTGTGGCAGCATGTTTAAAGATAGGTAGACTTACAAGATAATGAGTGACGTTCTCCATACAACCGACAAATAGAACATATCGAAGTCTTGTGTCAAGACATCAAGGAATGATTTCCATGGTACCAGAGAAATCTGTAGAGGGTTAAAACTGTAGAGGAAGGCAGAGATTGTAATACGTCCAACAGGTATGCGAGGACTTAGAGTTCAACTGGTATGCTAAGGTTAGAAAAAGGAAAAGAAGTGGAGGACGGCATCAAACCAATCGAAAGACTAATGGCTGGAAAAATTTCTGCTTAGCTATTTTTTTAAATGTATATCTTAAGTTTCAGAGTTGTTGGATATAGTTATATGCCAAATTCGTTCAAGATTTGTCTCGTCGGAGTCGTTTTGATAACGAGCTCTCATTTCTTCATCGTGCTTTCGCGGAGTAACTCAGAGCTTTTGCTGCGTGTCTGTGAGAAACACAGTTTACTTCTTGTCCTATAATCCGCGCGACCCTTAACCAAGTGGTATAATGACAAAACATTGGACACACATTTGGAAGGAACGTAGTTCAAATCTCTGCCCAACCAGTTGGATTCCATTGTTCTGTAGTTCAACTAAATTAAGACGAATACCGAAATTGTTCCCATGATAAAGACACAGCTGATTTCCATCTCCATCCCAGTCCAGCCTGTGGGCTTTGTAGTTTCCACAGTTACTTCTTCGTCGACGAGACGTCAAACCGCAATTTTAGGAAACATTTCGTTCTTATGGTCTCCTATCGTATGCCATTACAACTTGGAACCGAACACGACACATTTGCTGCCAAAAACGTGACATATTTTCAGATTAAGGTGGTGTACGAGAGCAGTCTTTAAACTGTTGGAGATACCAAGCATATCTTTCGCAAAACTCACACACAAAAAAGAGAAATAAGATTAAGGAGAGCGAATGAAGTAACCGAGGAAAAAAATTTTTTAGACATGAGAATGTCTCCGAAAAATTTTTCTTTGTTGGCACTGTGAGGCTGGCGTTATAAACATTTGCCATCATTTTCTTCGTCTTAGAAGATACTTCACTGTTCTCGCTCATGTCTGCCCTTTCTTGTACCTGCTGGATTCGATCGTAGAAGATGGAAAATATGACGATTTCCACTGAAACCGTTATCTAAATGAGCTCAGAGATATCTCCTGATTCCAGGAAACATTGATGTCTTGCTGGGAGGATAATGCTGGAGGTAATGGCCTCATTTTTGATGTGTGTGTGTGTGTGTGTGTGTGTGTGTGTGTGTGTGTGTGTGTGTGTGTGTGTGTGTGCGTGCTGGCGTGCGTGCGGGTGCGTATATGTGTGCGTGTATGTGAGCCTGTGTGAGAATGTGTGTGGCTTAATTGTCGCAAAACTCGTGTGGGAAAGCATGGAAAGTTATACTGTACGCCCCTTATACCACCATCTACGGATTTTTGCACGGTGTATGCTTCTGTATGTATCTCTGAAAAAAGTACCAGCACGTTGTTCATAAACCTGTTAGTAGTTATGATTAGGCGGAAAACGATGAGTCCATTAATTCCTGTTGCACTAATTGCAGACCGCACTCCTATTTCCACGTCATGCAGAGGCGCTTGATGGAACTGTTGTGGATTTTCAGAACTCCTACGTCGTTATTTTTCTGTAATTTCACGTACCCGGATACGTGCAGCCATGCTTCATCGAGCAACAGCATTCCAGAATGAGCCTCTCCGTCACGCAGAGAATGCAACAGCCAGATGCAGTACAGACATCAAGCAACGGTATCTGAATTGGCTAGTCGATATGCGTGCAAGAGTCCAGGTCAATTTTGTGCACACCTCTGTGAGCAAATAAATATTACTGGCACACCAGCGAAATGGCGCAGCGATCTTCCCATTTGCCCGAGGCCTCTCCTAACTCTCCCAGTTCGGCTAACGCCGATAGGCCACTTGCCGAAGTCCGCGGAACGGGTGACTGCGTCACCGTCGTTCGGAAGCGACCTCCATGGTATTGGTTAACACGCAATGCCGGACACGGCTGCTGCGTCGTACTTGTAACACGTTGTTTGGCAGCAGAATTTATAACATTCATTCAACGACATTCTGGTAGCAAATTCCTTTTATTGCCAGTAGGAACACCTTTGTTATAGTTAATTGTGGTATAGTAACTTCCATTCATTGAAAAAAAAGGTAAAGAAGGGTAAGGCGGTGCGTGTTTGACTCAAGCGCAGTCAATTTAATTTAGAATTTCATGGTTTTCGCATGGTTTTCTCTAAGTTCTATTGTGGGACTAAGACCTTTCCAATTTTTTCTACAATATTTAGTTTTGTAAAATCTAATAAATTTTTTAGCTGAATTAGATGCTCGCAGATCTTCTAGGTTGTATAGTCTGGTCCGTTTGTAGAGTGTGGTCCGTTACTAACGCGCTGAACTGCGCTGGACATTTGCAAAGGTGCTCGCGGTTCTATTGAGTCCTCTCCACGGACGGGTGGACGTCTGAGAGCGGCATAAATACCGTGTGAAAGGTCGTGGTAGCAGTTTACACGTAGCAAGGCTATGTAATCCTTGTCAGAGAAAAAACTTAAGTATCGAACTGCTATTTGTCAAAGATAAAACTTATCTGTGGACTCTATAGAGCTGCGGTCATCTGTCATTAAAAATTTCATAGGTTTTTCTTTTCTGTTACGCCCCCTGTTCGTATATTTCGAATTCTGTATCTTATTTTTCTTCTACCTTCGTCCAGCATCGGCGCAAGGTTGGCATGGTTATGAACGGTATTGTCAAGTATACAGGGTGTTACAAAAAGGTACGGCCAAACTTTCAGGAAACATTCCTCACACACAAATAAAGAAAAGATGTTATGTGGACATGTGTCCAGTAACGCTTAACTTCCATGTTAGTGCTCATTTTAGTTTCGTCAGTATGTACTGTACTTCCTCGATTCACCGCCAGTTAGCCCAATTGAAGGAAGGTAATGTTGACTTCGGTGCTTGTGTTGACATGCGACTCATTGCTCTGCAGTACTAGAATAGAGCACATCAGTACGTAGCATCAACAGGTTAGTGTTCGCCACGAACGTGGTTTTGCAGTCAGTGCAATGTTTACAAATGCGGTGTTGGCAGATGCCCATTCACAATCAACATGTGTGGGCTGACGAGAATCCGCACGCAATTGTGCAATCACGTCATCAACACAGATTTTCTGTGAACGTTTGGGCAGGCCTTGTTGGTGATGTCTTGATTGGGTCCCATGTTCTTCCATCTACGTTCAATGGAGCACGTTATCTTGATTTCATACGGGATACTCTACCTGTGCTGCTAGAACATGTGCCTTTACAAGTACGACACAACGTGTGGTTCACGCACAATGGAGCTCCTGCACATTTCAGTCGAAGTGTTCGTACGCTTCTCAACAACAGATTCAGTGACCGATGGATTGGTAGAGGCGGACCAATTCCATGGCCTCCACGCTCTCCTGACCTCAACCCTCTTGACTTTCATTTATGGGGGCATTTGAAAGCACTTGTCTACGCAACCCGGGTATCAAATGTAGAGACTCTTCGTGCTCGTATTTTGGACGGCTGTGATACAATACGCCGTTCTCCAGGGCTGCATCAGCGCATCAGGGAATCCATGCGACGCAGGGTGGATGCATGTGTCCTCGCTAACGGAGGACATTTTGAACATTTCCCGTAACAAAGTGTTTGATGTCACGCTGGTACGTTCCGTTGCTGTGTGTTTCCATTCCATGATTTATGTGATTTGAAGAGGAGTAATAAAATGAGCTCTAACATGGAAAGTAAGCACATGTCTACATAACATATTTTCTTTCTTTGTGTATGAAGAATGTTTCCTGAAAGTTTTTCCGTACCTTTTTGTAACACCATGTATAGGCGTTGAGGCGGACGGATGTCCTTCGTGTCGCCATCCCATTACATCCCAGGACAGACCGTATGTACCGCAATTGTCTGTGTGTCTTGTTATTTATGTGCAAGTGAGCAAAAGATTTCTAAGTGTTTGCTAATCTTGTAACTAAGGCGGGCATTTGGGATGTGGAAAACCGCATAAATACTACATCCATGCGTGCCAGCACACCCTCCCTCGACGTTAATCCACTGGGCAGATTCGATCTTGGACCTGGCACCTCCTTATACTGGATACTGCGCTTTCACATGCACGGCTGTCCAGGCGGGTTCTATGGCCTCTGTATACAGGGTGGTCTCAAAAACCTGCAAGGGTACTGCAAGGTAGATAGTGCTGAGAAATGATTGTTAGTAAAAAAAATCGATACGTTACTCTTTTCAGAGTTAATTAACATCGCTCGCAAATTCAAGGGGTGCGCCAGATACGGTGTCGCCAGATGCATTCTTCGTTTGATTTCCTAAAACCGAGGAAGAGGGCGATACAGAAATTGGACATTGGACTGGAATAAGGATCGATCCCGAACCAAAGGCTGAGCCGTCTCGTGCACTATCATCTACGCTATGAGAACAACTGACAATAATATTGTATCTGGCGGGCCCCTTGAACTTGTGCCCGCAGAGGCCGATTTGGTTAACTGTAGTACTCATTAAATCGGAAACGGCGCAAAGTGTCGAATTTTTTATTAACAATACTGTCCCACAACAGCCTATCTGCAACGCCCTCCCTAGTTTTTCAGACTGTTCCTACCACTGTGTGTAGTTGTGAATAATATCTTGTCGGCCGCTGAGGCCGAACGGTTCTAGGCGCTGCAGTCCGTAACCGCGCTGCTGCTACGGTCGCAGGTTCGAATCCTGCCTCGGGCATGGATGTGTGTGATGTCCTTAGGTTAGTCAGGTTTAAGTAGTTCTACGTCTAGGGGACTGACGACCTCCGATGTTAAGTCCCATAGTGTTTAGAGCCATTTGAACCATTTTTGAATATCATCTTTGGTATTACTAAACCGCTTCGGCTGTTTTAGCCCTTTATTATAGAATCACTGCCAGTCCCGTAGCACTAAAAGCTATATCTTCAAGAGAACATTTAACTAAAACATTAGAGCGGAAAAGCTGGGAACTTTGTACCCAACATTCGTTGTCCGCCAGAACAAAGCACCGCTAAAAGGCGGCATGTCATACAATAAAACAGCCGGTTTCCAATACAGTGGATGGGTCCGCTTCTCCGATCTCTACGCAATCACGAACAAGGGATGATTGTCCATATATCGGAGAAGCGGAGTAAGGATAATCCGCTGTCATTTTCTATCTCCATGGAAAACTCGATCTTTAGTTATATATTACTTAGATAACGAAAGAATTATTCTAAAAATTTGTCACCGTGTGACCCAATTACAAACGTATCAGCCACAAACCAACAGCATCGCAGTGCTTTCTTATTTGGTTTTCCTGTAGCTGATTCTTCGATTTTTCATAACAAAGACAGCGATTTCAGGACTCAGTGGGTTCTCATTGCAGTACCATCAACTTGCTCATGTATGTTTATGTCTGTGTACGTACGTTCAATGTGTCCCCCTTAACCACATGATTTCAATCAAACGTGGTACACGTATCACTTACTGCCTGGAAGGAAACGCTAAGACGGAATACGAGTTGACAGAGATTAATTTTTGACGATTACGTGATTATAACCTAATCAAACATTAAATTAGTCGTTAAATCGCTGACAGTCTGTACAGACACAAATTTTTCAACTATCAAAATCAATTTACCGAGTATATTGTACTGTATTAATTCTTATACTACAATTACTGATTTCAAATTGATTATTGTGTTAATCGAAAACGTTGTCCCATAATGAAAATTGGAAGATTTTTATTCCTAATTCTGACGAAGGTTTGTTTATCAGATGAATATAACAAGTGGAATTCCCTCCCAAATATAGGGTTTACTATCATCCTTGCGCATCTCCCAACTTGCTAGGATTTGGCTGAAGAAAGGGAAGTTCAATAACTTGTCGTTATTTAGGGAATCATCAAATGGTTCAAATGGCTCTGAGCAGTATGGGACTTAACTTCTGAGGTCATCAGTCCCCTAGAACTTAGAACTACTTAAACCTAACTAACATAAGGACATCACACACATCCATGCCCGAGGCAGGATTCAAACCTGCCACCGTAGCGGCCGCGTGGTATCAGACTGTAGCGCCTAGAACCGCTCGGCCACCCCGCGCGGCAGGGAATCATCGATCGATTGACTAACTGACATTTGCTATCTTCACAGAAAATTGTATCGATTTACTTCCCGCTCCTTCTCCATTTTAAGAAAGAACACATCCAAAAAGACGTTCACTTCAGTACATAAGAGAGAGAATCTACAGCGTGTATTTTAAAAGTTAACTGAATGTAATATGTCAAGTTGGAAATCAATAAATGAAATTCGTATTTAATTTATACTTGCTGTATCACTGCATGACGAAATCTCATGAAAACATCACTAGATGTTTATGCTACCTAGTACCAATGGACTGTAGCTCATGAGTAAGTGTGAAATACTCTGAAGCGCGAAAGCAACTGGTATAGGCACGTGTATTCAAATACAGAGATATGTAGCCGGCTGGTGTGGCCGAGCGGTTCTAGGCGCTACAGTCTGGAACCGCGCGACCGCTACGAACGCAGATTCGAATCCTGCCTCTGGCATGGCTGTGTGTGATGTCTTTAGGTTAGTTAGGTTTAAGTAGTTCTAGGGGCTGATGACATCAGAAGTTAAGTCTCATAGTGCACAGAGCCATTTGAACCATCTGAACAGAGATATGTATACAGGCGGCATACGGCACTGCGGTCGGCATCGCCTGTGTAAGACAAAAAGTGTTGTTAGAACGGTTACTGTTGCTACAATGGCGGGTTTTCAAGATTTAAGTGAGTTTGAACGTGGTGTTATAGTCGGCGCCTGAGCGATGGGACAGAGCGTCTCCGAGGTAGCGACGAAGTGGGGATTTTCCCGTACGACCATTTCACGAGTGTACCGTTAGTATCAGGAATCCGATAAATCATCAAATCTTCGACATCGCTGCGGCCAGGAAAAGATCCTGCAAGAATGAGACCTACGACGATTGAAGACGTTTAACGTGACAGAAGTATAATCCTTCTGCAAACTGCTGCAAATTTCAGTGCTGCGTACGAACCATTCAACGAAACATCATCGATATGGGCTTTCGGATCAGAAGGCCCACTCGTGTACCCTTGACGACTGCACGACACCAAGGTTTATGCGTCGTCTGGGCCCGTCAACACAGACATTGGCCTGTTGATGACTGGAAACATGTTGCCTGGTCCGAGGAGTCTCGCTTTAAATTGTGTCGAGCGGATGGACATGTACGGGTATGGAGACAACCTCATGAATCTATGGACTATGCATGTCAGCAGTGGACTGTTCAAGCTGGTGGAGGCTGTATAATGGTGCGGGGCGTGTGCAGTTAAAATGATACTCGACCCCTCATATGTCTAGATACGACTTTGACATTTACGTCAGCGTCCTGTCTGATCACGTGCATCCATTAGGGTCCGTTGTGCATTCCGTCGGACTTGGGCAATTCCAGCAGGGCAGCGCGAGTCTCCATACCTCCAGAATTGTTACAGAGTGGCTCTAGAGACAAACCTCTGAGTTTAAACACTTTCGGGGGCCACCAAACTCTACAAACATGAACATTACTCGGCAACTCTGGGATGCCTTGCAACGTGCTGTTCAGAAGAGATACCTCCTCTTCGTACGCTTACGGATTTATGGACAGCCCTGGAAGACTCATCGTGTCAGTTCCCTCCAGCGCTACTTCAGACATTAGCCGAGTCCATGCCACGTCGTGTTGTGGCACTTCTGCGCGCGGGGGCTGTACACGATATTAGACATGTGCACTAGTTTTTTTTCTCTGCAGTGTAGGAGAGAGGTAAAACAAATGAAAAGCACTAGTTTTCTTTTGTTCTACAGTATTACGTTTATTGTGTTAGTCGGTTTTTGGCTTACAGACATTTACTGAGTTGTAAAACGTTGAAGTTTTGGTCTAATTATATTGTTATAAGGGCACTGCTGTCAGCGTCGTATTCTATCTGTGGCTGTATAAAGTGAGTTAAATCAGTTCTTCCCTCGTCTATATCCTATAACTAGCGTACAATGATGGCACCTGAGGTATGTATTATGTAGACCGTGACTTCCTGGACCGCCATGACGGATCTGTTCCTGTTGTTTCTTCTTGGTATGTTCTGATGGTTTCCCTGATCCTTGCCGCAATTGCGGGCCACCATCATTGATGCTAGGACAGAATCTTCTGTCATGGCTGCAGACAAATTTGTACCATACATTCCTCTAGTTGGATCCTTAATTGTATCACTGTAGTCATGTCCGGCGAGCACGACTTTTATTCGTAATGCTAATTCCACCAAAAGATTTCTGGTGATACGCTCTGGTATTCCGGGTGCAACAGTGATGCTAAGCTGACACTTAGTAATTTTGCAATGATCACAGGCTACTAATCTGTTGTGGCGGTCCAGGTGTGAATCTGTAGGTCGCTGCCTTTCGCTACCGGGACGAAGAGGTTGTGCACCTGTGATGGAGCACGGTCACTGATACCGAAACATGCCTGAAACTTCGTGTTCGATGGCTACTAGACAATCACAGTTTTTTCGCTTTGACAGCTGACGGCTTGGGTATTTGCTTTATTGTCATGTGGTCCCACGAGGCCAAGAGGACCACTGTCCAGGTTAAATCTGATGTGGTCATTGGCAATCGAACCCGAATTCTCCGGGGCCAGTACATTAAAAACATCACGAGGCAACTAATGGGTTGAATAACGCCAGTGTAAATCCGCTAAAATTCAGTTAACTGCACATCGACAGTATCCAGTCATATCTATACTCTTCATACTACGACGCAGAAAACCACATACTCACTCTTTCAGCGAGTCAGATAAAAAAGTTGTAGCGTTAGGTTTTCATTGTCAAAGTTCCTCCACAGAGTGGAACCTTGAATTTAATTTAGGAATGCGGGAGACTGGAAGTGTTGAAATTTTTACAATGTGTACTGTCTATATAACCAGTAACCTACCCCCCATACCCTAACCCCCACCCCACCAATGACACACACCCCACCTCCGAGTCATTAAAGAGTCGTACTCCTGTGTAAAAAAACAATTTCAAACTCTAACGACTTTAGAAATGGGTTAATGAAACATCTGATGTTAACCATGTAAAATATTTGTGGTTGAAGAAGCTCCATTTTCATGAATATCGTGGTTTATGACGACAAAGCCGAGAGATATAGGAAGGTTTCAGTTAGATTACATCATGATCCATCAGTTTTCGAAATCAGGTACTGGATTGTAAGGCATGCCAAGGAGTAGATATAGACCCAGATCACAATCTAGTAATGAAGAAGAGTAGGCTGAAGTTTAAGAGAGCTGTCAGGAAGAATCAATGCGCAAAGAAATGGAATGCGGAAGTACTGTGGAATGGAGGGATACCCTTCAACTTCTCTGAGTCTGTAGATGGTGCAGTAAGGACTAGAAGTTCACTTGACAGCTCAGTTGGAGAGGAATGGAGATCGCTAAAAAGGCCAGTCACAGAAGTTGGACAGTACAAAAAACGATGGTTAACAAAATGGTTCAAATGGCTCTGAGCACTATGGGACTCAACTGCTGTGGTCATTAGTCCCCTAGAACTTAGAACTACTTAAACCTAACTAACCTAAGGACATCACACACATCCATGCCCGAGGCAGGATTCGAACCTGCGACCGTAGCAGTCGCACGGTTCCGGACTGCGCGCCTAGAACCGCGAGACCACCGCGGCCGGCGATGGTTAACAGAAAAAAATACTTCAGTTGTTCGATGAAGGAAAGAAGTACAAAAATGTTCAGGGGAATTCAGGAATACAAAAATAAAAATCGCATAAGAATGACGTAAATTGAAGATGCAGGCAAACTAAGGCGAAATGGCTGCAAAAAAAAAAAAAAAAAAAAAAAGTGAAGGAATCGAACAGAAATGAATCTTCGGAGGGACTAACTCAGCACGTAGAAAAGTCAAAACAACCTTTGATGAAATTCTAAGCAAGGATTGTAACATTAAGAGTGCAATGGGAATCCCAGTGTTAAATGAGAAAGCGGATAAGTGGAAAGAAAGAGTACAGTGATGAGGGCTATGAGGGGAAAGACGTGTCTGAAGACATGACATAAGAAGAAAGCGGAGTCCGTATTGTAGAGGTTGGGGATACAGTATTGGAATCAGAATTTGAAAGAGCTTTGGAAGACTTAAGATCAAGTAGAGATAGATAACGTTTCAGCGGAATTTCTAAAATGATTGGGGGAAGTGGCAACAAAACGACAATTCACGCTGGTGCTTAGAATGCATGAGACTGGCTACATACCATCTGAGTTACGGACAAACATCATCCACAGAATTTTGAGGACAGCAAGAGCCCACAAATGCGGGAACTATCGCACAGTCAACTTAATCAACTTTACAGTTCATTCATACAAGTTGCTGACGAGAATAATATAGAGAAAAATGGAAAAGAAAATTGAGAATGTATTAGATGACGATCAGTTTGGCTTTAGGAAAAGCAAATGCACCAGGTAGACAGTTCTGATGTTGCATTTGAGAGAGGAAGCAAAAGTAAAGAAAAAACGAGACACGTTCATAGGGTTGGTCAACCGAGAGAAAGTGTTCCACAATGTAAAATGGAGCATGATGTTCGAAAGTATGAGAAAAATAGGCATAAGCTATAGGGAAACGTTTTGTAGATGAATCTAGTGAGACATTGATCACATACGCAAACAAAGCTATCGAAATGAGTTAACGCCCGATAGGTATGCAACACACTTAACGTACAGGTAACGCAGTTACGATCTTTACTGAGCAAAGCTACTGGGAAATTTGCCATAATCTACAGTTTACTTAAGATAGTCTACGGTACCACTCGGTAGTGTTACATCTCTGTTTGTACCCCACTGTCGTGCCTTTTGTTGTTGTACGAGTATAGCCCGGCCAGTGGCGTCCGGGAGGCTGTGACGCGATTCGCTGCGGACGTTACGCGAGAATAGAGGCGGTTCAGCGGGGGCCGGCCCGGCTGTTTACCATTGAAGAGGCGTGGGCGTGAGGCTGCGGTCCGTCTGATTTATGTGGCGCGCCATTATCTCGCCTCACACGCCGTGACAGCGTCCCAGCCCTCGGTCCGGGCTCCAATGCTGCTCCCGTCCCTCACTCCTGACTCTTTTGCATACCTCCGCGTCCAAACCACACGGGCATAATTGTGTAAACAAAGGAGAATTTTACTTTATGCAGCTGCCTGGGGTGTGACCTGTACTTTTGCCCAACTTTTTTGTTCGAGGGATCTAAGACAGACAGTGGGTAAAACAGGAGCTAATTCAGTTGCAAATTCGGTATCGAATCTGATAAAGATTTCATCGTTCTCTGAATCTGTTTTAGCAATTTCAGGTGTCTCTCAACATGATTTTGCGTCTCACGTGACTGAGTCGTCAGACCTTGCACTGGCCATCGGCATGACTGTGGAGTGCGGGACGGACCAGACGTTCGACACCGTGATATCCTCGCAGGTTCTCGGCGCATGACACTCCATCTCCGGTGTCGGTGCACACTGAACCTTTCTAGGGTGTACTGAAAGTGTCTGTATTTGGATGAAATCACCGCCTTATCAAATGCCCTGGGGTGCAGCGTGTCCCCGTCCACCGTTGAGCTACAACAGCGGTTAAGTGGCCTACAGTGCAGGAAAAACTCGCCATTTCAACTGTGGAGAGTAACACCTAGTGAGCAGCCATACCACACAGAATCACCTCTTCACTGTGGGGTACAGAAGTCACTGGTCCACGCGTGTAACTTGTAAGAGCTATGAATATCCAAAAATGGTTCAAATGGCTCTGAGCACTATGGGACTTAACATCTGTGGTCATCAGTCCCCTAGAACGTAGAACTACTTAAACCTAATTAACCTAAGGGCAGCACACAACACTCTGTCATCAGGAGGCAGAGAAAATCCCTGACCCCGCCGGGAATCGAACCCGGGAACCCCTATGAATATTGTACTGGAGTATCTGATACACAGCTTATAATATATTACCCGATACATTTTACAGGATATTGTGCTATCTTACGACCATATTTCTCTAGTATTATTCGTTATTTAAAGTTCTATGGAAGAATTGTAAATTATATACTTATTGATACCGTGTCACGAAATAAATCACAAATTTCATAACTAAAAAACAACAAAACTCTCAGAGTTAAGGGACTATTAATCCATTAACTCTATTTTGTAGTGCAGTTATATTCATCTGCAAGTATTGTTTTGAAAGTTCAGTAATATCACCAAAGATATATCAAGGCAGTTCAGTAATGTAACTTCGTAACATAAAGCACAAAGTCATTCGGAGAACTAAGAATCTGTTTCTGAACTGAGAACTTATGGAAATAATAGTAATCGAAATAATTATATTATTAATTAGAAAATTAGAGTTATCTTAGAACTAATCGTACATGTTAGCATTTTACAACATGTAACATCGGAAGTCTGTATTTTACGAACTCTTTGTTTGCAATATGTCCATGTTTTCTGCTGATCATTCTGTCATGCGCAGATAGTTTTGAGTAAGTATTTATCTGTTGTAAATTACACAAAATATTAATTATAAGAGCACTGTAAGTTCCGTGTATTGCCCAGATAATACACAAATAACCCAAGCTGTGGCCACAGGGCAGTGGCAGTTGGTTGTTATTAATGACGGTCAAAGAAAGCATTCCAACACGATATTGGTTATAAAACTTTGTTAATTGCAGTAGGCTAGATTGAATAAATCAAGAAGTTGTCGCATAAGAGGTGTGGTTTTTTTCCATTTCAAAAATGTCAGCGTCCGTGAGTTGCAAAATAGGCTGCAACATTTTCTAAAAGCAATGACAAAAGAATATAACAATAACCAATTCTAGGAGCTAACGATGCATCTTAAAAGTAGTTTTTTTATTTTGTAAAAATTATATGCCCTGCAAAATACTTCAAATGGAAGATGAAGCACATGCAACCTAAAATCAGAATTTTTGGATTTAATTTTTGTCACGTCTTGCATGAGAACAGGTGTGTTACAGCCTTTACTCTCTAAACACGGCACAAAGACTCTGGAAATTTATTTTTAAGTTTCGGTACCTCAGTCGCTAAAACAGGAATTATAGGATCTCTTTGTTGTCCGACTGTCTGCTGTCTCTGCGTCCGACTGTTAGGGCGCTTTTCCCGAACGGGCAGAGGTATCAAGTTAAAATTTATGACACTAAGGTCTATGGTCCCTTGTGGGTGTAAAAAGTTTCAGCTTTTAAGTTAATGGAATCGAAAGGTAAAAACACACATTTTGTTATTCGCAAATTCATTCATCGAAACCTATAGATGAACTTTTACCAATGAAATGACCCAATTTCAGAGACTTTACCTAGATATGATTTTATGTATGTAGACTGAAGTCGCGAATGAAAACTTGTACCATGGCTGGAAGTCGAACACGGGTCTCTTGCCGCTTCCTGGGCAGGTGCATTAGCCACTAAGCCACATTGACACATCGATTCTTACAACTCCACTGATCACCCTGGCACACTTCTCTCCCCAATCAAAATTCTCACTGTTGCCCAAATCGACTTTAAATTCCACCGAGGCTTTTCATGTTCTGCAATACCACTTCAGCACTGAACGTAAATGGGGCATCCAGCCTGAAACCCAGGGGCAGGTAGTTACACAAATGAAATCATACAATTGCAGAGACTTTATTGGTCTCATACTGGTGTGATTTTATATATACAGAACGAAGCGGCGGATGAAAACTTGTACCAAGGCCACTGAGCCACATCTGTATACATACATACACATCTGTACACATAATTAAGTTTGGACGTAACCCCCGGAGCTCGAGTGGTACCCGCACCTGTCTGTTTTTTTATTAATTTATTTATTTTACATCACGTCCATTGCCTAGTATTTAACTTAATCCTTATTTTCTGTGTGTGGTTATACACTCCTGGAAATTGAAATAAGAACACCGAGAATTCATTGTCCCAGGAAGGGGAAACTTTATTGACACATTCCTGGGGTCAGATACATCACATGATCACACTGACAGAACCACAGGCACATAGACACAGGCAACAGAGCATGCACAATGTCGGCACTAGTACAGTGTATATCCACCTTTCGCAGCAATGCAGGCTGCTATTCTCCCATGGAGACGATCGTAGAGATGCTGGATGTAGTCCTGTGGAACGGCTTGCCATGCCATTTCCACCTGGCGCCTCAGTTGAACCAGCGTTCGTGTTGGACGTGCAGACCACGTGAGACGACGCTTCATCCAGTCCCAAACATGCTCAATGGGGGACAGATCCGGAGATCTTGCTGGCCAGGGTAGTTGACTTACACCTTCTAGAGCACGTTGGGTGGCACGGGATACATGCGGACGTCCATTGTCCTGTTGGAACAGCAAGTTCCCTTGCCGGTCTAGGAATGGTAGAACGATGGGTTTGATGACGGTTTGGATGTACCGTGCACTATTCAGTGTCCCCTCGACGATCACCAGAGGTGTACGGCCAGTGTAGGAGATCGCTCCCCACACCATGATGCCGGGTGTTGGCCCTGTGTGCCTCGGTCGTATGCAGTTCTGATTGTGGCGCTCACCTGCACGGCGCCAAACACACATACGACCATCATTGGCACCAAGGCAGAAGCGACTCTCATCGCTGAAGACGACACGTCTCCATTCGTCCCTCCACTCACGCCTGTCGCGACACCACTGGAGGCGGGCTGCACGATTGGGGCGTGAGCGGAAGACGGCCTAACGGTGTGCGGGACCGTAGCCCAGCTTCATGGAGACGGTTGCGGATGGTCCTCGCCGATACCCCAGGAGCAAAAGTGTCCCTAATTTGCTGGGAAGTGGCGGTGCGGTCCCCTACGGCACTGCGTAGGATCCTACGGTCTTGGCGTGTATCCGTGCGTCGCTGCGGTCCGGTCCCAGGTCGACGGGCACGTGCACCTTCCGCCGACCACTGGCGACAACATCGATGTACTGTGGAGACCTCACGCCCCACGTGTTGAGCAATTCGGCGGTACGTCCACCCGGCCTCCCGCATGCCCACTATACGCCCTCGCCCAAAGTCCGTCAACGGCACATACGGTTCACGTCCACGCTGTCGCGGCATGCTACCAGTGTTAAAGACTGCGATGGAGCTCCGTATGCCACGGCAAACTGGCTGACACTGACGGCGGCGGTGCACAAATGCTGCGCAGCTAGCGCCATTCGACGGCCAACACCGGGGTTCCTGGTGTGTCCGCTGTGCCGTGCGTGTGATCATTGCTTGTACAGCCCTCTCGCAGTGTCCGGAGCAAGTATGGTGGGTCTGACACAACGGTGTCAATGTGTTCTTTTTTCCATTTCCAGGAGTGTATTTCCTACAATCATTTTACGGTAAATAGAAACGACGTAGCACTGACAAACAAAGCAACATGTTTTTTGCTGTTATTACTATTATGCATGGTTTATTGACGATGGCATCCTCTTGGCTGAAGACCATAACAACAACGCCTGCCTCTACTACCATTATTTCTCTTACTATTATGATGAATAATGCCACGAGCCGCCTATACCTACTGTATTGAACTGATTAGTATTAACTGTTCAACAGTTTCTCGCATGGTATTCGTCATAGTCGCTCAGGGGCACTCGTAAGTGCTTTTCCAGGTATGTTCCTTGTGCTGGTTTTACCAGTAGCAGCACATGGGTCCAGAATCTTGCTCAACAATTCATATCAGCAGTTATAATAAAGCCATGACAGAATCGCATTGTCTGCATTGACAGATTGTAATCGCTTGTGGAAATGTTTATTATTTTTCACATTACTTTTCTACTGCGCTTACCCTCTTCTTCCGTATAAACGCTCAAGCCGAATGTTTCGTCGTGATGACAAGTAAACATCAGGGTTCCAGTTTCCTCTTTGTGGCGTGTTAGTCAACTTAGTGGTTCTATTAACTGATGAAGTTCTCACAAAATTCATTTCACTGGGACGCTACTGATAATATTGTTAGTATCGGGCTGACATCATCACCACTGGACATTAAAAGAATCTTTCGATACCAAAGTACAACGTGTTTCAAAAAGAATATACGTAGTACTTGTTAAACTGTAAGAAATACAACTATAAAACTTGGGACACACATTTACGAATCTCTCAAGTTCAGATTACAGATGTTCAGTATGTTCTTCACCAGCGACACAAATAATGTCACATCGATACTCGAATTCTTGTTTCACTCGGGAAAGCATGTCCATTGTCACTGACGTTATTGTAGTACATATCCGGTTCTTCAACTCTTCGAGCTACTGTGGTAGCGTTGGTGCATAAACGTTGTCCTTAACCACACAGAAAGACGTCAGGGCGTCAAATATGGTGACCTAAAGGCCAGGTGAGAAGCGCTAAGTCACGGGCTGTTTGACGATCAATCCAACGGTTCGGTAGAGTTTCATTCAGAGATTCACGCACTTGGTGATTGTAGTGAAGGGTGATCAGTTTTGATGAAAAATGAAGTTGCCTTCGTACAGTCACGGAAACAACAAGATTTGTAACTTTGCCAGATACTGCTGACTGTTAACAGTGTTCCATCAAAGAAGAACGGGCCGTAAACAGATGAATGGGATATCGCACAAAACACATTGACTTTGGATGTATATAGTACACGTTGGTCGCTTCGTCTCTGAAAACGACGCGTTTTGCGATGGTATTATAATCGTTAGTAGTATTCTGAAGTTCGTAAGAAAATGCCACGTATTTGTGTCTGACGACATGAAGGCCTGTCAAGCTGTAACTCCTACGGCTTCAAAACCAACCGACATCTCAGTACACGCCAAATTGTTGTTGTAGGCACTTGTAGTTACGACTAGTTGACTTTTTAGCAATACACTGGAAAGCAGTTAGAATCCTTGCAACATTTTCGTCGGAATAAAACTTTTATCCATTCTGGATAAGGAACACTGCGACTCTGATGAATAAAGGTTCCTTGAAATTACTGCAACCAGTCGCCCTTTTGTTTGTTATTCAATTTTTTATCATCCCATTTCCGGTTTCGAAGCGCCTAGCGATTCATCATCAGATGGTATATACACTACTGGCCATTAAAACTGCTACACCAAGAAGAAATGCAGATGATAAACGAATATTCATTGGACAAACATACTATACTAGAACTGACATGTGATTAAATTTTCACGCACTTTGGGTGCATAGATTCTGAGAGATCAGTACTCAGAACAACCACCTCTGACCCTTAATAACGGCCTTGATACGCCTAGGCATTGACTCCAACAGAGCTTGGATGGCGTGTACAAGTACAGCTGCCCATGCAGCTTATAATATAATAAAATGATATTATAATAGGATAGGGAATGAATGATAATAAAATGTTGGAATATGTGGCTTTTTTAAAATGGATGAATTAAAGAGATTAATTCTTTGGCATGAAGGACAAGCACAATAAGCTAGGCATTGCCTGTAACGGGAAAGGAATCATTTTAATTTACATTTATATAAATAAATCGTCTTCATAGTATTTTATGCGTACCAATTATTAATATTATGTCCGATCGCCGTCTCCTTGACTGTGGCCGTGTTGTTATATTCGGGTCTTCGTAAATTTTCCGAAGTACACAGGTGGGCTTCCGTTCTTCTTATTGCATTACTACTTGAAATAATAATAACTCTCAAAAATATTCTGTTAATAAAACACTACTATATTTCTGTTCAATGCACATAGAAAATACACAATGGCGGTCTGCAATTACTCGCTAAAAATGGCGGTTCTCACTCGTTCACTCACTGAGCGAAACCTTCCTTCCAACAACTCGTACAAGAACAAAAAATGCTCTGTCTTTTAACATCTGAAAGTCAAAAATACCTGACGGCAGGCACAGGCTCTACGCTGGGCTACTACCACCTCATCTTTTCTCTTTGCTTTTAAAGAGGATGAAAACATAAAGTAAGAAATGCAAAAGTTATATCACAAGCTTCAACACGATACCACAATTCATCAAGAGTAGTGACTGGCGTATGGTAACGAGCCAGTTGCTTGGCCACCATTGACCAGACGTTTTCAATTGGTGAGAGATCTGGAGAATGTGCTCACCAAGGGAACAGTGGAACATTTTCTGTATCCAGAAAGGCCCGTACAGGACCTGCAACACGCGGTCGTGCATTATCCTGCTGAAATGTAGGGTGTCGCAGGGATCGAATTAAGGGTCGTAACACATCTGAAATGTAACGTCCACTGTTCAAAGTGCCGTCAATACGAACAAGAGGTGACCGAGACGTGTAAGCAATGGCACCCGATACCATCAGGCCGGGTGTACGCTAGTATGGCGATGACGAATACACGCTTCCAGTGTGCGTTCACCGCGAAGTCGCCAAACACGCATGCGACCGTCATGATGCTGTAAACAGTGTAAGTAGGCTGTTTACGTTTTTTTTATTGGTAACGCCGCCACGTAGCACTCTGTATGAAAAACACCGGCTGTGCCGTGTGCAGTCTGTGGCTGGTTTGCATTGTTGTCTGCCATTGTAGTGTTGGGCAGCTGGATGCTAACAGCGCGTAGCGTTGCGCAGTTGGAGGTGAGCCGCCAGCAGTGGTGGACGTGGGGAGAGAGATGGCGAAGTTTTGAAATTTGTAAGAATTGGTGTCATGAACTGATATATATATATATATATATATATATATATATATATATATATATATATATATATGACTATTAAGGTAAATACATTGTTTGTTCTGTATTAGAATCTTTCATTTGCTAACTATGCCTATCAGTAGTTAGTGCCTTCAGTAGCTTGAATCTTTTATTTAGCTGGCAGTAGTGGTGCTCGCTGTATTGCAGTAGCTTGAGTAACGAAGATTTTTGTGAGGTAAGTGATTTGTGAAACGTATAGGTTAATGTTAGTCAGGGCCATTCTTTCGTAGGGTTTTTTGGAAGTCAGATTGCGTTGCGCTAAAAATATTGTGTGTCAGTTTAAGCACAGTCGTGTATAATTTTTCTATGGGGACGTTTCAACAGAACCTGGATTCATCCGAAAAAAATGACGTTTTGCCATTCGTGCACCCGGGTTCGTCGTTGAATACACCATCGCAGGCGCTCCTGTCTGTGATTCAGTGTCAAGGATAACCGCAGCCATGGTCTCCGAGCTGATAGTCCATGCTGCTGCAAACGTCGTCGAAATGTTTGTGCAGATGGTTGTCTTGCAAACGTCCTCATCTGTTGACTAAAGGATCGACACGTGGCTGCACGATCCGTTATAGCCATGCTGATAGGATGCCTGTCATCTCGACTGCTAGTGATACGAGGCCGTTGGGATCGAGCACGGCGTTCCATATTACCCTCCTGAACCCACTGATTCCATATTATGCTAACAGTAATTGGATCTCGACCAAAGCGAGCAGCAATGTCGCGATACGATAAAGCGCAATCGCGATAGGCTACATTGCGACCTTTATCAAAGTCGGAAACGTGATGGTACGCATTTCTCCTCCTTACACGAGGCATCACAACAACGTTTCACCAGGCAACGGCGGTCAACTTCTGTTTGTGTATGAGAAATCGGCTGGAAACTTTCCTCATGTCAGCACGTTGTAGGTGTCGCCACCGGCGCCAACCTTGTTTGAATGCTTTGAAAAGCTAATCATTTGCATATCTTCTTCCTGTGTGTAGCAATTTTAATGGCCAGTAGTGTATATTAATTGCTGCATCTGTGTGGAAGTTATGTAACTATGGTAAGATGTATAAACAAAACATGTAACCACTGAGTGTGAGTAAAGCAACAAAATATATCTCATAATGCTAATAATTCTCGCCATACTCAGTGCTTACATGATTCGGTTACACATCTTGCTACATGACGCCAACACTGCTGCAGACAATACATTTACCATCTGATGATGAACCGCTAGACGCATCGAAGCCGGCAATGGGATGATAAAAAATTGAAGAACAAACCAAAAGGCGACTGGTTACAGGAATTTCAAGAAACGTTTATTTTCGTCGGAAACACGAGGGCGACCAGGAGTATTTCCATTACATACACGGAGAATACTTGTAAAACGTCTATTCTTTTTGAAACACCCTGTATATTTCCAGTCCAGAACAGGATGCAGTTCGTCACTGGAATACCGGTACGTTGTTACAGTTCTGTTGACAATCAAGTCTCGACGTGGTCGTTCGTACGAAGTCATTGTTCCAGCCAACGAATGATATCATACTAAGTACTCCCTGCCATGCACCTCACAGTGGCTTGCTCAGTGTGTATGGAGTTGTGGGTGAAAGATAATTAATGTTATATCTTCGTTTGTGTAAGCCATTTAGTGTTGCTAGTCCACATACGGTTTAGAGAATTAAATCCTATCGGTTTGCGTTGTGCAGTGACGGAATGAGCTATGCAGGCGGGGCTCAATGCATGCAGGACTCCAGGCTGAAGTCCCGGTACGGCAGGAAGTTTCAAAATCACTTTTACGTGCGAGTCCTTGTGAGATACGCCGATTACACACCTGTTTATTTTCAGCTGATGACAAATTTTACGTCGGCGTGGAGGACCTTAAAAGTATTCTTATCACAAGCTGCATGTCGTTTCTTCTTAGACTGATTGCGTGACACTGAAATGCAATTAGCTTTTTATCGAACACAGCGGGAGGTCCTTCTGCTTGCGATGTTCTCCGCAACGTAAGCCCCTCCCTCTTTTGTCAACATCTCGCACCAGGACAAACTCGCTCTGAGTCCCACGCCACGTGTGGTGGTAAATCCCTCTTCGTCTACCGCCTTCCGATAACTCCTCCCCCCCCCCCCCCCTTCTCCCTGCGCTGTCCCAGTAAAGGCCTCAACTACGTTTGTGTCGCACATATTGTACATGGTCCCTTTAACGGAAACTTCGCCGCTAAGATCTCCTGCTACGTGTGCTGATATTGCCTTCTTTAACACAGGCTTTATCTGAAGCCACCTGTGAACATTCACATCTGTGACACCGAATTTACTTGTTGTCACATTGTTGTTTGTAGCCTCTATTTCATTAACCAAGGAGAAGTGGCTGAGTGAGTACATGGCAGATGAGCCGTGCGTGGCTCGTCTTTTGGTCATATCTCATTTGACAACCTGTTTTTACTATACTATCACCTCGTTTATGTTAATTTCAATTACTGGTGCCACTGAATTGCCGCCTTGCCTGCCCGTGAGCGGCATCAGCGGCGCTTATCGATATAAGCCCTGGCGTGTTATCTTTGCTATTACTTCCCGGTTGTCGTGTATTGGGAGTTAGTTGGGATCTGTCAGTGATTTGGGAGGCGCTAGCAGTGCAGTTCGGACCTGTCAGTGTTTGACTTAGCACCCGGCAGAAGTGCAGTCCGGGTGCGGCTGGAGTGAGGTCCGGACAGCCATGACTCGCCCGACGGTTGCCGATACATATCACTTGAGTGCGGAGCACCTTGGTAGGTCGTCGGTCGGTCTTCTTGTTGGACGACGTGTGTGTTGGCCGGCGATCGTTTATGGGTTGCCTGTGTGTGCCGACTTGTGGTTCGTCCTTGTTATTGCAAATGGCTCAAATGTCTCTAAACACTATGGGACTTAACATCTGGCGTCATCAGTCCCCTAGAACTTAGAACTACTTAAACCTAACTAACCTAAGGACAACAGACAAATCCATGCCCGAGGCAGGATTCGAACCTGCGACCGTAACAGTCGAGGTGGTCTCGCGGTTCTAGGTGCTTCAGTCCGGAACTGTGTGACTGCTACGGTCGCAGGTTCGAATCCTGCCTCATACATGGATGTGTGTGATGTCCTTAGGTTAGCTAGGTTTAAGTAGTTGTAAGTTCCAGGGAAGTCCTGCGGATTTAACCAGGCGTTTCAGCAGGCTACCGATCCAAAAGGTTGGCAGTAGATACTCAGAAGATCCTAGCGTTTGTTTCTGTTACTTCTCACTTAATTCATTTTTAGTGCGAGAGACTGTCGTTTCCTCTAGACATTTTGTTGTGCTGACAGAACAATCAGTAGCGTAGCTCGAAGTCTAACTTAGACTGGGAAGTTAAATGTAGGTGTCAGTGGCGAGACGAACGAATCTGTATTCGAATTAAAGGTTGTGGTAATAGACTGATATGTAGTCTGGTTCGATGTCTACGTTTTCTGCATATTAAAGCACTTTTAATTATTAACAACAAAATCAACACGACAAATGTAGAAAAGCTCCGTTAGGCCGTAGGCAAGCACTCTGAAACATATGACGTCCATATATCACACAACAAGTATAAGAAATGCGGGGATGCCCATTACGTAACTCCTACCCATTATTTGTAGAAGTGGGAAATTCCCAGTTGCTTCGGTATTTAGCTTTCAACCCAGTCTTTGGGAAATGACAGGTAGCGTCTAGTTGGAAATGGTAAGGAGCTGAACTCACTATATGCATAGACAGAAAAAAGATTTTTTCATAATTTTGTGCCACTCTCACGCATTCGAATAATATCGATAATATTGCATCAAAAAGTTTTCATTCGTGGGCATTGCTGCAGTATACACACAACGCAGCGCAACTGCGATGCGGTGATACAAGTACCGACTTGTAGGCAAGGGATTAATGTAGCATTCGTGGCTCTTCAACGTTAATGCGGTAAAAGTAGAAACGTGACCTATGGTAAAGTTATTACCAAATGCGTCCAAATAGGACCAACGTGTTATTATTGGCATTATTCTTTTCTTGGCTACCGAAGGACAAACACCGGTAGACATTCCTCGGAGAATGAAGACTGTGTATGGCGTAACATGTCCGTCGAAAAGCATCGGTGTGGAAGGTGCGCCAAGGGTTCCTGCTGCTTCATCATAAAGCACGTCCACATATCGCAAATGTCGTATAGCAGAAGTCACGTCAGCCCAACTGGAGACACTCCACTGCTCGTACTATAGTCCTGATCCCTCCACGTGCGGTTATCACGCCTTCGGTCCCTTAAAAAAGATTCTGAAGGGTCGACGATTCCTGGCGGACGAGGATGTACAGCAGCCAGTTACTTTCTCGCATAGTAGAACACGGTGTTTAACCAAACGTGTACCTTCAAAGTCGTGCGCCGTTGTGAGGATTGCCTCAAAGCTCAAGGCGATGTTGGCTGATTGGTTCTGAAACGGAAACATTTTGATCGACACATATACGAGTACAACAACTGTATTCCAGAGAAAAAAATTTCAGTAAACACAGAATTATTTCACCTTTTTTCTGAACAGGTATTGTAGCAGCCTCCATTAAACTATTAATAAACACACTTGCTGTGCTACATTTTAAGTTATTCTTTTAAACCGATCAGGAAAAGTTTAAAAATTTTCCACATATGAGTTTCAAATCCCTCAAGAAATGAGAGAATCGATATTAACGGAATTTAACAAGTTTAAAATCAGTTTTCCGTTATTCAATAGATTAGGTAATACACTACCCTATTCACAAGTAAATAAATGTGTTGATAAAAATCCTAAGTCAAGATCGCTAAAATTCCTTAATTGATTACTAGTTTCAGCTCATTGACGAGCCATCTTTAGTTAAAAAAAGAAATACAATGAATTAAGTAACAGTTTAGCAGCCACCAGGCTTTGCACAACGTCGTCATCTGCTGAGCCGACGATGACAATGTGTACTTCACACTAAATTACGTAATAATTTTTATTACTCTGATGATGGCTCGTTAATGAGCTTAAGCTAGTAATCAATACAGGAATTTTAGAATCTTGAGCCGGCCGGAGTGGCCGAGCGGGCTAGGCGCTGCAGTCTGGATCCGCGCGACCGCTACGGTCGCAGGTTCGGATCCTGCCTCGGGCATGGGTGTGTGTGATGTCCTTACGTTAGTTAGGCTTAAGTACTTTTAAGTTCTAGGGGACTGATGACCTCAGAAGTTAAGTCCCATAGTCCTCAGAGCTATTTGAACCATTTAGAATCTTGAACTAGGATTTTTATCCACACATTTTAACGTCACAGATAAGACTGTCTTCCCATTTTCCAATGTCAAATAACGTCATGTTTAAACAATGAAAGCGTAAACAGTACTAAATCTCAAAGGGCTGAAACCAAAACATTCATTTAATAATCAGGTGAGGACATGAGGTGACCTGCTCGGTCCCGTCTTTCAACCCGGATCAGGTACTCTAAAACACATGCGAGATGAAAATTAAAAGCACACGCCTACAAGGTGACAACGATAGAAATCAATTACAAACTCCTGGGGAATGATGTCGTAAGGCTCCTGCAGGCCTTAACTGTGTACTTTGTAAGTTTCTATTATATGGCTCAGTAATCTCTAATTTGGAAAAAAAGGTGACATTTTAACATATGAGTGATTAAAAGTGAACAAATAATTTAAAAGGGTAATCGTTCATGACTGTTTAAACACATGGGTCTTCAAAGGGAAACACGAATAAAACACACAGCACCAGCAGTGGAGAGTGTATACAACGTGTCAGGGGGATGCGGAAAACAATGCAGTCGTTGCAGTAAGTGGAAACGGAGCTATTTATCTGACGTCCAAATAGGCATGATCATTGGCTTTCGAGCCAAGGGTGGAAACATTTCCAAAACGGCTAAGTTTGTAAACTCTTCGAGTGCCGCCGTGGATAAAGTGTACCGTGCATAGCAAAATGGCGCTATCCAAAAACGGCGTCGAGGCAACTGTGACGCCATAGATGACTATGGTAAATGATGGCTGTGGATATCTATAAGGGTATCCGCCAACGGAGCTGAGTAGTTTATTTAAAATTTTACTGTATATTTTTGGCGTGTGCTTTTTCTACTTCAGAGAGTAGTTTTTGAAATTTAATAAGCTAATTCACAGAACTTATATGACAGTCAGACTGTGTGTCTAATAGTGTCAGAACACAAAACATTAAAGCTGCATTATTCGTTAATAACTGTCCTTATCGATTGGTTACAACCATAAGATTCCATCTGATATAATGTAATATTCAGTGGCTGGCACATTACCCTGTCCATTTTTGCACTGTGACGTGTAAGTCAGTTTTGCAGTAAAAGACTTACTATATAGGTCTGATCACTTCAGATACTTAACATTCAATTAATGTCCAGAAAGTGTAGTTGGTAGGCTAGTCACCTTTATAATATCTCCTTTCCGCCATTCTCAAGTATGTCAAAAATTGTCTAATATGATTATTAAATTGTTTTTATATGCGATGGGCATAAATATTCCATATTCTGCATTTGGTGACTTCCATACATTTGTGCGAAATGCTCATAGCTAGTCTGACTAAGCTGAGAAGGTTAAAGATCAATTTATACCCTTATCCTGTCTCTCACAGAGACGATTTTCTTGTGTACATTAGTATAATAAAAATTATCTCACGAACTTGCTGATATCCTTCATAAGGAGCTGTTTATGTTTATGTAAAGATTGGAGCACATGTAATTCAAAGTGCAGATTTTATTTCTTCATGTTGAAGTTTGAATGTCCGCAGCTCGTGGTGGTGCGGTAGCGTTCTCGCTTCCCGTGCCCGGGTTCCCGGGTTCGATTCCCGGCGGGGTAGGGATTTTCTCTGCCTCGTGATAACTTGGTGTTGTGTGTTGTCCTTAGGTTAGTTAGGTTTAAGTAGTTCTAAGTTCTAGGGGACTGATGACCAAAGATGTTAAGTCCCATAGTGCTCAGAGCCATTTGAACCGTTTCTTTTTTTTTTTTTTAAGTTTGATTGTCTTCAAAAACAACTTTTCTTGATAGTTAACTTAATTCTTTCTGATAATTTAGTCAGTAACATAATCTTCTGTTGTACTCTTTAATATCAGCAGAAATGCAATGATCAAACTGTTCTTTTTTTTTTAATCATTTCATGTATAACATGTGTACGTGGTTAGTATGTGTACTTAGTATGTATTTAGAATGTGTAAAAGTGTTTCTTCAATAAATATTTTTATAAAAAAAAAGTGGTCAGTGCGACAGGATGTCAGTCCAAAGGTCCCGGGTTCGATTCCCGGCTGGATCGGAGATTTTCTCCGCTCAGGGTAATGTGTTGTCCTAATCATCGTTATGTCATCCCCATCGACGCGCAAGTCGCCGAAGTGGCGTCAAATCGGAAGACTTGCACCCGGTGAAGGATCTACCCTACGGGAAGCCCTGATCATGCAACATTTACACTTATATATCTATAGGGTGAACAGACGTGCAACTGTTGACCGGCTGACCGTCCAGATGAACCAAGAGGCTACCAACAGTCCCTCCTTAACGACCATTCAGGGTAGGTTGCTATTTATGGGCCTCCACAGTAGGTGGCTGACTCATACACCCATGCTGACTGCTGTTCAACGGAAGAGAAGGCTGTAATTTGCACACCGATATCGCAACAGGACATTCACTGAGTGGAGACAGGTGGTCTATCCAGATGAATCACTTTTCGTGCTCCATCGGACAGATGGCCGGTGGCGTGTACGGCGTGAGACGTATGAAAGCAAACGCCCTGCATGCGTTATGGTCTAGGGAATGTCTTCGTGGCGGTCCCTGCGTGATCTAGTCATTCCGGAAGGAACAGTGGCATCTATCCTTGGGGACATGCCCATCCTTACATCCAGTCTTTCCTCGGCACGATCACAACTACAAGCAAGGCCATGCAACGTGTCACACAGCTCGAAGTGTACTTGCGTGGTCCGAAGAGCACCAGGATAAGTTTACAGTACTCCACTGGCGACCAAACCCACCGGAAACAAACCTAGTCGAGAATCTGTAGCACTACGTCGATCAGGATGTACGCGCAATTGAACTTCAGCCGAGAAGCGGAGCGCAGCTAGTCACTGAGCTGAAGTCGGCACGGCTTCACATCCGTGTCGGTACCTGCTGGAGCCTCAATACTTCCTTCCTGTTCGTCTCGCACTCAAAAATGTGGTCATTCAGGCTATTAACAGGTGGTCACATTAATGTGAATAGACAGTGTAACACCAGACAGCGTGAGAGCTTGAGTTCGATGAAGTATTCCTACACTACTAGCCATTAAAATTGCTAGACCAAGAAGAAATGCAAATGATAAACGGGTATTCATTGCACAAATATATTATACTAGAACTGACATGTGATTACATTTTCACGCAATTTGGGTGCACAGATCCTGAGAAATTAGTACCCAGAACAACCACCTCTGGCAGTAATAACAGCCTTGATACGCCTGGGCATTGAGTCAGAGCTTGGATGGCGTGTTCAGGTACAGCTGCCAATGCAGCTTCAACACGATTCCGAAGTTCGTCAAGAGCAGTGACTGGTGTATTGTGACGAACTAGTTGCTCGGCCACCATGGACCAGGCGTTTTCAGTTGGTGAGATATTTGGAGAATGTGCTGGCCAAGGCAGCAGTCGGACATTTTCCGTATCCAGAAAGGCCCGTACAGGACCTGCAACATGCGGTCGTGCATTATCCTGCTGAAATGCAGGGTTTCGCAGGGATCGAATGAAGGGTAGAGCCACAGGTCGTAACACATCCGAAATGTAACGTACACTGTTCAAAGTGCTATCAATGCGAAGAAGAGGTGACCGAGACGTGTAACCAACGGCTCTCCATACCATCACGCCGGGTGATACGCCAGTATGGCGATGACGAATACACGCTTTCAATGTGCGTTCACCACGATGTCGCCAAAGACGGATGCGACCATCATGATGCTGTAAACAGAACCTCGATTCATCCCAAAAACTGACTTTTTGCCATTCGTGCACCCAGGTTCGTCATTGAGTACACCATCGCAGGCGTTCCTGTCTGTGATGCAGCGTCAATGGTAAACGTAGCCATGTTCTCCGAACTGATGGCCCGTGCTGCTGCAAACGTCGTCGAACTGTTCGTGCAGATGGTTGTTGTTTTGGAAACGTCCCCATCTGTTGACTAAGGGATCGAGACCTGGCTGCACGATTCGTTACAGCCATGCGAATAAGATGCCAGTCATCTTGACTGCTAATGATACGAGGCCGTTGGAATCCAGCACGGCGTTGCGTATTACCCTCCTGAACCCACCGATTCCATATTCTGCAAACAGTCATTGGATCTCGACAAACGCGAGCAGCAATGTCGCGATACGATAAACCGCAATCGCGATAGCCTACAATCTGACCTTTATCAAAGTCGGAAACGTGATGGTACGAATTTCTCCTCCTTACACGAGGCATCACAACAACGTTTCACCAGGCAACGCCGGTCAATTGCTGTTTGTGTATGACAAATCGGTTGGAAACTTTGCTCATGTCAGCACGTTGTAGGTGTCGCCACCGGCGCCAATATTGTGTGAATGCTCTGAAAAGCTAATCATTTGCATATCACAGCATCTTCTTCCTGTCGGTTAAATTTCGCGTAAGTAGCACGTCATCTTCGTGGTGTAGCAGTTTTAATGTCCAGTAGTATATTTACAAGTGGGCTTAGAAATAACTCTGACATGCTCTAGTAGCTCGGAATATTGATCCACGCAGAGGATTAAGACAATTATAACGGTCGCTAATCAAAACGAGACAGCGTTAAACGCGAGAACCCATATTAAATATGTGTAACATAGCGTCGCTCGAAGAACAGGGGTTTTCGCGAGTCGCAACCAGTACGTAAGTCACACGTAACTGAATGTGATCACAGTTTTCTCTGTACGCCGTTCCTTGGCTACATAGTAAATTCTAGCAGCTGAGCTTCCACAAACCGAATCAGACTCTGAAGACGCGATTGGGAAGTAGTAATTCCTTAAAATTTGTAGCCACACTTTTCACAGGTTCAGGTCACCATCCGCAACATGCTGAACTGGACCTCCGTCCTCGCTGAACAATCCTCGTTACCGGGCGGAAAGGCAGGAATAGTGTTCGCGTGCGGTTAAGTTTCTAGAGGGATGCCGGTGAAGCCGTCGCTATGATAAAAAGCACTCAGATGTTTTAATGATCGTCAGGTATCGATACCAACGAACGCATGTCTCACTAAGTGTCACCCTGTACCTGGCTGGGTACGTTAGAGGAGAGTTTGGAGGAAAGCAAAGACATACCAGAATCAGCTTTCTCCCTGCAGTGGAGTCGCGTCGGCCGCGATAGGTGAGTGGTCAGCTTGACGGATTGCCGTCCTGCGGACCCGGGTTCCATTCCCAGCTGGGTAGGAGATTTTCTCCGCTCAGGGACTGGGTATTGTCTTCATCATCATTTCATCCCCATCTGGCACGCAGGTCGCCTAATGTGCGTCGAATGTCATAAGACCTGGTCCAAGGTGGCCGGACCTGCCTCGCAAGGTGCCTCTCGGCCAGTGACGCCAAACGCTCATTTCCATTTCCAGTGGAGTCTGCGCAGATACGGAACTTCTTGGCGTATTAAAACTGTGCGCCGGGCCAAGAACCGAACTTGGGGCCTTTGCGTTTCGCGGGCAAGTGCTCCGCCAACTGAGCTACCCGAGAACGACTCACGACGTGTCCTCACAGCACTACTTCCACCAGTATCTCATCTTATGCCTTCCAGGGTCCCAGGGTCTGGTCTCGGTACAGCACACAATTTTAATCTTCGGCTCGTTGACTGTGTTAAACTTAAGGTTCAAGAATCGGATTGTCTGCGTGAACAAGTTATGAACCAGTCTCTGTTGTTCTGTTGTGGACATGGACAGTGGCTGGTCAAATATTTAACAATGAAATTCGCCAAACAGCCGTGCAGTCAAGAAGTTATTTTATTTTCGCTGCCATTTTCGGGAATTCATTGTGCCAACTTCAGGCCCCATATACACTTCTCAGGCCCCATATGCGCCTCTAAAAAGTAATCGATATTGTCATACTTAGCCATATGTTTCCGGACGTTGTGAATTCTCGACTGCTTCGAAGATCTGGCTTTAAGCTTCCAAGGAAGCACTTGAGAATTCACGATGTCCAGAAACATATGGCCCCAGTATGACGGTATCGATTATGCATTTAGAGCCTGAAGATGCCATACTGAATTCTCGAAACTGATACCGAAAATAAAATAAAATAACTGCTCAATAGCACGACTGTTGGCGAATTTCATTGTTAAGAAATTATGAACCATGTCCTTACTCATACACATACGTCAGTAGTGCCTAAACTATGATTTACATCAAGAATAAAATTTTCACTCTGCAGCAGAGTGTGTGCTGATATGAAACGTCCTGGCAGTTTAAATCTGTTTACCGGACCGAGACTCGAACTCAGTACCTTTGCAAAGGTTTAGGAAGTTTCATGATTTACATCATTGCTGATCATTAAAACTTACCACCCTCAAGTCTTTGATAATAAAAGCAAAATTAACGTAGCTGTAAGTTTTACACGAATGTGACTGGGGGAAATCCAGTAGCATGCAATTGCGAGAAACTTAACCAAATTTCTGTTTAAACAATAACAACGGGTAATTTTGGTATAAGTTACTATAAAGAACTATGTAAACTGACGTCCGGTACATACTGTCCATCTCCTCCTCCATCTCTCTCTGTCCGCTACTCCACCCCCCGTCTCTGACACTACCTCCGCATTCAACCTACCTCCTTCCATTTGCTACTCCCCCCTCCCCCCCTCTGCCCATCTGCTGCTTTCCCTTCTGTCCATCTCCTCCCTCCCTCTAATTCCATCTCCTGCTCCCACCTCTATCCAACAACTCCTATCTATGTTCATCTCTTCCTCTTCGCTTTCTCTGTTAATTTTCCCCTTCACCTATATGTTCATCTCCTACTCCTATCTTTTCGTCCCCCTGTCTCTGGTCATCTCCACCTTTCTCTGTCCACCTCCTCCTATCCACTGTCGGCGTCCATGTCTCCCTCCCTCCCCCCCCCCCTCTTTCTCTCTCTCTCTCTCTCTCTCTCTCTCTCTCGCTCTCTCGCTGTTCACCTCCACCTCACTACTTCTCTCTCCATGTTGTCATGCTCACGCCAATAGGAGGATCGTGGTTGTTACTCACAATCTATTTCTTTCAAAGATGTTCAAATGTGTGTGAATTTCTAAGGGACCAAACGGCTGAGGTCATCGGTCGCTAGACTTACACACTACTGGCGGGAGGGACCGCGCAGTCCGTGGTATGGCGTCTCAAACCGCGCGGCTTCTCCGCGCGGCCGTATTTCTTTCCACATGGTAAGTTATATCAGTACTAAATTTGGTTGAAATCGTTCCACGGGCTTGGACGAGCTTCTTATCCATGGCTTTGCCCACGTAGGCACAAACCATGTATATTTAACATATTTCACACGTATTGTACACATATTTCACCTGTATCTCTAACAAATTTCGCCCTGCAGTCTCATTTCCACGCAGCTCAATGTTTACGACGTCGGATCTGAACTGTGGTTGTACAGTGATACAATTTTGTAGGTATATCCTGTGGTATATGTGGCTACTGGCTTCAGAATGTGTTGTGAACAGAGTTGATGGAAGAGAAATAATAAGCTAAAACGTCTCGCATGGTGCGGTAGTTTTTCACGCATCTTAGTGTTTATGACGTCATATGTGCTGAACTAAGTACGATGATGTAATTTTGCTGGTATATTCCGTGGTACTATATATGTGGATACAGTTAGTAGTAAAGAAATAATAATTTATAGCATCTTGCTTCATGTGGTAGGTTTACTATACTAACTTCGAAAATGTAAGCGATAAACGTTTTTTTCTTTCATCATTTTTTGGGGATTTTCAGCGAGGAAAACAGTTTCTTAAAGTTATGAAATTATGTGTAATGTTTGCTGTAAGACACTAATTGGTCCCATTCTCAAATACTATGTGTCTAAAGCACGGGTCTTCGCTCGTGGTGGGCTACACTGCTTTCTTCACACCCATCCCTACCACTTTGATGGGTGGGTGGTTCTTGCGCCACATTGATGATTTCCAGACAGCGATATGTGTACCAAGTGTGGTTGAAGAAGATACGAAACATACATACACACATACATTTTTATAATTTGTGTGGATGTATACATTTGCTGATAACGCATTTCGAGATTTACGTGAGTAATATTTTCGCCTTTAGGTAATGATGTGCATCTCGTCGAAAAACAAAAGACATAACAGCAATAATTTTTGAAATAGATAAATTAAGGCTTGAGATACTCACACATTAGTTTTCGTGATCAGCGGCTGTTAGTGCCCGGAAGAGGAGCGATTCTATTCTGGAACTCTAACTACGGCCTTGCATGTGTTCTTCGTGGCCGCTGAAGGACTTGGGAAGCCGTAACCTCGAGCTTATTTCAGCTCAAAGCAGAGCGAGCGCCTTGTGTATACAACTGATGCTGGCGCCGCTGTTGTTCCGCCTGTCAAACTCCTGGCTTCTCTCCGTGAACTTGACTCGTTCCTAGCACCCGCTCGTGGTTACGAAATGTGCAAACAAATAACGCGTGTCAGTCCTGATCTTTGAGGAAACCGCTGTGTTCTACGGAGAAGCCTTTGGCAGAGAAAAGCCACCCAGAAGCGAACTACGTTCTTCGACACTATCAGTATGTTATGTTACAAAAGGTAAAAAAGGAAGAAATTTTATCTTTTTGATTATACACTGACGGAAAAAAATCACAACATCAATAAAGTGTTCAGCGACATGAACAAAAGTTAGTACGCCTGTTTCCACATCTGAAAGATGATGTCTATTCAAATTTCACGCCAGTCCCATAAGAGGATGCAAATCAGGTATGCTTTAAACACACGCTGTGACGGCAGTGTTAGTTACCTTTGAGGTTGGAGGTGGCGAGTCGGTGTTAGTCAAGCATGCCTTTAAGGCTGCGAAGGCGCTATCGTCAGCACAACATTGAGCTTGACCGTGCTCGTCTAATAGAGCTACAAGAAGCTGGATGTTCCTTCTGCGTTGTCGTAGAAGGACTTCGCAGGAACGTTGCCACCGTACATGGCTGTAGGCAACGGAGTTCACGAGAAAGTACGGTAGCAAGAAGACGGGGCTCCAGATGGCCACATGGCACTACCGAGAGGGAAGACATTCGTGCCCGGCATATGACTTTGGCTCATTGTACTGTATATGCAGCAGCAGTTTGAACAGCAGTTGGCATAGAAGTGACACAACTAACTGTTACCAATCGGTTGCTTGAAGGGCAGTTACGAGCCAGCCAGACGCTATGTAGCGTGCGTTCCACTAACCCGATACCCCAGCGACTTCAGTGGTATCAAGCGACAGCTCTTTAGAAGGCAGCATGGAAGTCTGTTGATTTTTCTATTGGAAGCTGTCTCTGGCTCGGCGTCAGTGATGGCCGCTTGTTGGTTAGAAGGGAGCCAGTTGAGAGGCTGAGACCAACCTGTCTACTTGCCAGACACACTCGACCTGCACGTGGATTTACGGTCTGGGGTGCGATATCGTATGACAGCAGCGGCAGTCTTGTGGTTATCCCGAGCACCCTGTCTGCCAATTTTTTTTTTTGTCATTCGCTCTATCGTGCTGACATTCATGAACAGCCCGCAGCTCGTGGTCGTGCGGTAGCGTTCCCGCTTCTCGCGCCCAGGTTCCCGGATTCGATTCCCGGCGGCGTCAGGGATTTTCCCTGCTTCGTGATGACTGGGCGTTGTGTGATGTCCTTAGGTTAGTTAGGTTTAAGTAGTTTTAAGTTCTAGGGGACTGATGACCATAGACGTTAAGTCCCATAGTGCTCAGAGCCATTTGAACCATTCATGAACAGGATCCTAGGGGGTGTTTTCCAACAAGTAACTGTCACCCACATGCCGCTTTTGTAAACCAACACGATCTAAATGCCTTGGCCTGCTCGATCACTAGATATGTCTTCAAGCGAGTAAATTTGGGATGTAATCGGACGAGGACTCCAGCGTCGTCCACAAACATCATGAACCGTTTCTGTATTCACCGAGGAAGTGCAACGAGCATGGAACTCCATCGCGCAAAGTGACGTCCGGCATCTGTACAACATAATACATACGCGTTTGCATGCTCGCATTCAACATTCTGGCGGTTATACCGGTTATTAGTATACCGGAATTATTTTTATTTATTTTATTTTATTTATTTATTTATTTAACCTGGCAAGATTAGGGCCATCAGGCCCTCTCTTACATCTAACCAGGCATTCTACTTATTTTACAGTCATATGTTTTAGTAGGCATGTTAAACTACATCTAATACAAAAAGTGAGATAAACAATTAGAAAGGTACACCTCGAAAAATACATTATTGAAGAGAAAGATTTTAGGTAGGAGTGCTGGCAGCAGGGAGTATGAGGGAGACTCATGGTGAAGGGAGGAGAAGATTAGAGAGACATGATGAAACATGATTAAGGAAAATATAACATGTGCAATGACTTATATCGCGTTTACATTAACCTTTGGTCTTTGCAATGCTCTACACGCAGTGGTTGTCAAACTGCGGCCCACATGCCTAAGTGGCCCAAATCACGTATTCGTGCGGCCCGCGGTTCCTAGCGATTTCTTATAACAATATGCATCATGCAACTAACAGCCGAGTCCAGAAACGTTGAATATCGTTAAGAGCTTCTTAAGTGTGTAGTTCTTCAGCCCAGTAAAAAACAAGAACGGTTATGGAGACAGTAATCTTTTAAGGTTTGAACAATTTTAATAAACATTTTTGGAGCAGTGATCAAAAATTTTTTAAAAATTTTCGTTCAAAAATTCAGTCTTGATCACACCACGTATGCTTGAAGAACACAGTTGACCGGTTTCGGTCATATGACATGACCATGATGGTCATGTCATATGACCGAAACTGGTCACCTATGTTCTTGAAGCATACGTGGTGTGATCGAGACTGAATTTTTGAAAGAAAAATTTTTAAGGTTTGGTTAATTTTAATTGATGTTGGTGCATTCGGCCATGAGCTAAGTAAAGTTGGGAACTTATTTGAGGGGTTCAGGGAGTAAGAAGTGCGGCCATTGCGGAATTAGAGGTGGTGGTGGTGGTTAGTGTTTAACGTCCCGTCGACAACGAGGTCATTAGAGACGGAGCGCAAGCTCGGGTTAGGGAAGGATTGGGAAGGAAATCGGCCGTGCCCTTTCAAAGGAACCATCCCGGCATTTGCCTGAAACGATTTAGGGAAATCACGGAAAACCTAAATCAGGATGGCCGGAGACGGGATTGAACCGTCGTCCTCCCGAATGCGAGTCCAGTGTGCTAACCACTGCGCCACCTCGCTCGGTGCGGAATTAGAGGACGTGAGGTGGGGAATGTTTTATTGTTTGGCTTCCAGTAGTGACAATTCACGGACGTGTTCAATTCGCACTGGTCAGCTGCTGTGGTACAAATTTTGACACGGAAGTAACATGGAGTGTTGTGATGCTTGGCAGATATGTCTAAACATTAGGTAACGTGTCGGAAAAGAGCGCGATAGTGCCTAGTTACAATGTTTTCAGCACCTCACATCGTATAAATAATTAGCGGTAATACTAAGAAGCTATATGAAACAGGACGATAGAGTAAAATCGATACTAGGGTAGGTGAAAGTAGATTTATTGGGTTTCCAGGAAAATGCTGTACATCTGTAAAGGAAATGGTGTGGAAGACGCTAGAACGGCCAATTTCAATGTATTATTTCGCTGTTTGAAGTCCATAACAGCTAGGCATGGCAACAGATATCTGACATATACAGAGAGGCACTGCCAGGAGCATAACTAACGGGTACCGCTCACACGAAAGTGTAACAGAGATACTCCAGGAACTTAAGTCAGAATTCCTCTGAAGAAGGATGGCGTAGTTCTTACGAGACACTGTAAATCCTCCGAACCTGTTTTGGCGAAACACTGTGTGACTATAACGCTGCCTGCCACCATCGTACAGGGGGGGGGGGGGGGTAGACAAAACTATGAATACACAAAAAATACATTACCAGTCGTCTCGGAATGGATGAATGCATGTCCTGTATGGTTTTCTAGCGAATCTTATACTATTATTTCTGAAAAATAGTGGCAAGTTCAGGTAATGATGGTGGGCGTGAATAGCGATCGCGCACCCTTCTCTCAAGACTAGACCACTAATACTATTCCGACCTGTGTTGGGCAGGGAGATGCGATAATACATGTTCGCGCTCACAGAGCCAGTCTTGGAAGTTGCGAGCTGTGTGAACTAGGGCCCTGTCCTCTTGGAACACAGCGTCACCGTTGGGAAACAAACATTGTACCAGAGAGTGTACCTGCTCATCCAGAATGGGACATAATCAGTGACAGCAATGTGACCCCGTAGAGTACCCATGGAGCCCAAGGAATTCCACGATATAGCTGCCCAAATCATCACGAAACCCCCGCCATGTGTCACTCTTGAGACGTAGACTGTGCCAGAAGTCGGAAACAGTTTGAAAGAAGACTCGTCCGACCTGATCACTTTCTTTCATCGCTTCATAGTCCAGGTCTTATGGGTTCGGTACCGTTTTATAGGCATTTGCAGCACTGAGAAGTGGTTTTGGAATTCCAGCTCGCCATGCAGTTCCCTGGTTTCTGAGCTCACTTAGCGTTGTTTTGGTACTGACAAGGTTCACGAGTGCGACTTTCAGTTCTGCAGTGACTTTTGCACCTAATGTTTCGTTACAGTCCTCCCCGCTGACCGACTTTCACCATCACTCAACACACGATTTTGTCCGCATTATGACTTACAAGGGGACAATCAGATTTGTTAATAAAATGTTTCGATGAGTTTTAGGTCTCTTTTAGAGGGAGTACTACTGAGTTACTGCCCAGCGGATTTTCAAGCGATGGTCCCTAGTTTCCGAGAAAATCGATGTTGCATTTTTATGCGCACCGTCTATATTTGTAAAGTTAAATGCGCCTAGAACGAGCGAGAGTAGAGCCGGAACTAGGGTTCACCACTACCACGTTGCCGGGACAGATTCAAACCCTGCTCCTGTACCTTTTTTTTATTTTTCAGTTTCATCGTACAGAAAATCATTAAATAATACATGTCATGGAGAATTATTCGCTAGTCATTTTCGTCGTAGTAATTGCATTAATACACTGAAGAGAAAAAGAAATTGGTTCACCGGCCTAATATTGTGTAGAGCCCCGCAAGCACGCAGAAGTGTCGCAACACAAGTGTCATGGACTCGACTAATGTCTGAAGTAGTTCTGGAAGGAATTGACATCATGAATCCTGCAGGGGCGTAAATCCGTAAGAGTAAGAGGAGGTGTAGATCTCTTCTGAACGGCACTTTGCAAGGCATCCCAGACATGTTCAATAATGTTAATGTCTGTCGAGTTTGGCGGCAAGGGGTTGTGTTTAAACTCAGAAGAGTGTTCCTGGAGCCACTCTGTGGCAATTCTGGACGTGTGGGGTATCGCATTGTTCTCCTGGAATTGCCCAAGTCCGTCGGAACCCACAATGGATACGAACGGATGCAGGTGATCAGACAGGATGCTTACGTACGTGTCACCTGTCAAAGTCGTATGTAGACGTATCAGGGGTCACATATCACTCCAACGCCACACGCCCCACACCATTAAAGTTCCTCCACCAGCTTGCCGACGTGCTGGGTCCATAGATTCGTGAGGTAGTCTCCATACCTGTACACGTCCATCCGCTCGACACAATTTGAAACGAGACTCGTCCGGCCAGGAAAAATGCTTCTAGTCATCAACAGTCCAGTGTCGGTATTGATGGTCCCAGGTGAGGCGTAAAGCTTTGTGTCGTGCAGTCATCAAGGGTACACGAGTTGACCTTCGGTTCCAAAAGCCCATGTCGGTGATGTTTCGTTGAATGGTTCGCACGCTGACACTCGTTGATGCCCCAGGATTGAAATCAGCAGCAATTTGCTGTTGCATTACTGCACTTTTGTCACGCTGCAAATTCTCTTTAGTTGTCGTTGGTCCCGTTCTTGCAGGATCTTTTTCCGGCCCCAGCGTTGTCAGAGATCAGATTTTTACAAGATAGCTGATTCTCTCGATATACTCGTGAAATAGTCGTATGGGAAAGTTCCCACTTCATGTCTACATCACAGATGCAGTGTCCGTTGTGTGCCTGCTATGACACCACGTTCAAAGTCACTTAACTCTTGATAACTTGCCATCGTAGCAGCAGTAACCGATCTAACAACTGCGCCGGATACTGCTGTCTTATACAGGGTCTTACAAAAAGGTACGGCCAAACTTTCAGGAAACATTCCTCACACACAAATAAAGAAAAGATGTTATGTGTACATGTGTCCGGGAACGCTTAATTTCCATGTTAGGACTCATTTTAGTTTCGTCAGTATATGATCAAATTGTAAATTTTCACAATCATGTGTGGGCTGACGAGAATCCGCACGCGATTGTGCAATCACGTCATCAACACAGATTTTCTGTGAACGTTTGGGCAGGCATTGTTGGTGATGTCTTGATTGGGCCCCATGTCCTTCCACCTACGCTCAATGATTTCATACGGGATACTCTACTTGTGCTGCTAGAACATGTGCCTTTACAAGTACGACACAACATGTGGTTCATGCACGATGGAGCTCCTGCACATTTCAGTCGAAGTATTCGTACGCTTCTCAACAACAGATTCGGTGACCGATGGATTGGTAGTGGCGGACCAATTCCATGGCCTCCACGCTCTCCTGACCTCAATTCTCTTGCATTCATTTATGGGGGCATTTTAAAGCTCTTGTCTACGCAACCCTGGTACCAAACGTAGAGACTCTTCGTGCTCGTATTGTGGACGGCTGTGATACAATACGCCATTCTCCAGGGCTGCATCAGCGCATCAGGGATTCCATGCGACGAAGGGTGGATGCATGTATCCTCGCTAACGGAGGACATTTTGAACATTTCCTGTAACAAAGTGTTTGAAGTCACGCTGGCACGTTCTTTTGCTGTGTGTTTCCATTCCATGATTAATGTGATTTGAAGAGAAGTAATAAAATGAGCTCTAACATGGAAAGTAAGCGTTTCCGGACACATGTCCACATAACATATTTTCTTTCTTTGTGTGTGAGGAATGTTTCCTGAAAGTTTGGTCGTACCTTTTTGTAACACCCTGTATAGGCGTTGGCGACCGCAGCGCCGTATTCTGCCTGTTTGCATACCTTTGTATGTGAATACGCATACCTGTACCACTTTCTTTGGCGCTTCACTGTATATAAGTCGTTACAGCACATCTTTTTCATATGTATATTGTGTTTGCGGTTCGTAGTTAAAATTCCAAAGATCTGGACAGTTCCAAAGAGATCTCAAACAGGCACAAAGCACTGGCATCTGCGGAATACAGACAAAAGTACTAATCCATAATTTTATGTTAGACTATGTAGTTAATGCCAATCAGTCCGACTGCCAGTACTAATAGACATACAATATATCCCTTGCGAAAGAAGGAGGGAAAACCGATTTGAACAGCACAGTATAGTATAATTGCGTCAGGAAAGATATTCCCTAACATGCGAGCAAAAGCCATCAGTGGAATTTGGTCGGATTATTGAAAAAAGAGTTGACTACTTGATGTTCTCAACTTGCTAAAACGCCAATAGGGAAAGCGCTTGGAAGGAAGAAGCCATAAAAATACATTCTTTAAATCTGCATCACTTTGTTGCACCTGTTTTCATAGGGATCATATAAAATATGCGTGATTCGCGTCGATGTTGATCGACTAAGGAACAATCTAAACGAACTGTGTTACCTAAATCGCTTCTGAAAAATCCATGTGCCTGCAAGGCAGTAGCTTTCATTTCGATGTGCTTGATTCTCTAGGAATTTGTGTTTCGGTTCTACGACAGATGCCGTTCGGAATTCCGTTTTAACACAGCGAGCGATATAAGCTCGCACCACTGCTGTTTAGCCTCTACATTGCAGATTGTGTAACACAATCAAGAAAGATCGGGTATGCTGACGATTAGGCCCTCGCTACAAGATGTAGCACAATTCAAGCGTCTGAGCATATCCTACCGAAAGACTTGAAGATAATGGGTGAATATTTCCGTAAGTGGAAACTTCAACCAACTACTTCCAAAATAGAGGTTAGTTGCTTCCATCTCAACAACAAACTCGATGGAAAGGAACTCAACATTCGATTAAAAACGCCACTCTCAGGCACAATAAAACTCCGAAGCACTTGGGCATGACACTTTACAGAACACTATTTTTAAAGAGCACCTAACAAAGGTTACCTAAAAATTAAAGATAAGAAACAACATTATTCAAAAGCTCTGTGGTACTACCTGGGGAGCAACGGCCTCCACTCTCCGCACCTCTGCTTTAGCAGTTGTATTCTCGGCTGCCGAATACTGTGCTCCAATTTGGCTAAACAGCCCATGTCTAAAAAAAAGTTGCATTACACTCGAAGGATGATTTCTGGAGTAATTAAACCCACTCCAACGCAGTGGCTCCCAATATTAAGTCACATCTCCCTGCGACGTACTGACGCCCTTGTACGTGAATATTAAAACATCATGGGAAATCGAAGCCTGACAATACACCAAGACAGTAGTGTCATCTGCAGGTTCGCCTATCATGTGCTTTAGTTAGTCAGTTACATGTTCCGTGGATCATTTGCACGATGACTCGTAATGATGTGGATCGAGTCATTTCACATACGAGTACACATTTGAAATTAATGTTGAAGCAGGTATTTCTTGTGGTGTTTCCGTATCTTTGTCCATCCTCTACATATCTCTTAAAGATATTATGAGGATAAGAGAGTTAAGAGATCGATGGACACGCATGCACAGTCACTCTTCCCTCGCTCAGTACACGAATGGAATAGGAAAGAAACTCGATAATATCTGTGTGATGTACTCTCCGCCATGCACTGACAGTGGGTTGCGGAGTATTTGCGTACCTGTAGATATTTAGTTTATGGTGAAATTTTCTCGAATTGTCAGGCGAGTCGCGCCTTTGGTTTGCAACGTTTCGACGAGTTTCGTGCTCGCCACCTTCAGGCGAAAACTGTACCTGAAGACTGCGAGTAGGAAATTCGTCGAAACGCTGCAACAACATGACACAACTTTTCGGCTGATAACTAAAGCATATATTCTCGTATTTAGGTTGGGCTTGGAATTCCGGATTTACGCTACTGGCCATTAAAATTGCTACACCACGAACATGACGTGCACAGACGCGAAATTTAACCGACAGGAAGAAGATGCTGTGATATGCAAATGATTAGCTTTTCAGAGCATTCACACAAGGTTGGCGCCGGTAGCGACACCTACAACGTGCAGACATGAGGAAAGTTTCCAACCGATTTCTCTTACACAAACAGAGCAGTTGACCGGCGTTGCCTGTTGAAACGTTGTTGTGATGTTTCGTGTAAGGAGGAGAAATGCGTACCATCACGATTTTGATAAAGGTCGGATTGTACCCTATCGCAATTGCGGTTTATAGTATCGCGACATTCCTGCTCGCGTTGGTCGAGATCCAATGACTGTTAGCAGAATATGGAGTCGGTGGTTTCAGGAGGGTAATACGGAACGACGTGCTGGATCGCAACGTCCTCGTATCACTAGCAGTCGAGATGACAGGCATCTTATCCGCATGGCTGTAACGGATCCTGCAACCACGTCTCGATCCCTGAGTCAACAGATGGGGACGTTTGCAAGACAACAACCATCTGCACGAACAGTTCGATGACGTGTGCAGCAGCATGGACTATCAGCTCGGAGACCATGGGCTGCGGCTACCCTTGACGTTGCATCACAGACAGGAACGCCTGCGACGGTGTACTCAACGACGAACCTGGCTGCACGAATGGCAAGACCTCATTTTTTCGGACGAATCCAGGTTCTGTTTACAGCATCATGATGGTCTCATCCGTGTTTGGCGACATCGCGGTGAACGCACATTCAAAGCGTGTATTTGTCACCGCCATACTGGCGTATCACCCGGCGTGATGGTATGGGGAGCCGTTGGTTACACGTCTCGGTCACCTCTTCTTCGCATTGACGAGACTTTGTACAGTGGACGTTACATTTTGGCCGGCCGCGGTGGTCGTGCGGTTCTAGGCGCTCCAGTGCGGAGCCGCGTTGCTGCTACGGTCGCAGGTTCGAATCCTGCCTCGGGCATGGATGTGTGTCATGTCCTTAGGTTAGTTAGGTTTAATTAGTTCTAAGTTCTAGGGGACTAATGACCACAGCAGTTGAGTCCCATAGTGGTCAGAGCCATTTGAACCATTTGTTACATTTTGGATGTGTTACGACCCGTGGCTCTACCCTTCATTCGATCCCTGCGAAGCCCTGCATTTCAGCAGGATAATGCACGACCGCATGTTGTAGGTCCTGGATACGGAAAATGTCCGACTGCTGCCCTGGCCAGCACATTCTCCAGATATCTCACCAACTGAAAACTGGTCTATGGAGGCCGAGCAACTTGCTCGTCACAATACGCCAGTCACTACTCTTGATGAACTGTGGTATCGTGTTGAAGCTGCATTGGCATTTGTACCTGAACACGCCATCCAAGCTCTGTTTGACTCAATGCCCTGGCGTATCAAGCCCGTTATTACGGCCAGAGTTGGTTGTTCTTGGTACTGATTTCTCTGGATCTAATGACCCAAATTGCGTGAAAATGTAATCACATGTCAGTTCTAGTATAATATATTTGTCCAATGAATACCCGTTTATCATCTGCACTTCTTCATCGTGTAGCAGTTTTAGTGGCCAGTAGCGTATTATTCACACCAGATGGTACACGACGAATCTCTAGAATACTATATTAAAGGTGACAACATATCTTTCTGTAACGGTGGCCACACTGCAGGCCAGACGATTCTGAATGCGTCAGTCGAACACGAGAGGAAGAGCGGCCAACTTGAGAGGCGGCCGCCTCTAGCAGGTCTGGCGCGGATCCGGACGCGGTGGCGTGGAGCGGCAGGGGCGCCCGTACCTTGTGTTGCCGGCTCGCTGGCTGGTGGGCGTGAGGCGGCCGTCCTTTGTCTGAGCAGCCGCCCACGTGCCTCCGCCTCTGCCGAAGCGTGTGGCGGCCTGTCCTGTCGCTGCTGCCCCAAAATCATGCTCCGTGTTGGGCTGCCTACCGATGTAAACTCAGTCAGTGGCGGTCTCAGCTGCGCGACCTTTTACAAGTCAAAGGATGTACACTACTGGTCATTAAAACTGCTACACCTGGAAGAAATGCAGACGATAAACGGATATTAATTGGACAAATATATTATACTAGAACTGACTTGTGATTACATTTTCACGCAATAGATCCTGAGAAATCAGTACCAAGAACAGTCACCTCTGGCCGTAATAACGGCCTTGATACGCCTGGGCATTGAGTCAAACAGAACTTGGATGGTGTGTACAGGTACAGCTGCCCATGTAGCTTCAACACGATACCACAGTTCATCAAGAGTGGCGTATTGTGATGAGCGTGTTGCTCGGCCACCATTGACCAGACGTTTCCAGTTGGTGAGAGATATGGAGAATGTGCTGCCCAAGACAGCAGTCGAACATTTTGTGTTTCCAGAAAATGCCAGTATAGGGCCTGCAACATGTGGTTGTGCATTATGCTGCTGAAATGTAGGGTTTCGCAGGGATCGAATGAAGGGTAGAGTCACGGGTAGTAACGTATCTCAAATGAAACGTCCACTGTTCAAAGTGCCGTCATTGCGAACAAGAGGTGACGGAGATGTCTAACCAGTGGCACCCCATATCATAACGCCGGGTGATACGCCAGTAGGGCGATGAGGAATACACGCTTCCAATGAGCGTTCACCGCGATGTCGCCAAACACGGATGCGACCATCATGATGCTGTAAACAGAACCTGGATTCATCCGAAAAAAATGTGGTCTTGCTATTCGTGCAGCCAGGTTCGTCGTTGAGTACACCGTCGCAGGCGATCCTGTCTGTGATGCAGCGTCAAAGGTAACCGCAGCCATGGTCTCCGAGCTGATAGTCCGTGCTGCTGCACACGTCGTCAAACTGTTCGTGCAGATGGTTGTTGTCTTGCAAACGTCCCCATCTGTTGGCTCAGGGATCGAGTCGTGGCTGCACGATCGGTTACAGCCATGCGGGTAAGATGCCTGTCCTCGACTGCTAGTGATACGAGGCCTTTGGGATCCAGCACGGCGTTCCGTATTCCCCTCCTGAACCCACCGATTCCATATTCTGCTAATAGTTATTGGATCTCGACCAACGCGATCAGCAATGTCGCGATACAATAAACCGCAATCGCGATAGGGAACAATCCGATCTTTATCAAAGTCGGAAACGTGATGGTAAACATTTCTCCTCCTTACACGAGGCATCACAACTACGTTACACCAGGCAACGCCGGTCAGCTGCTGTTTGTGTATGAGAAATCGGTTGGAAACTTTCCTCATGTCAGCACGTTGTAGGTGTCGACACCGGCGCCAACCTTGTGTGGATGCTCTGAAAAGCTAATCATTTGCTTATCACAACATCCTCTTCCTCTTGGTTAAATTTCGCGTCTGTAGCACGTCATGTTCGTGGTGTAGTAATTTTAATGGCCAGTAGTGTAATTACAAACCTGGTTTTTCGACTGTAACTCAACCAGACGGCATTGCTTACACCTGGGAACACTAAAAAAAAAAAAAAAAAAAAAAAAAAAATGCTACTAGTCGCAGTGATCTAACATGGCCTAAGATTTGCGCACACATTAGACTGACAGCGCAATGTGGGGCACCGTTCTTCACAAGAGGCTTCTAATCAATCATATTGCTTCCCTATGAAGTACTGTCACAGTTCTCCAACTGGATTATCGATTTAAAGCTCGTAGCAACTGATGAAAAGGCATCAAGTAAAACACAATTAATATCTGGCGTTTCTCAAGGAAGCGTTGTAGGACCTCTGCTATGCCTACTCGACGTATATGACTTACAAGGAGAACACAGCAAGTGCCAAAATTGTATTTCCCAGAAACTTCACTCAATGGTGTAGTGTTCGTAGACACTCTACCGTTTATGAGTAAACGACGGTCGAAGTTTTCGAGGTAATTTATATGCCTTTTATCGAGAAAACAGTGCATCCGAAGTGATGGCACAGTGGATAGCGTGTTAGGAACCCGATTATTACTTTTATTTTTTATTTTATTTATCTAGCTATGTCTGCAGAAAATAAGTACACGAATGTTTTGCAGTGTGTACTGAAATAACGTTGTCCTTGTTCGTCTACTAATAGTATGTCTGATGAATGAGTTTTAAAAGATAAATGACTGGATCAATTATTTAAAATCTTTGTTTCGGTGAAATGCCTGTAGTGAATCTTGATTCATTAACGTTTGCAAGCGTCAGTTTTAGAAAAAGTGACTCGTTATGCGTGTTTTGCCACAAAATTATTGCCAATGCGTGAAATCTTCTACATTATTTATGATATTTATTTGCCGATCAGGTGCATATGAAGAAATATTCACTGGGCCAAACCTTCCTCCGCAACGGTGCTCGTGGTGCTTCGAATTTCTTTGTTTTGATTGGTTCTACGATCGTTATCATCCAAGGGAATCCACCAAATATTCATTAAGAATAAATCTAAGAATAAAATACAACCATTAAGAATTGATGTAAGAATGAAATATAAGATTATGAGAATTGAAAAAGCATATAACACCTGAAAATACCATACACTCATATATTTTATAATAAATGTATGACATTGGAAACCCATTTCTCATTTTACAGTTAATATAACTCCTCAATCTGGTGTGCAGGCGAAATACCTTCGAACCTCACGAATAATGTAGCAATTCCATTTCAAAAGAAATAATTTGCTGACAGGTGTGAAAATTGCCGATTTATCAGTTTAAAAAGTCATGGGTGCAAAATACTAACACGAATTTGTTACAGATGAACGGAAAAACTGGTAGAAACCGACCTCGAGGAAGATCAGTTTGGATTCCGGAGGAATGGGGTAACTGCTCATCTTTGACGAGAGCTCTAGGAAAGATACAGATATTTATGTCATTTGTAGACTTAAAGAAAGCTTTTGACAATTCTGAGGGTAGCAGGGGTGAAATACAGGGAGCGAAAGGCTATTTACAACTTGTACAGAAACCAAACGGGTGTTATAAGAGTCGAGGGGTATGAGAGGGATGTAGTGGTTGACAAGTGAGTGAGACAGGGTTGTAGCATATCCCAGATGTTATTCAATCTGTACATTGAACAAGCAGTAAAGGAAACCAAAGAAAAGTTTGGAGTAGGAATTAAAGTTCAGGGAGAAGAAATAAAAACTTTAGGGTTTGCCGAAGACGTTGCAATTCTGTCAGCCAGCAAAAGGACTTGGAAGAGCGTTTGAACGGAGTGGACAACGTCTTGAAAGGAAAAATATACACTGAAGAGCCAAAGGAACTGGTATACCTGCCTAATATATTGTGTAGAGCTCCCGCGAGTACGCGGAAGTGCCACAACACGACATGGCATGGACTCGACTGAAATACTGCTGAAGGGAATTGACACCATGAATCCTGCAGGACTTTCCATAAATCCGCAAGAGTACGAAGGGGTGGAGATCTCTTCTGAACACCAGGTTGGATTGCATCCCAGGTATGCTCAATAATGTTCATGTCTGGGGAGTTTGGTGGCCATCAGAAGTGTTTAAACTCAGAAGAGTGTTTCTGGAGCCACTCTGTAGCAATTCTCGACGTGTGCGGTGTCGCATAGTCCTGCAGGAATTGCCCAAGTCCTGCTGGTGATCAGACAGGACGCTTACGTACGTGTCACCTTCCAGAGTCGTATCAAGACGTATCAAGGGTCCCATATCACTCTAGTTGCATACCCCATGCCATTACAGAGCCTCCGCCAACTTGAACAGTCCCGTGCTGATATGCAAGGTCCATGGATTCATGATGTTGTCTCCGTACCAGTACACGTCCATTCGCTCGATAAAATTTGCTAAGAGACTCGTCCGACCAGGCAACATGCTTCCAGTCAGCAACAGCCAATGTCGGTTTTGACGGGCCTAGGCGAGGTGTAAAGCTTTCGTACCAAGGGTAGCAAGGGTACCAAGGGTAGCCCATATCAATGATGCTTCATTGAGTGGTTCGCACGCTGACACTTGTTGACGGCCCAGCTCTGAAATCTGCAGCAATTTGCGGGAGGGTCATACTTCTGCCACGCTGAACGATTCTCTTTAGTCGTCGTTGGTCCCGTTCTTGCAGGATCTTTTTCCGGACGCAGAGATGTCGGTGATTTGATATTTAACCGGTACACTCGTGAAATAGTCGTACGGTAAACTGGTCACTTCATCGCTACCTCGGAGATGCTGTGTCAAATCGCTCGTGCACCGACTATAACACCACCATCGAACTCACTTAAATCTTGATAACCTGCCATTGTAGGAGCAGTAACCGATCTAACGACTGCGCCAGACACTTGTTGTCTTATATAGGCGTTGCCGACTGCACCGCCGTATTCCGCCTGTTTACACATCTTTGTATTTGAATAAGCATGCCTATACCAGTTTCTTTGGCGCTCCAGTGTAAGATGAACATCAACAAAATGAATACAAGTGTAGTGGAATGTAGTCGAATTACATCAGATGATGCTAATGGAATTAGATTAGGGAACGAGACACTTAAAGTAGTACATGAGTTTTGCTATTTGAGCAGCAAAATAACTGATGATAATAACTGATGTAGCCGAAGTGGATATGATTTAAAATCTAGACTGAAGCATTTTTGAAAAAGAGAAATCTGTTAACATCGAATATAGATTTAAGTTCCGGGTAGTCTTTTTTGGAGGTTTTTGTATGGAGTGTTGCCATGTCTGGAAGTGAAACATGGATCATAGTTTAGAGAAAAAGAGGGTAGAAGCTTTCGAAATGTTGTGCTAAAGAAGAATGCTGGAGATTAGATGGGTCTCTCACTTAACTAGTGAGGAGGTATTGAATAGGCTCGGGGAGAGAAGAAATTTATAGCACAAGTTGACCAAAAGATGGGGTAGGTTCAGACTTAATGGAATCACCAAACAGGACACTTTAAAATTTAGTATTGCTAGAAGGTGTGTGTGTGGGGGGGGGGGGGGGGGAGGCAGGGGGGGTTTCGGCTTCATCCAGGGGCTTGTCTAAATGATAAAATGCGACGGATATTTTTAAAATTAGTTTATGTTGTGAACATTGTTTCAAATTTCTGTAGTGAGTAACATAGATTTTTGTCACATAATGTTGAAAATAAACTTTGGTTTCTTACTATAAGAGGGTTGCAGCATTATTTTCGGGGATAAGGGCAAATCTGAATGTAAGTTATTAATGAAATTTCTTTCGAGATAAAAATTGTGCGCCGGACCTTTGCTTTTGCATGCAAGTGCGTCTACCAATTGAGCTACCCAAGCCCGACTCACGACCCGTCCTCACAGCGTTACTTCCGACAGTACCTCATTTGCTACATTCCAGACTTCACAGAATTTCTCTGGCGAATTTCGCGGAAGTAACACTGCTCGGACAAAGGATGCTGCAGAGTAATAGCTTAGCCATAGTCTGGGGGATGTTGTCAGAGTCTCGCTCCAGCACACAGCGCTAATTTGCCAGTAAGTTTCGTTTCAGCGGACAGTCCGCTGCAGCGTGAAAAATTCATTCTAGAAACGTCCTCCAGGTTGTGACCAAGCCATGTCTCTGCAATATCCTTTCTTCCAGGGTAGTTAGTGTGGTGTCACCATTATCAGTGATTGCAGACCGAACGCTGCCACACGGCAGGTCTAGTCTAGACAGACTACCTAGCACTCGCCCCAGTTATACAGCCGACTTTCCTAGCGATGGTTCAGTGTCTACATACGGCCTCATTTGCAGAGACGACAGTTTAGCATAGCCTTCAGCTACGTCATTTGCTACGATCTAGCAAGGCGCCACATTCTTCAAGAATGTATTCTGAAAAGATAATATTGTGAATCATGTACCGTCAAGAGCGACGTTCATCATTAATGGATTAAAGTTAAGTATCAAACTAATTACATCCGCTTTCTGAATTCTACTTCCTTGTCATGTTCCAGACCTCATGTCAGTATAGTTCTTCCCTCCCCACGCCAGCCTGCGTGAGCTAAAACGCGTAAATTTCGGCTTCCTCTAGTAACACGGTGTTGGCTCTTCTCCCAACACAGTACTTAGTCCTGCAAGCTTCGTAGGAGAACTTCAGTGAAGTTTGGAAGGTGGAGATGAGGTAATTGCAGAAGCAAAGCTCTAAGAACAGGTCGTGAGTCGTGCTTTGGTAGCTCGGTTGTTGGAGCACTGTCCCACGAAATGCAAAAGTGCCGAGTTTGAATCTTGACCCAGCATATAGTTTCAATCTGCCAGGAAGATTTATATCAGTGCACGCTCCGCTGCAGAGAGGAAAATTTATTATGTAAATTGTGAATCCTCCTGGGGTATTCAAAATCAGCTTCTTAATTGTAAACTATGATGGAATCGTTTATTTCCCGTCACAAAAGGTTTCACAGTCTCCGGAGGAAGCCATTCAGAACAGGACACTGGAATACATCGCAACATCACACGCCTGCATAACTATTCGTACCAATATACTCGTACATTATGTAAGATTCATCAACTTTGTCATCATAGTCGACCATGAATCTGTTGTGGGCAATTGTATGTCTGCAACAACAACGGCCAATTCGATATATAATACTTCTTTAAACAAACAGGATTTATTTGGTGTTAGTCATAAGAATTAAATGATCTGCTGAACGGAATGAACAGTCTAATGAGTACACAGTATGGTTTGAGAGTAAATCAGAGAAAGACGAAGGTAATGAGAAGTAGTAGAAATGAGAACAACGAGAAACTTAACATCAGGATTGATGGTCACGAAGTCAATGAAGTTAAGGAATTCTGCTACCTTGGCAGTAAAATAACCAATGACGGACGGAGCAAGGAGGACATCAAACGCAGACTCGCTATGGCAAAAAAGGCATTTCTGGCCAAGAGAAGTCTATTAACATCAAATACCGGCCTTAATTTGAGGAAGAAATTTCTGAGGATGTACGTCTGGAGTACAGCATTGTTTGGTAGTGAAACATGGACTGTGGGAAAACCGGAACAGAAGAGAATCGAAGCATTTGAGATGTGGTACTATAGACGAATGTTGAAAATTAGGTGGACTGATAAGGAAAGGAATAAGGAGGTTCTACGCAGAATCGGAGAGGAAAGGAATATGTGGAAAACACTGATAAGGAGGAGGGACAGGATGATAGGACATCTGCTAAGACATGAGGGAATGACTTCCATGGTACTAGAGGGAGCTGTAGAGGGCAAAAAACTGTAGAGGAAGACAGAGATTAGAATACGTCAAGCAAATAATTGAGGACGTAGGTTGCAAGTGCTACTCTGAGATGAAGAGGTTAGCACAGGAAAGGAATTCGTGGCGGGCCGCATCAAACCAGTCAGTAGACTGATGACAAAAAAAAAAGTCATAAGCTGCAATTCAGCGTTTGCAGTTTTCAGTTAAGCTTCCCGCACCAAGCTAGACAAAGCAATGTAAAGCACAGGATCCAGTTTAGATATATTAAGTTTTCGATCACTTCAACAAGGAGCAGCACTTCAAATTTAAAATGTAAGTTCAAGCTTTACGCTTGAAAACGTTCCATACTCTGCAAGCTCTTTGGTACTCAACATTCATTATTGTTCTGTATGTTAATAAACTTTTTAATTTTTTGGTTGGCGGTATCTGATATTCCAAAAACGATTTGTTACTCTCGTATTCATATTATGACTATGTTGATTAAACATTCAATGACTGGGAAAATATGTCCATGGTGCACACTTCTCGTGAAATGCAGAGAATCGATAAGTTTGAGATTTGTGCTGTATTTCTTCTCTTGGTGTATTACTGAAACACTCTTTGTATATGATTTATATTTTTCTATGTTAGATAGAATCAAAGTTATATAACTTGGATTTAGCTTAACTTCTTCATCATTCACGATCGAGAAATGTCTGTCGTAATTGCTCAAATTGGGCACTGAGGCCTGTAGTTTATATTGCTACTGGAACATGCTGTACCTCGGTACACAACGGTCAGATGACAGTGATTTTCATGTTTTTCATCGCCTTCCTTCTAAACATTCTGCGTAGTGTCTGTTTGTTCTATATCATGTCTCTCTACCACTTTCGCGCAACGACGCTCTGAGCCTGTTTTTTAGGGAATTGACTAGTTTGAACCTGGGCCCTGTTGCTGGTAAGGAGACGCCAGACCACACATGACATGTAGCATTCAGAGTTCAGTGAGACTAGCGATTGGATAATCAAATACTTAATGATTTCAGCGTCAGCTCCACTGCACTCCCTGTAAAAGAATCTTAATGCTAACAAAATTTAGTGGAAGGGGTTCAAGGTTCTCCTATTTTTAGTTAGCTGGTAAAATAACCTCGAAAAAGCAGTTAAGTTTACCTTTGGAAATTTTATTCTACTCACAAAACATTGTTTATAAATTGCACTGTTGATAAAAGGAAATGTTTTAATACAGGATGGTAAAAACCAACTGCGTTCAACAAAAATGTGAACGAATGTTCCCTGAATGGGTTTCCAATTTCTACAATGGATTGAAGGATGACCTATGCTATATCACATCTATAATCTAGGTTTAATTTTTCACAAAAGAGAAAAGTATCAAAATGGTCTACAGTGACCATCAATTATCTTTAATTACTTATCTAACTTGTCGTAAATTACAGTGGCTGATGTGGCTTCTCAATAACTATATAACAGATTTTTACTTCAAGTGGCAAATGTGAACACCATGAGCTTTAATTGACGATAGACACTAGTATTACGCAAAAAGGGGTGTAACAGATGAGACTTCTGCAGTTCTGAGAGAAGCTTTATGTGCTGTTATGCGGCATCGCGTGCGTTCATTACCTTGTCAGCGTTTGCCAGGGGGCGGCGGGCAGCACAGCACCGCTCACCTCGCCGTCTCGCAAGCAACTCTCTCTCCTAACTTCTCCTTACTACAATTTACCGAAGTTGGTTAAAAAAAAAACTATCTGGCTGTGTTTTCATCTGACCAATCAGGGTCTCAATGTTAACGTTGAGCTTCGCCTACAAAAATTCTGTCTATCCAATAAGAAACGTTATACTTTTCGTGGTGGGGCATTGTTTTTAAAGTTTGCAACGTAACAGAGTTGCAAAAAAGTCTCACGCTAAAGCTTGTGGGTGGTGTGGCCCTTTTTGTGTTATCGTAAGATCTATACCGTTCTTCTGGAGGCCTCTAGCTTTTAACATGGGCTGGGGGGTGGTCCATGACGTTACAGAGACGCGGAAAAGTCTCACGCTAAAACTTGCGGGTGGGGTTGTCCCAGTGGTTAGCTGGCGACGTGGGTGTCCAGTCCGTCCCTTGTCGTAGGGCCTTCTAGCTTAACGCTGTTCTGCTCTACGGCTTCTGCTCTGTTCTCGTTTCTCCCCTGGGAACAGCGTCTGTCTCATGGTGGGAAGGTATGACATGCATTTAGGCATTCTTGTGTTATTCTGTGGTATTCCATTTGATCACTCGTTACTCGTATTACTTTGGTTAATTTATTGTCACGATTTATTCGGAGTTATGTGACATACTACTGGATTTGCTTATCATGTCAGGGTTTTTGTGGAAGGTGTTGGATTTGTCTGACACCTTAGATCCTCAAACGACTTCCGGCAGATATGGCAGACTTCCGCCAAGCGAAAATGCTTATTCTTCTTTATTGCTTATTTCTATCTTTTTATTTTGCAATTCTTATTCTTAGCGATTGTATGGAGCTGTTCAGTGAATTATTCCACACTATCGCTGCCTTCGTAGAACTTGACCTTGGAATATGTCTGATCATAGCCGCAGTGTATGAAATAGGTTCATGCTAGTGCATCTGTTCGGAATACGAACAAGTCACTGATACCACTGCAACAAGCAACTGGTTCTAACACGCGTTCCATGTCAGCATAAATTACCACGGGGCAGTTTCAGTTCGTTGTTCAACTTCGTAAATCTTACAAACTCGTTCTCCACTAGGTAATACACTGCTATCCGGTTTAAACTGTGCACAGTTACCCAAACGTGCATTTAACTTTTCCCGAGATTGAAAATAGCACAGGCAACGTCCACATACTACAACTGAATGGTAATGGTTAGTAACACTACTCCACGCTAATCTCGACAAGTTCTTCATGTAATGAAGTGGCATATGTCACGTTAGCAATCTGCAACAGTAATAGATATACATCTTTCCCGCAACAGTGTTTTGTGATGTTTAGCTGTGCAACTCGGAAGTCTTTGTCAACAGTCTTTTGTTCCACAGACATCCATCTGAATGTTTCATACAGTAGACAATTGCAGAAGCGTCCTCATTTTGTTCTTAAAGAAACAAACCACACGAAACCAAAACGAGTGAGGATCCCAGAAATTGCACAAAGTATTCCAGAGACATAGTCCATCAGGATGGTGTACCATATGTTGTGACATCCAGAGTATTGTGAAAGGAAGATATACCAATAGCATGATTCAAAAAATACACAAATAATGGTATTGTTTTTGTGGGTAATGTTGGTCACCATCATTTGCAATGGTGGATCAAGCCCAGTTTGCAGTATTTAAGAGACTTAGTGCGAGCTAGTTTGTCAGTGTTGTGAGAGCGTTTATTGTAAGCAAAGACTTAGCACAGTTAAAATTAATCGCCTTTTTTCACTGCTTCTGCTAACATACTGTTGACTATACAGCATCAAGCTAAGCCCTAGTTGGGGCCTGTAGGCATGTATACAACTGTAGTCAGAAGGTTTGAAAAGGTTAATAATGGATCGCACTAGTGTTCTATATGCGGGCTCATTTACACATGGACCACTCTTTCCTATCCCAATAAACCGAAGTCGACCATTCGTCTTCCCTACCACAATCCTCATATGTTCATTCCATTTCGTATTGCTTTGCAATGTTACGCAGATATTTAATCGACGTGACTACGTCAAGCAGGGCGCTACCAAGACCATATCGAACATCACGGGACTGCTTTTTTTTGTACTAAATTTCAGTACCTTACTTTTTTTTAAAAAAATATTGTGAGCTAGATGTCATTCATCACACCAACTAGAAATTTGGTCTGTCATCTTGTATCTTCCTACAGTCACCTGACGATGATACCTTCCCCTACACCACAGCACCATCAAAAAATAAACTCAGATTGCTCCTCATCCTGTCCTACATTTATGTAGAGACTAAGAGGGGTTCTGTCACACTTTCCTAGACCATTCCTGACGATACGCTTGCCTCTGATGATCACTCGCTGTCATGGGCTGGGTTCTATTAAGTCTTCGAGCCACATATATGGGAACCTATTCCGTATGCTCGTACCTTCGTTAACAGTCTGTAATGAGGCATCATGTCAAATGCTTTTCGGAAATCGAGGAATATGGAATCTGCCTATTGCCCTTCATCCATGGTTCGTAGCGTATCATGTGAGATGAGGAAAGGGCAAGCCGAGTTTCGCAAGAGTGAATCTGTCTGAAACTTTTCTGTCTCAAGGAACTTGATCATATCGAAACTAAGAACATATTCAAGAATTCTGCAGCAAACGGATGTTAAGCATATTGCTTTGTAATTTTGGGGGTTTGTTTTTCATCTCTACCCTTCTTGATATACATGAGTTATCTGAGCTTTTTTCCAGTCGAAATTCGCGATAAATGCAAGCTAAGTAAGGGGCCAGTGACGTACTCTCTGTAAAACCAAATTCGGATTCCATCCGAACCTGCTGAGCTATTTGTTTTCAACTCTTTCAGTTGCTTCTCTAAGCCAGGGATGCCTACTACTATGTCCTCCATATAGTAATCTGTGTGGTGGTCAAACGACGGTATGTTTGCACGATCCCCCTGTGTGAAGATTTTTCAAACGAGAAGTTTAAAGCTTCAGCTTTCTTCTCTGTAGGTAATGCTAAGCAACGTGTGTGACAGCATAAAATGTCAGAATTCACCATGAAATTTTTTTAAGTAAAATTTATATCTATATGATTTTTTTTCATTTTTCGCTTTATTCCTCGTGTAACGTATTATAAAAGAAAGGCAAACGTGTAAATATTTTGTGCTACACGTATCTGAGATGAAACTTTATTACTGATGTAGACGAGATATTTTCTGAGACGATATTATAATATCTACAGGGGTGGTACATTATACAATGAGTGCATGGGCATGTGTGTACATGTGCAGTGGGCGTGTGCGCGTCATTTTAGGTAAATGTCTTTGACTTTCTCAGAAATAATACAACTTGACATTATCTTCACATATCATTTCGAAATTACTCCGATTAAATACAGGGCGATGAATGTGTGTGCAAATATCTTTGACTTTCCCGCAAATAAAGCACGTCTTTGACATTAAAGAGATGGTCACATACACTCCTGGAAATGGAAAAAAGAACACATTGACACCGGTGTGTCAGATCCACCATACTTGCTCCGGACACTGCGAGAGGGCTGTACAAGCAATGATCACACGCACGGCACAGCGGACACACCAGGAACAGCGGTGTTGGCCGTCGAATGGCGCTAACTGCGCAGCATTTGTGCACCACCGCCGTCAGTGTCAGCCAGTTGCCGTGGCATACGGAGCTCCATCGCAGTCTTTAACACTGGTAGCATGCCGCGACAGCGTGGACGTGAACCGTATGTGCAGTTGATGGACTTTGAGCGAGGGCGTATAGTGGGCATGCGGGAGGCCGGGTGGACGTACCGCCGAATTGCTCAACTTGTGGGGAGTGAGGTCTCCACAGTACATCGATGTTGTCGCAAGTGTTCGGCGGAAGGTGCACGTGCCCGTCGACCTGGGACCGGACCGCAGCAACGCACGGATACACGCCAAGACCGTAGGATCCTACGCAGTGCCGTAGGGGACCGCACCGCCACTTCCCAGCAAATTAGGGACACTGTTGCTCCTGGGGTATCGGCGAGGTCCATTCGCAACCGTCTCCATGAAGCTGGGCTACGGTCCCGCACACCGTTAGGCCGTCTTCCGCTCACGCCCCAACATCGTGCAGCCCGCCTCCAGTGGTGTCGCGACAGGCGTGAATGGAGGGACGAATGGAGACGTGTCGTCTTCAGCGATGAGAGTCGCTTCTGCCTTCGTGCCAATGATGGTCGTATGCGTGTTTGGCGCCGTGCAGGTGAGCGCCACAATCAGGACTGCATACGACCGAGGCACACAGGGCCAACACCCGGCATCATGGAGTGGGGAGCGATCTCCTACACTGGCCGTACACCTCTGGTGATCGTCGAGGGGACACTGAATAGTGCACGGTACATCCAAACCGTCATTGAACCCATCGTTCTACCATTCCTAGACCGGCAAGGGAACTTGCTGTTCCAACAGAACAATGCACGTCCGCATGTATCCCGTGCCACCCAACGTGCTCTAGAAGGTGTAAGTCAACTACCCTGGCCAGCTAGATCTCCGGATCTGTCCCCCATTGAGCATGTTTGGGACTGGATGAAGCGTCGTCTCACGCGGTTTGCACGTCCAGCACGAACGCTGGTCCAACTGAGGCGCCAGGTGGAAATGGCATGGCAAGCCGTTCCACAGGACTACATCCGGCATCTCTACGATCGTCTCCATGGGAGAATAGCAGCCTGCATTGTTGCGAAAGGTGGATATACACTGTACTAGTGCCGACATTGTGCATGCTCTGTTGCCTGTGTCTATGTGCCTGTGGTTCTGTCAATGTGATGATGTGATGTATCTGACCCCAGGAACGTGTCAATAAAGTTTCCCCTTCCTGGGACAATGAATTCACGGTGTTCTCATTTCAATTTCCAGGAGTGTATTTTTAATGCAAATCTTAGAACTTGGCTCGATTTTTACGCAACTGACTGCATTGTTTACGGATTTTAGATTCGACTGTTTTATCGTGTAACCGAAGATTAACGCGTTCCTTTTAGCATTCGTGTGGATGACCTCACACTTCTCGTTATTTAAGGTCAACTGCCACTTTTCGCACCATTCAGATGTTTCTTCTACATCGTTTTGCAGTTTGCTTTGATCTTCTGGTGACTATTAGTCGATAAACGACATAGTCATCTGCAAACAACCGAAGATGGCTTCTTAGATTGTCTCCCAAATCGTTTATATAGATAAGGAACAACAAATGGCATGTACTACTACCTTGGAGAACTCCAGAAATCACTTCTGTTTTGCTCGATGACTGTGGTACACTGTCAAAAGCCTTCTGGAAATCCAGAAATACGGAATCCATTTGAAATCCCACCTGCACTCAGCACTTCATGTGAATAAAGAGCTAGTGTGTTTCACAGGAACGATGTTTTCTAGCCGGCCGCGGTGGTCTCGCGGTTCTAGGCGCGCAGTCCGGAATGCAACTGCTACGGTCGCAGGTTCGAATCCTGCCTCGGGCATGGATGTGTGTGATGTCCTTAGGTTAGTTAGGTTTAAGTAGTTGTAAGTCCTAGGGGACTGATGACCACAGCAGTTGAGACCCATAGTGCTCAGAGCCATTTGAACTATTTTTGATGTTTTCTAAACCCAGGTTGACTGTTTGTCAATAGACCGTTTTCTTTGAGATAATTCATTATGTTCCAACACAATATATGTTCTAAAATCGTGCTTCATATCGACTTTAACGATATGGGCCTGTAATTTAGTGGATTATTCCTACTACCTTTCTTGAATATTGGTGTGATGTGTGCAACTTTCCAGTCTTTGGGTATGGAGCTTTCGTCGAGCGAACGGTTTTATATGATTGTTAAGTATGGAGCTAATGCATCAGCATGCTCCGAAGGGAACCTAATTGGTATAAAGTGTGGACCAGAAGTCTTGCTTTTATTAAGTGATTTAAGTTGTTTGACTACTCAGAGGACATTTACTTCTACGATTCTCATGTTGGCAGCTGTTCTCGATTCGAATTCTGGAATATTTACTTCGTCTTCTTTTATAAAGGCATTTCGAAAGGCTGTGTTTAGTAACTCTGCTTTGGGTGCACTGTCTTCGATGGTATCTCCATTGCTATCGTGCAGAGAAGGCATTGATTGTTTCTTGCCGCTAACATACTTCACATACGATCAGAATCTCTTAGGATTTTCTGCCAGGTCTCGAGACAAAGTTTCATTGTGGAAACTGTTATAAGCATTTCGCATTGAAGACCGCGCTAAATTTCGAGCTTCTGTAAAGGATCGCCAATCTTGGGGATTTTGCGTCTGTATAAATTTGGCATGTTTGTTTCGTTGTTTTTGCAACAATGTTCTAACCCGTTTTGTGTATCAAGGAGGATCAGCTCCATCTTTTGTTAATTTATTTGGTATAAATCTCTCAATTGCTGCCGATACTATTTCTTTGAATTTAAGCCACATCTGGTCTACACTTATATTATTAATTTCGCATGAGTGGAGATTGTCTCTTAGGAAGGCGTCAAGTGAATTTTTATCTGCTTTTTTGAATAGGTATATTTTTCTCTTATTTTTCGAGGATTTGGGGACTACAATATTCAATCTTGCTACGACAACTCTGTGTTCACTAATCTCTTTACTATTCGCGTGGGCTCATGAACTAATTGCTCGAGATAATTTTCAGAGAGTATGTTTAGCACAATTTCGGATGATAGTTTATGCGTACTTCCGGAGTTAAACATGTATTTTCGCCAACATATTGAGGGTAAATTAAAGTCACCACCAACTATTATCGTATGATTCGGGTACGTGTTTGAAATCAAACTCAAGTTTTCTTTGAACCTTTTGCAACTGTATCATTTGAATTGGGAGGTCGGTAAAAGAATCCAATTATTATTTTATTCCGGTTGCCAACAATGACCTCTCGCAGGAAGTATCTACTGCAATTTCGCGACAAGTTAAACTACTTCTGACAGCAACAAACACGCCTCCGCCCGCCGGCCGCGGTGGTCTAGCGGTTCTAGGCGCTCACTCCGGAACCGCGCGACTGCTACTGTCGCAGGTTCGAATCCTGCCTCGGGCATGGATGTGTGTGATGTCCTTAGGTTAGTTAGGTTTAAGTAGTTCTAAGTTCTAGGGGACTGATTACCACAGCAGTTAAGTCCCATAGTGCTCAGAGCCATTTGAACCATTTTTGAACGCCTCCGCCAACCGTGTTTAGCCTATCCTTTCGAATCACCGTTAGGTTCAAATGGCTCTGAGCACTATGGGATTTAACTTCTGAGGTCATCAGTCCCCTAGAACTTAGAACTACTTAAACGTAACTAACCTAAGGGCATCACACACATCCATGCCCGAAGCAGGATTCGAACCTGCTACCGTAGCGGCCGCGTGGTTCCAGACCGTAGCGCCTAGAACCGCTCGGCCACACGGCCGGCACACCGTTAGGTTCATCGCAAAAATTTCGGCTGAGCATTTATCCGGCTTTAGCCAGCTTTCAGTGCTTATAACGATTTGAACATCAGGGCTTTCTATTAGCGCCTGGAGCTCTGGTACTTTACCAACACAGCTACGACAATTTACAACTGTTATACCAATGGTTCCTGCATATATGTATTTCCTGTGTTCAGCCTGCACCCTTTGTGATTGAAGCCCTTCTTGTGTTTTCCCGAGACCCTCTAGTTAAAAAAAAAAAACGCCCAGTCCGCGCCACACAGCCCCTGCTACCCATGTAGCCGCCTCCTGCGTATAGTGGACACCTGACGTATTCAGCGGAACCCGAAATCCAACCACCATTTGGCGCTAGTCGAGGAATATGCAGCCTACACGGTCGAAGAACCGTCTGAGCCTCTGAGTCAGACCCTCCACTCGGCTCTGTACCTAAGGTCCGCAGACTTTGCTGCAAATGGTCAGCACTGCTTTCATCTTGCAAGCAAGACAGGCAGCTTTTACCGCTTCTGTTAGCCTCTCTAAACCAGAGAGAATCTCTTCTGATCCAAAGTGACACACATCATTGGTACCGACGTGAGCTACCACCAGCAGTTGGCTGAACCCTGTGCTCTTCATGGCATCAGGGAGGACCCGTTCCACATCTGGAATGACTCTACCCGGTATGCACACGGCGTGCACATTGGATTTCTTACCCTTCTTGCAGCCAAGTCCCTAAGGGGCCCCTTAACACGCCTAACGTTGGAGCTCCCAACTAGCAATAATCCCACCCTCTGCGATTGCCCGGACCTTGCAGGCTGAGTGGTTTCCTCTAAAACAGGACAGGCGACAGCATCTGGCTCAGCGAGAGTGTCACCCACAGGCAGAACATGGAACCTGTTTGTTAGACAAACCGAGGCCTTAGGTGGGACCGCCCGGCAAGTCCTTCGCCGCCTGCTTCTCCCCGGGCTGACCTCCCACTCGGCCACAGATGAGGGGTCAGCCTCAGTGCGAACAGTAGCTGGGTTGGTCACCGGTGAGGACCGATCGGAGGACTCGGACGTGCTGGACGTCCGTTGGATCCCCACGGCCGGCCCACAACAGTGGTACCCATCCAGTGCAGCCTCAAGCTGTGTAACCGAAGCCATCACAGCCTGAAGCTGAGAGCGAAGCGTCACCAACTCGGCTCGCATCCGCCCACAACAATCGCAGTCCCTGTCCACACTAAAGACCGTGGAAAACTAAACTATGCTGATAAACGGACTATTAGTACGTGCTGCGCAATTCTACTGTAGAACCTGACAAAAACGCATGAACTGTGTCTAGTAACACGCAGATATTCAAAAACCTAACTACCGAAGCACTCAGGTGAAACTAAATAATTTGACCCTGATTTGGAACTTGTAATATATCACAAAATCGGTTTACTTTCTGACACAAACGAAAACGTGACAACTGTGGCTATTATAAGTTAAATTTACACGCAGAAACTCAAGACACTAAACTGTTAAAGCACACAGACGATATAATAAAATTCGCTCCTGGTTAGGAACTCGTAAATGACAATTGCAGTTACTTACGCTGCGTCTGTCGCGGTCGGCTACTGCTGCTTGACTGATCAATGAAGCACCCGTTGGACGTCGGATCGATGATACTGATGAATCCGGAGCTCTGAGTGTCTCTCTGTCGACTGTTCAGTCCTCACGTTCTGTCGTCTGTCCGGGTCGACCGACCCCTTCTTGGCGCTGTGTTTGGCCACGGTTTACCCATTCCTGCTAACATAGTCGAATAGTGACATCGCTCCTATTCACATGTCAAGCGATTCGCCGATTACTCCAACCGGCTTCTTTGACCCCAGCTACAAGTCCCCTCTCAAATGCTGACATCTGCATGCATCCCTCACGTGCATTTCTGTGAGGCATGGTTACTGTCCGATTGCGTACACGGTATGAAATTCGCAAAGACATTAAGCCCCGGATTCCGACGTGTCTCGTATTCACTATCCTTGGCAGCTGCTCGGTGAAACTGCCCTTCCGCGACACACATTCATCCATCCGCCGCCAAAGTTCACAATTTTGGATTTTCCGTTGACACTCGTGTGAATGTCAGTTGGAGACCAATTTACATAATCCTTCTTAGTGTGATTTTTTTGTCTTGGATTTAATTCAGTAGTCTGTGAAAAGAATCTGCGACGAGTTTTTGGGAAGGTCGAGCATGAGTATCAGAAATTAGGAGGATTCTATGTACTGAAGAGGAAAGTATATTGTAGCTTTCATCTGGAAACCAGAGGTAGGTTAGTACGGATAATAGCCGAGACTCATTTTAGACGCAATTGTTTCTAGATGGAATGGAGGTCGGATGTTCTGATCTGGACTTAGCAGCAGGCAAGATATTCAAGGATGAGGAACTCAAGTGTACAGGAGATGTAGGACAGGGGAAGAATTTCAAGATGTTTCAGAACATGCGAGACTAACTGGATACGGTGGGTTGCGTGTCGCTAAAAGATTTGAAGAATATGGAAAACGTTGGGAGAATGGGAGGTCTATGTAGCGTCTGAAAAGGTCAGGCGCAACTGCAGGTTAAGTGTTTGTAATCTGTACGATATTCAGTCCTCATGTTTTGCATAATATTAGTAGTTACAGGTGTTTAAAGAAGTGTGAGAATTTCGTATGCTGTTGCAGAGAGCTAGATAGAAGAAACTAGTAGTATATGGAAAGCGAATTGGTTTGCTTGACATTAAAAGATTTCAAAAGGGTGGAAAACTAGGGATGAAGGGAGATCTATGTGACATTTACGTGGTTGAGGCAAGGTGTGGATGACGATTTTCAGTGTTTCGATAATGGTTTTGAGTCCTTATATTCTACCAGATTGTGGTTTCGTTGTAATGTGGGCATGACTTCTGATGATTAGTAATGGGGGAGTGCACCTAAGTTTTTGTTTGAATATTACGTTCGGCTGTTGTATTGGTGTTATGGAACGGTTGTCAATAACAGTTACGTTGATCTCGGGAGTGGAAAAGAAAGGGTAGGGGGGGGGGGGGGAGGGGAGCAAATATTCGGTTGTTTTCGTCTGTGGTTATTGCCTTGATATTTGTAGGGTTGGAAAACAAATCCCACTGATGACACAAAACGATTAAATTGTTCACGTCGAATTGAAGGGGTCGCTACTACGAATGGAGGATAAGATAAACAGCGAGAAATCCGACAGCGTCAGACAATTGGAGCTGGCACAAAGCAGGAGATGCTTTTGGGACAACAGCCGTTTTACCGTACGTTTCTTTATTCTTAAGAGATGCGCTGATACAAAAAGTCTGTATCACCTAGAGGGGCTAGACACACAAGTATTTGTAGATTTTTCCAAGAGAAACTTGACCCAAATAGAACTACGAAAAAATCACCAAACAGAAAAAGGAATGACGAACAGACTGGCTGGTCTACTGTGTACATGTTAGCAAAGCGTATGGTGAACAGGAGCGCTAAAATGTTTTAAGTGACATACCGTGTAAGGACGAGGCAGCTGCGAACCGGCTTTGCGTCTTTGCTGTATTTACGGAGGCAAGTCAATAAACAGTGAGCGCGACTTTTTTTTTTCTCTTGAGCAGTGCACACGTGGCAGCGGAAAAATATTTCGTGAGAACAACTGGCAGGGTGGAGCTACCGATACTGACATGATAAATAAGTGCGCGCTTTCATTTAACACGCGCGCCATAGCAAACGAAGATTGATAAATAGCCGCCCACGGATAATGGAGTTAGTTTTCACCGTCAACAGATTTGAAATATAGCTATTAATTCTAGGAATCCACGAACGAAATTCAGTAAATTTTGCAACTGGCATAAAGTGAAGACGTAACTTTAAAGTAGTTACATTTCAGGCCTACAGTTTCGCCCCCATTTTTGCCTTCTAAACTTGTCGGTTTAACAATGGAATCCCGCGATAGGTCGCTCTCTGATTAGTCGAAACATCGCTTGGTGAAAGAAGGGCGAAAATAAAGGAACACCTATTTTCACTTAGGTGTCAATACTCAATAGGTTTCGAAAAAATGGTTAGACTTTCGATGTGACTTCATCAGTCCATTCGCTCATAGTACAAATAAGTGAGTTGACAGATGAAATGGCTGAAGTGCACAGTTCCGTAATTTCGCGCCCCATGTTCAAATTCAGTCTCATGTTTCGGTTTTCTTTTCATGTCGAGGAAGGATGTTACATCAAAAATTTTGTGACATTGTAAAATACAATAGAATTATTGAAAAAGAAATAAACGTTTGAAATTTTATTAAAATATGTTGCATCATCGCACATTTTGTATAATATTACATAACCGACAGTAACTGAAGATTAAAAAACAAAAAATTTCTAGTATTTCAATTTTTGCTTCGCATTTTACTTTTGTGCTTCAACAGAACCAGCGCATTCATAAAAACATTCAGAGAATAAAAATCCGGAGCACCGCGAACAACATGCGAAGGTACTTCTACCACCGTCACTTTTTTGTGTGTGAATATCATTAGGAAAACAACCTCGCGATCTGGTGACAGTTTCGCGATAAGTTACGCATATCGAAGCATCGTCTCGTAGCTGGGGCCTGCAACTGATTATGGATCAAGGTGTGTGTTTTATTCGCATCGCTTCTACTTATGTTTTCCATTTGATGTATGATGAACATAGGACACTTCTGTAACCGGCGAATGTAATTCCTCACCTGTCAGTAGAACTACACGTCATAGGGTTTATACAGTGGCATACGCTTTGGCCTAATTACTTTTTAATAAACACGTCGGTATTCCGATTTCGTCAACAAACAGCCAAAATATAAGAACGGATCGTTTTGCCCATTGCACGAGCCAATAATTTGCAGAAGTTGCTCAGTTTTTACGCAAGTTTGAAAGGCTTTGTCCAGAGACTGAAGTTAGGTTTCTTTTGTGAGCTTTCCCGATTTTTTGGCTGTTGCGAGGACATTGTGATGTCGTTACATTAATTGGTTTCTCGAAGCGCTGGAGGACCAAACTAAGTTCTTGGATACACACGAAAATCATTAAAAAGTGTCAGTCCGTGTCATCTGTGATTATAAAATCTATTTTCAATAAGATTTGAAATCTTAATTTATTTTGACATTAATTCCATTGCATTTCATGTTATCATAAAAAATATGATGTCTCATACTTCAGCAACAAAAAAATTGCATAAGAATGGTTTTGAACATGGGGCGCAAAACTTTCGAAGCTCTGCTCCTAGCCAGTGCGCTACCAATGCACTTGGTTTTAAGCCCCACGAGTAGCCTGATGAAGGTACATCGAAACTTTAACCATCACTTTCTCGTAAGCTGTTACGTGCTGGTACATAAGCCAAAATCAGTGCCCGTTTGTTTTCACCCAAGTTTCGACTGTATCAGACAGCGATAAATAGCGGGTTGCAATTATAAGTGCTGCGTCCGCAAAAATTAAAATAATCATGACCAACACAACCATAATGATTTCAGAAAGCATGTAATTATAGATTCCTCGTATATCAGCTGTGCAGATGTGGAATATAAATGGCACTTTCTGCAGGTGGCATACAATTTCTTGCTAAGGAAATTAGGTGTACAACTTTGTTTCCGCCGTTTCTCAGTAGATGGCAGTAGCGTGAAGTGGTGGTGCAGGTGTTGGTTCGGAAGTGTTCTCGTTGGCGCTTAAGCCAACATGGGTGTCCCTTTGTTTTCATTCATCTTTCGCCCTGCCAAATTTTGACTGTTTCTGATTGCGACCTATGGCGGGTTCCCTTTGTAAGTGATGCGTCCGCAAAATTGAAAATAACCAACAAAATAACAATGATTTCAGAAAGTATGTCATTATAGATTCTTCGGGTATCGACTCTACAGATGAGGAATCGATATTTCGCACTTTTTGCAATTTGCATACAATTTATTGCTAGCGAAGACGATATTAGGTCTTCAACTTCGCTTCTACCGTTTTGCAATTGATTGCAATAGCGGCAACTGGCGGTGCAGGTGGTACTTCGTAAGTGTCATACAATAAACTTAGGCATTTATTGATTGCCTTCATTTAGTTATTCTCGATTGAAAATATCGACTTATGAAGCCAATTCTTGTCATTTAAGGGAAGTTTTAATTTTCTGGTTTAACATGAAGAAATCTGCGGCTGATGCTCATAAAATGCTGGGTAAGATCTTTGGCGAGACACCTATTAGTGAAAGAACGTGCAGAGAATGGTTAGTTTCAGTGCTCCAAGAAGGCTGATCCTGAAGACCGGCATGACGATGGAAGACAGAAACTATTCAAACCGATGGAAACAATCACAGGAGGTCGTTAACGAAAATAATTGTTAGGTTTGAGCCGAGTACTCAAACGGTGACGATACAACAACAGACCCGAAAAGGTGATTTTCCAGTACGACAATGCTCGTTCCCCTGTCGCAAAAGCGATCAAAAGATACTTGGTAACGTTGAAGTGGGAAGTCCTACACCACCCGCAGTATACTCGACATTGCTCTCCTCACTACCACCTTTCTCTATCAATGGCACACGGCATGGCTGCTGACCAGCACTTCCAGATCACTTGTTCAAGTGCAACATCGGATCGATTCCTGAACTTTCTTGAAAGACGCCCAGTTCTTACGCCGCGGGGCAGGTGTGCTGCGCGAAAGGTGGGAAATAGGAGTAGCCAGCGATGGCCAATACTTTGAATTGTAAATATTTTTGCAAGATTTTCACAATATAGTCTTGAGAAAAAACGGCGGAAGCAAACAAAGTTGTAGACCTAATACGCGTCAGTTATTTCATGCGCAAATACGAGTAGTATTCGTTTAAAAATCTCTCCCAAAAAAAATTTTTTTTCCTTGAGAAATTTAAAGTTAACCTCGACCAAAACGTCAGGTTTAACAAAACAGGGCTTTGCTATACATGATCTCATTGGAAGATGGATGCCCTTGCTTTCTTACGGCCTTGGATCTGTCTTCCGCAGCCAAATTATATGGGGATCTATAGTTTCACCTTCACCCAAATGGTGAAGAAGTCAGACTGAAATAATGCGAATCAAGTGGAATAGCTTGCTTACCTGAGAACAGACGTTTCGCAAATGTGTTTTTCATCCCTAATGGCATTTTGTCAGCGTCAAACCATTTTGTCAATGATAATAGCCTTTCGCACTGTCCGTCGTTAGTTAGATTAAAATACCATTTTACTTTGCAGTCTCCATCACTGTACAGTTTCTGGTGTCTAAAAGGTTCGTCTGGTTATTCATTGTTAAAATGTTGTGGGCCAGTATTAAAAATTGATACCCGCTGCACAGTAATAATGTGTGACAAGGTGAATATTTAGACTGTAACATAATTATGTGTGTTGGGCGAGTTATACTACACAGCCGAAACGGTGCAAAAATGATGAATCTGTGTTTTAAGGCAACTAAACATATTCCCAGTATGAAAGACTGATATCAGAAAATTCATTTTGAACGCAGATCCAGTTGTAATCTTGATGCGTAGACATCACATTCAAGTCCAAATCCGAAGGCAGGGTCTTCAGTGAAGTGCAACACTTAGCACTGATAGCATATTTATTGCTGACACCGATGCACAGCAAGATTAGCACTGACCTCCTAGATGGAGAGTGCTGCTATTTATACAACCATCGAAAATCCATAATGCTGGCATATTGTATAATATACAAACATTAGGAACATAAGGTATGTGAAGAACTTTCTGGAAACGATAAATACTAAATAAGAATGGTTGGTGGTTCGGTTTGAAATAGGGAGCTCCAGCCAGCGACACGAACCGCTATGGTACTTTGCATGCGGAGCAGTTTGTGGCAATGTAACTAAAAGTTTGCTTTATATGCCTTTGCTTTACATGCTAATTTTCAATAGAAAGTCGCACTGGTCACCAGATCTTTCCCAGAGTGAGAATGTTTGGAGCATCATGGCAAGACCCTCCAACCAGCTCGGGATTCTGACAACCTAACCGACCAGTTGGATGGAATTTGACACGGTATCCGTCAGCAGGACATCAAACAACTCTATTAATCATTGCCAAGCCGAATAGTTGCTTGCATAACTACAAAAAGTAAACCAACGCATTATTAACTTGCTAAATTTGCGATGATCTTTCTCTTGAATAAATCATCCAATTTTTCTGAAGTTGTTATCATTTGTTAGTTCATGTGCATCACGTCTACAGACTTCCGTACCATTCGGATGTTTCCTAAGTTGTGCGTTTTTTTCTTTTCCTCCTTGTTTTCTTTCTCAGAGTGTGTTGTAACCTAAGAAAGTCACACGAACGTTCCTGCAACATAAAGTACAGATTGTATTTCAATATTAAAGACGATTGCATACCGATCTTGTTGTTTTATTTATAATGGTCTCTCTTGATCACACAACTTCTTTTTTTGCAGTCCACTATTACCGGTTTCGGCTACTGCCATCTTCAGATCTCTTACAAATAAAAAAAGACAGGCGCAACCAACTAAGTTGAGTTAGCTGAAGCATGTCCGGCTAGGAGCTTCCCACTATTACTCTTTACACCTTTTATTTGGACTTATTAAAGTTTTCCGAATATTGTATGTTAGTTCATGTCTTATTGTTAGATGCTCATTTTGCCACGCGAAGTAATTTTAATTAATGATTACTCATACTGCATTTTAACTATAGAACTTGCGATACTGGTTACTCATATATCCTTGCTAGTTTGCCCTCTGCTGGTCTCAGTTATTTGTATAAATACCAGACGCATCAATACCATCACCAGCACTTACTATGTACCTACATGTATAGATTTTGGAATTGACAACTACATAAGAATATTTTTTGGTATGTACGGCTGTTAAACATATCTGTAAAGACGCTTAGAATGTATGGAACAATAAGCTGTAGCTTGATAATGATAAAAAATACTGCTAAGACTGACCATTTTGTATGAAGACGCGTTGTTCCTTTACAATCTAACGTATACCTTACTTTTGTTTCCTTCTGTTTTAGGTAAATCATCCTGGATGATCATCCCCGTACCATACTTCGCCAACATGCAGTTAGTGGAATTCCTCATCTAACTCGAGCGTAGCTGAACAGTACCAGTTCATGGTAAGATGTCGTCAAACTATGAAGAAAACATAGTAAATCGAAGTGTGCTGCAGCAATTGTATAACCCATCCAAACTGACGCATTACTAGGAAGCAAATAAAGGATCACATTCAATCATGGAAAAAATAATCTGTATTGACATTATTAGAAGGATTGGGATGTTAGGAAAATTTTGCACGCTGATAGTCTCAGATCTTAAGGCGAGAAAGTCTCCAAATTAGGAAGAAAATGACTGTAGTGACAGGAGTCATCAATAGATGTATTTTGGATCTTCACGTATAAAAAAACCCAGATCAGACGGTTCTGATATGACAGTTCTCTTGTTGTTGTCGTGAAATGACCAGCGTCCAAGGCTTTACGAACCCTCATTCATGTCATGCACACAGATTGATGCAGGGTGGTGAGAAAATAAACTCTATACGCAAGATTTCATTTCTTCAGTGTAGAATCTGTGTTCTTTTTGCGTCATTAGATACGGATATACAACGTAGGTTCTAAAATATCTCCTATGTAAAGAGTTGCGCCGGAGCCAAGGTAGCCCCTGAGGACCGGCAACCCATATTACACCACAGAGGTCGGGGTTGTGTACGTCCAAAGCGTACCAAAAGCACCATGGTAAACACTGGCTATTTACATACAAGATAATGGAAAGAGAAATTCTGAGCACCACTTCCTGCAGGGGGAGCTCGAGCCACGGCCTATAGGAAGTATCACTACGACAAAACCTGATTGGCTGGAGACAGCTATTTAGGGGCTAGAACCAGCCGATGCCGGTGCCGACCTTGTGGACTTCGACCGCTGAAGATTACGTCTTCGTCTCTGAATTAGACTTTTACTATTGTGTGTGTGTTGCTACCACGAACCTTTGTGGAAAATTAGAACTTTTGTTTTCCTCAATCTGGAGACTTTTACAGGCATCATTATTGTTACCTTCCTTTTGTTGTTCAGTCATCAACCTTGTAAACGTTCATAAATGAAAGTTGTATTTGTGAAAAATTGCGAATTGTCAGTCACAAAATATAGCAGTCTTTACCACTAAATGTTGCGAGAGGAGGACACGAAGGTATATAGGCAAGAAGTATTGTGTTGTCAGTAGAGAAGCAGTAACAGCAGAATGGATCGTTCACGAGAGATTATTGACGTCGAACGTAGACTAATCATTGGATGTCATGTGAGTAGCCAATCATCATGGACACTTCAACCGTTCTGAAGCTGTCGAACTGACCGTTAGTGTTGTGACTGTGGAACAGAAACGCGGAACTAAACCATGTTCTGTACTGAGGAGCAATGGCCATCAAGCGTTGCCGAAGGTAGTTGAAAAAATTAGCGGAATGAATTACTTCAGATTTCCAAGCTCTACCAGCAGTCCCGTTGCAGGAGGCTCACTTTCTACGTCTAGTCTCTTGATACAGGGAAGCCCACTAGACACAGAACCAATAGGCCTCTGAAACTTCCTGGCAGATTAAAACTGTGTGCCGGACCGAGACTCGAACTCGGGACCGAGTTCGAGTCTCGGTCCGGCACACAGTTTTAATCTGCCAGGAAGTTTCACATCAGCGCACACTCCGCTGCAGAGTGAAAATCTCATTTTGTCACTAGGCTCTTCCGTGCCCCTGCCCCCTTCTGCCACTTCGCTCGCTTGCGCAATCCTCGCTGGCGGCGAGGTGTCAACAAACAGGACGGGATGTCAGCTGTCGGCACGTGACGCCGTCCCTCCTTCCCTGGAGCGGCAGCGACGACCACCGCCTGTCAGCGGGGCGCCCTCGTGGCGCTGACGTCGCGCGTTACCAGAGGAAGTGCCTGCGCTACCTGTTCCAGCTCCTACTGGCTGGCGCTGGCGCCCGCATTACGCAACCCGGCGAGCCGCGTTATCTGCCCCACAGCGGCACGCCGCCGGCCGTTGAACTCCCTGCCGTCCCATCCCATGCCGACCAGCTGTGCGGATTCGCCACACTGCGCTGCTCGTCGCGTCTCGCTATCAGGCACACTTCAAGTAACTCGCACTACCACTCTGGCTCCAGATATGACGTCATATTTTTTGGATACCATCAACGCTGGAGGGGTTCTGACAAGGGAACCTCCCCATCGCACCCCCCTCAGATTTAGTTATAAGTTGGCACAGTGGATAGGCTTTGAAAAACTGAACACAGATCAGTCGAGAAAACAGGAAGAAGTTGTGTGGAACTATGAAAAAAGTAAGCAAAATATACAAACTGAGTAATCCATGCGCAAGATACACATAAAGGAGAAGATCAGGCCAGGAGCGCCGTGGTCCCGTTGTTAGCGTGAGCAGCTGCGGAAGGAGAGGTCCTTGGTTCAAGTCTTCCCTCGAGTGAAAAGATTATTTTTTTAATTTCAGTCAATTATTATCTGTCCGTCTTTTGAGAGTGATTATCACATCCACAAGAAAACCTAAATCGGTCAAGGCAGAAGAATCTTTTTACGCATTCGCCAAGCGTACAAGTTAGGTGGGTCGACAACATATTCCTGTCATATGACGCACATGCTGTTACCAGTGTCGTATAGAATATATCAGACATGTTTTCCTGTGAGGGAATCGGTTGACCTATGACCTTGCGATCAAATGTTTTCGGTTCCCACTGGAGAGGCACGTCCTTTCGTCTACTAATCGCACGGTTTTGCGGTGCGGTCGCAAAACACGGACACTACACTTATTACAGTGAACAGAGACGTCAATGAACGAACGGACAGACCATAACTTTGCGAAGAAAAGAAGTAAACTTTTCAGTCGAGGGAAGACGTGAACCAAGGACCTCTCGTTCCGCAGCTGCTCACGCTAACCACGGGACCACGGCGCTCCTGAGCTCACAGTGTCCTTGATGTTGCCTATCTTGCTCATGGACTACTCAGTTTGTATATTTTGTTTATTTTTTCATAGTTCCACACAACTTCTCCCTGTTTTCTCGATTGATCTGTGGTCAGTTTTTCAAGGCCTGTCCACTGTCCCAGCTTATAACTAAACCTGAGAGGGGTGCGATGGGGAGGTTCCCTTGTGAGTTTATATTAAGTGCGACATTATTCATTATTTTTCTTGCCCCACTCCGTGAAGTACTACCACTTGCCAGTATTCGAGGAGTGGGAAGCGTATCTGGTGCGGCCCGTTATGCCAGGTGTTACGTATGAGGCGTAACTATGGGCCTCATGGAAAAAGTGTAACCCGGCTGAGTCAGGCAGTTTGATTCTTAGTCTGATCAGGAGGTGTGGCCATTAATTGCTCGTGTTTATCACGTAGGCTGACGTGAGGAGCAATGAACTGTACTTGACGGGATGTATGTGGAACATATTATTGTTGTTGTTGTTGTGGTCTTCAGTCCTAAGACAAGTTTGATGCAGCTCTCCATGCTACCCTATCCTGTACCAACTTCTTCATCTCCCAGTACTTACTGCAACCTACATCCTTCTGAATCTGCTTAATGTATTCATCTCTCTGCCCTCCAATGCTAAATTTGTGATCCCTTGATGCCTCAGAACATGTCCTACTAACCGGTCCTTTCTTTTTGTCAAGTTGTGCCACAAACTCCTCTTCTCCCCAATTCTATTCAATACTTAATCATTAGTTATGTGATCTACCCATCTAATCTTCAGCATTCTGCTGTAGCACCATATTTCGAAAGCTTCTATTCTCTTATCGTCCAAATTATTTCTCGTCCATGTTTTACTTCCATACATGGCTACGCTCCATACAAATACTTTCAAAAACCACTTCCTGACACTTAAATCTATACTCGATGTTAACAAATTTCTCTTCTTCAGAAACGCTCTCCTTGCCATTGCCAGTGTACATTTTATATCTTCTCTACTCCGACCATCATCAGTTATTTTGCTCCCCAAATAGAAAAACTCCTTTACTACTTTAAGTGTCTCATTTCCTAATCTAATTCCCTCAGCATCACCCGACTTAATTCGACTACATTCCATTATCCTCGTTTTGCTTTTGTTCATGTTGATCTTATATCCTCCTTTCAAAACACTGTCCATTCCGTTCAATTGCTCTTCCAAGTCCTTTGCAGTCTCTGACAGAATTACAATGTCATCGGCAAACCTCAAACTTTTTACTTCTTCTCCATGAATTTTAATACCTACTCCAAATTTTTCTTTTGTTTCCTTTACAGCTTGCTCAATATACAGATTGAATAACATCGGGGAGAGGCTACAACCCTGTCTCACTCCTTTCCCAACCACTGCTTCCCTTTCATGCCCCTCGACTCTTATGACTGCCATCTGGTTTCTGTACAAATTGTAAATAGTCTTTCGCTCCCTGTATTTTACCCCTGCCAGTTTTAGAATTTGGATGAGAGTATTCAGTCAACATTGTCAAAAGCTTTCTCTAAGTCTACAAATGCTACAAACGTAAGTTTGCCTTTCTTCTAAGATAAGTCGTAAGGTCAGTATTGCCCCACGTGTTCCAATATTTCTACGGAATCGAAGCTGATCGTCCCGGAGGAACATATTAGGTGATTATAAAGTTAGTAGAGAGGAATACAATTAAATACTTAGCTTTAATTCAGCATCAGCGCTGAACGTCAATCTTGACTTTGTACAAGAATATTTATACGTGCAGGTATAGACGGAACTGCGAATACTTCTTTACAATTCTGACTGGTTCACACATATAGATCAATTGTCAATACAAAAACTGTATGTGGCTCCTGGCTAGGTAGTAGCTACTAACTTAGCTGAAGGCTGTGTTATCTAGCATCTCTGCAAATGAGATCTCTGAAGCTATAACGAGTGAAGCATTCCTATTAAAGTCGTCTGTAGAAGTGGCCAGTGCGCTAGCTTTTCTCGTAAGACCAGCCGGTTACCGGCGCTCGGTCTGCTAGCGCGACACCACCTAGACTACAGGCCTGCGCGCACACTTGAGACGTCACATACTGATGGCCGGGTCCGTATCGCAACGCTCCTGTTAAGCACTCTGCAGCTATGCGAACTTTACGAGTTTTAGAGCTCAGACAGCATAGGGATTCTCGTGATTTCCTCTTCTACATGACCTTGAAATGAAAGCATGGAAATTTATATCATTGCGTAAAGTAAGTGAACGAAATTGCCCTACGTTATTTCAAGATGTAAAATTATTTTGAGGATTTGCCTTAAATACGCGTTTCTAGGCTCGAATACAAACTGTAATTTTAAATTCTTTCTTTTACCTCAGGAGCTACGTTTCTTGCAGTAAAAAATCGGCAATATGCAACAAGAAGCAGACGTTTTCGGTTTTAAACAAAGCAGCTGGAGTTCCTACAGAATTTAAGAATTTGTTTCCCACGTTATTTTCGTAAATTTTCCTCTCCACTTCAAAATTTGCTGACCTCACACGAAACTCAGATCATTAGACGAAATGGAGCACCTCCTGATATAATGTTTAATAAATAAAAAAACCCAAAAAATATTTAATTTCCCTGTTTCTCCAGAAACTTAATTCTGCTTTATGTAGGCCAACTGCTTAATCTGTCGAACACTGAATTCATGAAAACAGTTTTCTAAGGTAGTTTACTCAAATTGAAATTTTTTCCGAATAGCTGTATATGTAAAGCTGAACAAAATCATTCTGTAATTAGTCCAAATAAATTACTAGAAACTCAATAATCTGGTAGGAATAAGGAATACTAAACATTTTCGAGCCACACTAATATAAATATTCTATGTGACAATAGTTGCAAATATGAGAGACATTTCACAGCCAGTTTCGTATTAACGTCGCAGCACTAGTCCAGAATTAAGAAACAAGTTATATTGGTACATGATACATAACTGCTTCTAAAAACAATTGGCGAATGTGGTGCTATGGAAATAAATAACAAGCTATACATTTTTGTCATTTACTTACCCTTGAATGATGCATAGACACAAATTCCTGTCTGGGAATAGCTGAAATCTAGCGATTTCTCAACTTCACACATTTGGGAAATCAAAACATGTGCACTTTCATGCCTTTTGGGATTTATAATTTCCCTGGCAAAAGGGAACGCAACACTTGTATCCCATACTCCGAAGAACTGTAGACGAATACTGTATGAAATCTATATCAGTTTCACGTGGCACACATTTTCAAAACAACAAACACGCCAACAGGACTGCCGACTAAAGATAAGATGTCCAACAGTTTGTGACGTCACGTGCCAATATGGCCTTGTATCTAGAAGGCTTTGGCTAGCGGCGTCAGTGGCGACTCGCGGGTCCGATGTGTACTGACGGACCCCGGCCGATTTGAGGCCTACAACCTAGCAGGTGTGGTGCCTTGCGCTGACACCACACCAGGATCCGCGTGGTCACTACAATTGGCGACACAACACAATGGGTTACAACAGTCACTTCACAATGGGTACATACGCAAGTTATAGCTCGCTTAGTATACGGTGACCAAAGCGCAGTGACCAGTGTTCGTCAAAGCGCTGGGCGAGTTCATTCGTTTGTTTGGAAAGGGACGCCGTAAGTGTTTACCATCTTCGGCCGGCGAGCAATGACAGTATCGAGGCTCGCTCCCTGCAATTGTTTCTCAAACGATTTTACAGAAACTATTCGGTAAAAAATTTTATTTGTGCTTTATTTATATCTTTAGATGTCGGGTTCATGACGATGTTGTAACCTTCCCGTATATAATAAAAATGATAATTTTTTTTGTTAATATCTTAAGTTATAAAAACTGATAAATTTTGAGGTAAGCAGCGCTACACCACGGCCCTGTGAAATCAATCTGAATCTGTCCGTGAGAAATAAACTGAAAAATTCTTACCTCATGACGGGGTCGCCGGATAACGCTGTCTATGCATCTACTCGTAAATGCCACAGCTTAGAGCAGTGCTGGCCTATCTACTAATAATGGACAACATTTGTCTGAGATCAGAATTATTAGAAAAACTGACTTTGGTTATTGACATAGCTGCACATCTGGTCGTCTGATCACTAAAGAACACATGACTATGATCTGCGAAAATTTGTGAAACATTTAAATTTAAATAAATGACTGGATCGGGACTGGCAATGACTTAAGGCAAAATTATTCCTTCCTTTTTTGTTGACTGGTCAAAATTATATTCTGATAATCTTTAACATTATTGATAAAGATCTGCAATCCATTATATGAAAAACTCAATATTACAAATCTTGGTCAACTGATGATGACGAATCACAAAAAGATTGAAACAAATTCATATTAACACTTCAGGCAAGTGACTCAACTACGCGCATGCCAATAACAATAATATAATTTACTTTACAATACATGGCTATGGACTGCTCTGTACAAGCGACAGACAACAACTGCAATGTAGCCGCGATGGACTGCAAATACTCTGTTGCAGCGAGCGATTGCAACAACTGCCGAGACTGCTCTGACCTGCGACTTTATTGTAGCAAAGATATTTACTGTTCGCAGGCAGCGCGTGAGCATTATATCGGAATTACATTTGCTCCAGCGGGGTGGTGAACCCTTTACAACGTTCCCATCATTTCGTCAGTGGTCATAGTTATTGTGATATTTACGTGAAAGTAGGACACAGCACAAAATTAGGAAAAATGTGCAATGAAAGAGGGAGGTTGCAAATGATTTTGCGTTTCGTGCATATTATGTAACATGTTGTTGCGTATTAAATTTAGTTAACACACTGAATTTTTCTTTACACTTTGGTAGTGGTATCTATCTGTCACCAATCTCGAGAAAATCGATCTGATGTAGCACACTCATTTGCGATCGCGCCGCGCCAGCGATAAAGACAAATGGTTCAAATGGCTCTGAGCACTATGAGACTTACCTTCTGACGTCATCAGTCTCTAGAACTTAGAACTACTTAAACCCAACTAACCTAAGGACATCACACACATCCATGCCCGAGGCAGGAGTCGAACCTGCGACCGTAGCAGTCGCGCGGTTCCACACTGTAGCGCCTAGAACCGCTCGGCCACCCCGGCCGGCAAAATGGGGAGGCTCACCATCTTGCTCAAGCCACTGGTTTCCTCTTATTCCTTGGTCTTACAGCATGGGTATGAACCAAGTCCTCAGCATTCTGAAGGTACTGATATTCGTTAAAGTTACCATCAAAAAAATATGGACCGCACATCGGTGTACTATCCAAGCAAGCACATAGAATAACGTGGGGAGAGCTGTTCTCTACTTCCTCGTAAAAATATGGCTTCTCCTTCGATCAAAAGAGTATGTTCCGTCATTGTGATTTCCTATAAATTGCATATTCATTTTTAAACTTCACTTTGCCACGTTTCGGGATTGTGTCTGAGACCTGCAGGAGTGCATCAAAAGCATCCTTCCTTCGCCATTAATCACTGTCCGAGAATTCCTGAACACACGTTACTCAATATGCGCATAACTTGAAAGTCCTCTGTCATGTGCTTGCGCAAAATTCACCGGACGCTACTCATTTCCGCTGATCTTCTCCACGTCGATTTCATTGGTGACTTTTCCACAGATACTGCATTGTTCCTGTCTCGTTGATGGCCATCTTTTTCCTCTGCAGTAGAATTATTTTGTTTTGAAATATATAGATAATTTACATTTTTATTTGTATTTATTGACTTTTAGGTTTCTACCAATGTAGCCATCAACACACACGTTTTAATCTAATTCTTACAATTTTTTAACATGTTTTTAGCTGGTTGAATTAGGTCGGACACATCTTTTTTTTCCCGGTACATAACAAGCTATGACTAGTTAGAAATGAAGGTTCAGGAGTATACAGTATGTGGTGTATGTTAGGTCAGTTAAAAAGTAGAGAGTAAAACAGAAAGACATAAAACAGTGATGGAAAGTACACACCACATAACTAGGTAATGAATAGGTTTTCGTTACTGACAGAAGTAACACAAATATAGTTGCTACGCAGGTCCTAGAACAGTCAGCTACAGGTCAGTGTATTAAATCATCGAGGTTAGCTGGCAAATGAAAATTTACAAATTCCTTCTATCTCATTTAAATAGGGATTCTTTTGCTTGCCTATATCTATGTTACATACACTCCTGGAAATTGAAATAAGAACACCGTGAATTCATTGTCCCAGGAAGGGGAAACTTTATTGACACATTCCTGGGGTCAGATACATCACATGATCACACTGACAGAATCACAGGCACGTAAGGGGACTGATGACCACAGCAGTTGAGTCCCATAGTGCTCAGAGCCATTTGAACCATTTTTTGAACAGGCACATAGACACAGACAACAGAGTATGCACAATGTCGGCACTAGTACAGTGTATATTCACCTTTCGCAGCAATGCAGGCTGCTATTCTCCCATGGTGACGATCGTAGAGATGCTGGATGTAGTCCTGTGGAACGGCTTGCCATGCAATTTCCACCTGGCGCCTCAGTTGGACCAGAGTTCGTGCTGGACGTGCAGACCGCGTGAGACGACGCTTCATCCAGTCCCAAACATGCTCAATGGGGGACAGATCCGGAGATCTTGCTGGCCAGGGTAGTTGACTTACACCTTCTAGAGCACGTTGGGTGGCACGGGATACATGCGGACGTGCATTGTCCTGTTGGAACAGCAAGTTCCCTTGCCGGTCTAGAAATGGTAGAACGATGGGTTCGTTGACGGTTTGGATGTACCGTGCACTATTCGGTGTCCCCTCGACGATCACCAGAGGTGTACGGCCAGTGTAGGAGATCGCTCCCCACACCATGATGCCGGGTGTTGGCCCTGTGTGCCTCGGTCGTATGCAGTCCTGATTGTGGCGCTCACCTGCACGGCGCCAAACACGCATACGACCATCATTGGCACCAAGGCAGAAGCGACTCTCATCGCTGAAGACGACACGTCTCCATTCGTCCCTCCATTCACGCCTGTCGCGACACCACTGGAGGCGGGCTGCACGATGTTGGGGCGTGAGCGGAAGACGGCCTAACGGTGTGCGGGACCGCAGCCCAGCTTCATGGAGACGGTTGCGAATGGTCCTCGCCGATACCCCAGGAGCAACAGTGTCCCTAATTTGCTGGGAAGTGGCGGTGCGGTCCCCTACGGCACTGCGTAGGATCCTACGGTCTTGGCGTGCATCCGTGCGTCGCTGCGGTCCGGTCCCAGGTCGACGGGCACGTGCACCTTCCGCCGACCACTGGCGACAACATCGATGTACTGTGGGGACCTCACGCCCCACGTGTTGAGCAATTCGGCGGTACGTCCACCCGGCCTCCCGCATGCCCACTATACGCCCTCGCTCAAAGTCCGTCAACTGCACATACGGTTCACGTCCACGCTGTCGCGGCATGCTACCAGTGTTACCGACTGCGATGGAGCTCCGTATGCCACGGCAAACTGGCTGACACTGACGGCGGCGGTGAACAAATGCTGCGCAGCTAGCGCCATTCGACGGCCAACACCACGGTTCCTGGTGTGTCCGCTGTGCCGTGCGTGTGATCATTGCTTGTACAGCCCTCTCGCAGTGTCCGGAGCAAGTATGGTGGGTCTGACACACCGGTGTCAATGTGTTCTTTTTTTCCATTTCCAGGAGTGTATTTGATTTTTCTCCACACGAGAGGAGAACGAGTTCCTCGTATTTGTTGTCGCGAGAGCGTCAGCAAACCTAATGGAAGATGAGATTGTAACTTGCACCACGCACATCTCCAAAGAAGAAGCGGTCCACATTTTCATTCCACAAACGCAGAGCGGTGACTCAACAGCATGAATGCGGCGCATATTCTGTCCGTAGCATGCACAGTTGAAGCTCCAAGTTGTCACATCAGCTCTTCTTGTAACGAGCTGTGCTTAGTGTTACTGTGGTAATAACAGTAAACGTTATTTCGTGTAGCTCAATGGCCAGCTGCAAGTCTTTCAATTGGACGCCACTGTGGCGACCTATCAATGTTATCCAACTTGAAAAAGTGGACCTACAGTCAGTCCATCAAGGAATCCGAACCACATCGTTGCGAAGTGAAGGCCAGGTTAAAATCCAGTCTGAAAAACGCCAGGTCCTTCCAGGATTCGATCCCACAACATTTCGGACTCCAGGAATGCGCTTTATCGCTAGCCCACCAGGAATGCCTGTTGCTCTTGTAATGTAATACTGTACAAATTGACCAGGTGCAACCAGGAGTCACGCACTGAGGGTATCGCGCAAACTTATAATCTCAACGGTTTTTGCCTGTTTTCGATATGTATCTGGCAAGATATCGGTCCCGCGAAATCAAAGATCGTATCAAAATCTCTGCAGTTGTTCCTCAGACTAGCCCCGACAGACAATAATAGTTGAATAGGGGACTTCAGTTTATATATGTAGATAAAGAAGATTGAATAAAATAAAGCTTTTATCCATTTTGGATAAGGATCACGGCATCTGTGATGGATAATGGTTTCTTGGAATTAATGCAACCAGTCCCCTTTTGTTTTATTCTTCAATTTTTATTATATCCTTACCGGTTTCGAACCGCCTAGCGATTCTTCATTAGATCGTCCATATTTACTGATTGTCTGCAGCAGTGTGGGAGTCGTGTAGAGTTATTAGTATCCGTTGGTTCGTTGTTGGTGCACACAGTATTCCGGAAAATATAATGCTTGTTTTCTAGTGACACTTATTTTTGCTGCACTTCACACAGTTAGCCACAGGTAACAGTTGCTATGTGGTTTACAAAACGTAGGCCGGCCGATGTGGCCGTGCGGTTCTAGGCGCTTCAGTCCGGATCCGCGCTGCTGCTACGGTCGCAGTTTCGAATCCTGCCTCGGGCATGGATGTGTGTGATGTCCTTAGGTTAGTTAGGTTTAAGTAGTTCTAAGTTCTAGGGGACTGATGACTACAGATGTTAAGTCCCATAGTTCTCAGAGCCATACAAAACGTAAATAAACCAAGGAGTAGAGCTAAAGTTATAACAAAATAAAATATAATAAAAATTGAAGAACAAAACAAAAAAACGCCTGGTTGCCGTAATTTCAAGAAACCTTCACTGGACACACATTTTCATTTACTTACTAAAATATGACTATAACTTACATTTTACATTTGCTTGCAGTCATGGTCGTCTATTATGCTTTTGACGGCAAAAAGATATTTTTATGTGACATAATTACAAATTAACAATTTTAATATGTTTTTTACTTTACTTGTACTGTAAACCTTGCTTCTAGCCAAATTTTCATGACTATGGATCAACAGGAAGTACCACAAAGGTTTCGATGAGTGAGTTTTCGAGTATCAAAATATGTCACGTAAATGACCGTATTTTTTGACTGAATTGGTTTAGAAGCTTAAAATTTTTACACTGCCACCAAGGGACTATAGAACTTTATATATCTTAACCGTTGGACAGACAGACAAACAGACAGAAAAATTGTTCAAATGGCTCTAAGCACTATGGGACTTCACGCCCGAGGTCATCAATCCCCTAGAACTAAGAACTACTTAAACCTATCAAACCTAAGGACACCACACACATCCATGCCCGAGGCAGGATTCGAACCTGCGACCATAGCAGCAGCGCGGCTCCAGATTGAAGCGCCTAGAACCGCTCGCCCACAGCGGGCGGCCTAGTTTTTGAAAAAAAAAGTAGCTTTACTTAATATACTTTAGAATTCTCAAAACAAACAGTCCTGTTTCTGTAGTAGTAGGAGGATTCAGCATTTCAGTATAGAGAATCTTCAGTTATTTTTATCCTCTCTTCTGTTTTAATTTTCCAATTAATTAAAAATGTTTTAACAATTAAAATTAAATAGCGTAAGAAAATACTTCGCACAGATCGTTTCAGTGGCAGCAAAAGTCGACACGGATTAAGGCAGTTCTGGAAAGGAAGTCTTCAATTAGTCCTAAAATTTTTCCCTGTCACTTGTCTCTCCTTTTACGTCTGACAATAATCTGTGTTTGTGAAAAAGTATGCTGAGCTGTCTTCTTGTTCGGAGTCCACTTTAATCCTCAGCTGGTGTGATGCTCAAACCAACCTTCAGGATGAGGACAGCTTTGTCTTTCAGTTCTGTTCCTAAAACTAATTTTATGTAGTACTTTTATGTAGCCCTTCCACGTTAGGTCGCCCTGGAAGAGCACGCCCAGATATTTTAACGTTGCGGCAATTTCCAGTGATTTATCACTAATATCGAAATTGAAAAAAGTGAGTCTTTCCTCCTATTAAAGAGCAGTGTGTTACATTTATCACTGTTAACGGCCAACTGATTGCTTCTGCAACGAGCGTCGATTCTCTGCACGTCGTCCTGCCCTTAACAACTGAGCTAGCAACGCTTTTTTGAATTATTTCTATTTTCATTACAACTGTTATTTGATAAAGAATATACCACAGGTTACACTAGCGTCTCGTATGCAGTTTCCTTCACAAACACATCACACTTTGACGCGAACCTCGCAAGAGGATTCAGTAGATTATCGATTATCCAAATACCGATCAACATCGGTTAATCGAAAACATTCCAGTCAGCAAATTTGCGCTCGCCCCATGGGGAAGTTCCTTTGGCGCTGGAGTGACCAGTTCTACGTTGCCCCCCTCCCTTCAAACAGTCATTGTTGCTGCTCTGTATAAAAATCTTCGCAATGAGGACTGAACGCAAACGAGTTATTTTCAGTGCATCCCATAAATTAAAATTAATACACCAGCTGTTGAAGAAAGGAAGTTGGAAATACCAATGTATAGGAAAGTGAGCAGAATAGTGACGCTGTTACAAAATTTGCGAATTAAGATGGAAGCCTGCGCAGAGAAGCAAACGGCAGAAAACCAGGGCTTAGACATTACACACAGCTTGGAACGGGCTCCGTCCTTCAGATGTGTCTTGCATTTTAACAGCCATCAAACAGCCAATTTGTATTCCAACTGGCTGAGTTGATTAAAGAACCTCCGGTATATGAAGAATGCCATCACAAAAATATTCAAAACTGACTCGAATTTAATGTCAATGTCTCTCGCTGTCGAGTGTTATCGACACAGCGATATCATTGACTTAATTCACACCATGCCCGCCCCCAGTAGGTATGTGGTCAGCGCGACAGAATTTCAAACCTGAAGGCCCGGCCTCAATCCCGGCTGGGCCGGAGATTTTCTCCGCTCAGAGACTGGGTGTTGTGTTGTCCCAATCATCATCATTTCATCCCCTTCGACGCGCAAGTCGAAAGACATGCACCCGGTGAACGGTCTACCTGACAAGAGGCCCTAGCCACAAGGAAAATAAAGAAAAATAAATCATGCAAGGAAGCGGCTGTACGGTAACCCCATGGTTCGCCTGGAATGAGTTAATGAAAAACATGCAAAATTTCCAGAATGAGATTTTCACTCTGCAGCGGAGTGTGCGCTGATATGAAACTATCTGGCAGATTAAAACTGTGTGCCCGACCGAGACTCGAACTCGGGACCTTTGCCTTAGGCAACGGTCCCGAGTTCGAGTCTCGGTCGCGCACACAGTTTTAATCTGCCAGGAAGTTTCATATCAGCACACACTCCGCTGCAGAGTGAAAATCTCTAATCGGCCAGGAAGTTTCATGCAAAATTTGATTCCTGCTTCTACATACCAAAGGTCCTAGAACCTTCCTTGCCTTAAGAAGGAAAGGAAACAAATCCTGCCCTATGTAAAGCAGATAAAGCCGGAAAGATTGGTTTGGAGATTCGAGAGGTTTTACGATTGCATGAGTTGTTGCCATCTCCCACTTATCAGCTATGATAACGGTAAAAAAAATCCATGCATCACTGTACTGTACTGACAGTAATTGTATCCGTTGCTTTGACTTAACGTCCACGGGATAATTGCATGAATGATACTTCTGTGGTTAACGAGTTACTAGGCATAAATATCTTTGCAACACCTGTTCACGATAATGAGAGAACGCAATGACATTTAAATACCCATAATCTATTTATGTTGCTGACTGATAGCACTTCCGCAGCCTTCTTCAGCCAGTTAATCACATACTCATGCGTCGCTTTTATCGTTTTACAAGAGTAAATCTCTGCCACTTTATTGACTGAGAGTTACCGCAGAGTTGTAAAGTGCCTTTCCGGATATGTTCTTATCTTGGTCTTGTCACAGAGCGAGATATCTGTTACCCACTACAAAACTGAGACAGTCAGTGCAGCCTGTTGCAGGAAAACATTGATGAAAGCAACTTACAGAATTTTGTCAAATTTACACTGATGAGCTGAAGCCACTGAAATGATCAAGTATACAAAGCACTTCGAACGGCGAATGTTTATCAATCTCTGATCGATAACCATACGGTCAAGGCCACAGTTTTCGAATTCGTTCACGGATGCCAAACGACCATTTGAGATTGCTTATTGACAGCTTTTATATAATGTATTTACAATAAATATACATGGAGTTCAATTATTAAGACATGAGAACGTCGATTCGCAATATTCCCTTAAGTAAATTCGTCTGTCAGTTAGAATCAGGTAGCAAGAGGCAAAAAGCTCTGCAAATTACGTTGCTAAACAAATAGACACAATCATTTTCTATGATGACTTGTCGCTTCTGCATGTGCATACACACTCATAAGTCAGAGTGCAATGTATAGAAATATTAGCCACAACTGTGCTAATCCATTCACATATGGATCGAAGGTAAAACTGGTTTATTTCGAACAATTTCTAATCTCGCTTAATGTGTAAACATGCTTCTTACACGGAATGTACTGAGAATGCAATATAATTTATGCACAAGCTTCCTCGGATACCGATAGTAATTCCCATTAACATATGTGTATTAGAGATGTCTGTAGTTACAGAGAACACGGATTCGCATGGAAATGAATCTCACCGAGGCTGCGTCTAAACCAGTGAATACGTTAAAGTATTAGAGAAATGAGCCTAATTTTTTCACAGCAATAAACAGATAATGATGGCGAAACTTCCTGGCACATCAAAACTGTGTGCCGGACCGAGAGTCGAACTTGGGACCTTTGCCTTTCGCGGGCAAGTGTTCTACCAGCAGAGCTACCCCAGCACGATTCACGCCCCGTCCTCGCAGCTGAACTTCTGCCAGTACCTCGTCTCCTACCTTCCAAGCTTTACAGAAGCTCTCCTGCGAAGGTAGGAGACGAGGTATTGACAGAAGTACAGCTGTGAGGACGGGGTGTGAGTCGTGCTGGGGTAGCTCAGCTGATAGAACACTTGCCCGCGAAAGGCAAAGGTCCCAAGTTCGAGTCTCGGTCCCTTACACAGTTTTGATCTGCCAGGAAGTTTCATATCAGCGCACACTCCGCTGCAGAGTGAAAATCTCGTTCTAGATAATGATGACGTTTCTCGCGAAAACAGCCAGCCTGTCGCAGCACCATGAGAGAGCCTCCGACGTCTTGAGAAAGACAGAAGAGTAACGCGTAGCGTATGTTCTGAGTTGGTCCCCAGGGCATGCCTTGAATTACACACTTAATACGGCATTACCCAGGAAAGGCAGTGGTGAGGACTCAAGTCACTGCTCGGCACGCAATTTTAACTTTAATGCCAGGTACTTCATCAAGTTAAACTGGTATAGTAAGGTCATATGGTGCAGGAGTGTAGCCTGTTCCTTGAACCTAGCAATGTTGCGTGATTGTAAGACAGTTCTCGCTTCCTGGAGGACGGCGATTCGAATCCCCATGTGGCCAAGAACACAAATTTTCCGTAGTTTCCCTACATCAGTTAAGCCATTTAATGTCGGTATGGTTCCTTTCAAAGGTCGTGGCCGATTTCCATCCTTATCGAATCCGAGCTGATTCTCCGTCTCTAATAACTTCATCGTTGACGGGTCGTTCAGCTCTAATTTTGCCTTCTTTACCATTAAACTGGTTTCAAATAACTGTACTTGTGAAACGTTGTGATGGATCTTCAATATGAGGACTGTAGTCGCTGCGGAATAGCACGATCAGCTACTGTACGCAAAAGGGCAAGGTGCTGTACTTGAGTAATTTACTAATTGAAAAAATATGTAAGATGTTCAGGAGGGACATGAATTCGTAAAGCCGAAGTCTATAATGCGTAGCCATGTCTGTTGGTGTAATTTGTGCATACTGCGATATGGTGAACAAAAACGCGTTTTCAATTTATGCTTAGCGTTTTATAATCAATTTCATGAATGTTTGACGGAGAAATCTGGTTAACCGATGATTTTTTGGGAGATTGTAGGAACTCAGTTATTGTACTCAAAACAAATAAAAAGGAGCAGTTGAAATGTCATTTGGAGGCGTTTACAACATGGTAGCAACACATTAGCTCCGCGCTCTGGTTCCCCATTTGCACTTCAAATGCTTCTTATCATGGTTGCAAAGAGCCGAAACTTGTAACCGCCAGTCAAATTAAAACTAACGAGACTTAGAGTTATACTTTTAATCCACAATGATTTTCCATTTTGTTTTTGTGCATATCTCATATCTGCGTTGCTTACCGTATTGTGGTTTTACTTCTGAGAATGGAGATAGAATATTTTGCCATAGCCACAGTCAGCGTTCGATGATTTAAAATTTATTATTGTTGTGCAGACAGTGGCACAGCTTTAGCTTCACTGGGATATAAAAGGTCACAGGAATATGTTATGTCCGCGCGGTTTGATGCGCTATGTCACGGACTGCACGGCTCCTCCCGCCGGAGGTTCGAGTCCCCCCCTCCCCCTTTCGGGCATGTGTGTGTGTGTGAGTGTTGTTCTCAGCATAAGATAGTTTAAGTTATGTTAAGTAGTGCGTCAGTCTAGAGACCGATGACATGAGCAATTTGGTCCCTTAGGAATTCACAAACGTTTGACTATGTTATGGCGCCAAGAAGAGCGTGTGTAAGTTGGAACTTGTACACTCTTAGGACACGAGGTATTATGTTTAAATAATGATATCGTTTCCACCAGGTTGGCTGGCCAGAGTGGCCGAGCGGTTCTAGGCGCTACAGTCTGGAACCGCGCGACCGCTGCGGTCGCAGGTTCAATTCCTGCCTCGGGCATGGATGTTTGTGATGTCCTTACATTAATTAGGTTTAAGTAGTTCTAAGTTCTAGGGGACTGATGACCTCAGAAGTTAAGTCCCCTTAGTGCTCAGAGCCATTTGAACCATTTGACCACCAGGTTGTAATTTTCAAGTCGATAACAGATGTGCACACATCACATACACACGTGGCGCAACTGAAAGCGTTTGTCTGAACGTGGTTTGTAATACCCCTTCCGAGGTCGCCTACTCTCACGATTGTCCGATTGGCATAGGTTGTGATATCTGTTTTATACGATGTAGGAGGTCCGCCTCCGTACCAAAATGGCCAGTGTCTCTGACTGCCATTCGGAAGACGTGGGTTAAGTTCCCGTCACTGCCAAGGGATTTTTTCCCTGGTGGGGAGGACTAGTTTGGGATCCTCTAAGTGTAATGCCAATTGAGGAGCCGCCTGAATGAAAAGGAACGGGACCATAGGTGTGAAAGACCGAAACCGATCTGGTGTACGCATGCGGAACCCATACACCTTGATATCGCATCCTCATGACGCCGTATTGCAGAGGATGATACAGTGGCCCGTCGGTAGCGCATGGTTGTCCGGAACTGATAGCGAAGTTAACTCCAAGTTATTCCTTAAGAGGTTGAGTCACTTTTATTGTGCACACTTAGACAGTAGCTGGTAATGCTAAATAGCTACATCTAGGCAAACTACTGTACACACTATACCATTCTTCTCGGAAAATTCAGGTAACGGTGATCGAGGTAGATAGCGACCACAAAGGCTCAATAATATTGAGATCCGGTGACTGTAATGGCCAGGAGAGATACGTCTCTCCATCATCGTTCTAAGAGAACACAAGAACGATTCGTGCCGTGTGAACAAGAGCCCTATCGGCATCACCTTTGGGGAGCAAACACTGTAGCATGGTATGCACCCGATCAGCCATAGTGGCGACATAATCCTTGACAGAAATGCAACTTTGCAGAGAAACCATGAGGCGTATGGGATAGCGCGATAAGGCTACCCAAATCATCACCGAATACCCGCCATGTTTCGCTCTTGACAGCAAGCAGTCGTTGCATTGGGAGGGCCACGACGGACCTAACTTCGGGCGGAAGTGGCAAACAGTGTGAAACAAGAGTCATCCAATCAAACGACTTTCTGTCATTGCTCCATAGTCCAGGTTTTATGGTTTCGGCACCACGTTATCCTGTCACGGCATCACCTACGCCGCGAGGACGCACCTCAGTGCCGCTGTGGTTCACGTTTGACAGTGGTCCACATCTTTTTGGGCTGTCCAGATTAAGCCGGCCGGTGTGACCGAGCGGTCCTAGGCGTTTCAGTCTGGAACCGCGCTGCTTCTACGGCCGCAGGCTCGAATCCTGCTTCGGGCATGGGTGTGTGTGATGGCCTTAGATTAGTTAGGTTTAGGTAGTTCCAAGTCTAGGGGACTGATGCCGTCTGATGTTCAGTCCCATAGTGCTTAGAGCCATTTGAACCATTTGAGATGTCCAGATTTAGCCGCCCTGAGGTGGACCTTTATTCTTTCCGACACACTAGCTACGGTGTTAGGTTACGATCCCTCAATGAATGACCTGTTCTTTCTTTTATTTTTTTTTATTTTTTTATTCAGTCTAAAGCTGCGCGTGTGGCCTTATCTCCGAGGCCTTCGTCCTATCTCCATTATAACTCTTCCTCGCTTCCTTTGGTGCTCTCTGGTGTACTTGGTGTTTTGACCATCTGTGTTTCTTTTGCCTTGTGGTTTTAGGCTGTAGAATGTAGTGTGTTGCAGAATGGCTGGCTATTCCTTTTTTATTCTTGCGATCAGCCAACCCAGGCCGCCTCCTGTAAATTGTTTTAACACCTTCTATCGCTTTTTTCCTTATAATTGATGTTTTCAATTTTGGCTTGCTCAGAAATGGCTCAGATGGCTCTGAGCACTATGACACTAAAACATCTGAGGTCATCAGACCCCTAGAAATGGTTCAAATGGCTATGAGCACTATGGCACTTAACATCTTAGGTCATCAGTCCCCTAGAACTTAGTACTACTTAAACCTACTAACGTAAGAACATCACACACACATCCATGCCCCATGCAGGATTCGAACCTACGACCGTAGCAGCAGCACGGTTCCGGACTGAAGCGCATAGAACCGCTCGGCCACAGCGGTCGGCTTTGACTTGCTACTTTCGTTTTTTCTTCAGTGTGGCTACACACTTATTTGTTCCTTTCCAGCATATCAGGCGATAGGGTTCTTTTGCGGTATGGTTTTAATCCGAGACCGGTTTCGCTAAGGAAAAAGAGACTGTTGACCATACCGGTTAGTGCCTTTCTTCTACAAACAAACCAACCAACCAACCTGCCTGTTACGTCCATTTGCACAACTAATCTATGGATCTGGAATTCCAGCTCGCCCTTCATTTACTGCAGCTCCCTTCGTGCTGTTTTGGTGCTGTCAGGGTTCGCGTAACGACATTCAGTTCTGCCATGATTTTTGCTTCTGTCGTCCTCTTACTGTTCGTCACAGTCATGTTCGGTGACCGCCTGTCACGAACACTCAACACACAATCGTCTGCGTTGTGACTTACTGGATGATGTTTTTCCTCTTTCGCTGTATGTAGTATAAACTTTTGACACGGTCCTTCTCCATTTTCCAAAGCTGTTTCACAGAGGAAGGCCGCACTGCAGTTCCTAAATCCTCGCACGAACGAAAAAATGGCTGACATCGAAATTAGTGTCTAAGTAATAGAAAAGCAACTGAAATCACTCAACAGAGGAAAGTCCACTGGACCTGACGGGATATCAATTCGATTCTACAGAGAGCAAGCGAAAGAAGTTTCCCCCCTTCTAACAGCCGTATACTGCAAGTCTCTAGAGGAACGGAAGGTTCCAAATGATTGGAAAAGAGCACAGGTAGTACCACTTTTCAGGAAGGGTCGTCAAGCAGATGCGCAAAACTATAGGCCTATATCTCTGACATCGATCTGTTGTAGAATTTTAGAACATGTTTTTTACTCGCGTATCATGTAATTTCTGGAAACTACTCTGTAGGAATCAACATGGATTCCGGAAACCGCGATCGTGTGAGACCCAACTCGATTTATTTGTTCATGAGACCCAGAAAATATTAGATACAGGCTCCGAGGTAGATGCCATTTTCCTTGACTTCCGGAAAGCGTTCGGTACAGTTCCGCACTGTCGCCTGACAAACAAAGTAAAAGCCTACGGAATATCAGACCAGCTGTGTGGCTGGATTGAAGAGTTTTTAGCAAACAGAACACAGCATGTTGTTCTCGATGGAGAGACGTCTACAGACTTTAAAGTGCACTGGGGAGTGTTACGGGACCATTGCTTTTCACAATATATATACATGACCTAGTAGATAGTACGGAGGTTCCATGCGGCTTTTTGTGGATTATGCTGTAGTATACAGAGAAGTTGCAGCATTAGAAAACTGCAGCGAAATGCAGGAAGATCTGCAGCGGATAGGCACTTGATGCAAGGAGTGGCAACTGACCCTTAACATAGACAAATGTAATATATTGCGAATACATAGAAAAAAGGATCCTTTATTGTATGATCATATGATAGCGGAACAAACACTGGTAGCAGTTACTTCTGTAAAATATCTGGGGGTAGGCGTACGGAACGATTTGAAGGGTAGTGATCATATCAAATTAATTGTTGTTATGGCGGGTGCCAGGTTGAGATTCATTGGGAGAGTCCTTATAAAATGTAGGTCATCAACAAAGGAGGTGGCTTACAAAACACTTGTTCGACCTATACTTGAGTATTGCTCATCAACGTGGCATCCGTACCAGGTCGGGTTGACAGAGGAGATAGAGAAGATCCAAAGAAGAGCGGCGCGTTTCGTCACAGGGTTATCTGGTAACTGTGATAGCGTTACGGAGATGTTTAGCAAACTCAAGTGGCAAACTCTGCAAGAGAGGAGCTCTGCATAGCGGTGTTGCTTGCTGTCCAGGTTTCGAGAGGGTGCGTTTATGGATGAGGTATCGAATATATTGCTTCCCCCTACTTATACCTCCCGAGGAGATCACGAAAGTAAAATTAGAGAGATTCTAGCGCGCACGGAGGCTTTCCGGCAGTCGTTCTTCCCGCCGACCATATGCGACTGGAACTGGAAAGGGAGGTAATGACAGTAGCACGTGAACTGCCCTCCGCCACATACCGTTGGGTGGCTTGCGAAGTATAAACGTAGATGTAGATGAGTGACCAGAAATTTCGGCTTCATTGGGTACGGAAGCACCCGCGATCTGAATCACTTGACTCCGAAATAATGCGCTCACAACTACACAGAAAACTGTTCTGACCACGGCTGACATTGCAGTGTATTAAGGACCTATCTGCGTTTATGCTCAGGCGTGCATTCTTCGCGGTGGATACTTTTTTTTTAGTCTGCTGTACTTTAAGGAGAGCTCTCAGGGGCCTCTTGTCTTCCGCGTCTCGCCAGACGAGAAAAAGTGGTGAACACAATTAGAATCTCGCTTCGAAAAAGTTTGTGCGTCGCGTTCGGAGTGCGGAGCGACATAGTGAGTCGTACACGATGCTCGAAGACGTCTTTCAGCTGGAGGGAGCAGCGGCGGCCGTGGCTGAAGTCGCGGGCCCGGCAAGACGCGTGCAGCGCTCGTGACGTAATCGGCGCCAAGCCGCCCCGTAAACACAGACACAGGCGCAGCAGGGCCGGTCGTAAAGCACCGCCGAAATAGCGGCCTGCGCCTTCAGTACGCACTCGCAGAACGCCAGGGGCTTAGCAGCAGTTCAGCGTTCCAGCTGTGCGCACTCGACATGTGCCGTACTCTGAGGCAACCAGAAACGCTAGTCACCACTAATCCCCACCCCCTTATAAACACCAGCTACTTTTTGTAGAATCTAACGCCCACGTGTAACGCAGCTTCAGACCGCTGTATGCCCATTTCTTGGAGGCCGTTGAGGGATTTGGCTGTTTGATAGAGGATGTCAAATTACCTTTCACCTATCAATTTTCAAGCTTGTTTTATTCGTCAACCAATTTCAGCGTTTTACTACGCCATCTTCAGGCCCATGACCGACTTGTAGGAAGAATCTACATCGGCTGTGATCAAACCAGGGGGCAGCAATAGTTGTATAAGTAGATATTTGCTACAGTGAGTCGGCAGGTGACGTTTGAAGTGTTCATTGCAGCAAATAAACTACTTGCCATTAAAACAGCTACACCACGAAGATGAAGTGCTGCAAACGCGAACTTTGACAGGCAGGAAGAAGATGCTGTGATACGCAAATGATTAGCTTTTCAGAGCATTCACACAAGGTTGCCGCCGGTGGCGACACCTACAACGTGCTGACAGGAGGAAAGTTTCCAACCGATTTCACATACACAAACAGCAGTTGACCTGTGTTGCCTGGTGAAACGTTGTTGTGATTCCTCGTGTAAGGAGGAGAAATGCGTACCATCACGTTTCCGACTTCGATAAAGGTCGGATTGTAGCCTATCGCGAATGCGGTTTATCGTATTGCGACATTGCTGCTAACGTTGGTCGAGATCCAATGACCATTACCAGAATATGGAATCGGTGGGTTCAGGAGGGTAATGCGGAAAGCCGTGCTGGATCCCAACGGCCTCGTATCACTAGCAGTCGAGATGACAGGCATCTTATCCGCATGGCTGTAACGGTTCGTGCAGCCACGTCTCGATCACTGAGTCAACAGGTGGGGACGTTTGCAAGACAACAACCACCTGCACGAACAGTTCTATGACGTTTGCAGCTCGGAGACCATGGCTGCGGTTACCGTTGACGGTGCATTACAGACAGGAGCGTGTGCGATGGTGTACTCAGCGACGAACCCGGGTGCACGAATGGCAAAATGTCATTTTTTCGGATGAATCCAGGTTCTGTTTAAAGCATCATAATGGTCGCATCCGTGTTTGGCGACATCGCTGTGAACGCACATTGGAAGCGTGTATTCGTCATCGCCATACTGACGTTTCACTCGGCGTGATGATATGGGGTGACATTAGTTCCACGTCTCGGTCTTGTTCGCATTGACGGCACTTTGAACAGTGGACGTTGCATTTCAGATATGTTACGACCCGTGGTTCTACCCTTCATTCGATCCTTGCGAAACACAACATTTCAGCAGGATAATGCACGACCACATGTTGCAGGTCCTGTACGGGCCTTTCTGGATACAGAAAATGTTCGACTGCAAATTTGAGTAAGTTGTAACTGTGAACAATTGAGTCAAAGAAACATCAGCTAAATCTCAAATTCGCTTTACAAATTACGATCGCATTGTGCCATGTTATATGTTTACCAATGTGCCGTGAGTCAAGGATACGTGCCCGTAGTATCGCACATACGCTGTGCTCTATACCTACAGTAGGGGTGTACACTTCTCCAGCTGCGTGGTGAGTTAGGAATTTGGCAAACTTCAACATAGAAAATACTGCTTCCAGTGTGTGTTAGCACCTAAACTTTTGACATTATGTTCCTTTCAGTGTATTCTTCCTGTATAAAAACTTTCAGGGAGGGTTTCGAAATGTTGGATTGGACAGTTCTCTTGTAATGTTAATGGTTCTCGGAGCGAATCTGTATTACATAAAATGTCCTAGATACAAATATCGTGCCAGATTCTGTCCAGTTGACAGAGAGCAGCTGCCAACATGAGTAACGTAGAAGTCAATATTTCCGGAGTAGTAAAGCAACTTAAATCAATTAATAAAAGCGAGCCTTGTAGTCCAGACTGTATACCAATTAAGTTCCTTTCGGAGTATGCTGATGCATTGGATCCATACTTAAGAATCATATACAACCGTTCGCTCGACGAAAGATCCGTACCCAAATACTGGAAAGTTGCACACGTCACACCAATATTCAAGAAAGGTAGTAGGAATAATCCACTAAATTACAGGCCCATATCGTTAACGTCGATATGCAGCAGGATTTTGGAACATATATTGTGTTCAAACATTATGAATTACCTCGAAGAAAACTGTCTGTTGACTCACAGTCAAGATGGGTTTAGAAAATATCGTTCCTGTGAACTAGTTCTTCATTCACATGAAGTGTTGAGTGCTATTGACAAGGGATTTCAGATCGATTCCGTATTTCTGGATTTCCGGAAGGCTTTTGTCACTGTACCACACTAGCAGTTTGTAGTGAAATTGCGTGCTTGTGAAATATTGTCTCAGTTATGTGACTGGATTTGTGATTTCCTGTCAAAGAGGTCACAGTTCGTAGTAATTGACGGAAAGTCATCGAGTAAAACAGAAGTGATTTCTGGCGTTCCCCAAGGTAGTTCTATAGACCCTTTGCTGTTACTTATCTATATAAATGATTTGGGAGACAATCTGAGCAGCAGTCTTAGATTGTTTGCAGATGACGCTGTCGTTTACCGACTAATAAAGTCATCAGAAGATCAAAACAAATTGCAAAGCGATTTAGATAAGATACCTGAGTGGTGCGAAAATTGGCAGTTGACCCTAAATAACGAAAAGCATGAGGGCATCCACATGAATGCTAAAAGTAATTCGTATTATCGGTTACATGATAAATTAGTCTAATCTAAAAGTCGTAAATTCAGTTAAATATCTAGGTATTACAATTACGAACAACTTAAATTGAAAGGAACACATAGAAAATGTTGTGAGGATGTCCGACCTCTTTTAAAATACTGCTGCACGATGTGGGATTCTTACGAGACAGGACTGACGGAGTACATTGAAAAAGTTCAAAGAAGGGCAGCACGTTTTGCATTATGCGAAATATGGGAGAGAGTGTCACAGAAACGATACAGGATTTGGGCTGGACATCATTAAAAGAAAGGCGTTTTTCGTTTCGACGGAATCTTCTCACGAAATTCCAATCACCAACTTTCTCCTACGAATGCGAAAATATTTTGTTGCCAGCGACCTACATACGGAGAAACGGTCACCACGATAAGGGAAATCAGAGCTCGTACGGAAAGACATAGGTGTTCGTTTATTCCGCGCGCTATATGGGAGTGGAATAATAGAGAATTGTGAAGATGGTTCGAAGAACCCTCTGCAAGGCACTTAAATGTGATTTGCAGAGTATCCATGCAGAAGTAGAACAGGCGCGTTAGACCGTCAAAATCCCGAGCTGATTGGAGGGGCCCTGCCACAGTGAGCAAAGCGTTCTTGATTGGGGAGAGATTCGACGTCCGTGCTGCCGGAGGTAGGGTTTGGCAAGTATGAAGATAAGCGGTAGAAACTCTCGCCGTGTGTGGATCATTATCTTGCCCAGATGTAAGCCCAGGTAGGAGCAACAAAACGGAGCATAGAATGTCGTCGACAAACCGCTGGGCTGTAAGGGTGCTACGGAAGACAACCAAACGAGTCGTGCTATAAAATGAATTGGCACTCCATTACTCCTACTTGTAGGACAGCAAGGCATGCGACAGTCTGGTTGGTATCCGACAGGAGGGGGGGGGGGGGGGGGGGGGGGCATCTCCAGACACGTCGACGCCAGCCATCGGGGCTCAAGTATGGGCTGTTCAAAACATCTCTCCGCAGTGCCGTATGATTGTTTGCCGCGCGTGGTATATGATTGTTCGCTTGTCTGGGTTACTTCCCTTCAAGTGGACTCTCCCAACATTCCACTGTTTCGTTTATCTCAGCCAGCATCAGTAGTATCGTTGGTGTGTGTCGTTACGTGTTGACGTGAACGTTTAAGTGCCTTTCCTTTGTTAGTTTGTTTCGTTTTTGTCACTGTTAAAATACTAACCATGAAGAATGTGTGTTTTTGGTTTAACAAGTTTTCAAAGCTGGCGCTAAATACACAGTTTCAGTTCGTCAAACATTTAATTCAGTTTTCCCGGAGACAACACTCCCACATCTCGATACTGTGCGAGATTTGATTAACAAACTTCGGAGTACGGGTTCAGTGACAGATGGACCGAGAAGTGGTCGTCCTAGCGTTTTGTCTGAGGATAAACTACTCGATATTTCCGATAAAATGTCCATGAGTCCGAACAAGTCAGTAAGAAAACTCGCCCAGAAAATCGATGTTAATGTCGGAACGGCCCATACAGCTGTAAGGAAAAAATTAGAATTTTTCCCATACAAACTGACAGTCGTGCAAGAACTGAAAAATATTGATCATGGCAAGAGACTGTTTTATTGTCAATGGTTCAAAGATTTCGTTCAACCAAATGGGATATTCTTAATGAAACGTTTTTCACTTTTGAGGCGTGGTTTTATTTTTCCGGGTCCATTACTCGCAAAATTCTCGTATGTTGAGTACTGCAAATCCACTGTTTATTCATGAGGAACCACTTCATTCTGTGAAAGTAGGAGTTTGGATTGCAATTTCTAGGCGTCAAATTGTGGGTCCCAACGTAACAATAAACGCACAATAATACTGCAGCGATATTCTGTACCCATTCATAGGGGAACCTGTGTTAAGTGGAATACTGAACGGTTATTTTCAACAAGATGGTGCAACCGCGTATACATCTCGCGTTTCAATGTCACTGCTTCCTGATGTTTTTGGTGATCGCATAATTTCATAGGGACTTTGGCCTCGACGATCACCTGACCTAACACCACGTGACTTTTTCTTCTGAGGTGTAGCGAAAGCAACTGTTTATAAGAACAGTCCAAAATCCATCAATGAACTGAAAACTGCAATATCCACTTTCACTGCTTCTGTTACAGAAGAAATGTTACAGCCTGTAGATGAATTGAATTGTGTATTCAACAACAGGGGGGACACTGTCAACATTTAATGTGAAAATTTGTAAGTGAAAATCAGTATTCAATAAATTAATAACTTGTATTTCACTGAGTTTCATTTCGGTATATTTACTGCGGCTTACAGTTCGCGCGGCCGGGAATCATACGGCACTGCGGAGAGACTTTTCTAACACCCTATATAAAAGGGACTCGTTACTGGAGACAACTGTACTGCAGCCAGAGGGACTCCAGGCCGAAGACGTTCCTGGAAACGAACGATATGCCCAACAACTCTGTCAGTCCATAACAAGGCGAGTAACTGCTTGAATTGTCGCCTGATGTGGACTAACGCATTACTGACTTGCTCAAATTGTGAAGCTCTTTCTGTTGAAGAAATCATACAATTTTTCTTAAATTGTAATCATTTGTTTGTCTGTACATGTACATCACAGCTACTGATTTCCATGCCATTCGGACCATTCCTTCGCGGTGTGTCTTTTCTTCGTCTTAGACTATATTCTATACTTCCTTTCAGTAAGATTATGTACTTTGTTAGTCTTAATTTTGATATGTTGCTCTTTTCTTTTTATCCAAATTTACTTATACCGAACATTTTTAGATTTCGACGAACGGTTGACAAATGTGGCCATCAGTTGTAACATTACCTTAACTGGTTTTAGAAAAAATGTTTTTCCTTTAAGTTGCTACTTAATTGTTCCCATTTATATTTCGTGAATATAACAGGGCAGCAAACCAACACCCTCAATTTTTTAAAGAATCCGCCTCCTACATTAAGGGGTAGTCTTACGAAAAAGAGACACACGGCTAAAAGTAAACTTTAAATGCGAACATTTTAGGTTAGGCTTTACCGTGACTGTTATTGACATTAAATGAAACAACAAGTCTACTGTTACCAGTCACTGTTTATTTATCTCCACAACGCTTTTCAAAGGCTTAAGCCTCCATCATCAGGTCGATTTACATTTGTTAGTATGACATTTTTGAGTATGTTGTGTTACGATTTGTTCTGTTTTGGAGGATGTTGTGTACATATTCCCGCGTAGTCAGTGTGTACACAACTTTCCCACTAGAACGCGCCCCGCTAAGCACAACACCGCAGGCACAGTGCTCATCCGTCACCGCACTGCGAGATGGCGCTGCCTTAGAGACGGACCAAACTCTGCTTCCGCCGATCCGCATATCAATATGTAACGCAGCCAATGAGACTGCTGCTAACGTGGAACCTTTTCTCCTTGCAGACCACACTCACGCAGTGATACCTGAATGTGCGAGGTATTAAATGAGTGTACAGACCTCCGATTAGTCACTCTACATTTGTCTGAACCAGTCTGTACCAGTCTGCATTAGTCTGTACCAGTCTATAGTCAAGTTTCAGTCTGCACTTAAGAAGATTATCATATTCCTGTACATAGCCATGAAGATAAATGTAAGGACACTTTGTCAAGTATCAGAGATATGTGAGAATAAGATTAATGTACCAAGACCAAAGGAACTTCAGATTGTCAAAGGTAAATAGCATCTAGAATCAAGTTACGTGATGTTTATGCTTGTTATTACTATAATAAATGTGTGTGAAAATTAATCAAGTTCTGTTTAAAGTTGGTCTCTGTAAATCTGCTACTCTAAATGTGCAAGTGGCATTTCTATCGTCTGACCTAACGGCAGAAGATAAACACGCCACGATAAGACCATGAGACATATTGCTGACACTCGCCTACTTCGTTAGAGCGACAATTCAAATAATCTGATAGTGTGTGTACCGTAGGTCTTACAGTACACACACCACAGAGGAACTTGTGGCACTGTCTAGTGGAGAAACAAAACACTATTTCAGAACATGATGATGATGGGGGTTTAAACCTTTGAAACGCGTCGTGGAGGAGAAACACAACACTATATCAGAACATGATAATGATGGGGATTTGAACCTTTGAAACGTGTCGTGGAGATAAATAAACAGTGACTGGTAACAGTAAACTTATTGTTTCATTTAAAAGTAAGTTGTTCATTATTTGAAAAGTAATTGCTATAATTGTTAATACATTTATCCCACTGTAGACAGGATGGTCACTGCCTTCACAGAAAGATGATGGCGGTTGCGAGTGGACCCTGATTCTACTTAAGCATGCCCCTCTTCTTCAGAACCAAGTGGTGGCCACGAATGTATTTCTTAAGGGCTCCAAAAATGTGGAAACTGGACGGAGAGAGATTGGGACTGTATGAAGGATGTGTAGGGGCTCTCCAGCGGAACTTCTGCAGCGTACTCAAAACAGCCTCAGCAACCCATAGGCCCACCCGTCCTGAGCAGAGACATTCGTGGCTGTTGTTTTCTTTTAACAAAGAGGTGCTCGCTTGGGTACAGTCATGCTTCCGTAGGCAATTGCCAACATTTTCCCACGAAGGAACTTACCATCTTGGCTCACAGTGGGGCATATGCATTAACACTTATGGTGATTACTTTTGAAAGAATGAACAGTTTACTTACTTTTTGCTTTTGTTTCAATTTAATTTGCCTGTCCCTCACGAAAAACTTCATATCTTCAGAGATATATGCCGTACAGTAACATCATTTTGCAGTTACTCTCGATGGTGTAGTGGATACTGTTTGCAAGCTGTGTTGCGAATAGAGTTGGTAGTAAAGAATTAATGAATTAAGACCTCGAAACTTCCTGGCAGATTAAAACTGTGTGCCGGACCGAGACTCGAACTCGGGACCTTTGCCTTTCGCGGGCAAGTGCTTTACCATCTGAGCTACCCAAGCACGACTCACGCCTCGTCCTCACAGCTTTACTTCTGCCAGTACCTCGTCTCCTACCTCCCCCAAGTTCACAGAAGCTCTCCTGCGAACCTTGCAGAACAGCACTCCTGAAAGAAAGGATATCAGCGCACACTCCGCTGCAGAGTGAAAATTTCATTCTGGAATTGAAACCTCGCTCCTGATGCTGACGTTTCACTGCATGAACGGCGAAAATTTAGCACTCGATGAACATTTCTCCTTTCATTATTTTATAGCGGGTGGCAGTGATAAGAAGTTTGGAGAAGGTTTGAACCTTTAATACAGGATCGTCCCTATTGGTCTGATCAATAGCTGTGTGAAACACTGAAAATCAAATTTGTATTGCCCCTGGGAAAGCAGTTAGTAAAGGCTACCTGCAACTGTAACGTACTCTAGATTGGATGTTTAGTAATGTGCATTACTTGCGTCTATATTTTGATGAAATTCTTCTCAGTATTTCGAATATTATATTTCACATTTCACTCGCTATGGCTTTCTCTTAGTCCACAAAAGGCATGAAACCGTAATGTATTCTGGAGGAAATACAAACGTTCTTAAAAACTGAAAGGTCCTTCTGGTGAAGCTGCTCATTGTGTGTCTTTTATAATCTGCTCAACACGTGATTACTTCAAGAACGCAAGTCGGACGTTCTTTCTAGTACAAACGGTCCGCATGTGTAGTTTTATTCAGAAGTCGGTGCATAAAATAAATTTCGTGAATTTATCTGGAGAATGTAATTTGTTTGTAGTTACTTGCATAAACAAGACATTTAACGTAACTGTCAGTCTCACTGCGGTACCCTTACGCATGTGCTAAATGTAGAATCGTGACTCATCGCTAGAAGGATGAACATATCTTGTTGAGCCTCTCAGCCATTTCGGTAAACGATATCGTAGAACGTCCGCCGGGAGTCCCTGAGAGAGCACTTTTGATAGCGTCAAGCGGTTTTCGCCTTTCAGAAAGACTTTCTGGATGTTGTTACACTGTTAGTCTTTCGATTTTTTACGAGTTAGGGTGTCAACAAGGGTAGTGGCGATCAAAGCTCTGGGTTCTATTTTCGGTGACTTGTGAGTGTGTGTTTAAGCGAGCGCGCTAACCATCTCTTCCCTTTTTCTCGGTTCGAAGAAGAGGTGTACCTCATAGTACAGCAACTGGTATAATGATGCTAATTGGAAAAAAGATTAAACAACTTATATAGTAAACGTCAGTCACCTCGGCTCACTCTGACGGTGGCTGGACGATATTCAGCCGAAGTATTAGAAGAAGAAGTTGAATTTATGCGACTGCACGCCCAAAATTTTATGGACCATAAAAGTTGTTGCGTAATAGCAAGAAAATGTTCGTTTTTTGTCATTATGACCACGTTCCAACAGTCCTCGATATACGTTGTTCTACATCTACACTACATCCAAACTCCGCAAGCCGGAGGGTACTTTGAGTACCTCTATCGGTTCTCCCTGCTATTCCAGTCTCGTACTGTTCGTGGAAAGAAAGATTGTCGGTATGCCTCTGTGTGGGTTCTAACCTCTCTGATTTTTTCCTCATGGTTTCATCGCGAGATATACGTAGGCGGGAGCAATATACTGCGTGACTCCTCGGTGAAGGTATGTTCTGGAAACTTCAACAAAAGCCCCTACCGAGCTACTGAGCGTCTCTCCTGCAAAGTCTTCCACTGGAGTTTATCTATCATCTCCATAACGCTTTCGCGATTACTAAATGACCCTGTAACGAAGCGCGCTGCTCTCCGTTGGATCTTCTCTTTCTCTGCTATCAACCCTATCTCGTACGGATCCCACACTGGTGAGCAATATTGAAGCAGTGGGCGAACAAGTGTACTGTAACCTACTTCCTTTGTTTTCGGACTGCATTTCCTTAGGATTCTTCCAATGAATCTCAGTCTGGCATCTGCTTTACTGACGATCAACTTAATATGATCATTCCATTTTAAATCACTCCTAATGCCTACTCCCAGTTAATTTATGAAATTAACTGCTTCCAGTTGCTGACCTGATATATTGCAGCTAAATGATAAAGGATCTTTCTTTCTACGTATTCGCAGCACATTACTCTTGTCTAGATTGAGATTCAATTGCCATTCTCTGCACCATGCGTAAATTCGTTGCAGATCCTCCTGCATTTCAGTACAATTTTCCGTTGTTACGACCTTTCGATGTACCACAGCATCATCCGCAAAAAGCCTCAGTGAACTTCCGATGTTATGCACAAGGTCGTTTGTGTATACTGTGAATAGCAACGGTCCTGCGACCTCCCCTGCGACACACCTGAATTCACTCTTACTTCGGAAGACTTCTCTCCATACATTCAGTTGACAAAAGCCCAATACCGTGTCGGACTTACTTTTGCCGTCGCAGTGCAGCACCTCGTCGTGGCATGGACTCAACAAGTCGTTGGAAGCCCCAAAAGAAATATTGAGCCATCCTGCCTCTGTAGCCGCTCATAATTGCGAAAGTGTTACCAGTACAGGATTTTGCGCACTCTCTGAATTCTCGATTAGATACCATAAATGTACGATGGGATTAACGACGGGCGATCTGGGTAGCAATCATTCGTTCTAACTGTCCAAAATGTTCTGACATGGCGCATTGTCATCGATAATAATTCCATCTTTGTTTGGGAACATGAGGTCCATGAATGGCAGAAAATGGTCTCCAAGTAGTGGAACATAACTATTTCCGGTCAATGATCGGTTTAGTTGGACGACAGGACACAGTCCATTCCATGTAAACACAGCATACATCATTATGCAGGAACCACCATCTTGAACAGTGTCTTGTTGCCACTTGGGACCATGGATTCAAGAGGTCAGCTCTTACCAACTAAAATCAGTATTTATCCGACGAAGCCACACTTTCCTGGTCGTCTGGTCTGGGCATAGCGTCCTTGATTAGTTATTAAAGCGTCGTCGGTATCCGGATCGAACCCCATCACCACTTAAGTTTTGAATAAAAATCATCAGCAATGGAGGCCGAAAACTTCCGGCATTCTGTCAACGGCCAACGGCCTTGTCAAAAATGGCGGCAGATCGAATATGTGGTTCGTGGCACTCTCTTACCATTGGGATGGGATCGGAAAATGCTCCCAAATGCCGAAGAAACAACGATTATCAACGGCTTGAGGATGCACAACGCAAAGGCATATAATGTGTCTCCAGAGGACATGTGATCTATAATTTAAAAGTGTCATGATGATCTCTCCATTGGCAGAAGATTCCGGAATAGTCCCCCATTCGGATTTTTGGGAGGAACTGTCATGGGGGAGGTGACCATGAGAAAAAGTCTGAATAACCAACGAAACGAGAACGTTCTACAAGTCAAGGCATGTAATGTCAGAAATTTAAACGTGGTAGGGAAACTAGATAATCTGAAAAGCGAAATGCTAAGGCGCAGTCTAGATACAGTGGGTATCAGTGAAGTGAAATGGAAAGAAGACAAGGATTTCTGGTCAGATGAGTGTAGGATGATATCAACAGTAGCAGAACATGGTGTAACGGGAATAGGATTCGTTATGAATAGGAAGGCAGTGCAGAGGGTGAGTTACTATGAACAGTTCAGTGATAGGGTTGTTCTCCTCAGAATCGACAGCAAAACAACATCGACTAAGATAGTTTAAGTATCAAAGCCGACGTCGCAAGCAGCAGATGAAAATATAAAGTTTATGAGGGTAGTGAACGGGTAGTTCTGTACGTAGAGGGAGATTAAAATCTGATAGTCATGGGGGCTGGAATGCGGTTGTAGGGGAAACGGCAGAAGAAAACGTTACGGGAGAATATGGGCTTGGTAGTGGGAATGAAAGAGGAGAAAGAATGAATTCTGTAATAAATTTCAGCTAGTAAAAGCGAACACTCTGTTCAAGAATCACAAGAGGAGGAGGCATACATGGAAAAGGCCTGGAGATACGGGAAGATTTCAGTGAGATTACTCATGGTCAGGCAGAGGTTCCGAAATCGGATACTGGATTGTAAGGCGTACCCAGGAGCACATATTAATTCATATCACTACTTAGTGTTGATGAAGAGAAGGCCAAAGATTAAGAGACTAGTCAGGACGAATCAATACGCAAAGAAGTACTAAGGAATGGAAAGATAAGCTTGAAGCTCTCTAACGCTATAGGTCAGCAATAAGGAAGAGCACGATAGGCAGTACAGTTGAGGAGGAGGTCAGTCAAAGAAGTTGGAAAGAAAAACGCAACTACAAAGATATTAACTGCGAAGAAACCAAGGCTAACAGAAGAAAGAAGGAAGTACTAAAATATTCAGGGAAATTCGGGAATAAAGAAATACGTATCGCTTAGGAATGATATAAATAGAAAGTGCAGGGACGCTAAGGCGAAATGATGGCATGAAAAATGTAAAGAAATCGGAAAGGAAATTACTGTCGGAAAGACTGACTCAACATACAGTAAAGTCAAAACAATATTTGGTGGAATTGAAAACATTAAGAGTGCACTGATAATTCTACTATTAAATGCAGACGAGATAGTGTGTTGGTGAAAAGTGTACTCTGAAGGCCTATATAACTATGAGAGGGAAGACTTATCTGAGAAACAGGAATCGATGTAGAAGAGATAGGGGATCCAGTATTACAATCAGAATACAAAAGAAAGTTTCTAAAATCATTTGGGCAAGTGGCAAAAAAAAAAAGATTGTTCACATTGGTGTATGGAATATATCACACTGGCGATACACCATCTGACTTTCGGGGGAAAAAAACCACACATTGCCAAAGACTAGTACGGCAGTTATCGCGCATCAGCTTAGGAGATCATGCATCCAAACTGCTGACAAAAATAGTATATAGAAGAATGAAAGATGTGTTGGATGACGATCAGTTTGGCTTTGGGAAACGTAAATGCACCAGAGAGGCAGTTTTGACTTTACAGCTGAAAACGGAAGCAACACTAAAGAAAGATCAAAGCACGTTCATAGGATTTGTTTATCTGGAAAAAGAGTTTTACAATTTCAGATGGTGCAAGGTGTTTAAATTATGAGGCAAACAGGGGTAAGCTATAGGCACAGATGGGTAATATATAACACGTACAAGAGACAAGAGGCAATAATAAGAGTGGAAGAAAGAAGTGCTCGGATTAAAAAAGGGTGTGAGACTGGGATGTAGTCTTTCGTCCCTAATGTTCAATCAGTACATCGAAGAAGCAATGATGGAAATAAAAGAAAGGTTCAGGAGTGGTATTGAAAATCAAGGTGAAAGGATTTCAGCGATACGATTCGCTGATGACATTGCTGTCGTGAGTGAAAGTGAAGAAGAATTACATGATCTGTTGAATGGAATTAACGGTCTAATAAGTACAGAATATGAACTGGGAGGAAATCGAAGAAAGACGAAAGTACTGAGCAGTAGCAGGAATGAGAACAGCGAGAAAACATCAGGATTGGTGGTCACGAAGTAAATGAAGTTAAGGAATTCTACTACCTAGGCAGAAAAATAACCAGTGACGGACGGAGCAAAGAGGACATCAAAAGCAGATAAGCACTGGCAAAAAGGGCATTCCTGGCCAAGAGAAGCCCGTTAGTATCAAAGATAGGTCTTGATTTGAGGAAGAAATTTCTGAGAATGTACGTTTGGAGCACGCATTGTATGGTAGTGAAACGTGGACTTGAGAAAATCGGAACAGAACACAATAGAAGGATGGGCGCTGTGGTGCTACAGAGGAATGCTGAAAATTAGGTGGAGTGATAAGCTTAGGAACGAGGTGGTTCTCCAGAGAATCGGCGAGGAAAGTAATATATGGAAAACACTGACAAGAAGAAGGGGAAAGATGATAGGGCATGTTGAGGCACACCGCTCTGTCCTAACTGATACGTTCGTCGTACGTCCCACAGAAATTCCTGCGGTTACTCCACGCAGTGTTGATTGTCTGTTAGCACTGACAATTCTACGCAACGCATCTGCTCTTGGACTTACGTGAAGGCCGTCGGCCACTGCGTTGTCCGTGGTGAGAGGTAACGTCTGAACTCTGGTATTCTCGGCATACTCCTGTGACACTGTGCGTCTCGAAATATTGAAATCCCAAACGATTTCCGAAATGGAGTGTCCCATATGTCTAACTCGAATCTGTTAATTCCCGTAGTGCTGCTATAATCTCGTCGTAAACCGTTTCACATGAATCACGTGAACACAAATGACAACTCCGCCAATGCACTGTCCTTTTATACCTTGTGTACGCGATTCTACCGCCATCTGTACAAGATATCCCGTGATATGTCACCTCAGCGTATATACAGTACGTATAGTGCTTTATATTATCGTTTTTCTTCTTCTTTTTAAGTCGTCAGTCTACTGACTACGGCCCGCTACGTATTCCTTTCCTGTGCTAACCTCTTCATCTCAGAGTAGCACTTGCAACCTACGTCCTCAATTATTTGCTTGACGTATTCCAATCCCTGTCTTCCTCTACATCTTTTCCCTCTACAGATCCCTCTAGTACCATGGAACTTATTCCCTGAAGTCTTAACAGTTGTCCTATAATCCTGTCCCTTCTCCTTGTCAGTGAATTCCACATACTCCTTTCCTCTTCATTCTGCGCAGAACCTCTTCACCTTATCGGTCTACCTAATTTGCAACATTCGTGTATAGCACCACATCGCAAATGCTTCGATTCTCTTCTGTCCGGTTTTCCCACAGTCCAAGTTGAACTACCATACAATGCTCAGACGTACATTCTCATAAATTTCGTCCTCAAATTAAGGCCTATGTTTGATACTAGTAGACTTCTCTTGGCCAGGAATGCCCCTTCTGGCACTGCTTGTCTGCTTTTGATGTACTCTTTACTCCGTCCTTCATTCGTTATTCTACTGCGTAGGTAGCAGAATTCCTTAACTTCATCCACTTCGTGACAATAAATCCTGATTTTAAGTTTCTGACTGTCCTCATTCCTGCTGCTTCTAATTACTTTCTTCTTTCCTCGATTTACTCTCATTTCATATTGTGTACTCATTAGACAGTTTTCTCCATTCACCAGATGATGTGATTTTTCACCGTCCGGGGTGGCCGAGCGGTTCTAGGCGCTACAGTCACAGGTTCGAATGCTGCCTCGGGCATGGATGTGTGTAACGTCCTTAGATTAGTTAGCTTTAAGTAGTTCTAAGTTCTAGGGGACTGGTGACCTCAGAAGTTAACTCCCATAGTGCTCAGAGTCATTTGAACGATTTTTGATTCTTCTTCACTTTCAGCCCGGACAGCAATGTCATCAGCGAATAGTATCTTTGATTAACGTTAGAATGTTGGAAACTCTTTCTCCAAAACGAGGGCCGGCCGCGGTATTCTAGCGGTTCAGGCGCACAGTCCGGAACCGCGCGCCTGCTACGGTCGCAGGTTCGAATCCTGCCTCGGGCATGGAGGTGTGTGATGTACTTAGGTTAGTTAGGTTTAATTAGTTCTAAGTTCTAGGGGACTGATGACCACAGATGTTAAGTCCCATAGTGCTCAGAGCCAATTGAACCTTTTTTTTTCCAAAACGAGGACCCTTTTTTACCGAGGGGCATTGAACTGAAGGCGAACAGATACTCGATGAGAGTGCCAAGCATATTCTAGAAGTGAGCGGGCCCCTTCATAGGTGGTCTAAAATATAAAAATAAAAGAACCAACGTTGCGAAATTTACAGCTAGTTAATATTCCAAACCGCTTGCGAAAGTTACCCTAAAACAACCGCAACTAGAATTAAGAGATAAAATAGCCGACATTACGCAGGTTTGCAGAAGACCTGATTACGCATTCTGCCGGCGCCTGGTGACAAATTCCGGCGCGTTCGATTTTATGTGTGACCGCATGATTGGCATATTAAAATACTGGTCTCGCGCCGTAATTGTAGAGCCGCCGGCGTTCGTAATCAGTCAAACCCACGCGGAAGGTCGGACCAGTTAATCGCATTTCTCCTCCCGTTTCTCGTAGTACCGGGAAGGTGGGGAGGGGGGGGGGGAGTGGTTGAAGAATGGCGTAGTTAATCACCGTGTCCCGGCTCGCGAATGACATCGGACAATCAATAAACGGCGTCAGAAGTCCCCGCCCAGGAAGGAGGCGCTCGCCAGACGGCGGAGGTGACGCTCACGTCCGCTGCCGCTAACAGCCCAGCGCCGAAACAATGCTCCGTGTGGCGCCGGCGGAGATCGCCCTGCGCGACATATATGGCGGACAATTGGCGGCCTACGGCTGCGCGCTGATCTCAGCGCCTCGAGAGGCGGCTCCCCGCTCGCATTACCGCCTCAGTCCGTGCCTCTAACGACCGCGCGATGAAACTGAAGTACGAGGGACGCCGGGGGCATTCGAATTACACTACTGGCCATTAAAATTACTACGCCACGGAGATGACGTGCAACAGACCCGACATTTAACCGACAGGAAGAAGATGCTGTGATATGCAGATGATTAGCTTTCCAGAGCATTCACACGAGGCTGGCGACGGCGGCGACACCTACACCGTGCTGACATGGGGAAAGTTTCCAACCGATTTCTCATACACAAACAGCAGTTGACCGGCGTTTCCTGGTGAAACGTTGTTGTGATGCCTCGTGTGAGAAGGAGAAACGCGTACCGTTTCGTTTCCGACTTTGATAAAGTTTTGGTTGATCAGTCACAAAGGTGTGAAATGACCATTTCACTACGCAGGGACGTGACAATCTACGCTACTGGCCATTAAAATTGCCACACCTCGAAGATGGCGTGCTACAGACGCGAAAATTAACCAACAGGAAGAAGATGCTGTGATAGGCAAATGATTAGCTTTTCAGAGCATTCACACAACTTGGCGCTGGGGGCGACACTTACAACGTGCTCACATATGGAAAGTTTCCGACCGATTTCTCATACACAAACAGCAGTTGACCGGCGTTGCCTGGTGAAACGTTGTTGTGATGCGTCGTGTAAGGTGCAGAAATGCGTACCATCACGTTTCCGACTTTGATAAAGGTCGGATTGTAGCCTATCGCGGTTGCGGTTTATCGTATCGCGACATTGCTACTCGCATTGGTCGAGATCCAATGACTGTTAGCAGAATATGGAATCGGTGGGTTCAGGAGGGTAATACGGAACGAAGTGCTGGCTCCCAAAGGCCTCGTATCACTAGCAGTCGAGATGACAGGCATCTAATCCGCATGGCTGTAACGGATCGTGCAGCCACGTCTCAATCCCTGAGTCAAGAGATGCAAGACAACAACCATCTGCACGAACTGTTGGACCACGTTTGCGGCAGCATGGACTATCAGCTCGGAGATCATGGCTGCGGTTACCCTTCACGCAGCATCACAGACTGGAGCGCCTGCGATGGTGTACTCAGCGACTAACCTGGGTGCAAGAGTGACAAAACGTCATTTTTTCGGATGAATCCAGGTTCTGGTTACAACATCATGACGGTCGCATCCGTATTTGGCAACATTGCGGTGAACGCACATTGTAAGCGTGTATTCGTCATAGCCATACTGGCGTATCACCTGGCGTGATGGTATGGTGTGCCATTGGCCACATGTCTCGGTGACCTCCGCATGGGTGTGTGTGTTGATCTTAGTTAGATGAAGTTATATTAAGTAATGTGTAAGCTCAGGGACCGATAACCTCCGCATGGGTGTGTGTGTCGTTCTTAGTTAGTTGAAGTTATATTAAATAGTGTGTAAGCTTAGGCACCAACGACCTCCGCAGTTTGGCTCCATATTTACCTTCCCATAAATTTCCAAAATGGTTCTGTCAAGGTGGAAATGCATTTCACTGACATCTCTTCCTATTTGTGCAACTTCCTTGATATCATCTCCATGGATCTACCCATTTTATTTGGTGTATTTAGTTTATTTTGCATGCAAGGTGTTTGGCTGTTACTGGTAAAAAGGGAAAGGACTAGTAGAGCAAAATGAAACAAGCAAATAACACGTCCACAGTGGATTTTTATGCAGAAACCAAAGAAGACAGTCTTTAAAGATTTCGTTTTACTGACCACGAGTATCATGATTAAAATTGTCTCCTAGCTCAGGGTCGGTGTGGACTTTGCGTTTCACGTGTATTGCTGCCCTAATCAGTAGGAAATATACGTGAATTATATTGTTTTTATTTTATTTCTGCCGTTTCTCTGCCGTCTCTTTCCTGTGTGGTGTCTGGAGCATCTCTGTGGTGTCTCCAGCGGAAAACAATGAACATAGCAACATAGCAGTAGTCCACTGTCATGTGTACCGCTGTTCGAAGAGAAAAATATCCTGGTGGAACCGCTCGCCTTGCACATCACTGTATGCACCACAGTTCTCTGGGAACACATCGAGGTGAGAATAGAAGTGAGTCTTCAGGATCATGTTCCAGCGAATGACCTTGTCAGCTTGAATGAGTTCGTCCTCAAGGCCCCTGTAATTGGTCTACACTCTAATCCTACCAACTGAAATGGGGACTCATGTGACCAGGTCACGGTTTTCCGCTCGTCTAGGGTACCACTGATATGGTCACTAGCTCAGGAGAGGCGCTGCAGGCGGTGTCTTGCTTTCAGCTAAGGCACTTGCGTCAGTCGTCTGCTGTGGAAATGGAAATGAGCGTTTGGCGTCACTGGGCAGGAGGCCCTTTACGGGTCAGGTCCGGCCGCCTTGGTGCAGGTCTTACTACATTCGACGCCACATTGGGCAACCTGCGCGCCGGATGGGGATGAAATGATGATGAAGACAACATAACACCCAGTCCCTCAGCGGAGAAAATCCCCAACGCAGCCAGGAATCGAACCCGGGCCCCCTTGGACGGCAGTCCATTACGCTGAACATTCGGGGCGGACAGTTGTCTGCTGTCATAGTGCCTTAATGCCAAATTTCGCCGCACTGTCCTAATGGATACGTTAATCGTACGTCTCACACTGATTTCTGCGGTTATTTCACGCAGTGTTGCATGTCTGCTAGCACTGACAACTCCACGTAAACGCAGACGCTGTTGGTCGTTCAGCGAAAGCCGTCACCACTGCGCTGACTGTGGTGTGAGATAATGCCTCAAATTTGGTATTCGCGGACTTGACACTGCGGATCTCGGAATGCTAACGATTTCCGAAATGAAATGTCCACGTTTGCAGCTCTGACTACCATTCCGCGTTCACAGTCTGTAAATTTCTGTCGTGGAGCAGTATACGTTGGAAACCTTCACACAAATTACAGCTCCGCCAATGGACTACCTTTTATATCTTGTGTACGCGTGACTTCCGCCATTTGTACATGTGCATATTACTAAACCATGACTTTTGTCACCACAGAGTACTGGTATCTAAGTAGTGCCAAATGGTTCTGAATAGGAGCGCTCAGTTTCAGCTGCAGCACTCGCTCCGTTCTTCCCGACCTCTTTGTCCAAGGCTAGCTCTGTCTCTCGTTTCGACACTGCCGCAGGCCAAAAGAGAGGAATTCCCGTCACCTTGGACGCACCACACCCGTGGCCTCTTAGAGGTGCGTGTACCGGGAGAGGAGAGCCCGGCGAGAGCGTGAAGGAGCGTGGCAGGCAGCGAGACCCTACGGGAGCGTGGCCCGCCGGTGAGCGCATGCGCGGGCAAGACTCCGCGGTATGGTCAGGTGGCGTGGGCCGCGGCGATGTGTCAAGGCTGGCTGTCTCTCTGCAGATCTAGGGCGCGACTCGGCGGCACGCCACAGCCGCATTTCGGCAGGCCACAGGCCACAGGCCGCAGGCCCGGCCATCGATTCCCGCCAACGCAGGCTCCTATCTGCGATGGCCTCTTTCGCTGCCCGTCTCTTGCGGCAAACTCAGCCGCGGCCAGAATAGACGCGGCACGCGAGCCCAGTCGAAATGGGACAACTCCGTTCCTAACACAGCTTCTGCCGAATATAAACCCCCGCAATGTTTGCAGTACCATTTTCGTCTCTCTCGTCATCAGTATCCCTATTCTTTAAGGGGAGACGGAAGGCAATTTTTATCCCTATTCAGCCAATGCTACTTAACCCTTTGAATAGGAACACATTTCAAAAGAAGTATAAGTAATAAAACAATAAAATTTTTACTGCGTAAACACTACTGGCCATTAAAATTTCTTCACCAAGCAGAAATGCAGATGATAAACTGGTATTCATTGAACAAATATATTATACTTGAAATGACATGTGGTTGCATTTTCACGCAATTTGGGTGCATAGATCCTGAGAAATCAGTACTCATAACAACCACCTCTGGCCGTAATGACGGCCTTTATACGCCTGGGCATTGCGTCAAACAGAGCTTGGATGGCGTGTACGGGTACAGCTGCCCACGTAGCTTCACACGATACCACAGTTCATCAAGAGTAGTGACTGGCGTATTGTTACGAGCCAGTTGCTCCGCCATCATTGACCAGACGTTTTCAATTAGTGAGACATCTGGAGAATGTGCTGTCCAGGGCAGCAGTCGAAGAATTTCTGTATCCAGAAAGGCCCGTACAGGACCTGCAACATGCGCTCGTGCATTATCCTGCTCAAATGTAGGGTTTCGCAGGGACGGCTCGTAACACATCTCAAATGTAACGTCCACTCTTCAAAGTGCCGTCAATGGGAACAACAGGTGACCGAGACGAGTAACCAATGGCAGCCCATACCATCACGCCGGGTAATACGCCAGTATGGCGATGATCAGTACCCGCTTCCAATGTGCGTTCACCGCGATGTCGTCAAAGACGGCTGCGACCGTCATGATACTGGAAACAGAAACTGGATTCACCCGAAAAAATGACGTTTTGCCATTCGTGCACCGAGGTTCGTCGTTGAGTACACCATATCAGACGCTCCTGTCTGTGATTCAGCGTTAAGAGTAACCGCAGCCACGGTCTCCGAGCTGATAGTCGATGCTGCTGCAAACGTCGTCGAACTCGTCGTGTAGTTGGTTGTTGTCTTGCAAACGTCCCCATCTGTTGACTCAGGGATCGAGAAGTGGCTGCACTATCCGTTACAGCCATGCGCATAAGATGTCTGTCATCTCGACTGCTAGTGATACGAGGCCGTTGGGATCCAGCGCGGTGTTCCGTATTACCCTCCTGAACCCACCGATTCCATATTCTGCTAACAGCCATTGGATCTCGACCAACGCGAGCAGCAATGTCGCGATACGATAAACCGCAGTCGCGACAGGCTTCAATCTGACCTTCATCAAATTCGGAAACGTGATGGTACGCATTTCTGTTCCTTACATGAGACATCACAACAACGTTTCACCAGGCAATGCCGGTCATCTGTTGTTTGTGTATGAGAAATCGGTTGGAGACTTTTCTGATGTAAGCACGTTGTAAGTGTCGCCACCGGCGCCAACCTTGTGTGAATGCTCTGAAAAGCTAATAATTTGGATATCACACCCTCTTCTTCCTGTCGCTTAAATTCAGTGTTTGTAGCACGTCATCTTCGTGGTGTAGCAATTGTAATGGCCAGTAGTGTATGAGTGAATTTTTACTGCATGTATATAATATATATGCCTCAGGTTACAAGTAAAATTAACATAATACCTCTTATGGTTTTGCAGAAATAATTTGTTCTTTCACTGGTAAAATTTAACTTTTTTTGTACATTAATTATTATAAAACTGATTCTGATTGTTTTGTGGATCTCAATTTACTTGTAATAACTTATTACCATCTGCAGCACAAATTGACCACATATCATGTTTCTAACCCCATTAGTTTATCAAATAATGGTACCTGAAAGCAAAAAAAAATTTGTTTTGAGAAAAATCCATTTAATGTTTTATATTGCAATTCTAGTATAGTTATTGATGAGAATTACTTACCATAATATCTTCCTGCACCATACTGAGCACCATCTGAATTATACTGATCTTCTTTTCTTCTCTTGGTCCCTCTTCTTTTCTCTCTATCTTCTTTTATACATTTTAAATTAGCAATATTCTGCTTTGCGAATTCTCTCTTTATCTATTTGCACAAAGTATTTTGCAGTATTTCCACTAGATTTTTGCCCAATAATTCCAAATCTCCCAGTTTCCTAATTACACCATCATTGAAGCATAAAATAGCATCTAAAAACACCAAATTTGAGTGCTGTAAGCTGAACAAATACTGTTTTCGGTAACCGGTTCCAAATGACAGATTTCACACATTTATTTAAATTTTGCGTTTTTCCATGAAGACATTTCTTCAACAAGGCATCTTTACAAAGGTCTCTAAATACGAGTTTAATTTCATTCATTACTGAAGTAGATAAACAATGTTTGTGGCCCTATCTGGCACGTCTGTACTGTACTTGCACCAAGTGTCAGGATCATTCGGACAAAGACCGTGCACTGGAATTTCATTTGTGGAAAGCTTGTGGAAAAAGATAGCCCATACAACGTTTTTCATGTTTTCTAAATTCTCTATATTTCTTATCCTGGCCAAGCCGTAATAATTCTGTAATCTATCTATTTCAACATTAGTCAGGTGAACCTTACCACTTATCTTCTTACCATCTTCCAATACTATTTTTGACTTAGATACAAGGTAGAAAACATTGAAGCGATAAAACAATATAAGCATGAAAAATATACAAGGAGTAAAAGAAGGCTGTGAATTACGTCTGCTTGGCGCAAAATGGAAGGCGTGGCATTTAAATGACAGATTGCACAGAGCGTCAGGGAAACCATCATATCTCATGAAAAAATTGTCGTATTTATATAAAACAAAAACTGTTTCACCCAGGAAAAACCAGGCATTTCAAATATTCTAAAATCTAAAAATCGATTTTGTGAAGTCCACTTGCCTTCCGTCACCCATTAAGAGGAACGTTTGTGAAGTTGGCCGAAAATGTCAATTTTCAATTTATTTTTTATTTATTAGTAGAACTTACTGACAAAAGGGAAGTGCTGAAATCGCATCGGAAGCGCCTGAAAAATAATTACATGCGTGACGCGAACTTCCTCTCATGGCCACTTTTTGAAACAATACTTCAATACTAGTTCGGTGAGCAAGGGTTCTGTGTATTATATTCCAGCCGACTTGAACGGGATATAGCTGGAAGGCTGTGATCCGTGCTCTTTGGTTTTATATATCATCTCTGACTTTTCCGCATCTTAGAAACAATAACAAACCAACTACTTAGTTTATGATAAGCCCATCTTGTTTTTCCTTAGGCTTCTTATGGAGATTAACGTACGTTTTCGAGTCTTTCATCAGTCAATAATGCAACGACCTCAAAGTCCAGTATGGGGTACATGCAAAGATCAGCCAAACATTATGGCCACTGCTCACCGTGACGTTGGATGCCGCCTGGTGGCTTCACGGACACGTGACGCGGCAATGAAAGTATGTAAGCAGAGCAGAAACGCACGGAGGATCACCCTAGCGAAGATACGGGCTGCAAATGGGGAAATCCATTGAGATAAGCGACTTTGACAAATGATTATTATTATGCAGAGCCCGTGAACGAGTATCTCGTGCCACTGTCGTTAGAATGTAAGGAAAGAGGTGGAAGGACAGTCAAACTACCACTAGGCACTAAATTGTTGGACGTCCACGATTCTTCACGGAACGAGGGCGTCGGAAGTCTGACTGCTGTGTAAAGAAGGCGTCTCTGCCGCGAGAGCACAATGCTGGTCCACTCACAAGTGTTTCGGAACACAACCTGCATCGTGCATTGTTGAACATGTAGCTCCGTTGTAGACCACTCTTATTGTAGACCACTCTTACGTGTTCACATGTTGATTCAACGACATAGTCAGTTACGATAGCAGTGAGCACAGGACCATCGGGATTCGACCGTGGATCAGTGGAAACACGTCGCCTCTTCCGGTGAATTATTTTTGATCGTCTCCACAAATGCCGTCAACGAGATTGTAACATTACAGGACATATTGGGACATATTGAAGTATTCGATACTGTAGACTTTTAGGGGATGTCGATACAGATATGCAAAATGTAAAGGGAAACTTTGGTGATGTTTAAATATTGTACTGTGTCAATATTAGGACATTTTGCACAGAAAGAACAAAAATAGAATTAATGTAAATATATATTAGTGTTAGTAACCTATTTTCATTCAATTTTGTAATTATATTTCATTTTGTAAAAGAAAGACTCACTGTTTGCTGTAGCTCTGATTAATTGTATAAATTATCAGTTTTGAGCTAAATTATTTCGTATAATATGGACAAGATACTTTTAAAAACTCACCAGCTAAAGAGAAAGTCTGTAAATGAACGTTTAATGCACACTTCTGGAACTTTCTGTGGAGAAATTCTATATTATGATCGCAAAAATACGAAAACTTGTGAAAACTGTTTCATAACCTAATTTCGAAAGACGATTTGTATCAAGAAATATTGCAAAAAAGATTTATTTACGTTTTGAAACTCGATTTAAATCATTTTACATATAAATAGTTGTTCTAAATCACTCAAGAAATAGTCAGAATCAAATGTCAAGATATTTCTGGGAACATCGGTACAAATCTGGTGAAGGTTATCCAGAAGCTGGTAGAAAAATGTTATAAAATCTATTTGGAAATTATGCTTGTAGGAATTTATATGTACTGATCCTTTTACTTACTTTAATCTGTACTAAAATTCTGTAATGTCTAATTTAGTTTTAAGTCGTGAATTGCTATCGTATTATAAACAAAACATTGTCAAAGACTCTCATTGTTTGGAAAGATATTAATACACCTAGAAGTTGTCAGTTGCCAGTTCGGATATGCAGTGCGGTTAGCTCGGAGAGTCGGTTGTTGAGTCTGTGAAGTCTGTCAGTTCTGTTTGTAAATAAACGTCTGTAATGAAGAATTACTTGTTGTCGTCAATATGAACTCAAGACCTTTTGCACGAAGCAGACACCTCCTAATGCAACGTTTTAATTTGGCTGAGGAAGCTGGGATCGCTATAAGTGCAAACAAATTGAAGTGGAACGTTTTAATTTGGTGTTGAGGAGCTGAAATGTTATAAGATGAACGGCGGCTCGAAACATGTAGCGCGCCACGGACAGAGGCTGGTGGGAGCAGTAGTTTGCTATGAGATACATTCACCTGCGCTCCCATGGGACCTGTGGTCGTAATCGGAGGTGTTAGCGGCGAGAGTCTCTAAATTCACTCGTTTAGAGAAAATGGGTTTAAGATAGGAAATTTCACTCAAAACACCTCCGATAGCGGCGAACCACCTGCATCCCTGCATTCGTGATGTATTCCCCTACGGCGATGTTGTTAAGCAGTATAATTGTCCGTCTCTCGGAGCGTGAAGCATGCTACGCTGGTTTGTGATGGATTATAGTGAACTCATGTTGATATCTCGGCAACCACGTTCACCTGACGTAAATCCTTTGCAAGCCATCTGGGTCGCTATCGGACACCATCACCGTTTACCCAAATCAATGGCCCGATATTTACGCGAATAACATGACCTGTGCGTAGACATCTAATGCTACACACCTTCACTAACCTAACAATATACTGTCGGATCCCTGATACGCAGAATAAGTATTGTATACCTTTCCAAAGGTGGACAAACAGGCTATTAAGCAGTTCGTTGGTCACATAGTTTTGGCTCATCATTGTATTTCCGCATGGTGTCAACAGATGAAAGTCCAGTTAATTATCTGTGCCACATTAACTTGCATAAATATCTGCAGGTTCAGAGGGGTAACAACCCCAACATTCACACGTAGAGAATTCCAAACTGCATCCTGGATGTTGTCAATCCCAGTTACAAGTTTCTGGCCGGTACTGGACTTGTAAAAAAGTGTGTTCATGGCAAAGCCCAGGATCCAAACGAGTCTCTAAATTCACTCGCTAGGAAACGATGCCCTAAAACCGTATTTTCATCAGCTATGGTTCTCAGAATTGCAACTTGTGATGCAGCTCTCACTTTTAATGAAGGGAATGTAGGAAGGAAGAAGGGCTTAGTGAAAATGGGTTTTTAGATGGGAAATTTCACTCAAAACACCTTGAGAAAAATAGACTCACGGCGCCTCTCTGCAGCTGAAAATTAAGTTGAAGACCTGGTAAAGGGAATCAGGCAGAAAACAAGGAAGTGGAGAAGAAGCCTTGAAGGGAAAGAGGGTAACGAGTACAGATCTGATCTGAGAGCCAACTGAAGAGATAAAGTTAGAAATACTCCAGGTTTAACTTTAAATTGCATTTCCTGAAATTTTTGAAGTTCACGTACCTTTTTCTCAGAATCTATGAAGTCTTGAAATATGAAAATTTGTTCACTTATGTCTATAAATCCAATGATTGTTGTCTCAAGCGTAAATTTTGAAATTCTGTGTGTAAACTGAGATACAGGGCAAAGTGCCTGGAATTTTGTGTGAATTTTATATCATACTTACAGAATGATTATTATAAAATTATTACATCTCTCCTACTTGATACTTTCAAAAAACCTCATGAGAGAAGCCTGCTGCATGCAAAGAGACTGAACAGAGAAAACTTGCAGAAATGTCTTGAACAGTTTCTGAGATAAAGGTGCATAATTATTTTGTGTAAATTAATTTGTAAATTACATAAAAACGTTAAATATACCAAATCTAAGGAACTTAACAGTAAATGTGTTAATTTCATGTAAAGGATGGTGGCAAATTTCATTGCCATACTTCAAAATATGGATACGGCGCATCTCTTAAGTAGTGTATGTTTTTCATGAACTTCCCTCCCTAAAGGATTGTCCCCACGTGTGTAAAACAACTTGAGACAGCCCATCTCTGTATAAATGAGATAGCTGTAAATCGCTGAGTGCTCTCGTCATCAGACACGGGATGAGTTCAACCTGAGTAATTTGTGCCCCTTTCTAATGAAAGCTGTTTTTCATGCATCTCAATGTTTAGGATGTCAAATCTCCAGAACTACATATGTGTCGTACAATGATATAATTTTGCAGTTGCGCTCACTATATCTGTGCCGGAAAAATGTGTTGCAAATAGAGTTTCTAGTAAAGGAGTAATAAAGTAAAATGCCATATCTCCTGCTGAAGTTCTACCTCGTGGACAGCGAACTTATAGTAATCGATAAACTTATTTCCTTTCGTAATTTAAAGGGGGTGGGGGAGGGGTAGGTGTCAGTGGAGAAATTTTCGGAAAGGTTTGGAATTATGTGTAAAATGTGATGTAAGTTGCTAATGGTCTCATATTCAAAAACTAGATGAATATTGTTGGGGCAATTCGCGCGTTCTGAGCCACAGTTCCTAACTCCAGTACTTCAACTTAATAATATTAGGTTTTACAATGAGTAAATTATGACGGTATTTTAAATTTTTAAATTCTGTAAGTAATTATATGTAATACTAAAAATCAAATTTTTGCTGCCCCAGCAAGCCATTACATAGGCAATCTGGTACTGGAACTGTGTGACCATATTACCCGTTTAGTGAGATAAATCGTCCTTAGTAAATAGTTTGAAAGAGCCTGATACGTGGTCTCCCGCTGATGGAGACGAAATTTTAGCAAATGCACTACTGGCCATTAAAATTGCTACATCACGAAGATGACGTGCTACAGAAACGAAATTTAAGCGACAGGAAGAAGATGCTGTGATATTCAAATGATTAGCTTTTCAGAGCATTCACACAAAGTTGGCGCCGCTGGCGACACCTACAACGTGCTGTCATGGGGAAAGTTTTAAACCGATTTTTCGTACACAAACACCAGTTGACCGGCGTTGTCTGGTGGAACGTTGTTGTGAAGACTCGTGTAAGAAGGAGAAATGCGGACCATCACGTTTCCGACTTTGATAAAGGTCGGATTATAGCCTATCGCGACATTGCTGCTCGCGTTGGTCGAGATCCAATGGCTGTTAGCAGAATATGGAATCGGTGCGTTCAGGAGGGTAATACGGAACGCCGCGCTAGATCCCAACGGCCTCGTATCACAAGCAGTCCAGATGACAGGCATTTTATCCGCATGGCTGTAACGGATCGTGCAGCCACGTCTCGATCCCTGAGTCAACAGATGGGGACGTTTGCAAGACAACAACCATCTGCACGAACAGTTCGACGACGTTTGCAGCAGAATGGAGTATCAGCTCTGAGAGAATGGCTCCGGTTACCCTTGACGCTGCATCACAGACAGGAGCGCCAGCGATGGTGTACTCAACAACGAAGCTGGGTGCACGAATGGCAAAACGTCATTTTTTCTGATGAATCCAGGTTCTGTTTACACCATCATGATGGTAGCATCCGTGTTTGGCGACTTCGCGGTGAACGCACATTTGAAGCGTGTATTCGTCATCGCCATACTAGCGTATCACCCGGCGTGGTGGTGTGGGGTGCCATTGGTTACACGTCTCAGTCACCTCTTGTTCGCATTGACTGCACTTTGAATAGCGGACGTTACATTTCAGATGTGTTACGACCCGTGGCTCTACCCTCCATTCGATCCCTGCGAATCCCTACATTTGAGCAGGATATCCACGACCGCATGTTGCAGGTCCTGTACGGGTCTTTCTGCATACAGGAAAAGTTCGACTGCTGCCCTGGCCAGCACATTCTCCAGATCTCTCACCAACTGAAAAGTCTGGTCAATTGTGGCCGAGCAACTGGCTCGTAACAATACGCCAGTCACTACTCTTGATGAACTGTGGTATCGTGTTGAAGCTGCATGGGCATCTGTACCTGTACACGCTATCCAAGCTCTGCTTGACGCAAAGCCCAGGCGTATCAAGGCTGCTATTACAGCCATATGTGGTTGTGCTGGGTACTGATTTCTAAGGATCTATGCACCCAAATTGCGTGAAAATTTAATCACATGTCAGTTCCAGTATAATATATTTGTCCTATGAATACCAGTTTATGATTTCCATTTCTTCTTGGTGTAGCAATTTTAATGGCCAGTAGTGTACTTCTTTACTAGGAGGTGCTGACAATTAATATCTCCGAAGTTTTGATGAGAAAACTCGTAAAGCTTTTCAAATGAAACAGACGTTGTTAACATTTGATATCTTCATTCTTCATGTCCATATATTTGCAGCCATCTGATGCGAGATGGCTACGAATTGTAGGGCGTAACAGGCAGCGTGTTACGTCACTATGTCGGTGCGTGTGAAACGGCGTGCTGTAATAGAGTTTCGAATTAGAACAACTCGTCCACACATGAAGCACCCTCTTCTTCATCATGATAACGCGAGACCACACACGAGCGCTGTGGCATATGCAACAATCCGACGTCTTGAGTCACAGACATCGGTCATGCTCCATTCGGTCCCGACTTGGCCCCATCCGATTTCCATCTGAAACTTAACTGACACCTTCGAGGACTTCAGCCTGATTGTGATGAAGCGGTGCAAGCAGAGATGAGGTTGTGGCTCCGTCAACAAAGTGAAACATTCTGTAGTGACGATATCAACGAACTGGGCTCTCGTTGGGAGAAATGTGTTCGTCACCAGGGTGACTACGTCGAGGAAAAATATGTAGAGATGAATACTAAAGATGTATAATGTTAGTAACGTTTTTGAAAGACATCATGTTTACGCCAGTGAATGTTACACTTTTTATTTCCACTATTGCAATTTTGCCCGTAGGCCATTATCAAGTGGAGATGTTTTGGCTTTAAACCATGACATCTTTATACAGGCTGACACATTTACATCTCGTTGTCATTTGGTGTTATATACATTCGTAACGCTGCTAAGTAGTCCGAGCACACATGTCCATGTATCGTATAACAACACAGTCTGTGCATCCACATGTTCGTTCCACCATCACTAGTAACTTTGGCACTCAAAAGTTACTAGTTTCTATTGATGGTGGAACAAACATGTGGATGCACAGACTGTGTTGTTATACGATACATGGACATGTGTGCTCGGACTACTTAGCAGCGTTAGGAACGTATATAACACCAAATGACAAGGTGATATAAATTTATCAGCCTGTATAAAGATGTCATGGTTTAAAGCCAAAACATCTCCACTTGATAATGGCCTACGGGCAAAATTGCAATAGTGGAAATAAAAAGTTTAACAGTCACTGGCGTAAACATGATGTCTTTAAAAAAATTTCAGATGACTGTGACTCCCAGTTATGAAAAGTTAACTAGTAACGTTTGTTTTGTATAAAAAAAACTTTTCTTTCAGCTCACCCTCGTACATCGACCATGGCCTCAAATCCTAAAAGTTTTATCTGAAGCAGCCACCAGCCTTTAAAACTTCCATTTTATAATAGCGTAATCTCTTAGGCAAACAGAACAAGATCTTCTAGTTACGATTAAATCAAAAGAAATCTCTTACGCAACGTGAGAATCGTTAATAGAAGCCGAGATTTCTGAGTGAACAATGTTTGAATGTGCTAAATTGAAGAGAACTGTTCGGAAATGTCAGATAGGCAAGTTTACCGATCACATAATTAAGTTTTAAGATGAACACCAACAAAAGTAAAAGTAGAGTAATGAAGTGTAGCCAAACTAAATCAGGTGCTGATTAGGTAATTAGAATATGGGGCGCTAAAAATAGTAAATAAGTTTCGTTATGTGGGCAGTAAAATAACTCACAATTGCAGAAGTAAAGAGGGCTAAAAATGCATATTAGTCGTAGTGAGAAGAGCGTTTCCAAAAAATACAAATATATTCAGGTGTTGGGTAGCATTGGAGAGAAAAGCGTTCTGTGCCACTAATTGTCTAAAAGGAAGTATAGGTTTGTGGGACACACACTGGGCATCGAGAAACAGTTAATTTTGTAATGGTGGGAAGTGTGTGTGGGTGTCTGTGGGAGTTGGGAGGCGGGGTTTGGTGGACAGGGTAGAACTGTATAGGGAGACCAAGAGTTCACTACAGTAAGCAGGGTGAAATGGGTGTTGTGGAGTACGATTTTGTAGACAGTACTAAGCAGAGAAGGAGATGTGGGATACAGAATGGAGCAGGAACTGTCATGGTAGGAAAGCTGGAAAGGTAAAGAAATGATTGCCGAACAGGTTAACACAATAAAAAGAATATATGAAGATCTTCAAATAATAATTTCTTCATATAGTTAAGGCTAACCGGCCATTGACCTCCTTCTTCTGTGCAGATGCACACGTATTGCCCGAACTCTTACGGGACTCGGTAAGATTGTCTGCCCGAGTGATGAGTGTAATGAACAGGGGCACTACGAATGTAGTATGTGGAAGGTAAGTTGGGAATGTGGGTCTCACGGGGAGCGTGCAAGGGATAAGTCTCTGTACTCGCACTATCCTCTGTGTCCTCGGTGGCTCAGATGGCTGCCGGCACGGTAGCTCAGCGTGTTCGGTCAGATGGATAGTTCCCTCTGTAATAGAAAAAAATGAGTTAATGGATCAACTACGAACTGAAACGTGTGTCTTTCGACGTCCGTCCAGAGCAGATACTACGAACAAAATCGAACAAAATGAGATAAAAGAGAGAGAGAGATGGCTAGAGCGTCTGCTGCCATGTAAGCAGGAGATCCCAGATTCGAGTCCCGGTCGAGTTAAAAAACTGCTCTCGTTGATGTATATCAACGCCTGTCGTCAGCCTAGCGTCTTGATTTAATTATCATTTCAATAAAAAGAAGGTTTACTTAACTTGTATTTCTCCAAGCGAACGAAGACTCATCACAAATATTGCAGCAAGAAATGAAGTCCAGCTCTCAATGTCAAAAAGGAAGAGGCTCACTGTACCAAGCACGAATGATGGTGTAATGGTGAAGAGGGTCCAAGTGCAAGTGGGTTGAGTGGCTGCCACCGGCCGTCCTGTATCGCGGCAGGAGAGGGCGCTAATGGTATGGAGCCTCTGGGGGTGTGGCATGCACCATTGGATCCGCCACGTCCCACGCTTTGCTATCAGCCTCAGATGGAAACCTGCAATTCCTTTAGCAACTTCACGATGCCCGTGGGATGGTATCTAGACCTGATACCACATATGTAGCTGCAGTAGTTATGTAGAGATGAACAGACTTCTGCAGGACAGACTGTTGTGGAGAGCTGCATGAAATCAGTCTTTCGTCTGAAAGCCACATCATCAGGAGCAGCAACAACAACAACGATATCAACTCAGACAAGATATTAGACGGTAAAATTTCATAGTGTGAGCCGCTTAAAACAACAAAAGTACCATGCAAACAAAAGGAAAGTTAATGTTGGGTACACACCAGACAGGTAAACTGTAAATGTCGTGTGGCAGCATTGATATGGGATATTCAATGAAAGTGGGATGAGCCTCCTGTCTGAAAGCACATCCTTCCTCCATGTACACTGACAACTCTCCTTTGGAGGATACACTGAGGTGACAAAATTCATGGGATACGTTCTAACATCGTGTCGGACCTCCTCTGTGCAGCAACTCGATGTTGCTTGGACTCAACTAGACTTTGGAAGAACCCTGCAAATATATTGAGCCGTGCTGCCTCTGTTGCCATATTCTCAATGAATATTTGTGCATGAACTGACCTCTCGACTACGTCCCATAAATGTTTGGTGGGATTCAGGTCCAAAATGTTCTTCAAACAAACTGCCAACAGGTGTGACCAAGTGACATGCCGCATTATCATCCATACTAATTCAATCGTATTTTGCAAACATGAAGTCTACTAACTGCAACTGGTCTACAATTCTGGTGGACCAAAAGACCCACCAAACACAGGCCACACCGTTATAGAACCATCACCAGCTCGCACAGTGCGTTGTTGGTAACTTTGGTCCATTGTGTGGCGCAGCTTTACGCTAGCAAAGGAAAGGTTCAGTTAATGAAAGGACCAGGCCACAATTCTCAAACATGATTGACTTTATTAAAATATAACTCTGTGAACAAGTTTCATCCCTTGGCACTTACTATTAAAAAAAAAGCAAATTCAAGCTGACAAGTACATGACTTATGAGTTAACTTCTGCAATAGTTCAACACAGGATCATTAAACAAGATTAAACGAACTCGTGGTTTTAAAATTAAGCCACCACTCAAGCAACTACAAATGCATCAAGAGATAATGGTTATAATCGGAGGTGTATACTTCGAGCAGGATTATACAGCTTTCCCTTCATTACGCATGAACTGCCGCTCTTGGTAAGAGCCCTTTTACTCTCCAACAATCAACAGGCCCAGCTCGCCCGTCTCCTCAGGCAGGTTGTTGCGCACACGGGAGAGAACACAAAGTAACAAGACTACTAAAACACACAAACAGATGGTGTTAGTTCAACAACCCTCAAAAAATGTTCATGTGTGCATCGGGGAATACAGACCAGACAATTACGACAATTTAAATTATGGCCTGGAAAACTTCAAGCAACCAGTTGGTCCAGTAAATAAAATAAAAAAAATTAACCACACTTGATAAACCATCAAAACACGGCCATTTCACTACTAAGGTAATCGTTCGGGACTGGCAGTTGGCAATACCCATAGCACAGACTGAAGTAGGTGACGAGAATTTCGAATGGGGCAAAAAGAGGCAGCAATACATTAAATTACGTTGTTACCACAGTTCATGGGCTGAAATTTTGTTAAAAAACAAACTATACATGAGAATGAGATTTTCACTCTGCAGCGGAGTGTGCGCTGATATGAAACTTCCTGGCAGATTAAAACTGTGTGCCGGACCGAGACTCGAACTCGGGACCTTTGCCTTTCGCGGGCAAGTGCTCTACCAACTGAGCTACCCAAGCACGACTCATCCCAAGCACGACTCATCCCCCAGGCTGTGGCTAGGCTATGTCTCCACAATATCCTTTCTTTCAGGAGTGCTAGTTCTGCAGGGTTCGCAGGAGAGCTTCTGTAAAGTTTGGAAGGTAGGAGACGAGGTACTGGTAGAAGTAAAGCTGTGAGGACGGGGCGTGAGTCGTCCTTCGGTAGCTCAGTTGGTAGAGCACTTGCCCGCGAAAGGCAAAGGTCCCTAGTTCGAGTCTCGGTCGGGCACACAGTTTTAATCTGCCGGGAAGTTTCAAACTATTCGTGGTTCCAATGCCGTCTTGAGCAGAAACAAGGTTGTCCACCTGTTCACTCAGAGTCCCGTCAACCAATGGACGTCAGAATCACCAACACCAGTTGTCGGCTTATACTGCCTCCCACCGTGCTTCCAAACCCAGTGCATGTTCGACTCACACCTCGTAGAGGCTCCGTGTTCACTCTCTCTTCCCGTGCTTCCTCTCAGGCGCGCGCTATACAGGATGTTACAAAAAGGTACGGCCAAACTTTCAGCAAACATTCCTCACACACAAATAAAGAAAAGATGTTATGTGGACATGTGTCCGGAAACGCTTAATTTCCATGTTAGAGCTCATTTTAGTTTCGTCAGTATGTACCGTACTTCCTCGATTCACCGCCAGTTGGCACAATTGAAGGAAGGTAATGTTGACTTCGGTGCATGTGTTGACATGCGACTCATTGCTCTACAGTACTAGCATCAAGCACATCAGTACGTAGCATCAACAGGTTAGTGTTCATCACGAAAGTGGTTTTGCAGTCAGTGCAATGTTTACAAATGCGGAGTTGGCAGATGCCCATTTGATGTATGGATTAGCACGGGGCAATAGCGGTGGCGCGGTATGTTTGTATCGAGACAGATTTCCAGGACGAAGGTGTCCCGACAGGAAGACGTTCGAAGCAATTGATCGGCGTCTTAGGGAGCACGGAACATTCCAACCTATGACTCGCGACTGGGGAAGACCTAGAACGACGAGGACACCTGCAATGGACGATAACCCTAATGCCAGCGTCAGAGAAGTTGCTGCTGTACAAGGTAACGTTGACCACGTCACTGTATGGAGAGTGCTACGGGAGAACCAGTTGTTTCCGTACCATGTACAGCGTGTGCAGGCACTACCAGCAGCTGATTGGCCTCCACTGGCACACTTCTGTGAATGGTTCATCCAACAATGTGTCAATCCTCATTTCAGTGCAAATGTTCTCTTTACGGATGAGGCTTCATTCCAACGTGATCAAATTGTAAATTTTCACAATCAACATGTGTGGACTGACAAGAATCCGCAGGCAATTGTGCAATCACGTCATCGACAAGGATTTTCTGTGAATGTTTGGGCAGGTATTGTTGGTGCTGTCTTGATTGGGTCCCATGTTCTTCCACCTACGCTCAATGGAGCACGTTACCATGATTTCATACGGGATACTCTACCTGTGCTGCTAGAACATGTGCCTTTACAAGTACGACACAACATGTGGCTCATGCACGACGGAGCTCCTGCACATTTCAGTCGAAGTGTTCGTACGCTTCTCAACAACAGATTCGGCGACCAATGGATTGGTAGAGGCGGACCAATTCCATGGCCTCCACGCTCTCCTGACCTCAAACCTCTTGAATTTCATTTATGCGGGCATTTGATAGCTCTTGTGTACGCAACCCCGGTGCCAAATGTAGAGACTCTTCGTGCTCGTATTGCTGACGGCTGTGATACAATACGCCATTCTCCAGGGCTGCATCAGCGCATCAGGGATTCCATGCGACGGAGGGTGGATGCATGTATCCTCGCTAACGGAGGACATTGTGAACATTTCCTGTAACAAAGTGTTTGAAGTCACGCTGGTACGTTCTGTTGCTGTGTGTTTCCATTCCATGATTAATGTGATTTGAAGAGAAGTTCAAATGGTTCAAATGGCTCTGAGCACTATGAGACTCAACTGCTGTGGTCATTAGTCCCCTAGAACTTAGAACTACTTAAACCTAACTAACCTAAGGACATCACACACATCCATGCACGAGGCAGGATTCGAACCTGCCATCGTAGCAGTCGCACGGTTCCGGACTGCGCGCCTAGAACCGCGAGACCACCGCGGCCGGCAAGAAAAGTAATAAAATGAGCTCTAACATGGAAAGTAAGCGTTTCCGGACACATGTCAACATAACATATTTTCTTTCTTTGTGTGTGAGGAATGTTTCCTGAAAGTTTGGCCTTACCTTTTTGTAACACCCTGTATAGGCAAACTTTACGTCAGACGAGATCGATAACCGCTAGGTCGATGTGCACACATCACATGGCTTCGTGGAGTATGCGCCACTCTCGAACCCTACCACCAGCTCTTACCAACCGAAATCAATAGTCATCTGACCAGGCCGTGGTTTTCCCGTCCTATAGGGTCAAAACGATATGGTCACGAGCGCAGGAGACGTACTGCAAGCGATGTCGTGTTGTTTGCAAAGACACTAGCGTCGGTCGTCAGCTGCCATAGCCCATTAAAACCAAAATTCGCCGCACTCTCCTAATGAACACGTTCGTCTTACGCCCCACATTAATTTCTGCGGATGGATTTCTGTGGATCCCGGAGTATTGAATTCCCTAACGATTTCCGAAATAAAACGTCTGATGTGTCTAGATCCAACTGCCATTCGCCGTTCAAACTCTTTTAATTCCTTTGATTTTATCCACACTGGATAAGAGGTCGTGGTTGTGAATGTCAGTGTTAAAAAATATATCGGCTCAACCACTTGTTTATAGTGTAAAACACTAAGATGGACGCGTTTCGGAATTCAAGCTTCCATCATCAATATAATAAGAAATAAAAGAACCTGTTAAAACTCGCTAAATGGAACATGCACCAGGCACAATAAAATTGACAATAAAATTAAATCATCATGCAACAAGGGAAGTAGCCACGATGTTTTAATTTTATTATCAATTTTATTGTGCCTGATGCATGTTTCATTTTAGCGAGTTTTAACAGGTTCTTTTATTTCTTATTATTCTGATGATGGAAGCTTGACTTCCGAAACGCATCAATCTTAATGTTTTATACTATAAACCAGCGGTTGAGCCGATATATTTTTTAACATTCTGTTAATTCCAGTCGTGTGGCCATAGTCACGTTGGATGCCATTTCACGTGAATCACGTGATCACAAAGGATAGCTCCGTCAATGCACTGCCCACTTATACTTTGTGTACGCGCTAGTACTGCCATCTTTAAACGTGCGTATCACCGTCCCATGACTTTTGTCACCTCGGTGTAATTATGATAGTACTGCCGTCTGTGTGTTTGTAGAGTTAGTGTTATTGTAAGTGGTGTAAGATGATGGTCCTGAGAAAAGGGACAGGGTGCACATAGTCTATGTGTAAAAACGGAAATGAGCGTTTGGCGTCATTGGCCGGGAGGCCCCTTACGGGGCAGGTCCGGCTCCCTTCGTGCAGTGCAGGTATTATTACATTCCACGCCACACTGGGCAACTGCGCGCCGGAAGAGGACGAAATGATGATGAAGACAACACTGTGGTGTCACCGCCAGACACCACACTTGCTAGGGGGTAGCCTTTAAATCGGCCGCGGTCCGCTAGTATACGTCGGACCCGCGTGTCGCCACTATCAGTGATTGCAGACCGAGCGCCGCCACACTGGAGGTCTAGTCTAGACAGACTCACTAGCACTCGCCCTAGTTGTACAGTCGACTTTGCTAGCGATGGTTCACTGTCTACATACGGCCTAATTTGCAGAGACGACAGTTTAGCACAGCCTTCAGCTACGTCATTTGCTAGTACCTAACAAGGCGCCGCATTCAGTTACTATAATAACTACATCTACATCTACATGAGTACTCTGCAATTCACATTTAAGTGCTTGGCAGAGGGTTCATCAATCCACAATCATACTATCTCCCTACCATTCCAATCCCGAACAGCGCGCGGGAAAAACGAACACCTAAACCTTTCTGTTCGAGCTCTGATATCTCCTATTTTATTTTGATGATCATTCCTACCTATGTAGGTTGGGCTCAACAATATATTTTCGCTTTCGGAAGAGAAAGTTGGTGACAAATTTCGTAAATAGATCTCGCCGCGACGAAAAACGTCTTTGCTGTAATGACTTCCATTTCAATTCGCGTATCATATCTGCCACACTCTCTCCCCCATTACGTGATAATACAAAACGTGCTGCCATTTTTTGCACCCTTTCGATGTCCTCCGTCAATCCTACCTGGTAAGGATCCCACACCGCGCAGCAATATTCTAACAGAGGACGAACGAATGTAGTGTAAGATATCTTCAAGACTGTATTCTGAACAGATAATATTCCGAATCATGTACCGTCAAGAGCGACCTTCATCATTAATTGACTAAAGTTAAGTATCAAACTAATTAGGTCCGCTTTCTGAATTCTCATTCCTTATCATGTTACATACCTCACGTCAGTATAGTTCTTCCCTCCTCACGCCAGCTTGCGTGAGCTAAAACGCGTGCATTTCGGCCTCCACTCGTAACACGGTGTTGGCTCTTCTGCTAACACAAAAAACACAACACCCAATCCCTGAGCGTAGAAAATTCTTTACCCAGCCGGGAATCGAACCCGGGCCGATAGGACAGCAATCTGTCACGCTGATCACTCAGCTATCGGAGAGGACACATAGTCTATTGGTCTCGAACAACACCAACGCAACCGCTGAACTTAACGTCCCCATGTGACTGACGGATTACCATCAGAAACAGTGCTACGTGCCCCTGTTTCATGAGACACTGCGGAGAGGTCCGGAAGTTAATCCAGCACATTGACCCAATGACTGATGATAAGGAATTTTACGCCACCATCCCTTCTGCCTCTGACGACCAAATACTAGCTGGGAAAATTTCGCCTCGAACCGGCTTATATCAGAGTCTAGCACCATGACACAGGAATTGATTAGGGACCTCAGCCACGGAGGCTGATAAACACCACGAATCATCAGTTGAAACAGCACACAGCACGAAACTAACAACAGAGAGAAAACCGTGTGTGTATTCGACGATTTCTTTAAATATAAAGGTCAAGTGTGGCTAGGTGGGTGAGTGTCAAATCTGGCTCGTGAAGTCAGTTCAAATATCTGGAGAAATAAAAGGCAGTCCTCAGAACCATTTTCAAATGTTTTCCCAGAATGTGCAAACAAAACACCAATGGCATTTACTAGTATCTAAGACAAAATTAAACTAACCTACATAGACGCTGAACGGTACATTGTATGCTCATCTCTGAAGTCAAGTAGTTAAAAAATGGTTCAAATGGCTCTGAGCACTATGGGACTCTCAACTTCTGAGGTCATTAGTCCCCTAGAACTTAGAACTAGTTAAACCTAACTAACCTAAGGACATCACACACATCCATGCCCAACGCAGGATTCGAAACTGCGACCGTAGCGGTCTCGCGGTTCCAGACTGCAGCGCCTAGAACCGCACGGCCACTTCTGCCGGTTCAAGTAGTTAAGTAACTGCTTAAAAGAAGGCAACTGTCTCTGAGTATGGTAGAGCAACAAGATCTAAATTACATTGTGTAGTAGCTTACATATATGTAGTTCATTCCTAATTGTGAATCTGTGAGCTAGAGTTTTTATTTCCTAAATCTTAAAAACCTTTGTTACATAACAAATTTGTTTGTTATAAAACTCTATAGACTACGTTAACATTAGTCGACCATATGCCACTCCATTCATACGGTGACACAGTTGCCAGTATAATGGCTGGAACTCTTTAGAGCGTATTGTCTGCTCTGACAAAAGTTACCACTGTGCTGTAGGTAATGACGGAGAAGCTGAGACCAATTAAATAAATCATCTAGGATTGCGCACTATTCATTCAGATGAAATCAGTCTTGATATTGATGTCGGCCAACGTATCGCAGTTTGAACACCGCTGTTTTGCAGTGCAGGAATATGAGTCAGTGCCGCGGGACTTACAAATGGTCTACATCGCCTCATAAATTGTCAACTGCGTCTCTGTCTTTATTGCCGGTTGGTCATTATTGGTTTATCAAAGCAAGAGAGAGCATGTACTCGGTTTCTGCACGTAATTACGGGACTCCAAATAAGGACGTAATATCAATTTTCCAATAGTCACGATGTCGGGAAGGCATGATTGGTGCTTACAACAGGCGCGAGAGCACGATACAGCACCGTTACATTAGTGGCTATAGATACCTATTCTCCCGTGGACACTGTTAGTTTGGTCATTCGTAGTACAAGATCGGAAAGTAGTACTAAGAGAGCTCTTGAGACATACGAGGAAAAATACGCTGATAGTCGTTTGAACTAGGGGCATCTACCTAATACCTTGTGTGTCCCAGTCCAGTTGATAACTTGAAAAACTATTCAGAATAATAGAACAGGTAACTGAATATCTATTAGATGACGATCAGTTTGTCCTTAGGAAAAGTAAAGGCTCCAGAGAGGCAGCTCTGACGTTGCACTCGATAATGGAAGCAACAATGAAGACAAATGAAGACTTTTTATTACCATTTGTCGGCCTAGAAAAAGTTTTTGAGATCTGAAAATGATATGTGTTCGACACTTTCAGGGAAAAGGTATAAGTTGTAGTGAAAGACGGGTAACATACAATGTACGTTTACATCATACTCCCTAAGACGGAGGGTGCTTTCGGTACCACTAACTGATCCCGCTTTTTCTGTTCCATTCGCTAAGGGCGCGTGGGAAAAATGATGGTCGTTAAGGCTCTGTATTAATTCTCATATCTCGCATTTTCTCGTCGTGGTCATTTCGTGAGGTGTGTGTGGGAGTTACGTTATCCGAGTCTTCCCGGTAAGAGCTCACTCGAAATTTCAATAGCAGACCTTGCGAGATGCCGGGATTGAGAAGAGTTTGAACTTCTTTAATTCTGACAAATTTTGCATGAGAACGAGACATGCACTTGAGCCCCTCCTTATCTACCAACTAATTAATTATGCCCACAACGGTTACGGAATTTAATAAAAATCGTAATCTACTCAGATAAAAAAGAGAACTTTATCATAATAAACAACAGGAAATGGGATGCTGAATATATCTACGAAATGATATGCTGATTCTACATCTACATCTACATCCATACTCCGCAGGCCACCTGACGGTGTGTGGCGGAGGGTACCCTGAGTACCTCTATCGGTTCTCCCTTCTATCCCAGTCTCGTATTGTACGTGGAAAGAAGGATTGTCTGTATGCTTCTGTGTGGGCTCTAATCTCTCTGATTTTATCCTCATGGTCTCTTCGCGAGATATACGTAGGAGGGAGCAATATACTGCTTGACTCTTCGGTGAAGGTATGTTCTCGAAACTTTAACAAAAGCCCGTACCGAGCTACTGAGCGTCTCTCCTGCAGAGTCTTCCACTGGAGTTTATCTATCATCTCCGTAACGCTTTCGCAATTACTAAATGATCCTGTAACGAAGCGCGCTGCTGTCCGTTGGATCTTCTCTATCTCTTCTATCAACCCTATCTGGTGCGGATCCCACACTGCTGAGCAGTATTCAAGCATTGGGCGAACAAGCGTACTGTAACCTACTTCCTTTGTTGTCGGATTGTATTTCCTTAGGATTCTTCCAATGAATCTCAGTCTGGCATCTGCTTTACCGACGATCAACTTTATATGATCATTCCGTTTTAAATCACTCCTAATGAGTACTCCCAGATAATTTATGGAATTAACTGCTTCCAGTTGCTGACCTGCTATTTTGTAGCTAAATGATAAGGGACCTATCTTTTTATGTATTCGCATCACATTACACTTGTCTACATTGAGATTCAATTGCCATTCCGTGCACCATGCGTCAATTCGCTGCAGATCCTCCTGCATTTAATATTACAATAAGATTTATTATACATCAGCACATAAAGGCACATGATTATCGACACAAACAGTAGGTTAAAGGATAGGGTGCACTGCACTGAGACTAAGTGTTGGCTCGAGAACAAGGGGTTCCTACTCTCTGTGATGCAATAGCTTGACGATAATGACTGGGGTCGTTATCAATCAAATATTATTCTCCCAACTATATTGCAGTATCGCGATTTGGGATCACACGGAGAAACAAGCAAGGTGGAGTTGTAGCAAAGTGAGCGGGCGTGCTGCTGAGGGCTTCAGTATACAAATGATAGGTCCTACAATGCCGGAGCAGCACAATATTTTACCAATCCTGAAATCTGTCGCAGGTCGGCGGTAGGCAGCGTTCTGATGATGTGGGCACTGGCTCTGCCGTGCAGCAACTCTGTTTCAACCCCTGGCGTCGAAAGCTGTCCGAGAATTCTCTGCCGAAAAAGTGCGAATAAGTCGCAAGACCGTCTGACTCCTACTAACATCAGATCCTGAATCTCCTGCGCCCGCGCAAGGCAAGAGCGGAACCACATTGCTCAACTCCCTACTCTCCTCGAAAACCGCGAATCAGCATTCAGTGCTTATTCCAAAACTGCCACACATTGTCTCAGAACATCATTCGCGCCAATAGCGACCGTTCCCTCCAGTTTCGAGCAGGGCATTATGACGTCAGCTAGCCTCAGTTTAAGTTGACCAGTCATGCCTCTGCTCTTCAGCTGAGGGCGCTGAACTTGCCGTTTGACCGGTTACGAAAACAACCTGCCTAGACCACCGGCTATCCGGCGCTAGACAGTCGCACCCAGCAGGGCACAGTCCACAAGCATTCTCAGAGGTCACTGCAGTCAGTCGGTGCCTGGAGTCTTCGTTCCGGACGCGGACGGTAAACACATGAACTGCGGCGACACTCAGACGCCCCCAGGTCGTTTCGCCCTGCGTACAATAGGCGAAACTCGACCGATGTCAGTCGTTCCGCCAGGCGCTTAGGCCCATTATACGAAACACTCAGAATTCGGGGAAGTGCTGCGCCCATTCGGAAATGCAGTGTGACGCGCCCTCCGATGCTCGCCTCGCACAGGCCGCCGCCCAGGGAAGTAAACCAAAATGCATAGCAATCAAGTGGAAAGTATTTTTGAGCTCTCAGTACAAATACCCTCATTAGCCGCCAGCATAGCCAAGAGCGCTAACGCGCTGCTTCCTGGACTCGGGTGAGAGCGCTGGCCCTGGATCGAATCCGCCCGGCGATGTGCCGGCCAGACTGGATGGTTTTTAGGCGGTTTTCCACATCCCACTAGGTGAATACCGGGCTGGTCCCCATGTTCCGCCTCAGTTACACAGCTCGCAGACATCTGAACACTTTAGCACTATTCCGTGGATTACACTCGATGCTGACAGTTGGGGTACACTAATTCCGTCTCGGAGGGGTACAGGGTGGCGGCAGGAAGGGCATCCGGCCACGCCTTCACCATTAACATGCCAAATCCGATTAACGATGGCTGACCCAGCGTAACTGCGGGCGAAGGCTGAAACGATAGATACTTAGAACAAATACTCTCATTACAATAACCTTATTCGGTCTGTTACCAGCGTGCAGTGACATAGAACATTAATGAAATTGATGAAAATGAGAGGTGACATGCACCTCTCCGTGATGCACAATATTATTCTTGTACCGTCTGTCACTGTAGTTTATTGAGCATCCCTGTAACGCTTTTGCGCCGACTAAACGATCCCATGACGAAACGCTCCGCCCTTCGTTGGATCTTCTCTATCTTTGCTTCCTCCCTGCTAAAGGTCCCACACTGACGAACAACACTCAAGATTCAGTTCAAAAAAGCGCATTGTGTGGATGACTTACATTTTCTTTAGATTCTCCCTATGAATCTTAGTCTGGCATCTACTTTCTTTATTATTTGTTTAATGTGGTCATTCCACTTATGGTCGCTGGGGCTGGTTAAAAATGGTTCAAATGGCTCTGAGCACTATGGGACTTAACTGCTGCGGTCATCTGTCCCCTAGAACTTAGAACTACTTAAACGTAACTAACCTAAGGACATCACACACATCCATGCCCGAGGCAGGATTTGAACCTGCGACCGTAGCGGTCGCGCCGTTCCAGACTGTAGCACCTTGAACCACTCGGCCACTCGGGCCGGCTGTGGCTGGTTACTCCTATATATTTTACGTTGTATACTCTCTCCAGCAATTTGTCATCAGTAGTCTAGTTGTAGGGTAGTGGATCTTTCTTCCTGTGTGTGTTACATTTATTTACCCTCAAGGTCAGCTATCACAGCCTGCACCATGCATCAATCCTCTACAGCTCATTCTCCAAATATATACTATCTTCTGATTTTGCTACTTTCTTATGGAAAACTGCATCACCTCCGAATAATTTAAGGAACTTCCGACGCTTTCTACGAGGTCATTCATATGCGGCCCTGTCATACTTCCTTTGGGTACTCCGTAAATTACCTTTACATGCGTCGATTTCGGTCCGTAAAAAGCGACATGTTGAGTTTTATCTGCAAGGCAGTCTTGAATCCAGTCGCGAAACTTGTCCGATACCGTGTACGCTCGTATTTTTTTCACTAGTCGGCAATGCGGGACGGTGTTAAATGCCTACCTGAAGTCAAGGAACACAGCATACTAAAGTGCTATGGATCGCATGTAGGAATAGAGCGAGCTGAATTTCGCAGGATCTCTGGTTTCGGAATCCATATTGATATTTATAGAGGACATTTTCATTTTCCAAAAACGTCGTAATTCTTGAGCATAAAATATGTTCCACAATACTAAAACAGGCTGACATCAACGATATAGTTATGTTCACCTGTCCTAAGACTCTTCTTACAAACAGGAATGAGCTGCGCTTTTTGTCTCGGTCCGCGCAGCTGCCCCCGTTGGATGTTCGAGTCCTCCCTCGGGCATGGGTGTGTGTGTTGTTCTTAGCGTAAGTTAGATTAAGTTGTGCGTAAGCATGACCGATGACCTCAGCAGTTTGGTCCCGTAAGATCTTACCACAATTTTCCAACTTTGCCTGCGCTTTTTTCCACTCGCTAGGAACTCTCCGTTGCTCCTGCGATCTACGATCTCATCTGGTCCTGATTTCCTTCCACTACTAAGCAATTGTAGTTGCTTTTATAATCCGCACTCGGTTATCTCAATACGTGCGATTTCGACTTTAGTATGATGGTTGGAACGAGGGACCGTGTTAGGATCTTCCGCGTGAAATAATTCCGGAGGAGCGAATCCAGTATTTAGGCTTTCTCTCTGTTATCTTTCGTTTCGGAGCCAATATGAGCATCGAGTGAATCTATAGATGATTTTGACCCACTTACTGACGTTTTAGGGTTTTCACTCAGATCGGTCTACGAAGGTTTCCTCTCCTTATACTTATTTTCGCTTCGTTCACCTTTTGTTTGTCAGCTAGGTTTTCACCTCTCTTGAATCTGAGATTAAGTTCTCTTTGTTTACATAGCACGATTACTTTGAATTTTTTCCATTTGTTTTCCACGTCTTCGTTCTGAGCGCGGTCTGTTTATTACATTAATCAGATACTCTTCAATTTGTATCCTGTAACCCTTGCCAAGCAAAAATATTTTTCTACTTTTCTTGAAATTTTGTGTAATACACTTAGTAACAGTTGCTGTAAAAGCGTTATGATCATTGGTACCCCTTCCTATACGTTAACTGATACGATAAATTCCGCTGTAGGAGTTCTTTTGAGGTCTGGGAGTTCTTCTCTAATTAAGTGTTCGAAGTAATTTTCAGTCAAGGCAATTAGAATAATGTCACACGAATCCCGTATCTTCCACGAGTTTTGATACCAAGAGTCTCCCAAACTATAGCTGACAAGTTGAAGTCACCTCCTATTACAAGTTCTCTCCCACTTTGTACAAGAGCCAAGAGGAGCATATAACTCTACTGTTCACGCTGTACATTCATGGCGTAATGTAGGAAATAACTGAAGGGAACAAAAATAGGATTAAATTTCAGGATGAAGGATAATAAATGATAAGGTTTGCTTAAGACATTTGTATCCTCTGTGAACCTGAGAAAGACTTACATGACCTGTTGAATGGAATAAAAGGTCGAGTGAGCAATCACACTATGGATTAAATATGAAAGAAAGGAAGACGAAAGTAGTGAGGAGCAGGAAAAATGTGTTTAACGATAAACTTAAACATGGCGATCACAAAGGAGGAAACGGAATTCTGCTACCTGCTACCCTGGATAGCAAACAGCGAATGATGTGCAGAGCAGAAAGGATGTAGGAAATGGACTGGTACAGACGAATAGGGCTTTCCTGGTCAAGAGAAATCTGCTAGTATCACATAGGCTTTACTTTCAGAAAGAACTATCTGGAAATTTACGCCTGGATCACATCGTTGTATGGAATTGAATCATGGACTGTGCGGAAACCGGAAAAAAAGAGAATCGAAGCGTTGAAGATGTGGTGTAACAGAAGATTGCTAAAAATTAATTGGACTGAAAAACTTCTGAGTTACTGCGCAGAATTGGTTAAGAAATGAATGTATAGAAAACACTGACAAGAAGTACGAACAGTATAAGAGACCTATTGACAGGATTGTTAGACTTATATTAAGGTATAAAGCAGTAATTGTTGTTGCATTGGGGAGAGATTAAGAGAGAGAAAATATTAGGACAAGTGAGAGATTGTAATAGATCGAACATGTAATTGAGGATGATGATTCTAGGTGATATTCTTAGATAGAGAGGTTGTTACAGCGGGAGAAATCATTGCTGGTTGCATCAGACTACTCAGACGATTCACGGTTCAAATTAAAAACGATATCTGGAACCATAGTGTAACAGAACGACTGTGGTGTGTTACTTATGCTCTGCACACTCAATTCACTGGATGGTTACTATTAAACTTCCATTACTTCAGAGGGCCCCTATGAAAAATGAGTGATCGTAGGACAATGAAACTTTGTTAAAACATCTGTAAGACCATTCGCAAAATAAATAACGAGTAAGTACTCGTATTTGAAAGAAACACATTTTACTTTCCAGATGAGAGGATAACTTTTGTTAACTGTTTACGATCCAGGTTACAAACGCTGCTCAATGTGACAGCCATCTGCATCAGGAACAGCCTGAAACTGCACTAGTAATTGCTCTATTGCTCCCCGAAACGTCTCAAGTGGGATGTTGGCTACCTCCCTCGCAATGCTTATCTTCACACTCGCACGTGTGTTAGCGTCCCGGTTATAAATCCTGTCCTTTAGGTAACCCCATAGCCAGAAGTTACACAGATTAAAATCTAGTGATCTTGGGGGCCACGCACTTTGGAAAGAAAGACTATTTATTCAGTTTTCTCCAAACGTGTTTCGGAGTAACCGTGGGACGTTCCGAGCAACATGAGGTGCAATTCCGTCGTGCATTAAAGGAGCCGAGGCCAAAGCACTTATCTACCTTAGAGCAAGGATCACATGTTGGGGAAGCAGATCATAGTAACTTGTGCCGTTCAGGATTCATATCCTTGGACCTTGGCGTCACAATTCCTCTTACGTCGCCGTAACCACTAACAGCAAGTCATGACACTAACGCTTCTAACAATGCAGATCCTGCAGTACGCAGACGTAACACCGTTCCCATAAAGCTGTGTACCAAAAGCGTAAATATTTTTCCGTCTATGTTGGCTCAATTAACGAAACTTTAATTATAACGACCCTGTGATAGCTGATGACTGTACAGCTCTCTGGAGAATCATTCGTGATTGAAATAACCTTCTGATGCTGAGTTCACAAACAATATGAGGAGTCGCTGATACGCATCTTGGGAATGGGATGGTAAGTTACAGTGACGCGAGCAGAATCTTGTTTTGGGCATTGGGCATTATGCATTGCCTGCCCCGTGTCCAAGCAGCGAACCTCAGTCTCTGTGAAGGAGTAAGTTACAGATTATTGTACTGGCAACCTCTCTCTGACGCCATATTTCTGCCCACTCTTCCTCCCGTGCGCGCATGTTCAGGTTTGTGGATGAAAGTACCTTAGTCGCGGATAAGTAAGTGCCCACTACGCGTTACATCCTCTGCTAAGAGGTTCACCAGTTCATTACGTTGCAGGCCTTGGTGCGATGGTACCAGCGAAGGTCGCCCGAAGTTCCATACCACTGCAGCTCAACCACATTCTCCGTTACGTTCATACGGAAAACGTTGTTATCTCTCCATATAATCAGGGTGGTGAAAGCCGTTTATTGGGAAAGATTTACCGACGAACTGATGCTTTTCTTTGAGTTGCGAACAATTTTCAGAAAGCGCAGACGGAATAGACGAATAAGGATACTATTTCAAACCTCCGTGCCGGCCGGGGTGGCCGAGCGGTTCTAGCCACTACAGTCTGGAACCGCGCGACCGTTGCGGTACAGGTTCGAATGCTGCCTCAGGCATGGATGTGTGTGATGTCCTTAGGTTAGTTAGGTTTAAGTAGTTCTAAGTTCTAGGGGACTGATGACCTCAGAAGTTAAGTCCCATAGTGCTCAGAGCCATTTGAACCAAGCCAAGTAGGCAACACGTGGAATATATTTAAAAAGTGTCTCTTATTCTTACAGGAGATAGTGCTGGTCAAAACTGGAAAAGACTTATTTTCGGAACAAATTCTTGAGCAATGGGCCACTTCTCCACGTGTCGAGAACACACTGTACTCGGCGGTTTGGGCCGTCATTCCGCATTGTATTTGTCTTTTTTTTTGGTCCTTCTGTCACAAATAGCTTTTAATAATATTGTCTCAAAAACAGCCATATTGTACGAGGGTAATTCCAAAAGTAAGGTCTCCTGTTTTTTATAAGTATATAGACCTGTTTATTTCTACAATGGTTTACATCAGTTTACAGCTTGACCATTTAGCTATTTTTCGACATAATCACCATTTCAGTCGATGCATTTTTGTAGACCCTGTGGAAGTTTTTGTATGCCCATGTCATACCAACTCGCCGCCATGGTGTTCGGAAAGTTATGAACCTCTTCTTTCACCTCGTCGTCGGAGCTGAATCGCTACCTGGCCAAATATTCCTTTAACCTAGGGAACAGGTGATAGTTACTGGGCGCCAAGTCAGGACTGTAGGGTGGGTGGGTGATTCTGTTCCACAGAAACTGTTGCAGGAGAGCAACAGTTTGCCGAGCGATGTGTGGGCGAGCGTTGTCATGGAGAATATGTACGCTCTTGCTCAGCATTCTTCTCCGGTTCTGAATTGCCTGTTTCAGGGTCTCACAATACCTGTCAGCGTTAATTGTGGTCCCAGTGGGCATAAAGTCGGCCAAAAATACCCCTTTCCGTTGTCAAGACCGGCAGACTGTGTTTGAATTTCCGCGGCTTTAGCGAAGAAGGATGCCGCCACTGGCGTGATTGTTGCTTGGTGTCAGCTGTAAAGTGGTATGCCCAGGTTTCGTCACCCGTGACAACTGAGTCCAGAAAGTTGTCCTGTTTGGCTGCAAGGCGGTGAAGAAATGCGCAGGAAGCATCAACTCGTTGCCGCATGTGGTCCTCAGTCAGCATGCATGGCACCCATGCAGCACACCTTCCGGTAGTTCAATGTTTCCGTTAAAATTCTGTGAGCGGTGCTTCGGGAAACCTCAGGAAACAACGTGCAGAAATCATCTAGGGTGATCTGCCGATCAACCTTCAACACAGTCTCCTCAGAAATTGACGGTCTCCCGCTCCTTTGTTCGGTCCGACCAGCTGCAAGCTCTCCACACCACTTAACGAACGTTTTTGACATCCATGCACGACTCGCCATACACTTCCGTCAATTGACGATGGATTTCAATCGGCGCAGTTCCGTTTGTGTTCAAAAACCGAATAACAGAGCGCAATTCGCACTTGGCAGTAACATCCAACGGGAGCTCCGTTCTCAACGGCTGCCAAGCCAAGACAGCGCCTCAGCGCGGCGTGCGCATGTTAACACACAGTGCGTGAAGCACTCTTCATAACAGTGTGACCAACTGCCACACAGAGTTCTGTACTTATAAAAAAAATAGGAGACCTTACTTTTGGAATTATTCTAGTAACTACTGTTTGTACTGGTTTCAGAGCAAGATTACAGATTCCGAGGAGTGTGTACAACGTAAAAATTGTAACTGGAAATGAGAAATGTGGCAGTTTGCTGTGGTTTAACCAGCGGCATTAATGGACAGTCACGTGTCATGTACGCCGAACGACATCCCCACACCCTCCAAAGATTCAGCATATAGTTCTAATGGCTTGCAGTTACGAAATAATTTCCAACGAAGGATTGCCGTATACTTGCGCAGCTTGCACGTCGTATATCGAGGTGCGAGCGTTGGGACGAGTAGAGGACGATCAAACAAGTGTACGAAGAAGTAGAGCTGCTGGAAGCATAAAATAGGCGCCTGTGTGGCAACTTCTGATTTAGAAGTTAGTTTCCACCAATAGAATCGCACTTGTCGTTGATTAACGAATCGAACTCCCGTGTACAAAACAGCTTCATTGTTTTGTAAAGTTGTAAGCGAGAAGAAATCTACAAAAGATTTGAAATTACGTATAAAAGTTGGTGGAAATTACTGACTGCTCTCATTATCAAACACTGTACGATAGTAGTCTGGGTAAATTTCTCTAAGCTTTGAGATAAGTTACTTTTTCACACAACTTTATATTTATGACGTCAAAGCTCCTGAACGATGTGTCTTGCAAGATATAATTTTGCAGGTACATTTAGTGGCTCTGAGCACTATGGGACTTAACTTCTGAGCTCATCAGCCCCCTAGAACTTAGAATTACTTAAAACTAACTAACCTAAGGACATCACCCTCATACATGCCCAAGGCAGGATTCGAACCTGCGACCGTAACGGTCGCGCGGTTCCAGACTGTAGCGCCTAGAACCGCTCGGCCACCCCGACCGTCGTACATTTAGTTGTGTATGCGGATACTACCTGCAAAATTGTTGTGAACAGAGTTAGTAGCGAAGAAGTAATAAATAAAAACGTCATGTCTTCTAGAGTTCAACTGCGTGATCAAAGAAATTCTAACAATCTGTAACGCTTCTCCTTCTTTTATTTGGGATGGGATTGTAAGCGAGGAAAGTTTCGAAAAGGTTTGGAATTGTGTTAATGTTTGTTGGAGTTCGCTAAGTGGTCTCAGTCTCAAATCATGAATGTAGTCTGGATAATTTGCGCGTCACGAGTTACAGTGCCTCAGTACGCATATACAGTTTCTAACTTTAATACTTGACTTACTGTGTTAAGTGTTTAACGTTTGCTTATACCTCTAGTTGAAGAAACAACTCCAAATTTTTACATTCGGTCAATAATTACGTGAAGTACTGAAAATTAAATTTTTTACTGCCCCTTCAAGCTGTTACTTAGGCAATCTGCAATTGAGATTCGGTGGCTGGGTGATTATTATCGAGTCGGATTCACGAACAATGGCCGTTGGTGCTGTTAGAGACAAGGACAGGGATTCCATTGTTGCCGGTTCCAAGCGACAGATGTGGTACACGCATACACGTGCTTTGCGCTTAATGATGTAAGCGTGTATCCCGAAAATTAAGTGTCTCGCTTGCTAGTGTAGAATTTGTCGTTTATAGTCACCTTCAGTCATGACAACTCGCATCAAACTGAATAAAAATTCGCTACATAACTCGCTTCGATCGCGTTAAATAGTCGCACTGCATACACATTCACAACACAGCGCTCAGAACTCTGCTGTTCGCTCATTGGCTGTCGGGGAATGCCTGCCATAGGTGCGCACAACGACCCTAGGTTTGACCACCATCAGTCGTGTCTCCAACTATAGTTGTTTAATAATGCATATATTACACTGTTTACTAGTTCTCAGGCAACACGACCACTGAGCCAGAATACCGTCCCGCCAATGGATTCTAATACGACGCGCTGAAAATCCACAGTCTGCAACTTGGATTTCATTTACAGATGAGATAACAATTTACCACAATAACCACACGTGGGCCAATGAAAATCCTCAGTTATGCAAACTGACCATCAGGTTCGCTGTAGTGGTAATTTGTCGGTAGCAAATAAGGATGAGGGATATAATACCATTCACCTTACTAGTCATATGATGTTTATCATTAATTTCTGTGCGATATATTAGCCATGCACTGGAGCTCCGTATGCTTGCACAAGGACAGTGCATGCAGTTTCTGTACATCGGATCGCCATCTCATTTTCTACGAGCCGTACGACAGTAATTAAACAAATTTTTAATGAATGATGTCTTGGTGGAGGAGGTATGGTGCCATGGCCTCCAATTCATCAGACCTTAATGTATCAGATATCTGGCTGTGGGTACGGTTATAAACATTGTGTAGTCTGCACTGATAGACAACGCCCACAGTTAAGAGGAACGTGTGTCTCATGGAAGTGAACGAGTCCAAGGGAAGCCTGGTGTGTCCGTATGAGTTTGTAATTTTTTGAGAAGAGGGCTGAACGATGTTTTTGAATGAGTGGTAACCACAATGAAGACGTGTTGCAGTATCGAGAGACACTTAGCTGCCAAAAGAGAGAGTGGTCCATACCTCAAAAAGTCTTACTTTCTGAGAATTTTAAAGGTATTTTTTTAGTTTTGATCAGTTCAATTACCCGTAAGAATGTAGAATACATTTTGTAAAATGTCGGGTATAATTATCAGCTACTATGTGCCCTGTATGCCTTATTATAAATTTGTTATAATCATCAGATGTACTACAGTAGTAATACTGCAGGGTAGCGTAATATGTTGAGGAATGGCAATGAAATTAAATGAATAGAGACATATTAAGACTTAAAAACATAAAAACGTGAGCTTACAGTTGCGTGAAGATCTTAGTGACTTGCAGTATGTTATAGTAATTTGAATTGGAATGGTCTCAAAAATATTCGAACAAAGTAAACTAATGAAATCCTTCGTAGACAGTAGGTTCAATAATATGTGTCACACCGAAAACGATGTCCCAAAATACAGTTCTGTTACATGTAACTACCAAACAAGCACAGGGAGCCAGGAAAAATGTTAAATCATCTGGCTATAATCTGAAATCAGAAACCACCATAAAATGAGATACCTGTTAAATAGACACTTTACAGTTCGCAATGTGAACTGTCTTAATGTAATTGACATTAATAATGTAATGAAACTTTGTAATGTAATCAATGCATGTGTGAATAAGGAACAATTAGATATTATAACTAAGTACAATAGAAGGGTCTCAGGTCCCATATCATGCAATGAGAGGAACGATTTTTCAATAAGACATAAGTTCTAAAATTCTATGTGATAATTATGAACAACAATGCTGTAACTTTGAATAATAAAGATGCCAGATAACTAAACAAAGCCAACAGAGTAAATAAAGGCCTTAAGCGCAACTTAACTTCAAAATGAAGATAATTTCAAACATCTTATCAGTACCACTTAAATGGCCTGCACCATAGACAAAATTTGGCACAATACACAGAATGCTGTACCACATAAAGCTTATGAACATATAAATAAAAATATTATAGAATGTAGGAGTTCAGAACCAGTCTATGAAGAACAATTAACACTCACACACATAAATGGGAACCTTATGAACTGCGATGCTCTCTCAATAAAAGGAGATAAAATTAACACACCTGGAATCACATATCAAAGAGACTGCAGTACAAAACTTTGATTTCTTGTGACTACCTACACCAAAGAACTAGAACTTCATTTTATCTAAAAATATAGAAATTAAATTAAAAAATCTCTAAAAAATTCAAATATCTACTGAATAACAATGTTCTTAAATGATGTGTTGATATCAATCCATGTGCTCCCAAGTTTAGATCACAATTAAAATTCACAAAGCTGGCAGCTACATACAACTCACTGTTAATTCTAATAACAGTCCAAGTTCTTTTATAACAAGAAAACTGTATGATATACTTCAGATGAGTTATACACCTGTGAGAACTATTCATTTAACTGTAGTTACTGTTTAATCAGCGACATTAAAGAGCTGACAGAGCCTAGTGCAGCCACCTGGGCGTCCCTTGAGAGTTTGAAGCTTTATAAAAACATCAACTGGAAAGGCACACTCTCATTATTTCAAAATATACAATCTGTAAGTAACACTAATATGTATAAAGTTATCACGTTACTAGAGTTAATGGTTTCACACAATTATTTCTCATTCATTGGCAGGGTTTATGTCCAAAAATCTTCATATACATAACTATGTATTTTATTTATTTATATGTTTAACCTTATCTTATTAGGGCCATGAGCCTCTCACTTACATCACATCTGGGTTACTCAGGGCTTAAAAACTTTTTTGCATCATAGTTGCTTAAGAAATAACTGTTGTAATACGACAGCAGTATTAAAATGATTTGTGTGTCTTTAGTGACAATGTGAGTTAATAACGCCATGAACTAATAAAGTTAATACTTAGCAGTATTACTATTGCTATTACACCCACCACTACTACTACTACTACTACTACTAATAATAATAATAATAATAACAGTCATGATAGTGGCAGCTATAAGGAGAATTTATAGGCATACAAAATAGATGTTTTTTGATATATCTAGTTCTGGGGAAAAAAATGTAAGAGACTGCATCGGCAAAGAACAGTTGCAACTGAGGAAGATCAGATTGGAAAGAGGGATGTGCAAGATTACGAGCGCATACAGGGACAGTGCTAATCCTTATCGTTGCTTAAGGAGGTATGTCATTAACTGTGCTCTGAAGCTAGAGATGTTATTCAGTTCTCTAATATAATGTGGGACGTTATTCGAAAATCGGGTTACTACTACTGCGAAAACTTCGAGAAAGTGGGTGAACGATGTGATGGGACAGAAAGGATTTTACTCTGATGGGAACTGGTGTTTCTCCCACATTCTTCAGACAAGTACATTAAAGTTGAAGCGAGATGTCACGGACAGTGTTCATTGATAAGTGAGTAGAGAAGAAAGTGCGTACGGAAACCAGGATAGCTGTGCATATGATGGTGAAATGTATCAAAGAGCCGGACATCATAGATGAAGCGAACACGGCCCAGTTCCAGCGCCAAGTGCTTCCCTCAGAATGACCTTCCATGGTAACATCTCTATAATCAATAATTGGAAGTATGTTTGTATAAGTTTCTTTTTCAGGCCAAAAGGGAAGGGCTTTTCTAAACTTTTGTAGTGCATGGAGAGACGCTGATGTCTTCTTACATGCTGCAGTTACATGCTCAGTACAGTTTGTATTTTCGTCTATTATCACTCCTAGACTCTTTTCTGAGGGAGAGAAATTGATATTTGTCTTATTCAGGGTTAAAGATGGTAGGAACTCCTGGTATTTGAGACTAATGGGCCTAGAATGACCAACCAGTACCGGTTCGGTTTTGGATGGGTTGAGCTTTAATTCTTTCTCCTTCGTCCATTTTGATAGGGTGTACAACTCATTACTGAGATCCTCGACAGCTGTCTTCGGGTTTATTGGTTTTTCCCTTAGATACTACCGGCCAGAGTGGCCGAGCGGTTCTAGGCGCTACAGTCTGGAACTGCGCGACTGCTACGGTCGCAGGTTCGAATCCTCCCTCGGGCGTGGATGTATGTGATGTCCTTAGGTTAGTTAGGTTTAAGTAGTTCTAAGTTCTAGGGGACTAATGACCTGAGATGTTGAGTCCCATAGTGCTCAGAGCCATTAGAACCATTTTGAACCTTAGATACTGGGAGTCACCAGCGTAGATGTGGTATTTTCTGGAAGGCAAAACTGGTGACATGATAAGAGTATAGGACCAAATACCGAACCGCAACTACTCTGCAATTCACACTTAAGTGTCCTTCAGAGAGTGCACAGAACCTTTTTCAGACTGTGTCTCGACTGCTGTATTCTTCTCTAATGGCACGGTGAAAAAACTGAACATTTAAACCTTTGTTTTCGATCTCTGATTTCTCTTGTTACGAGAGTCATTTCTTCCTCTCTAGGTGGGAGTTAACAAAATATATTCATATGCAACTAAGTACGAGTATAGGGTCAGTCACTTGTGATATACAAACATCCCATATGTACTACAAATGCGTTTTTAGTGTCTGATCCCTACTGTATCAATTCATAACTATTTAGTTCTTAATTAGTATTACATTTGTTAATGCCTGTAGTGTGTTATGATAAGTCCATGGTTATAACTTGCACCCTTCTCTCCTTAGCATAAACATATTTATAGAAACTAAATGAATATTACCATTGCTCTTTCTATTTCTATCTGCAAAGCCAGTGGAAATAGACTGAGACATTTCAAAAATGAGATTGGCAAAAAATGCAAAGAGGATAACTAGGAATAACTAAAGGGTATTTGCAAGGGTGTAGAAATATGTGTAACTAGAAGAAAATACATACCCGTTGTAGTACAATTAAATAGACCTATGGGGAAAAGAGAACCAATTGTATGAAGGTTAAGAGCTCAGATGGTATGCCAGTACTAAACAGAGAAGAGATGGCAGAAATGTGGAAGTAATATATAGAAGGGTTTTAAGAGGAAATGAACTTTGAGACAATATTATAGAAAGAGAAGAGGAAATAAATGAAGATGAGATGGGGTATATAATACTGCGAGAGGAATTTCACAGAGCGCTGTAAGCTCTAAATCGAAACAAGGCCTCAGAATTATTGAAATCATTGGGAAAGCCAGGCATGACAAAACTCTTCCATCTGGTGTCCAAACTGTATAAGATAGACTTCAAGAACAACGTAATAACCCCAATTCCAAAGAAAGCAGGTGCTAACATGTGTGAATATTACCGAAGTATCAGTTTAATAAGTCATTATTACAAAGTCAAGTAGTAGCGTATTTATAGAAGAATGGAAAAACTGGTAGAAGCGGTCAGTTTAGGTTCCTGAGAAACGCGATATGCAATAGTGATCCTACAAAGAGAAGATAAATAAATGCAGTCCTACTTTTACAGCATTTGTAGACATCGGGAAAGCTGCTGACAACGTTAACTGGAATAATGTCTTTGAAGTTCTGAAGGCTGTATACAATTTGAACAGAAACCAGACTGCAGTTATGAGAGTCGAAGGCATGAAAGAGAAACCGTGGTTGAAGACGGAGTTAGACAGGGCTGTTTTTCAGACTATACATTTTGTTCTGTACAGAAAAGCAAAGAACAAATTTTGGAAGGATTTGAAGTGCAGGGAGAATATATAAAAACTTTGAGGTTTTCCTGTAATTCTGCCAGAGTCATAAAGGACTTGATGGAACAACTGAACGAAATGGATAGTGTTTCGAAAAGAAGTTACAAAAGGAACATCAAAAAAGGAAAAACAAGAGAAGGGATTGTTGTAATATTAATCAAGGTGATTCTGAGGGACTAAGATTAGGAAATGCAAAATTAAAAGTAGTGAAACAATTTTGCTATTTGAGCAGCAAAATAACTGCCGATGGACGAAGTATGTTGTTGTGGCCTTCAGTCCTGAGACTGGTTTGATGCAGCTCTCCATGCTACTCTATCCTGTGCAAGCTCCTTCATCTCCCAGTACATGCTGCAACCTACATCCTTCTGAATCTGCTTAGTGTATTCATCTCTTGGTCTCCCTCTACGATTCTTACCCTCCACGCTGCCCACAATGCTAAATTTGTGATCCCTTGATGCCTCAAAACATATCCTACTAACCGGTCCCTTCTTTTTGTCAAGTTGTGCCACAAACTCCTCTTCTCCCCAATTCTATTCAATACCTCCTCATTAGTTATGTGATCTACCCATCTAATCTTCAGCATTCTTCTGTAGCACCACATTTCGAAAGCTTGTATTCTCTTCTTGTCCAAACTAGTTATTGTCCATGTTTCACTTCCATACAAATACTTTCAGAAACAACTTCCTGACCATTAAATCTATACTCGATGTTAACAAATTTCTCTTCTTCAGAAACGCTTTCCTTGCCATTGCCAGTCTACATTTTATATCCTCTCTACTCCGACCATTATCAGTTATTTTACTCCCTAAATAGCAAAACTCCTTTACTACTTTAACTGTCTCATTTCCTAATCTAATTCCCTCAGCATCACCCGATTTAATTTGACTACATTCCATTATCCTCGTTTTGCTTTTGTTGATGTTCATCTTACATACTCCTTTGAAGAGACTGTCCATTCCGTTCAACAGCTCTTCCAAGTCCTTTGCTGTCTCTGACAGAATTACAATGTCATCGGCGAACCTCAAAGTTTTTATTTCTTCTCCGTGAATTTTAATACCTACTCCAAATTTTTCTTTTGTTTCCTTTACTGCTTGCTCAATATACAGATTGAACAACATCGGGGAGAGGCTACAAGCCTGTCTCGCTCCCTTCCCAACCACTGCTTCCCTTTCATGTCCCTCGACTCTTATAACTGCCATCTGGTTTCTGTACAAATTGTAAATAGCCTTACGCTCCCTGTATTTTACCCCTGCCACCTTTAGAATTTGAAAGAGAGTATTCCAGTCAACATTGTCAAAAGCTTTCTCTAAGTCTACAAATGCTAGAAACGTAGGTTTTCCGTTTCTTAATCTAGCTTCTAAGATAAGTCGTAGCGTCAGTATTGCCTCACGTGTTCCAACATTTCGACGGAATCCAAACTGATCTTCCGCAAGGTCCGCTTCTACCAGTTTTTCCATTAGTCTGTAAAGAATTCGCGTTAGTATTTTGCAGCTGTGACTTATTAAACTGATAGTTAGGTAATTTTCAGATCTGTCAACACCTGCTTTCTTTGGGATTGGAATTATTATATTCTTCTTGAAGTCTGAGGGTATTTCGCCTGTCTCATAAATCTTGCTCACCAGATGGTAGAGTTTTGTCATGACTGGCTCTCCCAAGAACGTCAGTAGTTCTAATGGAATGTTGTCTACTCCCGGGGCCTTGTTTCGACTCAGGTCTTTCAGTGCTCTGTCAAACTCCTCCCGCAGTATCGTATCTCCCATTTCATCTTCATCTGCATCCTCTTCCATTTCCAGTACATCGCCCTTGTATAAACCTTCTATATACTCCTTCCACGTTTCCGCCTTCCCTTCTTTGCTTAGAATTGGGTTTCCATCTGAGCTCTTGATATTCATACAAGTGGCTCTCTTTTCTCCAAAGGTCTCTTTAATTTTCCTGTAGGCAGTATCTATCTTACCCCTAGTGAGATAAGCCTCTACATCCTTACATTTGTCGTCTAGCCATCCCTGCTTAGCCATTTTACACTTCCTGTCGATCTCATTTTTGAGACGTTTATATTTCTTTTTGCCTGCTTCATTTACTGCATTTTTATATTTTCTCCTTTCATCAATTAAATTCAATATTGATTCTGTTACCCACGGATTTCTATTAGCCCTCGTCTTTTTACCTACTTTATCTTCTGCTTCTTTCACTACTTCATCCTGCAGAGCTACCCATTCTTCTTCTACTGTATTTCTTTCCTCCATTCCTGTCAATTGTTCCCTTATGCTCTCCTTGAAACTCTCTACAACCTCTGGTTCTTTCAATTTATCCAGGTCCCATCCCCTTAAATTAGCACCTTTTTGTAGTTTCTTCAGTTTTAATCTACAGTTCACAACCAATAGATTGTGGTCAGAGTCCACATCTGCCCCTGGAAATGTCTTACAACTTAAAACCTGATTCCTAAATCTCTGTGTTACCATTATATAATCTATCTGATACCTTTTAGTATCTCCAGGATTCTTCCATGTATACAACCTTCTTTTATGATTCTTGAACCAAGTATTAGCTATGATTAAGTTATGCTCTGTGCAAAATTCTACCAGGCGGCTTCCTCTTTCATTTCTTCCCCCCAATCCATATTCACCTACTATGTTTCCTTCTCTCCTTTTTCCTACTGACGAATTCCAGTCACGCATGAGTATTAAATTTTCGTCTCCCTTCACTACCTGAATAATTTCTTTTATCTCATCATAGATTTCCTCAATTTCTTCATCATCTGCAGAGCTAGTTGGCATATAAACTTGTACTACTGTAGTAGGCGTGGGCTTTGTGTCTATCTTGGCCACAATAATGCGTTCACTATGCTGTTTGTAGTAGCTTACCCGCACTCCTATTTTTCATTCATTATTAAACTTACTCCTGCATTACCCCTATTTGATTTTGTATTTATAACCCTGTATTCACCTGACCAAAAGTCTAGTTCCGCCTGCTACCGAACTTCACTAATCCCTACTATATCTAACTTTAACCTATCCATTTCCATTTTATACTGAGTATAAAATGCAGACTGGATGTAGGGAAAAAATATTTCTTGGGAAGAGGAATTTCATAACATCGATTATAAATTCAAGTGCCACGAAGTCTTTTTCTGAAGGGATTTGTGCGGAGTGTAGCCTTGTGTCAAAGCGAAATGTACACAATGATCAGATCACAAGAAAAAGATAGTGCAAGTTTCTGAAATCTGATGCTACAGAAGAATCCTGAAGATTAGACGGGTGCATCGGGTAACTAATGAGGAGGTGCTGAATCAAACTGGGGAGAAAAGAAATTTGTGGCACAGCTTGGCTAAGTAAACGGCTCGCTTGATAGGACACATCCTGAGGCATCAGTTTGATACTGAAGGGAAATAGGGAAGGGGAAGAACTGCAGAGGAAGACCAAGAGGTTAATGAAGAAAGCAGGTCCAAATGGATAAAGACTGCAGTAGTTATTCGGAGATGAAAGGCTTGCACAAGATAGACTAACGCGGGGATCAACAGCGAACCAGTCTTCGAACTGCATTTATGAGCTGATGTCGGCAAAAGTCTATATAATATCGTTCGACAACTGACTGCCTCATCATGTTCCTTTGCCTGTTCGCCTCTTCGTATAGTAGTTGTTAACCAAGTTTATATTAGCGTTCTTTTTACCACGCTGGTGTGTAATGGGACTTTTTAAAGCACTTTGCTTACAACTTCAGGAATTACACTCATTAGACAAAACATTATGAGTACTGCCCACCGCGACGGTGAATGCCGTCTGGTGACTCGATGAATAAAGTCTTTAAGTGGAACAGATACGGAAGGAAAATCATACTAGCGAAGATATGGGCTGAAAACGAGTAAATCCATAGATATAAGCGACTTTGACAAAATGCAGATTACTATTACGCAGAGTCTGTGAACGAGTATCTCGAAAACGGCTAAGCTGGTCGAATGTTCACGTGCTACTGTCGTGAGCATCTACGGAAAGAGGTGGCAGGGCAAATGAAATGAACACGTGGCGCTAAACGGTTGGACGTCCACGACTCTTCACAGAACGTGAGGTTCGGAGGCTTCTGTGCTCTGTGAAGTATGGTAGCTGGTGATCTACGGCATCTCTGCCGAATGAACACAATGCTGGTGCACGCAAAAGTGTTTCGGAGCACAACGTTCATCGTACATTGTTGAACATGCAGCTCCGCAGCAGACTACGAGTTCACATGTTGACCCAACGAAATTGTCATTTGACGATTGCAGTGGGCACGGGACAGTCGGGATTCACCGTCGAGCAGTAGGGTGGCTCTTCAGGTGAATCACATTTTTGATACACTAGATTGATGGTCATCTCCACAAACGCCGTCATCAAGGTGAACGGCGGCTCCAAACTAGCAGCGTGCCATGGACGCAGGCTGGTGGGAGCAGTACTATGCTACGAGAGACATTCTCTTGCGTTTGCATGGGACGTGTGGTAGTAATCGAAGATACGCTGACAGCTGCGAGCCAACTGCATTCCTTCATCCTTGATGTCTTCCCTTGCGGCGATGTCATCTTTGAGCAGTATAATTGTCCGTGTGTCTGACCAGAACAGTGCTACAGAGGTTTGAGGAGCATTATAGTGAACTCAAGTTGATGTCTCGGCGACCAAACTTCCCTGATGTAAACTCATGCTCATAAATTAAGAATAATTGCAGAATGTGGTGCCACACAACGTGGCACTACACAAAACTAGTGCTAATAGCATAGGCACATAGGGAACACACACGACACAGATCTGTAAGTCCATGGTATAAGTTGAGAAAACCGTCCCGAAACACATGTGCTACAAAACGCCACTGTTTCTTGCGCATGTACCCCGACATCAATATGGGATATGATCACCATGCACACGTACACAGGCCGCACAACGGGCTGGCATGCTCTGGATCAGGTGGTAGAGTACCTGCTGGGGTATAGCCTCCAATTCTTGCACCAGAGCCTGTCGGAGCTTCGGAAATGTCGTAGGGGTTTGAAGACGTGCAGCGATACGTCGAGCGAGAGCATCCCACACGTGCTCGATGGGGTTTAGGTCTGGAGAACAGGCAGGCAACTCCATTCGCCTGATATCTTCTGTTTCAAGGTACTCTTCCACGATGTGAGCTCGGTGGGGCCGTGCGGTATCATCCATCAGGACATACTGGTGCAAAATGACGTCCCGTTACACTTGACCTGTTGCAGTTCCTCTGCCAAAGACATGCAGGAGTGTACGTACACCAATCATAATCCCACCCCTCACCATCAAACCACGACCTCCATACAGTTCCCTTTCAAGGACATTAGGGGATTGGTATCTGGTTCCTGGTTCACTCCAGATGAAAACCCGGGGACTACACCTGTACTCGTCCGTGAACATAACCTGCGACCACTGTTCCATTGACCATGTACTGTGTTCTTGACACCAGACTTTACGGGCTCTCCTGTGACCAGGTGTCAGTGGATTGCACCTTGCAGGTCTGCGGGCGAATAAACCATGTCTGTTCAGTCGTCAGTAGACTGTGCGAAGACAACTGTTACAGAGCAAGGCTTGATGGGTCCTAATGGGCATTACTCCGTGGCCGTCTGCGGGCACAGATAGTGAGATATGGTCTTCTTGTGGTGTTGTACACTGTGGACGTCCCGTATTGTAGCGCCTGGACACGTTTCGTATCTGGTGGAGTCGTTGCCACGATCTTGAGATCACACTTTGTGGCACACGGAGGGCCTGTGCTACGACCTGCTGTGTTTGACCAGCCTGCAGTCGCCCTAGTATTCTACCCCTCATAACGTCATCAATATGTGTTCTTTGAGCCATTTTCAACACGCAGTCACCATTAGCACTTCTGAAAACGTCTGCACACTTACTCGCTGCACTGCACTCTGACATGCACCATTACATCTCTGCCAGCGCCATCTTGTGACGACCGCAGGTCAGTTGCACCGCATGGTCATACCCCAAGCTGATTTAATCCCGCAAACCGCCAAGTAGAGCGTTGTTTCACCATGTATTATCCTTAATTTATGAGCGTGAGTGTAGGTCCTATGGAACCCATCTGGGTCGCTATCGGTTACCATCACCGCGAACGCAAATCAGCGGCGCGTTATTTACCCGAATTACACAGCCTGTGCGTAGACATTTAATGCCACATACCTCCACAAACCTACCAAGAAGCTGTCGGATTCCTGATACGCAGAATCAGCGATGTATTTCGTTCCAAAGACGGAGAAAAAATAGAATAAGGTGGTCATACTTCGGTTCATCAGTGCACACCGAAATTCTTTATGTGCATAAAACGACAGAACCTCTATTATTCCAAGTACTTCTATCAGGGATACCATCTCAGGTGCTAGGTGCACCTAGCATACAATATAAAATGCTTGTAAACATCATTCATCTGAGGACGAGCCTCGAGTACCTCGAAGATGGCTAACGGTAGAATACTTTTTCTGAGAACAATATATAGTAACTGATATCAGTACAAAGCATCTGCTAATGATCTATCCGATTACGATATTTGTTTCTGCTACGACGTCTCTCTTATTATCTAGAACTGTGTTTTTATTGTGAAAAGGTTATTTGTCCGCAGGCATCATTGTTCTAGTACTGCATCAAGGTCGCATATCGAAGTATCTCGTAGCATTAAGAAGCTAATTCATGTCCTGAGAAAGCTCCTCACTTGTCTGTACGGAGAAGTGCAATAGAACATGCGTCGAGCGCTTTTGCTCGTCACGATCTCAATGGAGCATGTTTGATGCTGCTCTTATGTGACGCGCTTTTCCTCGTCGCGATCTCAATGGAGCATGTTTGACGCTGCTCTTATGTGACAGACGTGACCTTTGTTAATTGCGATAGGCGGTTTGTCAACACGCGTCACACGCTCGCAAAGATTAACAATGGCAACGTTACTAACGGGCAGTGTACGGGCCATTTGTCACAACGAGGCTCTTCATATGCAAAACGCTTCGCGTTGAGTGCGTCTGACGCCTGCTGCTCCGGCGCTGTACATTCTCAAACCCTCTTGACAGACACTTCAGGCCACACATTAGTATTCTTCTTTTTATCGCTGCTTGTGGATGTCTGGCTGTGTCCAGCCAATTAACACACTACTGTTACATGTTTTATTACACTGCAACACGAAACCCTGTCAGTACACAAATATCCAAAGAGACATCTGAGAGCTCCGATTAAGATTCAATGGCCACATTAAAAGAAAGACAGACAGACTTACGAAACAAAGAGTCGAGTGCTGTGACAACAGGTTTAGAGCCAACATGGACACTATGAAATGGATTTTGGAGCTCAAAACTGATCTGAAATTGCCCGGAATTACACCAGATAATTGCCAAAAACCCCTAAATTTTCGGATCCAAAATTCACATGTCGCTAACTGACCCAAGAGGAAAAGCCAATGAAGATTACTGGGACAACATGGTCCGAAGAGAGAAAGGAAGCCGACAGGAAGAGAATGAAAGAAATATGAGCACAAAACAGGGCAGATGTACACCTCTAATTAAAGGTACTTTGCATAGTTCTAATGGGGTTATCCGCAAATAATAAAAAATAATAAGGTTTATAATACATTAAAAATTAATTAAGCGTGAAACTGAAACGTCTCTAAACAGCTTTTGATGTTACTGACCAACAGTCATACAATAATTTTTAAATGAACGCACCGCCATTTGGCTGTATTGTTGTTTATGTAATTACGACACAGGTTTCGTCCTTTTATACCATTTTCAGATGATTTGAGATTATGTCATTAACATATACTGCAATACATCAAGCTCAAATTTGGCCATAAATTAAGAAAAATATTCGCTCCCCACGAAATGGCTGATGTAAAATCATCATCTTGTCAATAAATAGCAGTGGGAGCACGTCATATTAAATAAAAACATTCAAGGACGTGTGTTCATCATTTATATACCAAAGTAAACCTGTTTTTTTTAAATTAAATACGATGAGTCAAGGACATGTGTTCGTCTTTTATATACCAAAATAAACTTGTTTTAATTAAATGTGACGTGCTCCCACTATTATTTATTGATCTACTTGCAAGATGATGATTTTACATTTGGCATTTCGTAGGGAGCGAATATTTTTCTTAATTTATGGTCACTTTTGAGCTTGATGTCTTACAATATATGGTAATGACATAAACGCAATCACTTCAAAATGGCTCAAAAGGCCGAAATCTAAGTCGTAATTAAATAAACAACAATACAGTAAAATTGCGGTGGGTTCATTTAAAAAAGGAAACGTCTCTCTCAAAGTGCATTAAACGCCACACTGAAAATGCTCAAGATTTATGTTTCTTTTTCGATAGATATGTTTCGTGAATCTGAAGTAACTGTTATTGTCATAATCCACAAAACTTATTTCTCATTATTATTTGTTGGTGATGAGTTCAGTCAATTCTACGCAGATTACTTAAGAACGTTGAGTGTTTTTTATTTTCATCATATTTCGTTACTTATTTTTCATAATCAAGTGCATTATTAGTAATATTATTATAGCGGACATATAACTAGATAAATATTTTAAATCGGAACATATCATTGTCAATTATCTTTTCAGAATCAGTGTTCCCTAAGATGTAAAGTTTTGTCACCAAGGGTATATCCGACTTAGTTTCCAGTGTTTTGTATGCGTATGAAAACGTTTTTATTCACGAAATTCAAACCGTTGTTTTGATGTTCGAATGTTTCAAATCACCGCCCTGCCATTTATATCACTCGAGACGGAAGTACAAATGGTTCCTGTGCATAACCTACGGTTTATCTTGCCTGGTAAAGATCCCTGTCCGGCGAGGAATATTCAAAAATACGTCGAACAAAGGTTCATTCCCTTCGCCTTTCGGCAATGAATTAAGTTTCGTTAGGATACTGCTGCTGTGTTACGGTATGGAACCTGCTTTTCCTTATCCTCAGCTCTGAGCTTAGATTTTATTAATGTAAGGCTTATATTGGTTGTCAGTGCGTCCTTCTGGGTAAAATAAGACCAAAATACCACTTAAAGAAACGGTGTGATGTATCAGAATTTTAGGACGTCTGCAGCAGGCCTCAAATACATTTTATCCTGATAATGAAATGTCTCCGGGTTTGTTTTGCTGGCTTTTATTTATAAACGCGCAACTGAAACATGTAAACGTATGTGAGTGATTGCCACAGAATGTACTCGCAAGTGAAAATAAAATTACATAATTTTTCATAATTGTGCTATTTTTTATGTAACTGTAATAAACAGTTCTTTTTTCTGTGAAACTGAGATGTATTTTGAATGTGCAGCCCTTACATACAGACGTAGTAAACTAGGTATGCAACGACTTTTATGCTTTTCTTTTTCGTTATCTCACTTATGTACATGCATCGAACTCCTTTGCTATTGGTTCTGACACAGACTTTGGTATACTGGGCGCTTGATCTTTGGAACTGCAACATCTTTGTCATCAGATGTCTTTGTCCTTCTCTGCCTTCTTGCCCTTGGAATCTCTCTTGTAAATGTGAAAGCGTAGGTCTTTGCTGGAAGGCAGACCGCATGATATATCGGAAAAAAATGTATCGCTGTATTGTTGTGATGAAGTAAACAATCACGTATTCGGTATTAGCGTATTACAGCGTTTTCTACATACATTATTCATCAAAGCTACTGAAAACAAGAATTTATCCTTGTTTGTCGACGGCATAGCGAAACTACTGTAAATAGCTTCCTTCAAGATGTTGATGTCATATGCACTATGCATGCAGAAAGGGAAACTAGAGTTAAACATGGTTTAAAATATATGCCACGACCACTCACAACAAGCTCAGTTCATCCCCTTTGCTAGAAAAAGAGAAAGTTGTATGTGGTATATATGTTGTACAAGGACTGAGGAGAATAACTATCTTACTGTCACCGTTCCACATGAAGCAAGAGGGAAAGAAGTATATTCTAAACATTTTTTTTTGCTTAATGCTCCGTAAAATAATTAAAAGAGATACAGTTTAACGGTTGCTGAATGTTCGTTGTTCGTGCAGCAAACCTGAGTATCGATCAGGTCCTATTGCTGAGAATCTGATTCCTTAAATAATCGGACGTGGAGAGGTTTGGTGGTAATCTACCTTCGTAGCCTGGGCTGTTAACACGTGTTAGTACAGTTGCGCTCCGTTCGGCGGTGGAATTCTTCTAGTGGAAGAAGTATACAGCGTCATCGTTTGTTGACGAGGAGGGAGTTGGACGACGGAGCAGAGTTCTTGAAAAGCGGACAGCCAGGAAGCTGGATTACATTAGCACAACATCCCAGCCATCTCCGGTCTGCTTGGATATAGAACTCTGATCTCTGAGCGCAGAACTTCTGCGGGTCTGTTGATTCCTGTGCACTTCATCGATTGCCATGCTGTGGTGGGCAGAAAGTTTCGATCAGTGTCTTTGTAAGTAAAGATTGTTTACGCGTTTCAGATTGTGAACTTACTACTCGTATTTTCATTACCTACTAAATGAACTAGAAAGGTTGTTTTTATTTTCATATGCGACAGACTATAGCAGTAATTGAAGCAGGGAACTGTCAGATCAGTAGGGTACTGCAGTACTTCATTGCTAGACGCGAACGTAACCAGAATAATCACTTACTTCACGCATTCAACAAATAGTACAATATATCTGGTTGTTTTTGTTCCAGCAAATGGTAATATAAAATTTGGTGCTCCAGAATTCTTTAGTGTGCTTAGCATTTCTACTGTGTATAACTTGCAGGAAAATGACAAGCATTTGCGACACCATTCTCAAATTCTGTCACTTTGTACATGTATCTCTGTTGTCGAAATAGACTTTATGTAGCAAGTGCAGATAATTTCCGAAAACTTGTTTTTCAAGACCTGTTGAAGGAATATACTGTCGTATTTGGAGTCCGAGTCTCTGTAACGCTGGCTTGCAACACAAAATTTAGCAACTAAACAGGACAAACTTATTCGCGATTCTTATTTACACAAAAAGGGCTTGTTTCCTCTCTTATTGGTTCAAAACAGCTCTGAGCACTATGAGACTTGACATCTGAGGTCATCAGTTCATCAATCCCCTAGAAGTTAGAACTACTTAAACCTAACAACCTAAGGAATCACACACATCCATGCCCGAGGCAGGATTCGAACCTGCGACCGTTGCAGCAGCGTGGTTCCGGACTGAAGCGCCTAGAACCACTCGGCCTCCGCGGCCGGCTCCTGTCGTATTAAGTTTCCTGTATGAGCCTGCAAACATAGTGAATCTATTGTTAACAAGACCGTCCAGCTTGCTTAATAGATTTTATTTATTTATTCATTGTTTCGGTTACTGTATCCAGCAGATATCAGAAACTGAAAACATGCAAAATAAGGTTCAGTGTCAGCATTGAAACCCTAATCCTAACCGAGGCGTAGCTAACAACGTCAATAATAAATAAAGAGATAATAATAAAAAAAATTAAGTTATCTACACGGTTTCAATCACAAAATTATTTTCCATCTGTCGATCGCAGTTTCTTTTTTTGTTATTTCACTACCGCTATGGAGCAATGTCGCCGTCTTCAGATAATTTATCGTAGCTGCGGAGTGCCCAGTCTTAATTGAACTATCAGATTTACTGTCATGTGAGTATAAGACTGATTATTTTGTACCTGCGAGCAGTGACCTGAAGATTGGCGACGTTGCCCAAAACCGGTCACGAAATAGTAAAAACACAGCGAACGACAGACAGAAAATAAGCCTATTTTGTAGAAATTACGGTATGCAGTGCGTCACTTCAGATACAAAGTACCGAAGAATTTATTTGGTTTTAGATAGAAATGTAGGTGCCACTCCACAGTTCAATATCGGTTTATAATTAACAAGGAAATGCTTTGTTGATACCTAATAATCATTAACAGCAGCGTGTCTGAGCAAACGATGTCAACATTGTTCAAGATGCGTCTGCATTGTTCACAACTCTTGATTTTTACGAATTACACGTTTTTAAAAGTTTGATTAATACAGTAAGAGTCCGCAGCTCGTGGTCGTGCGGTAGCGTTCTCACTTCCCGCGCCCGGGTTCCCGGGTTCGATTCCCGGCGGGGTCAGGGATTTTCCCTGTCTCGTGATGACTGGGTGTTGTGTGATGTCCTTAGGTTAGTGAGGTTTAAGTAGTTCTAAGTTCTAGGGGACTGATGACCATAGATGTTAAGTCCCATAGTGCTCAGAGCCAATACAGTAAGTAATTTATCGATTGCTCCTGTATAACGTAATTGAATTAATGCAACTCATTTTTCTCATCACCCTGTCAGTATCTGGATCAAGGGAGACTTTTAGAAAAATAGAATAATATAAGAATATTTTCACCGTTATTCAATTTTTGGGTTTTTAAAAATGCACGCTTGTGACAGTCCATGTTGTTCTTATACAGAAATCTGAAACATGCAATGTAATAGACTCAAGTGATCGCGGAATCGGAAGGTTTTCATTTTGCATTCTAGTGTTACTTCCTGGTCGCCAAATTGTGGTTGTGCAGCGTACGAAGTATGAGGAAGTTTGACCCGTACTTTTGGACAGCTGGAGTTCCACATACAGTTTAGAGAGAGGCTTTCTGCGCAGTGTCTCACGGAGTGAGAGCCTGTGGTTCCGGCCAAGCGCCGAGGTTAACCTCCTCTACATTTCCACAACGATGCACAACACAAACACAGTGCTATACTGAAGAAGCACACACGGTGTTCATACTCACGATAAAGTCGAACCCATTAGTTGAACCCATTACGAACAGCTGGAGGGCAACACTGGTCAATCTTTTCCACTTCTACAATGCCTGGACAACAACAGTGTACCACATGCACAATAATGAGCGTATAGATTCAATCCGTGAGTTCCTTATTTTACTTGACGAATAGTTTTATGATGACGGCGAACGAGTCGTCGCCAAGGTTGACTGGTGACCAATGCTAAATAGAAACATATAAATCACAGCAGGTTTATCAGTTACGTCGATAAGGTGCTGGCTACATGGTCTGGGTCTGCAACGACTAAAAAAATAGAAGTCGTTGGCAAAAAATAATATATATTGTACGTAACTGGCTGTACAGGATTCTTCTTGGCTGCACACATATAATTATAAACAGATAGCTATTGAGGCCTCACTTAGGCCATACGTTACTAATCGTCTTGTTACAGGTTGCTACCTATCAGCTGAAGGCTATGCTACTTTTTTACTTGACGTCCCGAGCAAGAGTGGGCGAGAGCTCGTTAGAAACTTGATACAAGCCGCGGAGCTGCACTGATCGCGACTCGCGGGTCCAACGATGCTTATACGGACCCCGGTCGATAACTGCAACCCCTAACAAGTATGGTATCGAACGTTGATACCACAAATAGAATACGACAAATTAACAACTGAGGGCTTTATATTTAGTCGTAAAACATCAAAACTGCCATTTTCAATAAATGAATTATTGAGATCTGCTAATGTATGCTAACGACCACTATTTTCAGAAAGAGGTGAAGGCTGATCCAAAAACAGTTACCTGAGCGGCCTGAAGACTCTCTTGGTACACTTCACAGGGTGCAGTTCTGAAATAGCCTTATGTAGACTGCAGCAATACTTCTGCTAACATACCGTAAAGCGGGGTGACTTTGAACGGAGAGGCGACTTCGAACAGGAATTTTCGTGTTTTTAAAATAAATGCTGCACTCTAGTGCGTAAATATGGAACTAAGGCCAGAGTCGTTAAACCGCCCGGAGTGGCCGTGCGGTTCTAGGCGGTCCAGTCTGGAACCGGGCGACCGCTACGGACGCAGGTTCGAATCCTGCCTCGGGCGTGGATGTGTGTGATGTCCTTAGGTTAGTTAGGTTTAATTAGTTCTAAGTTCTAGGCGACTGATGACCTCAGAAGTTAAGTCGCATAGTGCTCAGAGCCATTTGAACCAACCAGAGACGTTAAAAATTTCCATTAATCGATACTTTTAGATGATATGACAGTCGGTATGAAATAACATTGTATAACAATTCCAGAAAATAGAATAATTTTCTGGAAATGTAAGTTCCTTCACAACCGCAAAAACATTTGACTGTTATTAGAAGCATTTTTGAGTTTAGAATTTGAAACGAGTTTTTATGTGCAAGCTTAACACTTGAATGAACATTTACAGAAAGTATAAAATGTTAAATTTATTCTTTGGTGACGTAAAAAAATAAAATATGAAAGCTTGTATTTCAAGAGGTGACTGTGAACAGCGCTTTCCCTATTCTTTGACACATCAGCTCCATGGAAACATGTTTTAGTGAAGCTTACTTCTAAGAAAAGTATAAAATAGTGTTGGACATGTTGTCACTGATGATGAAATTACACTACTGGGTACATGGCATTCCGAGGTGGAATCAGACGAAGTCTTTATGTGTGGCCTAATGTTCCCAATGTGTCAGATGTTGAGAAAGATGAATTTGTAGGATTCTACCTGATTCTAAGGTAGATAGAAGGGGAAGGTTTCATTTTGAGTTTAAATCTGATGTCTATAACATCTGCTAGAGTGGACACTCTTTCGTGGCAACTTCCTTTTCTGTAGAATGTTTACAGATGTAATTCTTTAAAATGTGATACCTTTTTTTTCATTTCTTTTATTAAAGTCATGACGAGGCTTCATTTTGAGCTTAAATCTGATGTCTATAACATCTGCTAGAGTGGACACTCTTTCGTGGCAACTTCCTTTTCTGAAGAATGTTTACAGATGTAATTCTTTAAAATGTGATAACTTTTTTTCATTTCCTTTATTAAAGTCAAGTGTCTCCGTTATTAGTCTCTCTCCTGCATTATGATATCGAAGTAATTTTTAGAAATGGTCTGTCCCTTGTTAAATACTGAGTGAGCAGAGATTAAAGATTAGAAACACCGGGAGACAGCTTAAATATACTCTATATTTTCTGAAAACGCGTGTGGGTCAGTGTGGTCGACCATTTAGATTTGCTTGATCATACGTGAATACCACCTCATCGTCTTTGTAATATGAACACAAGATCCATTATCTACCTATATTGGATTCACTTCAAAGGCAATTTGCAGCAAAGAAGAGTGCAAGACGTAAAGACTGTATGAACGTACTTGCTTATCCTGTCGTACTTGCTTCTTCTGTAAGAGCGATGTACCAGAATTACGCCCTACAGTTTGTGTTCATTCCGTGTGATTGTGAATAAAGAACTATGATAAACTTCTTCAAAGAGCGGGAAATTTTGTTAAGTGGCATTACAATGGGCATCATATTTATTCAGTATAGTTTTGTAGTAGCTAGTGTGAAGCTTCCGTTGTTCCCGTTAAACTACTGTTATGGGTATAATTTTGTCTCCAGGGTGTAATGATGAAGCCAAGATTATACCCAGGAGGAAAGATGAGTATTCAGGGGTATGAAAGGAACCATGATTCGATGCAAAAGTACTACACGTGTGTTCGAAGATGCGGAACTTAAAAGTAATGAGAACTTGTTCTTCCTCTCTTCTACTGTACAAGTGCTTATAGTTCTTATGTCATACATTTTAGAGCCCTTGTTTACTAGACATCCTGCTTCAAATGATCGTTCCTGTTATGTCTCTGAATACTGACCATTTCTCCAGTGACACACTGTTTATTTATACGATACTTGTGTCAAACTGATGACAGCTACGCGTTGCATCTTAACGAAGGATTCAACGAAATCATTTCAAGAATCAGGTTTACAACAGTCATGCAATTTCACTTAAGTTCCAACTATTTATCTGTCATCAATCCATAAACAATTGAGAGGAAGCATATGCATGCATCTACTTCTGATAATTTCCCTCACAGAAACGCAAAATAAAAAAAGAAATGTGTCAAGTGGCTCTGAGCACTATGGGACTTAATATCTGAGGTCATCAGTCCCTTATAACTTAGAACTACTTAAACCTAACTAACCTAAGGACATCACAACCATCCATGCCTGAGGCAGGATTCGAACCTACGACCGTAGCGGTAGCGCGGTTCCAGACTGAAGCGCCTAGAACCGCTCGGCCACACTGGCCGGCACAGAAATGCTCGCCGGATCTTTCGTCTTCTTGCTCACTCCAGTGGCGGCTTCATTTGATGTGTGTCTTAATACACTCCTGGAAATGGAAAAAAGAAGACATTGACACCGGTGTGTCAGACCCACCATACTTGCTCCGGACACTGCGAGAGGGCTGTACAAGCAATGATCACACGCACGGCACAGCGGAAACCGCGGTGTTGGCCGTCGAATGGCGCTAGCTGCGCAGCATTTGTGCACCGCCGCCGTCAGTGTCAGCCAGTTTGCCGTGGCATACGGAGCTCCATCGCAGTCTTTAACACTGGTAGCATGCCGCGACAGCGTGGACGTGAACCGTATGTACAGTTGACGGACTTTGAGCGAGGGCGTATAGTGGGCATGCGGGAGGCCGGGTGGACGTACCGCCGAATTGCTCAACACGTGGGGCGCGAGGTCTCCACAGTACATCGATGTTGTCGCCAGTGGTCGGCGGAAGGTGCACGTGCCCGTCGACCTGGGACCGGACCGCAGCGACGCACGGATGCACGCCAAGACCGTAGGATCCTACGCAGTGCCGTAGGGGACCGCACCGCCACTTCCCAGCAAATTAGGGACACTGTTGCTCCTGGGGTATCGGCGAGGACCATTCGCAACCGTCTCCATGAAGCTGGGCTACGGTCCCGCACACCGTTAGGCCGTCTTCCGCTCACGCCCCAACATCGTGCAGCCCGCCTCCAGTGGTGTCGCGACAGGCGTGAGTGGAGGGACGAATGGAGACGTGTCGTCTTCAGCGATGAGAGTCGCTTCTGCCTTGGTGCCAATGATGGTCGTATGCGTGTTTGGCGCCGTGCAGGTGAGCGCCACAATCAGGACTGCATACGACCGAGGCACACAGGGCCAACTCCCGGCATCATGGTGTGGGGAGCGATCTCCTACACTGGCCGTACAACTCTGGTGATCGTCGAGGGGACACTGAATAGTGCACGGTACATCCAAACCGTCATCGAACCCATCGTTCTACCATTCCTAGACCGGCAAGGGAACTTGCTGTTCCAACAGGACAATGCACGTCCGCATGTATCCCGTGCCACCCAACGTGCTCTAGAAGGTGTAAGTCAACTACCCTGGCCAGCAAGATCTCCGGATCTGTCCCCCATTGAGCATGTTTGGGACTGGATGAAGCGTCGTCTCACGTGGTCTGCACGTCCAGCACGAACGCTGGTCCAACTGAGGCGCCAGGTGGAAATGGCATGGCAAGCCGTTCCGCAGGACTACATCCAGCATCTCTACGATCGTCTCCATGGGAGAATAGCAGCCTGCATTGCTGCGAAAGGTGGATATACACTGTACTAGTGCCGACATTGTGCATGCTCTGTTGCCTGTGTCTATGTGCCTGTGGTTCTGTCAGTGTGATCATGTGATGTATCTGACCCCAGGAATGTGTCAATAAAGTTTCCCCTTCCTGGGACAAGGAATTCACGGTGTTCTTATTTCAATTTCCAGTAGTGTATTTCACACTACTACCATTATGAATTCAGCAATAAATCGTCTGTAGTCGTTTTAAGCGATAGCCAAAAGTAGGTCGGAACATATAGGCGATACCCTTCTGATGTCATTGAAATTATGACCATGATCTGAGCATGACGCCTGTTAATCGTCAAAGAGACATCCAGATTCGCGCTTTCATGCCAGTTTGATTGCAATCGCTGGTATGTCCAATTAATTCGAAAGCGAGTGTAGCACATGTGTACTGCGGGCGCCTACCGCTTGTAATTGCTGCCGCGGTGTAATTGAACAGCCGCTATCGCGCCCAGGTCTGGAGTGAGCCGTCATGAATGTAAATCGGCGTTCCTTTCACGGTAGACTGGTTCTCGGGCGCAGTAATTTTTGGCATATGATTCATTGTGGGAACGTGCGTGCTTGCCTCATAACCTTTAAATGCCACTTAGCGCGCGACCGTGTAGCAACACACGTGAAACTTTCGGTCCGCCTTCGTCACTTTCGACACACGGCGAACCCTACGGTCTGCGACAGCTGGCGCGTATCGGCGGAATTATTTATGCTGTCTGTCGGACAAGATGCAGTGTGGTATGCTAAGCGGCAGCCGGCGACGTCTGTGAAAATATTCCGGTTTCATTTTTGTCTTGCGTCCCAACTGACATATACAGTATCTGATGAAAAGCATCTGGACACATATTAGTGGAGATTAGTAGGGGTGGTGTTCACGTTACGCCTTTGTGATGGCTTGAACTCCGGTGGAGACACCTTCAATGAGGTGTCTGAATGTCTGTGGAGGGATCGGAATCCATTTTTCGTCCCGAGACGAAACCAGAGAAGGTAGTGATGCTGGATGCTGGGGTCTAACCCAACCCAAATGTGTCCTATTGGGTTCATGTCGGGACTCAACATCTACATCACTGGTCTGCAGTTAAAAAAAAAAAAAAAGGTTCAAATGTCCTCGAGCACTATGGGACTCAACTGCTGCGGTCATGTCCCCTAGAACTTAGAACTAATTAAACCTAACTAACCTAAGGACATCACACACATCCATGCCCGAGGCAGGATTCGAACCTGCGACCGTAGCAGCAGCGCGGCTCCGGACTGGAGCGCCTAGAACCGCACGACCACCGCGGCCGGCTGCAGTTCAAACTTAAGTGCCTGGAAGATCGGTTTTCGAACCACCTTCAGACATTTTTCCGGCGCTGTTCAAATAACTTATCGGAATATAGCTGCGTGACTTCGTCGACAACAGGCAATATTTCGACAGGTGCACACCGTGCCATATTCAAGGCAAACTGCAGCAAATAAGCACTGTGCAAGCGAATTTAAAACCTCGGTTTTCGGGGAAAATCGGGAAAGATAACGCACACGCTGTGATCTCGCTAGTGTTTGCGTTGTGTGTGTTACCTTTCAGGAGGTTCCCTGAAAACCGCCGTTTTAAATTCACTTGCACAACGCTTACTTCCTGCAGTTTTGCCCTGAAAATGGGAGGGCGGGTTCCTGTCGAAATATCGGCGACTGTCGACTACGTCACCCGGCTAAATTCCCGAAATTTATTTGAATAACTTCAGACTATTTCTGTAGGGTTGCACTCTGTAACAGTGCCTGGGAAAAATGAACGCCTCAATCGCTGTGTATGAGCTCGTATTTCTTTTATTTTATTAAGGTAATCATTTCTGCCTACGTAGGATGGCGCCAATGAAATATCTCCACATTAAGAGGAAAAATAAAAATGGTGATTGAAATTTCGTGAAAAGATCTCGCCGCAACTATAAATGCCTTTGTTTCAATGGTTGCCATCTCAGTTCGATTACCACATCCGTGGCACTTTCTCCTATGTTTCCCGATAATATAAAACGATCGGTCCTCAGTTGCGATTTTTCGATGTCCTCCGTCATTCCTATCAGCGAAGGATTCCACACCGCACAGCAATACTCCAGCAGAGTGTAGGCAATCTCTTTAGTACGCTTATTGCATTTTGAAGTGTTCAACCAATTTGGTTTGACTTCTTCAGAACACTAAATACGTGATCGTTCCAGTTTGTTCTTCGTAACTGAAATTCCTCGGTATTTAGACCAATTGACAACCTTTAAATTTGTGTTATTCATCGTAAAATCGGAATTTAACGGATTTATTTTTGTATTCCTGTGGATGACCTCACAATTTGCCTTATTGAGAGACTATTCCCACTTTCCGCGCCATACAGATATTTTCTACAAATCATTTTTCAATTGGTTTTGATCTTCTGATGACTTTATAAGACGGTCAGTGGCAGCTTCATCTCCGAACAACCTAAGAGGCCTGCTGAGATTATTTCCTAAATCGTTTATGTGGCTTAGGAACAGCAGAAGACTTATAACTCCGAGTGTCACTTCTGTTTTAATCGATGGTATTCCTTCGACTATTACGTACCGTACTCTTTGTGACAGGAAATCACGGATCTAGTCGCACAAGTGAAGCGATACTGCCGGCTGTTGTGGACGAGCGGTTCTAGGCGCTACAGTCTGGAACCGCGCGACCGCTACGGTCGCAGGTTCGAATCCTGCCTCGGGCATGGATGTGTGTGACGTCCTTAGGTTAGTTAGGTTTAAGTAGTTCTAAGTTCTAGGGGCTGATGACCTCAGAAGTTAAGTCCCATAGTGCTCAGAGCCATATGAACCATTTTTTAAGCGATACTCCATAGCCACGCAATTTGATTAGAAGTCTTTTGTGAGGAGCGGTGTCAAAAGCCTTCTAGAGACCTAGAAATATGTAATCAATTTGAGATCTCCTGCCGATAGCATTCATTACTTCGCGAGAATAAAGAGCTTGTTGTGTTTCACAAGAAGGTTATTGTCTGAATTCGTGCTGAGTTGTCAATAGACCGTTACCTTCCAGATAATTCATAACCTTACTGTGGTGTCACCGCCAGACACCACACTTGCTAGGTCGTAGCCTTTAAATCGGCCGCGGTCCGGTAGTATACGTCGGACCCGCGTGTCGCCACTATCAGTGATTGTAGACCGAGTGCCGCCACACGGCAGGTCTAGAAAGACTTCCTAGCACTCAGCCCAGTGGTACAGCCGACTTTGCTAGCGATGGTTCACTGACTTCTACGCTCTCATTTGTCGAGACGATAGTTAGCATAGCCTTCAACTACGTTATTTGCTACGACCTAGCAAGGCGCCATTATCCATACTATTGATATTGTGAAATATGTACCGTCCATAGCGACGTTAATCATTAATGGATTAAAGTTAAGTGTTCCACCAGATTTCTCAATTCTAATTCCCTTGTCATGTTCCAGACCTCACGCCAGCCTGCGTGAGCTAAAACGCGTGTATTTCGGCCTCCTTTAATACCAACACTTACAACACAATATATGTTCCAAAATCGCAATGCAAATCGGCGCCTGCAATTGAGGGGATTATTCTTATTTCTTTTCTGGAGTATTGGCGTGGCCTGTGCGATTTTCCAGTCTTTGGTATGGATCTTTTGTCGAGCGACCGGTGGTATATGATTGCTAACTATGGAGCTATTGCATCAGTAAACTCTAAAAGGAAACCTTATTGGTATGCTGTCTGGACCGGAAGACTTGCCTTTACTATGTGTTTTAAGCTGCTTCGCTACACAGAGGATATATGCTTATAAGTTACCCATTTTGGCAGTTGTTCTCGATTCGAATTCTGGAATATTACTTGCTCTTCTTTGGCGAAGAAATTTCGGGAAACTGTGGTTGACAACTCTACTTCAGTGGCGCTGTCATCGGTAATATTACCACTGGTATCGCGCAGTGAAGGTGTCGATTACATCTTTGCTGTTGGTGAGCATTACATACGACCAGAAAGCTCCCTTAGATTGTCAGGTTTCTTGACAAGAGTATTATTGTGGAAGCTATTGAAAGCATATCCCATTGAAGTCCGCGCTAAGTTTCGAGCGTCAGTAAAACAGCGCCAATCTCCGGGCAGACCAGTCCATTTCTGGAATGTTAGGGTCCACTTCTTATTGCCTCACATATGCTGCTTTACGACTGAATGCTTTGTCATGCTGTTGCAATCATCTCCGAACTCTTCCTCTTCTGTTCCGTAAAATGTATTCGTATCCTTCCGCGTTTAGCGTTTACTTAAGCTGATAATGGGGACGATCCACCTCTCATGACGTAGCTCCACCTCCTCTGTACTTGCTCACATTCATCTTTCGTCATTTTAAAAATGAAGTGTTGAAATAAAATTCGTCTTCTTTCTGAATTTCAGTTAGACGCTAATGATGGAAGGGGGGGAGGGGGGGACAAGATCGGGAATAGTGACCAATATCTGATTACACTCACGGGTGATGGTCTCAGAAGGTCTGGGAACAACTGACGTCATTATCATCTTGAACAGTTTTCAGTCCCCGGCTGGGTCTGTTTGGAACATCCAGTCCTTTTTTCCCACCGTCTTTCTGTGTTTACTCTGGTCCAGTGCTCGCCATCTTCTACTTTCTTCAGCGCAGTCCTACATACCTTTCACCGATCTATACGTTGGCCTTCATCTTGGTCGTTGCCTTCGCATCTACATTTCTTGTACCTTCTTGGAAATCTTCTTGTTTTCCCTTCTCTTCAAGTGTCCTTACCATCACAGCCTTGAAGTTTCTACCCTGTTCCGCGAGGGTTCCTCTTTCACTATTTCCCTCAGACTTTCATTCCTCACTCTATCTCTCCTTGTTACTCATCTCTTACTTCTGGGGAACTTCATTTCACATGCCTGTATCTGGGTACATCTCTTTTCTTCATTACCCAAGTCTCATATTCATAGCTCAGAATTGGAGTGCAGTAACTTCTATTTATTACTTCTTTGCTTTTTTTCGTCTTTGTTCCGAAGCGCACTCCTACCTCTTCGAAGTAATGTTTCTGCCTGCCTTTCACGATCATTGATTTGTTTCTCATTTCGTCCATTTTACAGTATCACACTTCTTAAGTATTTGACAATTTTCATCTTCTACAGTTGTTCATATCTAATCCTTATCCCACTAGTTGGTCCACCTTTCTTTCTAGTTCTAACTAGAACCTCACAGTTTCTTCCTATGCATCCATCTTACCCGGAGTCTCCTCGTCCCTCTTACACTAGATCATCAAGTCAACTGCGAACATCAGGATATGTGCTGAGGTGACAAAAGTCGAGGGATATTTCCTAATGTATCGTCGGTCCTCCTCTTGCCGGACGTAGTGCAGCAACTCGACCTGGCATGGACTCAACAAGCCGATGGAAGCCCCTTGAAGAAATACTGAACCATGTTTCCTCTGTAGCCGTCCTAATTGAAAAACTGTAGGCGGTACAAGAGTTTGCGCACGAACTGATCCCTCGATTATGTGCCATAAATGTTCGGTGGGATTCATGTCGGGCGACCTAGGTGTCCAAACCATTCGCTGGAATTGTCCAGAATGTTGTTCAAGCCAATCGCGAACAACTGTGCCTCTCCGACATGGCACGTGTCGTCCATAAGAATTCCGTCTTTATTAGAGAACATTAAGCCCGTGAATCGCTGCAAATTGTCTCGAAGTAGCCAAACATAACCATTTCCGATGAATGAACGGTCCAGTTGGATGAAAGAACTCAGTCCATTCCACGTAAACACAGCCCACACCGTTATGGAGCCACCACCAGCTGGCACAGTGCCTTGTTGACAATTTGGGTCCATGGCGCCGTGGGGTGTACGCCAGACTCGAACCCTACCATCAGCTCTCACCAAAGTGAAATCGGGACTGATCTGACCAGGTGACGGCTTTCCGGTCGACTAGGTCCCAGTCGATGTGTTCACGACTCCAGGTGAAGCGCTGCTGGCGAAGCCGTGCTGTTAGCAATGACACTTGCGACGGTCATCTGCTGCCATAGTGCATTAACGCCGGATTTCGCCACACTGTCCTAACAGATACAACACACATTGATTTTTGCGGTTGCTTGTCTGTTTGCACTGACAAATCGACGCAAACACCACTGCCCTTGGTCGTTAAGTGAAGGCTGTCGGCCACTGCATTGTTCGAGGTGAGAGGTAATGCCTGAAATTTGATGTTCTCGGTACTCTCTTGTCACTGTGGATCACAAAGCATTACATTCCCAACGATTTCCGAAACTCAATATCATACGCGTCTAGCCCCAACTACCATTCCGCGTTCAAAGCCTATAATACCCGTCGTGCGGAAATAATCAAATTCAGATGGCTCTAAGCACTGCGGGTCATCAGTACCCTAGAAATTAGAACTTCGTAAACCTAACTAACCTAAGGACATCGCACACATCCATACCCGATGCAGGATTCGAACCTGAAACCGTTGCAGCCACGTGGTTCCGGACTAAAACGCCTACAGTCGCTAGGCCACAGTGGCCGGCCGGAAATAATCACGTCGACATCTTTTCACATCTCTCTTCATTCGTGACAGAGGTACACTACAATGAACACATATACAATACATACAAAGAAAACTATATAGTATTCACCCAGAATTGGGCAAATTTGATAGCATTGGGTGCTGCAGGCGTTAAGTCCTTCATCCTACAGCTGGTTGTTCATAAGTTACATTTGAAAAGATGTCGAGTTGTCTGCAATTCACCGCATTCGCACAGTGTTGTGTTGGTATTTGGCAGTGCCATTTGAATAGATTGTACCTCGATCTTGCGACTACGTTCCGTAGTCTGTTCAAGGACTTCCAGATGACCCACTTCTCCATGTGTCCACGCGGCAGGGTTTCTTGCAGTGTCCTCCAGTTTGACAGGTGTTGGCATCTTTCTTTCCACTTGGTGAGTCGGGTAGCCGCAGCTGATTCTTCGAAGGGCTGTGAAGTTGTTAAAAAACTCTTCCTGGACTTCAGTTTTGGCTTGGCAGGTTGATGTCCAAAGAGTGAATGTGAAGTCACTGTATTTGATTTACGGCTCTCAATGTTAGCGGCGACCTCTCTTCTGATGTCACATGGAGCAGTCCCAGCGAGACAGTGAACTTTGTGCATGGGGATTGGCCTTAGTCAACCTGTGACAGTCCTATAGCTGTCATTGAAGGCTACATCAACCTTTACTGTACTGAATTGTAACACACTGGGCTAGCATACTCTCCTGCAGAACAGCATTAGGCAAGATCTGATGTTCTTAATGTTTTATGGATGTTTACCCCAGGTCGATCCCGCCAGTTTCCGAAGAAGACAGTTTCTGAAGGATACTTCCTGCTTAAGCTTCAGACAATGTTCCTTCTAGGTTAATGTACGGTCGAGAATGACGCCCAAATACTTCGGGTGGGAACAACTCCATTCCAGAATACTTCAAGTTTCCTGTTAGCTTGTTTATGTTTTAGATGGAATGAACAAACTTGCGTTTTTTTGGATTGGGTGCGAGTAGATTCTTTTCATAGTAAGTACCAAGCTGTTGTAGACCGTGTGTAAGCATTATCTCTACATCTTCAAACCGATTGCCCTGGGCAGCAAGTGCAAGATCATCAGTATATACACTACTGGCCATTAAAATTGCTACGCCAAGAAGAAACGCAGATGATAAACGGGTATTCATTCGACAAATATATTATACTAGAACTGACGTGTCATTACATTTCCACTCTATTTGGGTGCATAGATCCTGAGAAATCAGTACCCAGAACAACCACCTCTCGCCGTAATAACGGCCCTAATACGCCTGGGCATTGATTCAAACAGAGCTTGGATGGCGTGTACACGTACAGCTGCCCATGCAGCTTCAACTCGATACCACAGTTCATCAAGAGTAGTGACTGGCGTATTGTGACGAGCCAGTTGCTCGGCCACCATTGGCCAGACGTTTTCAGTTGGTGAGAGATGTGGAGACTGTGCTGGGCAGGGCAGCAGTCGAACATTTTCCCTATCCAGAAAGGCCCGTACAGGACCTGCAACATGCGGTCGTGCATTATCCTGCTGAAATGTAGGGTTTCGCAGGGATCGAATGAAGGGTAGAGCCACGGGTCGTAACACATCTGTAATGTAAAGTCCACTGTTCAAAGTGCCGTCAATGCGAACAAGAGGTGTCCGAGACCCGTAACCAATGGCACCCCATACCATCACGCCGGGTGATACGCCAGTGTGGCGATGACGAATACGCTCTTCCAATGTGCGTTCACCGCGATGTCGCCAAACACGAATGTGACCATCATGATGCTGTAAACAGAACCTGGATTCATCTGAAAAAAATGAAATTTTGCCATTCGTGCACCCAGGTTCGTCGTCGAGTACACCATCGCAGGCGCTCCTGTCTGTGATGCAGGGTCAAGGGTAACCGCAGCCATGGTCTCCGAGCTGCTAGTCTATGCTGCCGCAATTATCATCGAATTGTTCGTGCAGATGGTTGTTTTCTTGGAAACATCCCCATCTGTTGACTCAGGGACCGAGACGTGGGTGCACGATCTGTTACAGCCATGCGGATTAAATGCCTGTCATCGCGACTGCTATTGATACGTGGCCTTTGGGATCCAGCACAGTGTTCCGTATTACCCTCAAGAACCCACCGATTCCATATTCTGCTAACATTGAATGGATCTCGACCAGCGCGAACAGCAATGTCGCGATACAATTAACCGCAATCGCGGTAGGGTACAATCCGACCTTTATCAAAGTCGGAAACGCGATGGTAGGCAGTTCTCCTCCATACACGAAGCATCACAACAACGTTTCACCAGGCAACGCCGGTCAACTGCTGTTTGTGTATGAGAAATCGGTTCGAAACTTTCCTCATGTCAGCACGTTGTAGGTGTCGCCACCGGCACGAACCTTGTGTGAATGCTGTGAAAAGCTAATCATTTGAATATCACAGCATCTTCTTCCTGTCGGTTAAATTTCGTGTCTGTAGCACATCATCTTCGTGGTGTAGCAACTTTAATGGCCAGTAGTGTATGAAAGTTTTGCATCTATGAGGCTGTGGTTGACCTTTTCACATGAATCAGCTGAGACAAATGACAGCTTCGCCAACGCTCTGCTTTTATATCCTGTGCGCGCGATGTTACAGCCATCTGTATACGTGCGCATCGCGATCCCATGACTTGCGTCACCTATGAGTACCCGACCGTGGTGGCCACGCGGTTCCAGGCGCTGCAGTCCGGAACCGCGCAACTGCTACGGTCGCAGGCTCGAACCCTGCCTCGGGGATGGATGTGTGTGATGTCCTTAGGTTAGTTACGTTTAAGTACTTCTAAGTTCTAGGGGACTGACGATCTCAGATGTTGAGTCCCATAGTGCTCAGAGCCATTTGAACCATTTGAACCTATGTGTAAATCGTAAGCATGTCTGCCCTATGATTCGCTGAGACAGTGTACTGCAGTTGGCGAGAGCAGGAGGTGACATGCAGCTAACCAGGTACGCCCGTGCGTGTTGTTGCAGCGCGTGCTGTGCGTGATGTGCGCCGCCGTGCTGACGACCGCGGCCCACGTGACCAGCCAGGGCTCCGAGGACCGCCTGTGGGAGGAGATGGGCAGCCTGCGCGTCCTCATGAGCGCCGTCGCAGGTGAGTGTGAGTACATCACAAGGCGCTCGCCTCTTCCTCGCTCCGCCTACCTGGCAACTCCACGGCACAAACGCAGTGCAGTCTGGGAAAGGGCGGAATGTCACTTCACGGACTGGCTCATCGAGCCACACGTGATCTACTGTCACGATCGCTTGCAGGACCCGCACAATGCAACATGTTTGAGGAGCTGCGTGGGTACGAACTCCGCCTTATGTAGGCTCCGATAGACGGGTCACGCTCGTACCGGCCCATGGAGCGGCGAGTGTAGCAGGTAGGCTTTGTCCGAGAACAGTATTACGAGCAGCCATCGAATGAAGTCCGAATAGCACTTAAGACAGATATGACAGTAGCGTAAGGTAATTAAATGAATACAGTCGAATTAAATCAGACGATTATGAGGGAATTATGATAGGAAATGAAACACTAAAGGTAGTAGATGAGACGCCGTGCTAAACCCGCAGGACAGGACAAGTAGTAGGAATTGCGGAATGGGACTGGAATAAGCGGTTGCAGTTACACTCCAAACATATAACTTTATTTAGTTATTCAAACATTACAGCGCAACTTCTAAGCTTGACTACTGACAGAAAACGTCTTTAATTCTAAAACGGCTGAAGGTCCATGAATTCAATACTACTGCTATAAATATTTTTTGAGACAGTAGGCTCTAGGCTTAAATAGTATTCAAGGCCAAACGATGTAAGACTTGACTAGTCAGATAGATTTTGTTTTTTTTCAATAGCGGCTGAAGGCCGATAAATTTAAAACAACATAACTACAATAACTCTTCAATAGGCAGAAGGCCCAAGCTTTATGACCAATAAGAAACCTTACTCCGAACTGGCTGAAGGCCTGTGTGTAAAAAAAAAAAAAAAAAAAAAAAAAAAAAACTGCAACCAGTTTTCCAAGGCAGAAGGCCCGAAGCTTTAAACTTAAAATAGTGTTTAAGCGCAAGTGATGTAAGACTTGATAAGTAAGAATCCAAAATTTTAAAATGGCTGAAGGCCCATCATTTTAGGAACAATACAATTAAGATAAATTTTCAACAGGCCGAAGTCCCAAGCTTTATCTTCAGGCAGTGTAAGACTTGCAGAATTTAGAAATAATTACTTTTAAAACGGCGCCGGCCCGTGTGGCTGTGCGGTTCTGGGCGCTTCAGTCTGGAACCGCGTGACCGCTACGGTCGCAGGTTCGAATCCTGCCTCGGGCATGGATTTGGGTGATGTCCTTAGGTTAGTTAGGTTTGAATAGTTCTAAGTTCAAGGGGACTGATGACCACAGATGTTGTCCCATAGTGCTCAGAGCCATTTGAACATTTTTTTGTTTTAAAACGGCTGAAGGCCTTTGATTTTAAAAACACAATTACAAGCATACAAATTCCAACCATCGGCTATGGGCCATTAAAAATACACATTTACACGCCAACAAGAAAGGCAGTATAGGCAACGGCGCTCAGAAGTTTCCAGGGGGCTCGGTCTGCCCTTGAAATCTTGACGTTCGCTTAGGTGAGACAAGAAGTCGGCCAAACTATACTCGATTCTTCGCCCGCAACACAACCAAAAGGCAGTCAGGCACCCAGCGACAAGACTTGCTAACCACCGACCAGTATACGATAATTCCAAAGCCAAAACGTTACAGACATAGCTGCCCACAACCAAAAATACATTAAGCTGTCAAAAACTACACACCATGCGACGACAGGTGAGGAAAGGACACTGCCTGAATTTACGTCAGCGACCAGGGCAGGTAACCGGAACACTAACGGCCACCAGGCAGAAAATGCCGCTGGTGCACTTGAATTTCAAACTGAAAAATATAGTTAATTCCACCACACGGCGGCTAAATCTTCACCAATCGGACACTCCTTGTTGCTCCTAGGAATACCGCCAACAGCGAATCACCAACCAAGGGGATAATGTGAACAGACGTGGCTTCGGTAATTAATTCACCGCTCAACTTTCATGTCCTGGGTCGGTGAGCCATGAACCTTGTAGCACTCGGAACAGCCCCAACACGCTCCGACACTGCGTAGAGACATCCAGTGGGCCCGGCCGACTTTGCCGCGCGGAGACTTGCTTGTTGATCCAACCGACCGACTGGCTGCACACCACCAAGCCGGAACTGTAAGCACCAGACCAAAGATGGTACACGGTGCAAATATCGATACACACCGCTGCTGCCACACGTACTAAGAGGAGGAACCACAGCATAACCGCAATAACAGTGGGAAACCAAACGCAGAGTAACAGCCAAGTCTTAAAGCAACGCACAAGCCGGGGTCAGCGCGGCTCAGTAGATAAGTTGGCTTTTGGGCAGCAACATGACCGAATCAGAGAGAATGTCAAATAGAGACTGCCAGTAACAAGAACAGAATGCCTGAAAAATAATTTATTGGCATCTAATACCAGTTAAAATGTTACTAAGTCTTTTCTTAGAAAGGTATTTGTCTAAGTGTAGTGTTGTACGGAAGTGAATATATGTTTTTGAAACGTCGTGATGTAGAAGAATTCTGAAGACTAGGTGGGTAGATCGAATAATTAACGACTAGGTGTACTGAATGGAATTGGGGAGAAAAGACATTTATGGCACAAGTTGACTAAAATAAGGGATCGGTAGAACCTCTCAGTACCAGAAGACTACACCTCCCCTTGATGGTGGGGTGTGGGGAACTTCCCTCCCTGTTGTTCCCACACCACCTACTTCAGGAGCAACAATCCCCCAATCATCAGGGATATCAGTCCCAACTTCTGAGCTGGAGAAGCGTAAGTCTTCTTCGGCTCCTCTCACTACGAAGGGGTCCCTTGGGTCACTCCCTTCCCAGGTTTCTGCTAGTGGGAAAGATGACACCTGCAGCTGTTCGTAGGGCTTCACGCTGATCCTGTCCATGAGAATAAATCAGTGAAGTCCTCCCAGCCAGGCAAACCCAAGGAAGAGAGAGAGAGAGAGATCCAAAAAGAAGGTCCCAAAACCAAGGTAATTGCAGTGGCATCCACACTACCGCTACCTACAAGCTCTGTGTCTGCAGATGAGGTGGAGTTTCTGGCGTCCGCTGAGGACCTAGATCTCGTCACATCCTGAGACATAATAGATATAGACTGATCAGGCAAAAAGTCGGTGGCAGAAGGAGACCCTGAGGCGTAAAATGCCTCATTGAATGTTCCATGCCATCCCAGTCTTACGATGTCATCCTCCAGTGGAATTGCGGCGATTTTGTCCACCACCTGGCTGAGCTATGGCAACTTTTAAGCTTTACACCTGCTTTCTGCATTGCCCTCCAGGAAACCTGGTTCCCAGCAATGCACACCCCTCCACTCCGCAGCTATAAGAGATACTACAGGAACCATAGCGCCTATAATCGAGTGGCAGGTGGAGTTTGCGTTTATGTCTGAAACTCAGTCTGTAGTGGAACTGTGCTCCTTCAAACCCCTCTTGAAGCAGTGGCTGTCAGAATAAAGATGATGCAGGAAGTAATTGTCTGCAACAAATATCTCCGCCCCCCCCCCCGCCCCCAGATGGTGTGGTACTTCTGAATGTATTGACTGCAACATATATCTCCCCCCACCCCCCACCCCCACCCCCAGATGGTGTGGTACTCCTGAATGTATTGACTGCACTGATTGATCAACTCCCTAAACCTTTCCTACTTTTGGGAGATTTTAACGCCCATAACCCTTAGTGGGGTGGCACCGTGCTTACTGCCTGAGGCAGAGATGTCGAAACTTTACTGTCTCAGTTCAACCTCTGCCTCTCAAATATTGGGGAGGCCACACAATTCATTGTGGCTCATGGTAGTTACTCGCTCATTGATTTATCAATTTGCAGCGCATTACTTCTGCCATCTATCCACTGGAGAGCACATGACGACCTGTGCGGTAGTGACCACTTCCTCATGTTCCTGTCACTGCCCCGGCGTCAGGCCCACGGACGCCTGCCCAGATGGGCTTTAAACAAGGCAGAATGGGACGCTTTCATATCTGCTGTCACTACTGAATCTCCTCCACACGGTAACACCGATATGGTGGTTGAGCAGGTAACTACAACGACCATTTCTGCGACGGAAAATGCGACCCCTTGTACTTTAGGGTGCCCCCAGCTAAAAGCAATCCCTTGGTGGTCGCTGGAAGTCACTGAGGCAACTAAGGAGCGTCAGCGAGCTCTATAGCGACGTAAGCGGCACCCTTCCTCGAGTACCTCATAGCCTTTAAGCGACTCCATGCCCTTGTTCGCTAGCTTATCAAAAGACGGATGCAGGAATGTTGGGAGAGATTGGATTCCATACGTCATCTTCCCAAGTCTCAACGAAGATCAGACGTCTTTTTGGGTACCAGGCCCCAACAGGTGTCCCTGGCATTAACATCAATGGCGTGTTATCTACCGACGCAAACGCGATTGCTGAGCACTTTGCCCGGGCCTCCGCGCCGGAGAACTACCCCCCCCCCCCCCCCCCCCCCCATTCTTTCGCACCGTGAAACGGTGGATGGAAAGGAAAGTCCTCTCGTTCGCTACACGCCACAGCCCCATTTACTGAGTGGAAGCTCCTCAGTAACCTTGCACATTGCCCCTGGTTCCACAGTCAGATGCTTAAACATCTCTCATCTGATTACAAGCGACACCTCCTCGTCATCTTCAACCAGATCTGGTGCGATGTCGATTTCCATCGGAATGGCGGGATACAACATCATTCCAGTGCTTAAACTCGGTAAGCTGCTTGAATTTATGGTCTGTTGGCGGTTGGGTTGGGTCCTGTAGTTATGTGGCCTACTGGCTCCATATCAGGACGGCTTCCGCCAGGGTTGCTCTACTACTGATAATCTTATGTCCTTCGAGTCTGCCATCCGAACAGCCTTTCCCAGACGCCAACACCTGGTTGCCATCTTTCTTGATTTATTAAAAGCGTATGACACGACATCATATCGTTGCCGCATTATGTGAGCGGGGTCTCCGAACCCCGCTCCTGATTTTTATCCAAAGTTTCCTGTTTCCTGTCGTGCTTTTCGTGTCCAATTTGTTGCCTCCCCTAGTTCGCCCCATATTCAGGAGAATGGGGTCCCACGAGGCTCCATATTGAATGTATCTCTATTTTTAGTGGCCATTAATGGTCTAGCAGCAGCTGTAGGGCCGTCCGTCACACCGTCTCTATATGCAATCGACTTCTGCATTTCGTATTGCTCCACCAGTACTTGTGTTGCTGAGCAGCGCCTACAGGGAGCTATTCACAAGGCGCAGTCATGGGCTCTAGCCCACGATTTCAGTTTTCGGCTTCATATTCGTATGTTATGCACTTCTGCCGGCCTTCGTACCGTTCATCCGGAACAATAACTTTACGTTAATGACGATCCACTCACTGTATCGGGGACATATAGATTCTTAGGACTGGTTTTCGACGCTCGATTGACTTGGCTTCCTCACCTCCGTCAGCATAAGCGGAAGTGCTGGCAGCATCTCAGTGCCCTCCGGTGCCTGAGCAACACCAACTTGCGTGCAGATCGCTCTGCGCTGCTGTAGCTCTACAGAGCTCTGATTCAATCCTGCCTTGAGTATGGGAGTCTGGTTTACAGTTCGGCGGCGCCCTCAGCGTTGCGTTTACTCGACTCAGTTCACCTCTGCGGCGTTCGCCTAGCGAAAGGAGCTTTTAGGACGAGCCATTGCAGATCCGATGTGCACAACTGCTCGACAGTTATGTTGCACATATTCGTAGTTTTCCTTTGCATCCGAATTACCGTCTCCTTTTCCCGCCCACAGCGGTTTATCCCCCGCATCGGCGGTCCAGGTCAGGACTTACAATTGTAGTTCGTGTGCGATCTCTCCGCACTGGAGTCCTTGCCTTTGCCACCTATACTTGCGGTTCATTCACGAATACCTCCATGGTGTACACGTAGGCCGCAGCTTCGCCTGGACCTTTCACATTGCCCTAAGCACTCAGTTAACCCAGAGACTCTCCCGGTCACTTCCTCTCGATTCTTGACATGTACTGGGGCCATGAAGTGGTTTTCACCGATGGTTCGCTGGCTGATGGTCACGCTGGCTTTGCCTATGTTCATGGAGGACATAAAGAAGAGCAATCCTTGCCAGACGGCTGCAGTGTTTTCACTGTAGAGCTGGCGGCCATATCTCGTGCTCTGGATCACACCCTCTCATACCCTGGCTAGTCATTTCTCCTCTGTACTGACTCCTTGAGCAGCCTACAAGCTATCGACCAGTTCTATCCTCGTCATCCTTTGGTAGCGACCATCCAGGAGTCAGTCTATGCCCTGGAACGGTCGTTCATTAGTGTTTGTGTGGACCCCAGTTCAAGTCGGAATCCCAGGCTGGCGAAACAGGCTACGTAGAAACCGCTCATTGAGATCGGCTTCTTTGAAACTGACCTACGTTCAGTATTACGCCGCAAGTTTTTGAGGCTTTGGAAGATGGAGTGGCATAACCTCAGTACGCATAACAAACTGCGTGCCATTAAGGAAACTACGAATGTGTGGAAGGCTTCGGTGCGCGCCTTTCGTAGGGACTCTGTGGTTCTGTAGGCTCCGCATTGGCCATACGTGGCTGACGCATGGCTACCTCCTCCGTCGCGAGGACGGAGGCTCACGAATGACGGTCGTCCACCTCTTGCTGGACTGCCCACTTTTAGCCGCTCTGCGGCGGACTTTAAACCTTCCCACCACCCTACCTTCGGTGTTGGGCGACGATGCCTGAACAGCAGCTTTAGTTTTACGTTTTAGTCGTGAGGGTGAGTTTTATCTTTAGCTCTAAGTTTCAGCACACGTCCTTTGTCACTGTGTGTCCTCCACCCCAGTGCTTTCAGAGTGGAGGTTTTAATGTGTTGCAGAGTGGCTGGCTTTTCCTTTTTATCCTCATGTTCAGCCAGCCATTGTAACCTGCTGTCTTGTTTTAACCTATCTGTTTCTTGCGTCTTTGTGTCCATTTGTGTTTGTTACTTCAGTCGCTGTTGTGGTTTTTCCTTTCATTCTGTTGTCTCATTGCCTTATTCTCACCCTTGTGCAATTGTTTCCTTCGGGACGAGGGACAGATGACTTTGTAGTTTGCTTCCTTCCCCTCTCTTTTAAATCAACTAACCGCAGAGAATTATCAGTTTCCATGGGAGTGGTGGAAAAAGATGGTCAAATCTGTCTTGAAGCCCATCATTCACTTCCAGCAGAATGAAACAAAGTCATCTATTTTAGGTCAACGTCGCGTAAAGCGTTAGATAGTTGGTTGTATGTGCCGTAGACAGTTTGATCAATGCTTTTATCGAAATGATGTAGAACGAGTCAGTTCACAGGATATGTTTACATGATTAGCGCCAACATTAATGAACACATCTTTTAGTCCTAATCATGTAACTACTTTTAATTAGAAATTCGTCTACCGAATAGAAGAAGTTGTCCAGGAGAAATGATTATAGGTAAGATTTAGAGTTGCTTTGCTACCTGTCAGACATTTTAAGCTTTTTGGCGAACGATCAAAAATGTTGTTGCTGTAAATTGAAATCAACGAATGTCTGCGACCGCAGAGATGTAAACGATGGGAAGTGTGATTTGGAGTTAAGGTATAGATAGGCGTGAGAGCAACTGTATAGCATTCTGTTACAGAACTAAGACACCCAAAACGTGGAACAGCTGTTATGCCATGAGAGTGGGACAAGGTCGAGGGATATCTTTTTGGAAAACGAGCGCCGGCCGGTGTGGCCTTCGGTTCTAGGCGCTTCAGTCTGGAACCGCGTGACCGCTACGGCCACAGGTTCGAATCCTGCATCGGACATGGATGTCTGTGATGTCCTTAGGTTAGTTAGGTTTAAGTAGTTCTAAACTCTAGGGGACTGATGACCTCAGATTTGTCCCATAGTGCTCAGAGCCATTTGAACCATCTTTGACTTTGTAAAATGAGCTGTTTACGAGGTTCATCCCACAATGAAAATACGTGTGCTATGTGGACTAGACAGTACAAATGCTTATTAATTGTTATAACAGTTTCATGTGGCTCAGTGGCCGGGTGAAAGTGAGTCAATCGAACGACACTTCCACAAGGAACGTATCCCTAATCTATTTCAGTTATTCAGCTGGGATAGTGGGCCCTACAGTTAACGTGCAGTCCCGAACCACGTATCAATTCTGACCACTCCTCACATCCCTGAGAGATGAAGCCAGACTGTAAATTTCTGTAGTCCGACCGGGATTCGATCTCACTATCTGTCAGTTTTTCGGGACGTATTTTACACCACTAAAAGGGCAAGCTCGGCATTTATTGTCGTGAATTATTTTAACCATGAAGTAAGTAAATGCATTTTTCATACAATCTCTTTTCAGCCCACAAATTCAATCATAAGTTAAGTAATAATAATATGTACTATTGTCAGTACTAGGGCACGCCCGCAGTGGGATACGCTGAAAAAGTAGTGGTTTCTCTTATTGGCGTATTTCATCTGCTATTTGCCCTTGGCACGTTTTCACCGCCTCGGGTCTGCCGATTACCTGTTGTGAGCGGCGGGGTGCTATTCTGTCATTCTGCGCAACGGATTAATCTGAAATGGATCCTCTACCCTGTGGCTCCTGTTAGATGCAATTTCCACCCCCACACTACTACAGAAGTCAGACAGACGCTCCTAACGTTCTAAAGAGAAACGCCTGAAAAACTTTCAGCAATAAATATCTTCTGGAGTCGTCTGCTGTATGGAAATGACACAAACATTCACAAAATTTCTTGCGTAACTTATGGGATACTTGGGTACTGGAGTAGTGCTAGTTAGTGTAAGAAAAACATGAAACTAACGAAAATAATTATTTATTTTGCTAAAATTCCGAGAAATCGCAATGGTACCTTTAGTTATGAACTGAACAAGTTATTTGCGGGTTCTTTCTGGAATGTGAAGTTACCTCTCAAGGATAGGATTCGCTAATGGAATTTCTATTCAAAGTTTAAGGCTGTTATTGATTTAATGGCTTAGAGCCGCAACTACTCAACTTGAATAATTATCCGTTAGAATATTTATAGGTTGGTCGAGGCTGTCACATGTGAAATGCAGTGAAGTGTAATGTTGTGGAGGAAATATGTGGCTTGCAAGAGCTGTAGCGCACAATAAAATAAGCTGCGATGACTGCTGTCTGCGTCACTCGCTGCTGATAAATAAGACAACTCGCGTTCTATCTGGATTAACCTTCGCCAATCAAACTCTCCCTAAGCCTTGATGAAGTCAAGGATTTCTATTCGCCCCTAGTCTAACTATTGGTGTGGTACAGCGGTCAGATAACCAGTCCACCGTGATGCCACTCAAAAATTCGCTCGCAGGCGTTTAACTATAACTCTGTCCGTTCACACCCAGTAAGTGTGGCGGCCAACACAGTAAACAATGCTTAATTGCAAGGACACAATATAGAGTCGCACTCCGATTCGCTCTCGAGAGAGGTGCTCTCCCAGTGAAGTACTGAGGAGAGACTTGTTCCTTGCTCTTTGAGTACACGTACAAGCGCGCACGCTCATGTTACATGTTCTCGCTCCTAGAGCGACAACGGAACGGACCCTCTCCATGCCAGACATGAAGGGGTATATCTTTCAGTCTCTTCCATCACTCCTTCAGCTCAAGGTGTCAGGAATATCGTCCGCCAATCAGCATTGCTCTTCTAAAATGGGAGAATGACGTTTCGTTTAAGGCGACCAATCCAGAAATCTGTAGCATCGGCGTTTGGCATTTGCTGTCTCCCTGTGAAAACCTCTGAAACTGCGTGCTATGTTGTAAAGAATGCGTAGGCTGGGAGCTCCCACACAATGTAGCGGAATTTGCTTTTAAGCCGAACACGTGGTCATTCTTCTTTTCACTCAGGCAAAACCTGTCCGCTCCATGGGCGGTCGAGGTTGACTCGTCCTCTGAAGGGACCAGCCTCCCAGCAGGTGGTCTGCCTCTCTTGAACTAAAAGCTCCTGTGACCGCTATGTCTGGAATGTATGTGTGTACGCCAGCCTCGAGTATGTCAACCACGGTGTGCTTACTTGTTATTTGCATATCGTTTACATGAATTCATACAACATTGACTTTATCTTATCGAGTTTGGGTTCAAATGAAGCGTCTTGCTGTGCGGAACATGATTGTGAGGGCGGAATATGTAAGCAATGAAGGTCAGGAGACCACAACGCCTTACACTGTTATAAATCTTACTGATGAACCGTCGCCTTTAAAAATTGTTCTGGACTTCAATCCTTGGAGGAGGAGGGGATTAATGTTTAACGTCCCATCGACAATGAGATCATTAGAGATGGAGCGCAAGCTCGGTTGAGGGAAGGATGGGGAAGGAAATCGGCCGTGCCCTTTCAAAGGAACCATCCCAGTATTTGCCTGAAGCTATTTAGGGAAATCATGGAAAACCTGAATCAGGATGGCCGGAGACGGGATTGAACCGTCGTCCTCCTGAATGCGAGTCCAGTGTGCTAACCACTGCGCCACCTCGCTCAGTCCTTCGATCCTTGTTGCTATGTGATGCCGAAATGTTAGATCACGACGACTGCTTCGAGCTACTAAATAAACTTCTAACTCTCATTGTCTGTATTTAAAGTCTTCAGGTCTCACAATGACAGATCCCGATAATTAGAACTCAAAGCAGTTTATCCAAACATACAACATTAACACTTACTAATACAAAAGGTCTGTTTCGTAAATCGTTTTCTAAAGACCTTGTCGCTACTGTTGGGGACGCCGAGTTGCCACTGTTGTTACGGTAGCCCGAGTCTGTGGGTTCGTGAAACGGCTTCTGGTGCAGTACACAGCTAAGGCAATTTCTCCCTGGCACTATTTCACAGCTATGCTCCAGGGTCAGGTAACACGATAGAAGAACGAAGGTTGGGCAACACTCCAAAAATTAGTAACAAAGTCACACGAATGTGTTAAAAAGGGCTACTTACCTTTGTGAACAATTGAATGATGAAGTCTGCAACACTGCATGTGATATAAGACAAAAACGCCCTCAATGGCTAAGTGCAAATAATCGTAGGTAAACTTCACAGTACATAGCACTGCAATTCACAACAATGGTCTGTTCATTTCTAAGTCAACCCTGGACGTTGATGTGTAATCAAGTGGGCAAGAGCTGCTCTTCTATGTTCCGAGTATGCTTCTCCGTTGTCCAGTCATTGGCGGATTGCACTCGGCCGGCAACTGGCCGAGGCGAAGTCGATATCTTCATCCTCAGCGCCGCCATTTGTGCTGGTGAAACACACGCAAGTGGCGGGTCTCTATGGCACTGGCAACAGCTCGCATCTATGCCCCTGTGGCGCTTTTGCCCTGGTTGAGTCTCGTTCGGCCGACACAGTAGTCTGACTCTTAGACCGTAAGTCAAAGCTCTCTTTAACATAAAAGTGATTAATTTTGTTTCGGGTCCCCGCTGACACTGTCGGTGTTCTCTTACTCCGAGACGTCCATGACAGCGCCAACTAAGAATGCCAAAGCGTACATATTGCCTCGTAGAACAAGTGAACGCCGGCCACCGCATGACCCACTCGCGGCTGCCCTTGTTGTAATGAAGAGGTACCCTGTGTACAAACACAGACCGGGCCGTACAGTAACTGATTCTTTTTTATACGCTATTTAACAATTAGGCGCTATCACGATCATCTTTAGCTGCTACGAATACACTATGCGATCAAAAGTATCCGGACACACCCAAAAACATACGTTTCTCATATTAGGTGCATTGTGCTGCCACCTACTGCCAGGCAGACATCGTGAGAGAGCAGAATGGGGCGCTTCGCGGAACTCGCGCACTTTAAACATGGTCAGGTGATTGGGTGTAACTTATGTCATACGTCCGTACGTGAGATTTCCACACTCCTAAATATCCTTAGATCCACTGTTCCCGCTCGCAGGAGAGCTTCTTTAAAGTTTGTAAGGGAGGAGACGAGATACTGGCAGAAGTAAATCTGTGAGGACCGAGCGTGAGTCGTGCTTCGGTAGCTCAGATGGTAGAGCACTTGCCCACGAAAGGCAAAGGTCTCGAGTTCGAGTCTCGGTCGGGCACACAGTTTTAATCTGCCAGGATGTTTCATGTCAGTGCACACTCCGCTGCAGAGTGAAAATCTCATTCTGGAAACATCCCCCAGGCTGTGGCTAAGCCATATCTCCGCAGTATCCTTTCTTTGAGGAGTGCTAGTTCTGGAAGGTACGCAGGAGAGCTTCTGTAAAGTTTGGAAGGTAGGAGACGAGATACTGGCAGAAGTAAAGCTGTGAGGACCGGGCGTGAGTTGTGCTTCCGTAGCTCAGATGGTAGAGCACTTGCCCGCAAAAGGCAAAGGTCCCGAGTTCGAGTCTCGGTCGGGCACACAGTTTTAATCTGCCAGAAAGTTACACACAGGACTCGAACCTCCGCCGGGATCACCCGCATAGTTCATGACTGCAGCCCCTTAGACCGATACCGCTCGGCTAATCCCGCGCGGCTCGCTTGGAGTAAGGAGCGTAAACATTGTACGATTGAAGAGTGGAAAAAGGTTGTGTGGAGTGACGAATCACGTTACACAATGTGGCGATCCGACTGCAGGGTGTGGGTCATCTGCCAGCGTGTGTAGTGCTAACAGTAAAATTCGGAGGCGGTGGTATTATGGTGTTGTCGTGTTTTTCATGGAGGGACTTTGCACCCCTTCTTGTTTCGCGTGGCACTATCGCAGCACAGGCCTACATTGATGTTTTAAGCACCTTCTTGCTTGTCACTGTTGAAGAGCAATTCGGGGATGGCGATTGCATCTTTCAACACGGTCGAGCACCTGTTCATATTTCACAGCCTGTGGCGGAGTGGTTACACCACAATAACATCCCTGTAATGGATTCGCCAGCACAGAGATTGACCTGAATCCTATAGAACACCTTTGGGGTGTTTTGGAACCCCGACTTCGTGACAGGCCTCACCAGCCGACATCGATACCTCTTCTCAGTGCAGCACTCTGTGAAGAATGGGTTGCCATTCCCCAGAAAACCTTACAGCACCTGACTGAACGTATGCTTGCGAGAGTGGAAGCTGTCATCAAGGCTAAGGGTGGGACAACGCCATACTGAACTCCAGCATTACTGATGGAGGGCGCCGCCAACTTGTAAGACATTTTCAGCCAGGTGTGCGGATACCTTTGATCAGATAGTATATCAGTCTTGCACCAGGGCATTTGAGTAAAAGCCCTGTTACAGTACAAGGGCTAGGGCTGGCTTTTAATATCCAACGACATGCGACATGAAATCAAAGCTTTATCATCCGGTTGAAAATAAGTGTATTTTGCGAATGTACAATTAGTGAATCGGTTGGTAGACTTACAAATTCTAGGACACACTGCCTTCTGGATCAGAAAATTAACTCTGTCTCTAATACTTTGATTTCTAGAAAATATAGCATTTTCAAAATTAACTATTCGATTGAAAAGTACCAGATATTAATTAAAAGGTCTTCAGTGTCTTCATAAGACTTCACTGATCGCTCTTATTCTGAACAGATCCACAATTTAAGTAATAAGAACTTCTGCATGTCTCAACAACACAAGAGTTTGGCAGCTTAGATTCGATCCATCTACTTGGGCAAACGTTCGTCTCACTAAAGACTGAGCCGGATTGCAGTCGTTGGATTGGAAATAATTGGGAATGCGATTGCACATTGATCAAAGAGTTCACGGTATGTGCAGGATTTGCCATGATAAGAAATTTGAAGAGTGGAAGGAATTTTATCACCTGGTAGAGGAAGCTTGTGGCAGAGGGAGGGAAAGACTGCAAAGGAATCTGGTTCAAATGGCTCTGAGCGCTATGAGACTTAACATTTATGGTCATCAGTCCCACAGAACTTAGAACTACTTAAATCTAACTAACCTAAGGACAGCACACAACACCCAGTCATCACGAGGCAGAGAAAATTCCTGACCCCAGAATCTGTTTCGTACTACAGGATATAAATTATTTGGCATAAAAGCTTTATGAAACATGGCAGTCATATTATACACTTATAATAAGACTCTCGTCTTGACTACAAGTATTTATTTATTTATTTGTTTATTTTCATCCTTAAGCGCTGCGGGTTTACGTCATTTTCAAAGGGATAAAATCTTGTTGATACGAAGTATAGCGTCCACGTTAATCCCATTAAATTAGAGTAGGAATTCAAAAGTTTCGTTGTAATGATGAAATACACAAGGATGAAGGAAATAAAATAAGTGGTTGTGGTCAAAGTGAGAGTTTTAGTGTAAGTGTGATGTTATACCATAGTGGTAGGAAGCATGAGGATGAGTAATTAAAATGGTTCAAATGGCTCTGATCACTATGGGACTTAACATCTAAGGTGTTCAGTCCCCTAGAGTTAGAACTACTTAAACCTAAGGACAGCACACACATCCATGCCCGAGGCAGAATTCTAGCCTGCGACCGTAGCAGCAGCGCGTTTCCGGACTGAAGCGCCTCGAACCGCTCGGTCACAGCAGCCGGCGAGGAGTAATTGTTGGTGGTGGAATTCGATCACCGGACAGTAAATTGCTTTCCTAACCTAAGCAATGGTGGATATTGTCGAAAACTTGGAAATTTTGACGAATTCGTCGAGAATATTTATGTGTGAAACTTCGTCCTAGTATGAGTGTGGTGTGCATACTATAAGACCTTCGGTACACACACCATCAGATTATTTGACTTGTCGCTCTAGCGAAGTAGGCGAGCGTCAGCAATATGTCTCGTGGTCTTATCGTAGCATGTTTATCTTCTGCCGTTAGGTCAGGCGATATAAATGCCACTTTCACGCTTAGAGTAGCAGATTGACGGTGACCAACTTTAAACAGAACTTGATTAATTGTCACACACATTTATTAAAATAATAACAAGCATAAAAATAATTTAACTTGGTTCTGGATGCTATTTACAATTGACAATCTGAAGTTCCTTTGGTCTTGGTACGTTAATCTTATTCTCACATATCTCTGATGCTTGACAAAGTGTCTATTCATTTATTTTCATGGCTATGTAATATGGTAATCTTATTAGGCGCAGACTGAAGCTTGACTACAGACTATTGCAGACTGATGCAGACTTGTATAGACTGGTGCAGAGTAATGCAGACTGACTAATCGGAGGTCTGTCGTTATAATACCTCGAGCGTTCAGGTATCACTGCGCGAGTGTGATCCGCTAGGAGAAAACGTTCTACGTTAGCAGCAATCTCATTGGCTGCGTTACATATTAATACGCGGATCGGCGGAAGCAGAATTTGGTCCGTCTCTAAGACATCGCCATTTCGTAGTGCGGAGACGGACGAGCGCTGCGCCTGCGCTGTTGTACTTAGCGGGGCGCGCTCTAGTGGGAAAGTTGTGTTTTCGCTGACTACTCGGAACTATGTACACAACATCGAGCTTGTACGTACGTATCGCAGGTAATTCTTGTATGACCTGGATGAAAATCCAGATTGTTGTGTAATTTATGTTACTGTTATCTTTGCTCGCTGTGTCTGCTATGTTACGGATGGATTCAGATTCAGATATGTAGATGTTAAAAATAAATCTCGAATTTGACTGCCTAACGCTGTTACGTATCAGGTGTCGTATCGGGAACTCAGTGACGCTTAGGCAAACCTATCAGAGCGCGTCGAATTAACATAAGTCAAAGCTTCGACAGGTTGCGCTCTCTTCCAGCACTACATGTTTCTTTCCTTATAGAAAAAACTCTAGGCGCTATGATTGTGAGTACGATAATGCGAGTGTAACGCTCGGCTGTCAGAAGTTGACCCGTTCGGCCCGTGCGCACGGTAATTGAAACGCCTACCGAAATGTCAGTTAGCGATTTCGCGACGCGCGTGAGCGAACAAGGGGCCCGTGTGTGGCGTATCGGCCGCGCCGGCGAGGACGGCCCAGCCAGCGGCTCGGTAGCCGCCGCCGTCCCTGCGCGCCGATACCGATCGCAAGTGGCCGCCCGCCGCGAACGCACAATCCATCATCCCAGATACACGCGCGCCATCGCTCCGTAGCTCAACGTGTGACCAACTTGAATCGTTGTCGAAATCTGTCAACGTCGCGCTGGGTCAACGATCGCGCTATTTGATGCAACAGACGGGCCTTGCACGGATATGACATTCCGACCATCTACGGCTGCCTCACAGAGTTCTGCTCCCATTTGGCAAACTGACAAATTACTTCTCCTCTGTCGAAAGCTTGCCGACGTTCCGATGGACCTCGTGCACCAAAAAAAACAACACGAAGTGAAAAATCGCGCTCCTTACTGGATGGCTGCTACACGTACGAGGACAAGCGGAAAATCTTCGGCATGGCACAAACATCAGGTTTGTGTTTTAAGAGTCTGACAATTCTTGAACTACACTACTGGCCATTAAAATTGCTACACCACGAAGATGGCGTGCTACAGGCGCGGAAATTTAACCGACAGGAAGAGGATGCTGTGAAATTCAAATGATTAGCTTTCCACAGCATTCGCCAGTGGCGACACCTACAACGTGCTGACATGAGGAAAGTTTCCAACCGATTTCGCATACAAAAAGAGCAGTTGACCGGCGTTTCCTGGTGAAACGTTGTTGTGATGATTCGAGTAGGAAGGAGAAATGCGTACCATCACGTTTCCGACTTTCATATAGGTCGGATTGTAGCCTACCGCGACTGCGGTTTATCGTATCGCGACGTTACTTCTCGCGTTGGTCGAGATCGAATGACTGTTAGCATAATATGGAATCGGTGGGTTCAGGAGGGTAGTACGGAACGCCGTGCTGGATCCCAACGGCCTCGTATGACTAGCAATCGAGATGACAGGCATCTTATCCGCATGGCTGTAACGGATCGTGCAGCCACGTCTCGATCCCCGAGTGAACAGATGGGGACGTTTCCAAGATAACAACCATCTGCATGAACATTTCGATGACGTTCGCAGCAGCATGGACTATCAGCTCGGAGACCATGGCTGCGGTTACCCTTGGCGCTGCAACAAAGACAGGAGCGCCTGCGATGGTGTACTCAACGACGAACCTGGGTGCACGAATGGCAAAACGTCATTTTTCCGATGAATCCAGGTTCTGCTTACAGCATCATGATGGTCGCACCCGTATTTGGCGATATCGCGGTGAACGCACGTTGGAAGCGTGTATTCGTCATCGCCATACAAGCGTATCACCTGGCGTGATGGTATGGGGTGCCATTGGTTACACGTTCCGGTTATCTCTGTTTCGAATTGACGGCAATTTGAACAGTGGACGTTACATTTCACATGTGTTAAGACTCGTGGCTCTACCCTTCATTCGATCCCTGCGAAAACCTACATTTCAGCAGGATAATGCACGACCGCAAGTTGCAGGTACTGTACGGGCCTTTCTGGATACAGAAAATGTTCGACTGCTGCCCTAGCCGGTACCTTCTCCAGATCTCTGACCAACTGAAAACGTCTGGCCAATGGTGGCCGTGCAACTGGCTCGTCACAATACGCCATTCACTACTCTTGATGAACTGTGGTATCGTGTTGAATCTTTATGGGCAGCTGTACCTGTACACGCCATCGAAGCTCTGTTTGACTAAATGCCCAGGCGTATCAAGGCCGTTATTACGGCCAAACTTGGTTATTCTGGTTACTGATTTCTCAGGATCTGTGCACCCAAATGGCTAGAAAATGTAATCACATGTCAGTTCAAGTGTAATATATTTGTCCAACGAATACCTGTTCATCATTCTTCTTGGTGTAGCAACTTTAATGGCCAGTAGCGTATATGAAATAAAATCATCATTGCTTATGAACGGTTTGCGTTCGGACGTTCAAACTGCACGGTTGGGCGCGGGACAGAATGAGGATTAGTATATGCAGCCTTCTTTTTGTTATAGGCCATTTGCACGTGAAAATATCATGCTACAGCGTGCCTGAAGTATAGTGCTTGTGAAGGCGTACTATGCCAGCAATAAGAGCCCAACTGCGCCTCAGAGGAAGATTGCGACCAACTTCAAGCTGAAGACAACCGGTCCAACTGTTCTAACAATCAAGAATTTGATTCGCAAGTTTGAGAGAACCGGTAGTGTTCCTGATTTCAGGTATGCCGCAGGGGAGTGTCGTAGGACCGTTGCTATTCACAATATACTTAAATGACCTTGTTTATGTTCACTGAGGCATTTTGCGGATGACGCTGTGGTATATCGAGAGATTGTAACAATGGAAAATTGTACTGAATTGCAGGAGGATCTGCAGCGAATTGACGCGTGGTGCAGGGAATGGCATTTGAATCTCAATGTAGACAAGTGTAATGTGCTGCGAATACATAGAAAGAAAGATGGTTTATCATTTAGCTAAAATATAGCAGGTCAGCAACTGGAAGCAGTTAATTCCATACATTATCTGGGAGTAGGCATTAGGAGTGATTTAAAATGGAATGACAATATAAAATTAATCGTCGGTGAAGCAGATGCCAGACTAAGTTTCATTGGAAGAATCCTAAGGAAATGCAGTCCGAAAACAAAGGAAGTAGGTTACAGCACACTTGTTCGCCCACTGCTAGAATACTGCTCACTGGTGTGGGATCCGTACCAGATAGGGTTGATAGAAGAGATCGAGAAGATCCACCAGAGAGCAGCACGCTTCGTTACAGGATCATTTCGTAATCGCGAAAGCGTTACGGAGATGATAAACTAAGCTCGGTATTGGCTTCCGTTGAAGTTTCGAGAACATACCTTCACAGAGGAGTCAAGCAGTATATTGCTCCCTCCGACGTATATCTCCCGAAGAAACCATGTGGATAAAATCAAAGAGGTTAGAGCCGACACAGAGGCCTACCGACGATCTTTCTTTCCACGAACAATATGAGACTGGAAAAGAAGGCAGAACTGGTAAAGGTACTCAAGGTACCCTCCGCCACACACCGTCAGGTGGCCTGCAGAGTATGGATGTAGATGTAGATACAGACAGTGTTAGCAGTGTCGGTCATCCAAAAATGGTGAAAACGCCTGAAAACATCGAGAAAACATGCGCTGTGTTTCAAACTAGATCCAGGAAATTGATAAGACGAGTTGCACAGCAGGTGGGAATCAATCGCGAGACACTGTGACAAACTTTTGTCTCTTCCCATAGAAAATTCCTACATTCAGCCATTAAGCCCCAGAGCCTTGCAACATCGGTTGTGTTTTGCCAACACTGTTGTCCACATATTTGACGAACAGGACTTTGAAGATGGTTTGGTTTAGCGACGAAGCCCACTTTCATTTGGATGGGTTCGTCAGTAAGCAAAATCGGAGCCTTTGGGTGACTGCGAATCCGCATTTCGCGATCGAGAAGTCTCTTCATCCTCAACTGGCGATTGGGTGTGTGCAACGTCTAGTCACGGAATAATCGTAGAGATATTTCTTGATTGTATGGTGACTACCGTACGAGGGTTCGAGGGTTACAATAAACTATCACTGGTGCGTCGGAAACAAGCAGCTTGACTTCCAGGAGAACGTCCATCCGGTGACCATAGCCGCGTTAGTCGCTTGGAGAGAAGTCGGCTGGAGACTGATGTATTGAATCGCGACGCAGTTTGTGTGTTCCATCGTCATTACGAAGGTGTGAGGGTTACAATTAACTGTCAGTGGTGCGTCGGAAACAAGGAACTTGACTCCCAGGAGAACGTACATCCGGTGACCGTAGGTTTTGGAAGATGATTTCATCCCCGTTATCAAAAGTGATCTTGATTTCGACAAGATGTGGTTCAAGCAAGACGGATCTCGACCCCATCGAAGACTGTTTGACGTCCTGGAGTAGCACTTAGGGGACCGCCTTCTGGCTCTCAGTACTGAGAGGCCACTGGTCGGACTGACCGCCATATTCTCCGGATGTCAACACATGCGACTCCTTTTTGTGGGACTATATTAAAGACAAGGCGTACAGCAATAACCACAAAACCAATGCTGAGCTGTTTTCAGCCACTGAGGAGGTTATCGACAGCATCGATATTCCGACACTTCAGCGGGTCATGCACAATTTCGCTGTTCGTCTGCGCCACATAACAGCCAATGAGGTCATAACGTAAATCTGAATATCTGTAGTGACGTTTACATATTGAATAAAGTGTGTGCCCGCCGTAGTTTGTAGCTAATTTACGTTTTTTGTCATGCAGTTCAGTAATTGTCACCTTGTACATGTAGGCAGTAAGCTAAGCGTGAACTTTGTGCAGCAGAGTAGTTTATTTATACTGCTATCAAAAGTAGCGGCGCTGTACGAGTCTCACTGAAATGTTAAGCTAGAATATCACGCCGTCATAAAATTCTTTGTATCGCACTTTCTATCGTGATCGGAATCTCGTTAAAGTTGGGGAAGGCTTATAAAAATATTACAACTTCATTTTTACCGGTGATGAAATTGGTGCCTGGATTGGAAGGTCTCTTGAAGGTTATACAAGTGAAGAGCATTACAGTCTTGCAGGCGCATTGCGTATCCGAGTGGTCTGCACACGGCTCTTGTGTGCGAGAGAAAGGGGAGAGAGAGAGAGAGAGAGAGAGAGAGAGAGAGAGAGAGAGAGAGAGAGGGAGAGAGAGAAAGAGTACTTCGACGGAAGTTGCCGGGTATTACCGACACTGCTTCGTTTAATGGCACACCCGGGAGAGTTCTGTCCACGGCCACCGCGAATTTCATGCACTGGCACTCACGTGTACATAGCCCTTCGAATTTGCAGTGTACACATGCATCATGTACTTCGGATACCACGACACCTTGCGAATCGTTCCTTTTTCCAGTTCTTGCAGCGGTCATTATCAACTGTAATGAGGCCTATTAATCCATTTGCTCGATTTAGTCACAAGAGCATACCATGTACAGGGTGTTATAATTAAAGCGCAACTACTCACAGAGGTCCAGTGTAGGCTGTGATTTTCATTTTGCAGAGAAACTTGATAGATATTCTAATTCTTTAAGGGGAGGTTTACTATCTTTTGGTTCAAAAAAACCATTTTTTTTAAATTGCATGTTTGGATCCATAAAAGTGTTTAGAATCCACCGCTGAAACGGTTTTTCCGAATACTGAACGGAAATGTTTGTTATTCGCGGTTGAACAAAAAATGCACCTGCCTGAAATCTGCCTTTTTCACGCACCACTTTTTTCTCTCGGAGGACGAGTTATTGTACCGGTGCTTCGGCGGAAACACACAAAATTCAAATGAAAGTTTGAACGCGTGTGTTTGGAAGTTAGCCCCCAAGGATTTGCATTCTGGTGCGAAGACTGTGGAGATTGCGACTTTCCTGGCAGTGAGCAGCTTCAACGAAGGGTATTCAGCAATTCTGAAGACCATGACAACGATGGACGTCACGCTGGGACTCTATTCGACGCAGTTTGCCAAGCATTCGCACGACCACCGGACTCAAGCGGCCGAAAACCTCTGTCACCGGCCGTACGAGCGGCTCTGGAGCAGCGCAGGATGGCCCAGATCGAGCAGAACGCCCTCTATGAGGAAGAGGAAGGACTAGTTTATGGACCCGGAATAGCACATTGAACGTACGTTGCATAATATTGCATTTTTATGTAGTCAAAACTTCAAACGCGTTTTTCTCGAAATGATGTTTTTTTATCGCACGGTATGGTAGTTTCAAATCTACTGAACCGATTGGCATGATTCCCTGTTTCCGACGAAGCTAACTAAATTGTCTAGGAGTTGTACCACTTTTATTCTGATCCATCAACTATAAATATTTTTACTTGGCCGACGAAGTCGAAAAATTGATGAAAAAACCCTTTTTTTTCAAATGGCAGCCGTTTTGTTTCCTCTGGTCCAAATAACTTAAGCGAGGTGCAACTCCTGAAGAATCTTCTATACTTCGCTAACGTCAACTCATGAATTTTATCCATAGTGGATGCTGTCGAACTCTGTGATTCAAATGGCTCTGAGCACTATGGGACTCAACTGCTGTCCCCTAGAACTTAGAACTACTTAAACCTAACTAACCTAAGGACATCACACACACATCCATTCCCGAGGCAGGATTCGAACCTGCGACCGTAGCAGTCGCACGGTGTTCCGGACTGCGCGCCTAGAACCGCGAGACCACTGCGGCCGGCCGAACTCTGTGACTGTTCATTTATGGGGTGTAGAGAAATATCCGCTACCAGTCACAATAATTGAGACTGGTAGCGGATATTTTTCTACACCACAACGTCAACTCAATTTTGATTTCAGACGAGACGACTGACCCGTGACACACCGCGCGTGGAAGTCTAAATCGAAATTTTGTTTCGTTGCGACCGCACTTCCGCCTCTGCTCTTCGACGTTTCCGGTCGAAAAAATTACAGTTTGTAGAAGAAATATCAATAAACGTTTCGACCAAATTTGACATATCTATAACACATCCCGAGGAAAGAATTCTCGTAGAACATGCTTTTTTCCGGCAAAGATACTAAACCGCCCCTTAATGCGGAAGCTTAAAAAATAAAAAAATAACTCAAATTTCTGGCTACCAGGTGCAAATTTGGTAGTAAGTTCCCATGCGACCAAACTGCTGAGGTAATGGGTCCCTAGGCTTACACGCTACTTAATCTAACTTAAACTAACTTACGCTAAGAAAAACGCACGCACCCATGCCCGAGGGAGGACTCGAACCACGGACGGGGGCAGCCGCGCGAATCGTGGCTAGGCGCCCTAGACCGCGCGGCTACCCCACGTGGAATGGTGCAAATCTAGTCATTCGAATGCAGAAGAGATGTATATGAATGTTTCTGTATGTAATGTATTAGGAATGAGACTTGGGCAGAAAAGATCAAACAAATGAGAAAGGCTTAATTTTGATGCTATTTTTAACCGCCGCTTACACGATTTGTTACGAGCACAGGAGACATCGATGAGACGTTATAGAGCCCCAGATTTGTACCGTGTGTCCAAAATTGGAACTCACTTTTTCTCCAGCATAAGTCGGTTCTGCATTGACGCATTAGTATATCTTCCCAGTTTCCCTGCTATACGATAATTAGAGCCAACAACGGGCCTCTGCGAGTACCTGCAGTTTAATTGGACTGAACATTTTTTGTCAGACAAACAAAGCTGACAATTTTAATCATTTGTCACATTTGACATCACACATATCCATGCCCGAGGCGGGATTCGAACCTGCGACCGTAGCGGTCACGCGGTTCCAGACTGAAGCGCCTAGAACCGCTCGGCCACAGCGGCCGGCAGGTGAAGGCAGTAAGTCAGCTTTATTTCATCAGCTATTCATTCATGCAAATTAACTCAGCAAAATCAATGACCTTCAATGACATACTGTATTCGATTATGACTTTAGTATTTGTTATACATAATAGTATTCACTCGCTGTGGTAAAACTTCGTGAATATCGGCGAAAGAAATCACGGAAAATTAACACCTAAAAGAAATTCTAATTCCAAATTCATTGCCACACTTTTTTTAAAATTTATTGGCCTTCGGAACGTGCCCATATAGCCATCTCAATTCTGGAAATGGTATACCACAGCTTGCTTTGACAATTCGGAGCATACATTCGTTTAAATAGTACCCTGGTACGTACTACGCAAGCTTAACGAAAGACAGATTCCGACATAAAACAAATGTTATATCAATAGAATACTGAAACGAGCAAACAATATGAGAAGATGCACAGAGGTTGTATGCTGTCAAGATGCTACTGGTTACACAATAGGAAATGATAAATATCAGTTGGAACACATCTTTGATCTTTCCAGTTCAATGCATGTTAATGACTATTGTAATGTACACTCCTGGAAATGGAAAAAAGAACACATTGACACCGGTGTGTCAGACCCACCATACTTGCTCCGGACACTGCGAGAGGGCTGTACAAGCAATGGTCACACGCACGGCACAGCGGACACACCAGGAACCGCGGTGTTGGCCGTCGAATGGCGCTAGCTGCGCAGCATATGTCCACAGCCGCCGTCAGTGTCAGCCAGTTTGCCGTGGCATACGGAGCTCCATCGCAGTCTTTAACACTGGTAGCATGCCGCGACAGCGTGGACGTGAACCGTATGTGCAGTTGACGGACTTTGAGCGAGAGCGTATAGTGGGCATGCGGGAGGCCGCGTGGACGTACCGCCGAATTGCTCAACACGTGGGGCGTGAGGTCTCCACAGTACATCGATGTTGTCGCCAGTGATCGGCGGAAGGTGCACGTGCCCGTCGACCTGGGACCGGACCGCAGCGACGCACGGATGCACGCCAAGACCGTAGGATCCTACGCAGTGCCGTAGGGGACCGCACCGCTACTTCCCAGCAAATTAGGGACACTGTTGCTCCTGGGGTATCGGCGAGGACCATTCGCAACCGTCTCCATGAAGCTGGGCTACGGTCCCGCACACTGTTAGGCCGTCTTTCGCTCACGCCCCAACATCGTGCACCCCACCTCCAGTGGTATCGCGACAGGCGTGAATGGAGGGACGAATGGAGACGTGTCGTCTTCAGCGATGAGAGTCGCTTCTGCCTTGTTGCCAATGATGGTCGTATGCGTGTTTGGCGCCGTGCAGGTGAGCGCCACAATCAGGACTGCATACGACCGAGGCACACAGGGCCAACACCCGGCATCATGGTATGGGGAGCGATCTCCTACACTGGCCGTACACCTCTGGTGATCGTCGAGGGGACACTGAATAGTGCACGGTACATCCAAACCGTCATCGAACCCATCGTTCTACCATTCCTAGACCGGCAAGGGAACTTGCTGTTCCAACAGGACAATGCACGTTCGCATGTATCCCGTGCCACCCAACGTGCTCTAGAAGGTGTAAGTCAACTACCCTGGCCAGCAAGATCTCCGGATCTGTCCCCCATTGAGCATGTTTGGGACTGGATGAAGCATCGTCTCACGCGGTCTGCACGTCCAACACGAACGCTGGTCCAACTGAGGCGCCAGGTGGAAATGGCATGGCAAGCCGTTCCACAGGACTACATCCAGCATCTCTACGATCGTCTCCATAGGAGAATAGCAGCCTGCATTGCTGCGAAAGGTGGATATACACTGTACTAGTGCCGACATTGTGCATGCTCTGTTGCCTGTGTCTATGTGCCTGTGGTTCTGTCAGTGTGATCATGTGATGTATCTGACCCCAGGAATGTGTCAATAAAGTTTCCCCTTCCTGGGACAATGAATTCACGGTGTTCTTATTTCAATTTCCAGGAGTGTAATTTGATAAAATTTTTAATTTATTATACCTGCTTTGATAGCTTTTAATAAAGTGACGTCAAAACAAAAGAAAAATAACTCTAACACTACTATGAATAGTGTAATATAATTTAATTTAGGCCGATGCGGATCAGCAATCAGCAAACTCAGTACTCAGGGTAGCTACGGCATTATAATAATTGATTGTCTCTCTCTTAAATCATCACAGATATTCCTATATCAAAATTATAGTTAAAAGTCATGTGCTTATAGCACCAGATAATATTTCGTATGCCAGTCCAGTTCAGTTTGAAGTAATAAAGGGCGTAACTCCATATCGTGGTTTCGTCTCGAATACCAATATAAGATAACAAACATAATCCTTTGCAGATGAAATCTTATATTAGAACTAGAATCCTGTGACCAGGCCTTTCTGCCTGGGATATTATCTCGCAACCTTGAGAAAATCTGGAAGTGAAATATATTAAATTATTCGTAGCGGCCACATAGCTCGTAGAATGTGAAAGAAAGTTTAGTGTCCTAACCGGCGGCGCGTCTCGAAGATGAGCTGAAAGAAAATTACTAATTATTTTCTAGCACGGCACTTAACAATTGTTAGTATTCAGTTAAGGCCACGTCTACTCAGGACAAGTAAGGTTGAAGTATATACATTATTGAATACCGTATACATTTTAAGTTATGAACAACTATATCTTTTCTCCTTTTTCAACTTACATTGACTATTACAGCAAGATGAACTCCAGACAATCGTTCTTTTCTCTCCAATTCCAATAACAGAAGAAGACGGCAAAAGAATAGAAAGTTCAGACACAGAATCTCGAATGTCCATGGAATTGCTATATAATGTATTTGTTTACTCGCTGGCATCCTTCGATAGCTATTCATACAATAATTATAGATACATGGCATTTACACACTTCAAGGTCATGATCACCTCAGGAGATACAGTACACTATGTATCTGAATTAGCAATTAAATGTTCTTTTGTACATCCTGCAACAACTGTTTCAAAAGCTGTGGAGAGAGAATTGAATATCTGTGCAAGTGATTAAGTACCCTGTAGACAGAGAACAGTTTTCAAGAACGAGATTTGGGTATTACAGCCATACATATAGATACACGAGTATTCAGACACACAAATGTAGGAGGTACATGGTGAAGTACATTTATTGTTGTTGTTGTTGCTGTTTTTGTTGTTGTTGTTGTGGTCTTCAGCCCTGAGACTGGTTTGATGCAGCTCTCCATGTTACTCTATCCTGTGCAAGCTTCTTCATCTCCCTGTACCTACTGCATCCTACATCCTTCTGAATCTGCTCTTTGTCTCCCTCTACGATTTTTACCCTCTACGCATCCCTTGATGCCTCAGCACATGGCCTACCAACCGATTCCTTCTTCTAGTCAAGTTGTGCCACAAACTCCTCTTCTCCCCAATTCTGTTCAATACCTCCTCGTTAGTTATGTGATCTACCCATCTAATCTTCAGCATTCTTCTGTAGCACCACATTTCGAAGACTTCTATTCTCTCCTTGTCTACACTATTTATCGTCCATGTTTCACTTCCATACATGGCTACACTCCATACAAATACTTTCAGAAACGACATCCTGACACTTAAATCAATACTCGATGTTAACAAATGATTTCATATCCTGCTGATTAGCACGTGGGCATAAAGTCACTTAATTGTGCTTTCGTCTTCCTCTGCCACTCTAAGTTCCAAGGGCATCCACAGGGAGCTGTATTGGAATTTAGCATTGTTGACGAACTCGTGCTGCTACATTGTTGGCTGCTAACAAGGTTTGGAGGCTGTTTTGGAACCGAAGACCAAGAGCCCGAAGATTATTTGCTAGTATGTTTATCTGATACGTGTTATGAGGACATTGTAGAAATATATTATTTACGTCTTCTTCCTCTCTGCAGAGACAGAGAAGGACGGCGCGTAGGTTGAGCCTTTAGAGATGTTTGTCGAACTTCCAGTGATTTCTGTAACTGTCGTGAAGCTCCTTGATGTTTGCACCTTATTATATCGTGGTACTCTTGGAATCGTGGTGTAAACTAATGCGTAGCGGCTGTCTATGATTTTAGATGTCTGCGACGATTTCTCTTCCTAGTCCGATGACATCCGCTTACTGAGCACAGGTATTATATCTGTGTAAGAGAGTTTATCGTATTTAATAGCGCCATGTAGAGGTGCCTGCTTTGCTAAGATATCTACTTTTTAATTTCCAAGTATCTCAGAATGGCATTTCATCCATATCGTCAAGATGTTGTGATGGTTCCTCTGCACCTGAACCACAACGTCGGTAATGGCTGCAACTGTTTGGTTGGCACGACTATAATGATTATTTCTAATCAGTTGCAGGGCTGACATACTATCAGAGATTATGACTATTGTGTCTTCTCTGGTCGTTTCTGCGAATAACGGGGCATACAAAATGGCAATCACCTCGGTTGTCATAACAGCGGAGTGTAGATCCAGCTTGTATAAGCCTTGTCGTTTGCATCGGTCGCCCAACACAGGACACCTGCGCTGTACTAGACTTGTACCCATCTGTATACGCCACGGTCGCATCGCGGCATTGAGACAGGGATTCCACTGCTGTTGAGTTGGTTGAATCCTGCTTTCGAAACGTTACAGGTCGGCGCATCAATCTGTAGAGTCGGCGTTTCGTATGGCCTGTTGTAGTTCAGTAGAAGAGGACTTTTCCACACCTTGTGCGTTAAGGCCTGGGTCTCCGTATATTCAGCTGCGATGCGTGAACGTTGCTTGTTTATCCACTTCTTCCGCACAGAGAGTAGGTGTTAAGTCACGGATTTTTTCGTCAAGGTGACCATATTCGTCAAAATAGAGCCGCAAGAGGAATTCTGGGCATTGCTTCACTTGCCAGGCATATTCGTGCCACTTGAGTTTGTGACGGAGTCGTATAGAGTCGATGTTTCCTTGGCCGTGTGGCAGGACCACTCACCTGTTGCCCAGATGCGCTCCCGGCTTATTGGCGAGGGAGGCAATTGCTGCTCGTGGAAGCACCTGCTGCTCCCGGAAGCACCTCGTGCAGAGCGAGGGATGGAGAGCGAGCGCTATTCAAGCCGGTTCACTACACAGGTGCAATGCTCTGTAAGTGCATCCTAAAATGGCAAACATAGAAAAGTCCGCAATCTGTTTTATGAAGGTGAATAAGCAGCATGGTTTAAAATTGTGTAGGGCAATGATTGACTGTCTGGCAGGTCACAGGCCATACCAGACCTGCGTGAGGAAGGTAAACCCCGAACCGAATAACACCTGCGAGAACGGTCATGTAGGAACTCCAGCACAAGTCTGTGAATATAATAGCCAGTAGTGACAGTTGAAGAAAGGAATTTCTTGCAAGATAAAAGAAAGTCTTTAAAATTGAGAGAAGACAGGCAGTGACGCAAACTTAACGGAATAACGAATGTTATTTTCTTAGATGGATAAGTAACGTCACGAAGTTGCAGTTCAAAGGTAATGAGCTGCTCCGTCGATGGCAGATGCTGGACGTCTCCTGAAGTGCTATTTACAGAACTCCAAGAAAGAACAGACCACATCAGACACATTTTTGGTAACGGCACACAACTTCCTCTGTGCGGAGCGGTGGCTCACCTAAATTTATAATAGGGCAATGGAAGGGTGCTGATCTTTTAGTAAAATCAGTACCACATGTTTTTCTTTTTTTCTTCTACCGAATCTTATTAAATTTATTTTGTTTTAATCTATACGAATTATAAAAATCGAAGTACATATGTGTGTATGTATGTTCCACATTACCTCCTAAGCCAATGGACTAATTTCGGCCAATCTTAATTCATATATCATTTACTGTCTGGGAAGAATCACTATGGACTAAGAACGACCCACCAATGAAAGGAGTGGTGGTGAAGATGAAAAAAATTTGTGGTAACGTCTTATGGGACCAAACTGCTGAAGTCATCGGTCCCTACTTAAGTAGTGTCATTGACTTGGTACGGATGTACCGTGTAATGTTAATAAATTTTATGGGGACCTGCCGTCGTGGGTGTTCATTTTAGAAATTGACTATGCCTATTTAGGCAAGCTGTTTTTTATTTTGTTCGGAAGAAGGCGTGGTTATCCACGTTGAAACCTGGATAAACACCGGGAATTTTCACAATCGAGGCGGATTATTCATAATTTATTTAGATAATTACGATTGCTGACGCGCTGCAATGCTGAAAGTTCCAAACTAACTTACGCCAAGGACAACGCACGCACCCATGCCCGAGGGAGGGCTCGAACCTCCAACGGGGGGAGCCGCGCGAACTGTGGCAAGGTGCATGAGACCGCTCGGCTACTACGCGTAGCTGTGGAGGTGAAAAAGCTGTGTAGCCCACGACATGGCAATACCCATACTTTGCTTACCCAGTATTTGAGAATGAGAGTATTTAGAGACTTGCAACTAATTATGCAGAATAATTCAATAAAATTTTTCTGGGTTTGTGACCGCACTATTTAGAACTACCGATGTTACGGTCCCTTGTTCAGGGTGTCTTTGCTTACTGCTGAATGAGAAAACTTTTTCTTATATACCTGCAGACATGGCCGTTATCAAATGCTGACAGGCTGTGGAAGTGGAGGGATGTAAGATGTCTTTCTTGGTGTTTTTATTCTTTGTTTTTATTGGTGGAAACCAGACGTCTTGATTGGTGTTTTCATTACTGCTTGTGGTTGGTGGAAATCGGCGAATGGAAAACCAGGCGGCAATTTTCACGTGGCGTTTTCTTCCTGCTGAGGCATGATGGTACTTTATGTACAGCCTTAAACATAAAAACTGGCCGCCCGCCGGCTTCCACAGACACTAAGCCCGAGTCGTTCATTTAGGGTGGCCAATAAAACCGACCGCCCCTGACAACCCATAACCTGGCAACACTATAAGGTGCGGAAGTGTCAGGAGGAAGTCTTGTCTACTTTCGAGATTTGTGTCGTGTGAGCCCTTAGTCTAATGAGCCGGCATGGTAGCTCAGAGTGTTCGGTCAGAGGACTGCTTGCCCTCTGTAATAAAAAACCGAGTAAAGGAATTAGCGATCAACTCGAACGGATGTCTTGTGACGTTCGCCCAGACCAAACGCAACGAACAATACCGAACAAAATTTTAAAAAAAATGGTAATCGTCGTGCATTCTAAACTAATAATCCCGTGTTCTCGTCCCTCAACCGTGTCGGTTTTCTTTTTTTTTTTTCCCTCCACATTTCGGCCCTAGTCTAAAGCTATTATCTGACTAAACATCGAAGATAATTCGCTTCACATTCTACCCACCAGTAATAACAAATACTTCCAGAAACAATTCCACAGTCGCTCGTGGCTGCGTCGCGACCAGAACCTTACGCTCGAGCGTTTCCTCGCACTGCAGTGCCCACCGGCCAGACACCACTCGCCGCCTGAAACCGGGCGCCGCCCAGGTGGACGCGTCGCGACGCTGCCAGTATATGTATCAACTGTCATTTTAGAATTTGAAGTTCTAGTCAGCCTTGGAGATAAACATTGGATTTTGCATACTTCTAAATCACGAACTACGGTTAAGAGTTGTAAAATTGGGTCGCAAGTGGAGAAAGGTCTAACACCTGCAACACAATATTTACTTTTGGTATAATAGAGGGGTGAATGCAGAGGAGGTAGCACGAAAGATCTGAAATGTTTGTGTGGAGCAAATTCTTTTAGGAAAAATACGCCCGAACAAGACATTCTCTTTTCAGCAAAGGTCATTCTGGCACGAGTGATTTTCCACATTAAGAAAGTCTCGACTAGTGATATTAGCGATGGATTACCATTGAACCATCATGCGACATTTGCACTCAACAGGCAAGGTTCAGAAGTCTGCTGTAGGTCTACTGCATGCTCTAATTCGAAACAACAAAAATTAACTGAGTCGCTATTATTGTAGTTTTGCTTGAAAGTCATCAGGTCGCTCAGTGAGTATTGCTATTCAATACTGTAATGGTGACGAGTTATGACCTATTGTAGTATGGCCTGTTGTAGTTCAGTAGAAGAGGACTTTTCCACACCTTGTGCGTTAATGCCTGCGTCTCCATATATTCAGCTGCGACGGGCGGAAGTTGCTTGTTTATACGATATCTTCCGCACAGACAGCAGGGTGTTGGTCGCCGGCCGGTGTGGCCGAGCGGTTCTGGGCGCTTCAGTCTGGAACCGCGTGACCGCTACGGTCGCAGGTTCGAATCCTGCCTCGGGCATGGATGTGTGTGATGTCCTCAGGTTAGTTAGGTTTAAGTAGTTCTAAGTTCTACGGGACTGATGTTAAGCCCCATAGTGCTCAGAGCCATTTGAACCATTTGAACCGGTGTTGATCCCCGGATGTTTTGATATTCGTCGAAATAGAGCCGCAAAAGTAATTTTTTGCTTTGCTCCACTTGCCAGGCCCATTAGTGCCATTGAGTTGTGACGAAGCTGTATAGAGTCGATGTTTCCGTAGCGGTGTGGCAGGACCAGTCACCTGTTGCTCAGATGTGCGCCCGCGTATTGCCGAGGGAGGCAATTGCCCGTCGCGGAAGCACCTCCTGCAGAACGAGTGATGCAAGAACGCACGTTGCTCAAGAAGGTTCACCTCGCAGGCGCGATGCTCTAAAGGGCATCCCAAGACATAGAAAAACTTCGCAATATCTGTTTTCTGAAGGTGAGTAAGGGGTATGGTTTAAAATTTCTATAGCCTAGTAGGGGAATGGTTGACTGTCTGCCATACCCGAGCTGCCTGAAGAAGGCAAACCCCGTACCGAATAACACTTGCGAGAACGGCCATGTAGCAACTCGAGCACAAGTCTGTGAATATAATAGTCAGTAGTGACAGTTCAAGAAAGGAATTTCTTCCAAGTTAAAACAAAGTCTTTAAAATTGAGAGAAGACAGGCAGTAATGGAAACTTAACGGAATAACGAATATTATTCCCTTAGAGAGATAAGTAACGACGCGAAGTTGCAGTTCAGAGGTAACGAGCGGCATCGGCGAGTGCAGTTTCTGCACGTGTCCTGAAGTGCTATTTACAAAACTCCAAGAAAGAGCAGACCACATAAAACACATTCGTGTAAGGGAACACAACGTCCTCTCTGCGGAGGGGTGGCTGCCCTAAATTAATAATAAGGCAATGGAAGGGTGCTGTTCTTTTAGTAAAATCAGTACCAAATATTTTTCTTCTTCAACTGAATCTTGTTAGATGTACTTTGTTTTAATCGATACAAATTACAAAAATGGAAGTACATATGTGTGTATGTTCCAAAAATGACTGTGAACACTATGGGACTTAACATCTGAGGTCATCAGTCCCCTATAACTTAGAACTACTTAAACCTAACTAACCTAAGGATATCTCACACATCCATGCCCGAGGCAGGATTCCAACCTGCGACCGTAGCGTATGTATGTTCCACATTGCCTCCTAAAACAGCAGATAGATTTCAATCAGTCTTAATACATTTATCATTTACTGTCTAGGAAGAGTCACTGTTGGGTATGAACGCGCCGTTTATAAAAGGGGTGGGGGTGGAGTGTAAAAGCTGTGTAGCCCACGACATGACACTACCCATACTTTATAGTCATCCAGTATTTCAGAATGAGAGCACTTAGAGCCTTGCAACAAAATATACTCATGATTTCACAAACTTTACGAAAGTTTTTCTTTCTTACGACTCCCACAAAATGATGAAAGGAAGAAACTTTGTCGCTTACTACACTTTCCATGTTCATGTAGTGAAACTACTAGATGAATCATGACGTTTTAATTGATTACTTCTTTACTACTAAATGTATTTCTGATCCATTATGCAGACAGTGTTCGCATATACCATTGAATGTACAAGAAAAAGTACAATATTGTATTACGCTTTGTCCACGACATACGACTGCATCATGCAAAACTTTCAAATTTGTTACTTCGTTGCTATTAACTCTATTCACAACACTTCTTGCAAACATTATCTATATTTTCCGTGAATGTTGCAACAAAAATATATCGTTGCATATACCAATGAATGTACAAGAAAAAGTACAATATTGTAATTCGCTTTGTCCACGACGTACGACTGCATCATGCAAAACTTGCAAATTTGTTACTTCGTTGCTGTTAACTCTATTCATAACACTTCTTCCAGACATTATCTATATTTTCCGTGAATGATGCAACAAAAATATACTATTGTAGCACATACAGTTCAAAAGATATGTCAATACTGAGATGCGATATGAAGTCAATGCTAAGAAGCGAGAAAAAGAATGCCGCATTATGCATGACGTTTTAATTTATTCCTTATTTGCTACTGATTCTGTTCTCATTGCTTTTCGTATACATTATCCACGTGCGCCGCTTAATCTACCCAGAAAAATAAGTCATTGTACCACCCATAACGCAGGAGACATTACATCGTAAACACTGAGGTGCTTGAGAAACTGCCGCATCATGCATGTAGTAATGGTTCAAATGGCTCTGAGCACTATGGGACTCAACTGCTGTGGTCGTTAGTCCCCTAGAACTTAGAACTACTTAAACCTAACTAACCTAAGGACATCACACACATCCATGCCCGAGGCAGGATTCGAACCTGCGACTGTAGCAGTCGCACGGTTCCGGACTGCGCGCCTAGAACCGCGAGACCACCGCGGCCGGCTGCATGACGTAATAATTCGTTACTTCTTTACTACTCAATCCATTCACAACACATTTTGCAGACAGTTGATTGTTGATGGTTGGAGTGCTGACACATTATCTGCGAATCCAGTAATTCTGGCAACTGATAGGTTATGCATGGGGTTCGTATCAACCTGTACCGCATCAAAACAGCCTGAAGATGACGCAATGAAGCGTCGAAACTGCTAAAAATAAAATAAAGTCATAAGGACGGCTGTAGGTATTTCTATTTTTTGTCACGATAGTAAACGGACGTCGTCCCAGAGACGTCCTGCTAAAAGGATGGACATACATAAGATATGTCTACAGTCGAGTACGTAGGGGCCATCATCTTGCGACAGATCCAGCACCAGCCCTATATTGACGGATCAATTTCAACAAGGCGAAGAAATCCATCCCGCAAACTCAGATCCGGCACCTACACAACACAATACATGCACGTCTTCATGCTTGCGTTCGACATTCTGGCGATGGAACTGATTATTAATGTACCAGCATCTCTCATTTTCAATGACTTATCTCGCGTTTGCGTTAGCCTGCGATATTGCTGTGTTACGCAGTTAATATGTTGCCTAGACAAACATATATCCGAAATTTCATTTCGCTACTTTAGTTCTTTTTTGGAGTTGCGATTTTTTTTTCTGTCAGTGTAATTGGGACATTGGAATTCAAGTGAAGACATTAAGAAGCGGACCATCCCGTTGTTGGAACGACCACATAAAATCCTCGGCAGTAGACACTGGCTGCGTATGACGAATAACGCGTCTGGTACGCACGCTCAACGATTGTCTAATGCTTCCTTATAAGCCGCTTAAGCTCTCTGAATATACATCCAGATTCCCCAGGGAAGCGTCCTGGGACCTCTGCTGTTCCTGATCTATATAAATGACCTGGGTGACAATCTGAGCAGTTCTCTTAGGTTGTTCGCAGATGATGCTGTAATTTACCGTCTAGTAAGGTCATCCGAAGACCAGTATCAGTTGCAAAGCGATTTAGAAAAGATTGCTGTATGGTGTGTCAGGTGGCAGTTGACGCTAAATAACGAAAAGTGTGAGATGTTCCACATGAGTTCCAAAAGAAATCCGTTGGAATTCGATTACTCGATAAATAGTACAATTCTCAAGGCTGTCAATTCAACTAAGTACCTGGGTGTTAAAATTACGAACAACTTCAGTTGGAAGGACCACATAGATAATATTGTCGGGAAGGCGAGCCAAAGGTTGCGTTTCATTGGCAGGACACTTAGAAGATGCAACAAGTCCACTAAAGAGACAGCTTACACTACACTCGTTCGTCCTCTGTTAGAATATTGCTGCGCGGTGTGGGATCCTTACCAGGTGGGATTGACGGAGGACATCGAAAGGGTGCAAAAAAGGTCAGCTCGTTTTGTATTATTACGTTATAGGGGAGAGAGTGTGGCAGGTATAATACACGAGTTGGGATGGAAGTCACTACAGCATAGACGTTTTTCGTCGCGGCGAGACCTTTTTACGAAATTTCAGTCACCAACTTTCTCTTCCGAATGCGAAAATATTTTGTTGAGCCCAACCTACATAGGTAGGAATAATCATCAAAATAAAATAAGAGAAATCAGAGCTCGAACAGAAAGGTTTAGGTGTTCGTTTTTCCCGCTCGCTGTTCGGGAGTGGAATAGTAGAGAGATACTATGATTGTGGTTCGATGAACCCTCTGCCAAGCACTGAAATGTGAATTGCAGAGTAGTCATGTAGATGCAGATGTAGATGTAGATGTAGAACACTGCGTTAAACTTGCAAATCCCAAAGTGAAACGAGTGCTCTCACACAAAACCACGATCACTAATTTTTCAAGTGTCCCTATCATCTTGAACACGAACCTGCCTGAGAAACAGGAATGCCAATTTTCCATAAGTGATACTTCTGGTGTACTTAGAATCACACAGAAATCACAGGTCCTGCGTAGAAAATGGATGGAGCCTGTTCTTTGTTTTTCCAATTGACAATTCTAAGAAGAGGAGACACGCAGCTCTGGCAGCCATTGACGCTCGTAAAGCCCGCATTGGACAAACATCACGGCGCTTTATGCCACGAGAGTACCGTGTCGCGGCCTTAACGTCTCGCAAGCCGGCGCGGCAAAGCGATTTTCCGCAGGTGACGTGCCTGTGGTCATGGATGAAGGTCGCCGATTCATGCGGCACTGATTTTCCTTGTCGAGTTGTCACCAACACTGTAGTCGCTTCTTTCAACTAAACTTTCCGATTCAGCAAAGTTTTGACATGCCACTGAAATACGTATTCGTATCTAATAGCATCACTTTGACAATGGTGGCGATGCTTCATGGCATGGATGTAACGAGACACTGAAGAAGTTAGGGAGACGCTTTTTTCAATTGCCCCTCAACAGCCACCCACAGCTCACAACTATGGGTTGCTACTGAAAGCAATGGGAGTCTATCTCGTTGGACGACCGCTCTGACGGTCGCTCACGTCCGTGTCATTTTGACATCATCCAGGGTTGTGCATCGACTTGCTTGCGTATAAACGGGTCGCGCATTATCGATTGAAGTGCACCATATCGACTGGTGTGACGAGTTTCTTTGGGAGACCGACTTTCACTGGGAGTTATCGCCTCGACAAAGCGAATTTTTCGACATGAGAGCGCTGGAGTAGTCGATCGAGCACGAGTTTGAGGTTTAGAAGCCGGTGGTTGAAGTTGGAAGCGTGACGAGATGAGAAGTCGAAACAATCTTAAGTGAAACCAGTTATATTGAATATTATGATTATTAATATGATGCGGGGTGGTCTGCGAGAAGTAGTGCATTGTTACTGTGAGGTACAGCGTGTTTTTTCATACAATGAAGGCTTTCACGACCGGATTTTTCAGGTGCCGGGAATTCTTCCGGGTTGTATGGCCGTTGTCCATGGAACTCTTATATCCCTGACGTTTCGTCCAAAACTACGTTGGACGTCTTCAGAGGTGCTCTTGCCGACTGACGAGTCGGACGTCGAAGAACGGCCTAAAATCGTGGAAAGTGGGCGTGGTCTGGATTTCACGTGATAGAGATAAACCTTGTCAAGGATAAAATACACTCCTGGAAATTGAAATAAGAACACCGTGAATTCATTGTCCCAGGAAGGGGAAACTTTATTGACACATTCCTGGGGTCAGATACATCACATGATCACACTGACAGAACCACAGGCACATACACACAGGCAACAGAGCATGCACAATGTCGGCACTAGTACAGTGTATATCCACCTTTCGCAGCAATGCAGGCTGCTATTCTCCCATGGAGACGATCGTAGAGATGCTGGATGTAGTCCTGTGGGACGGCTTGCCATGCCATTTCCACCTGGCGCCTCAGTTGGACCAGCGTTCGTGCTGGACGTGCAGACCGCGTGAGACGACGCTTCATCCAGTCCCAAACATGCTCAATGGGGGACAGATCCGGAGATCTTGCTGGCCAGGGTAGTTGACTTACACCTTCTAGAGCACGTTGGGTGGCACCGGATACATGCGGACGTGCATTGTCCTGTTGGAACAGCAAGTTCCCTTGCCGGTCTAGGAATGGTAGAACGATGGGTTCGATGACGGTTTGGATGTACCGTGCACTATTCAGTGTCCCCTCGACAATCACCAGAGGTGTACGGCCAGTGTATGAGATCGCTCCCCACACCATGATGCCGGGTGTTGGCCCTGTGTGCCTCGGTCGTATGCAGTCCTGATTGTGGCGCTCACCTGCACGGCGCCAAACACGCATACGACCATCATTGGCACCAAGGCAGAAGCGACTCTCATCGCTGAAGACGACACGTCTCCATTCCTCCCTCCATTCACGCCTGTCGCGACACTACTGGAGGCGGGCTGCACGATGTTGGGGCGTGAGCGGAAGACGGCCTAACGGTGTGCGGGACCGTAGCCCAGCTTCATGCAGACGGTTGCAAATGGTCCTCGCCGATACCCCAGGAGCAACAGTGTCCCTAATTTGCTGGGAAGTGGCGGTGCGGTCCCCTACGGCACTGCGTAGGATCCTACGGTCTTGGCGTGCATCCCTGCGTCGCTGCGGTCCGGTCCCAGGTCGACGGGCACGTGCACCTTCCGCCGACCACTGGCGACAACATCGATGTACTGTGGAGACCTCACGCCCCACGTGTTGAGCAATTCGGCGGTTCGTCCACCCGGCCTCCCGCATGTCCACTATACGCCCCATTCAAAGTCCGTCAACTGCACATACGGTTCACGTCCACGCTGTCGCGGCATGATACCAGTGTTAAAGGCTGCGATGGAGCTCCGTAAGCCACAGCAAACTGGCTGACAGTGACGGCGGCGGTGCACAAATGCTGCGCAGCTAGCGCCATTCGACGGCCAACACCGCGGTTCCTGGTGTGTCTGCTGTGCCTTGCGTGTGATCATTGCTTGTACAGCCCTCTCGCAGTGTCCGGAGCAAGTATGGTGGGTCTGACACACCGGTGTCAATGTGTTCTTTTTTCCATTTCCAGGAGTGTATAAGTATCGATCATAGTACGACAAAGATAAAAAGTTCTCAACGATTCTGTAGCGCCACTGTCCATATATCACTGAGTTTCATACCTTCTTATTTTATGTTAAAATTATCCCCATGTTTATATATTTCGATGGCTTCTCTACGTAGCCGTCGATAATACTTCGTCATAGACATAAAAATTTCACTACGTGATTACCCGACTGAAGAGCATATCCCGCCACGACTGACTTGTCTGTTTTCGCTAGTCGGCAAAGACTTTTGTGTTCCTTCAATCGTGTATTCACACTTCTGTTTGTAGTGCCAATGTAGACCCTACCACATGTACACGGAATCCTTTATACACCACTTGCATACAGAGGGGGACGTTTATCCTCAACAGAACGTAGTGCTTGGCCTATTTTTTTAGTAGGTCTGAAAATCAGTCGAACGTTATGTTTCCATAAAATCTTGCCGATTTGATCCGTTACTTTTTTGATGAAGGTTAGAGAAACCGTGTTCTTCCATCGTTGTGTCCAATAGTTGTGTTTAGGCCTACTGTTATTCGGTCGCAAAACTCTTTATTTCCTTACTAGAGAACCCATTCTTCTCAAAAGCCTGCTTTAGATGTTTTAACTCGGCTTCCAGGTATTCCGATGCACAAATCCTTTTAGCTCTGTCCACTAGACTTTTAATTACACCTATTTTCTGTTGTGGATCATGATTGGAATCCTTATGCAAGTATCTGTCGGTATGCGTAACCTTCCGAAAGACTATGTTTCAAGCTGCCATCAATCTGTCCCATAACGAAGACATCCAAGAAATATATTGGATTGTCTTTCTTCATTTTCATGGTAAACTGGATTTTATGATTTATACTATTTAAATAACAAAAGTTTTTTGCCATGTGACTAAACCACAAATGTATCATCCACGTATCGATACCATCCACATGGTTTTTTTATCGCTTTTCGTCTGGACCACGGCCATACAACCCGGAAAAATTCTCAGGAAGTAAAAAATTAAGTGTTCTCACCGCCGTGGGATATCACTGAATCGCGAGAGTAGTCGGTGGAATGCGTCGCCTCAGTATAATCGTTGAATTACGGTGCGTATGGACCGTAGTCCCATATTGTCGAAACCATATCGTGCTTAGATGTAAATATCATTACACCAGTGGAATGAAGAAATTATAAATCATGGACGCATAGTTTGGAAATGACACATAAATTTTGCAGATTTATCGCAATAGTTGAGAGTCGAAATCGCTTCTTGTACCCAATAGTGGTTCTTGATCACTCTTAATGTTTGTTCGCTATAACCGTTGAAACAGGGCAGATGGACGTCCGCACTGGAACTGTCTGTGTGACGTAAGGCCGAGGCGTAACATAGTCCTTGTCAAATGCGCTATTTCTGCACTGTGATTTCAACTACGTTGCATCTCAGTCGTAGGGAGCTCGTCGCTCTTCTATATAGGCTATGTCATCCAGCATCTGGAGGGCACGACTGCTTTGAAAATGCGTGTAAACAAAACCATTCCATCGATCTCTGGCGCACCTGACTTCGGTTATCACGATACATGCCTCGAAAGCGGAAGTTGTGGGCGAAATCCCGATGCACGCCTTCGCAGCATGACCCCGCCACGAGGGCGAACGACCAGGATCGCAGCGAGCAAAGTGGCGGCCCAACTGGCGAGCGGCGTTGGCGTGTGTGTGGGCGGCGGCGGTCCACTCGGCGCAATTGCGGCACATTAGGCCGTGCGTCACGGCAGGCCGCGGCCGTGGTTGTGCCCGGTCCCGAACGCGAATTCCGCGCGACGCCCGCGGCCCGCCACAAGTGGCGTGGGACAGCCGCCCTTTCAGCTCTCGCTGTCCTTCTCTGACTTGAGTACGAACGCTTCGTACGTACTGGACTACACCTCGAGCTCTAAAATCTCTCAGTGTAGGCCAAATGATCCCTACCGACTTCTTAAACACAGGTTCTGGGTCGCACTCTATCCTGATGGCTCTGTGATTGCACCAATCATCGTCTCTGTTGTTACCAGGTCACCGGTGCTGCTTCGCACTAGAAATTCCTCATTCTTGAGGATGTTTAGGAGGAGTTTGTTGTCTTTAGACGTTTACTCCACTTAGATGGGTTGAGGTGTGCTGGGACGTTTAGGAATAACTGGGACGGTTGTGCGTACTCGATTCGTATGATTGCCGGTCGGAGACAGGCGGTAGGTCACGTGAATTGACAGGTATGCGTCGGTTAGGGGCCTTTACTTGACTGGCCCTGTCGACGCCTGGGACTGTCAGTCAGCGTCTGACAGAGCGGGTATTTGATGGTGATGGGTGTCGGGCTCGGTGAGGAGGGTCTTCTATGTCCTCCTGCCGTCAGGGTGCCTCTTCTTGTTGTCCTTCTTCTTCTTCTTGTGTCTCCTTGTGACACTATCGGTTGTGTCACATCCTCCCAGTTGGCAGCTTCGGCGGTCCTCGCCCCTTGTTCCTGACTTGCATTCTCCTCTTCTTGCTCTTGTTGTTCTATTGAGACGAAGAGAGCTTCCCACTGGACAGGCGTGAAAGGAGGGGGGGGCGTTGTAGGACCTGAGAGCATCCAAGTGAATGGACACTACCTTCTGCAGCTGCGTCTTCGAGAGGGGGCAAGGGGCCGCCTCCATAATGACGATTGTCTGAGCGGCTGCGCCTTGTGTTTCCACCCTCGTGGCTTCCTGTATTACTACGGGTTCCACGGGGGCGGCAGTCTGCGTGTCAGCATCCTTCTTCTGTGCTGAGTGGGGCTGGCTGGCCAACGCACCACGGAGACTGTGCACCAGCAGCCGGGCCTCGGCTAGCTCAGCTTGTAGTGTTGCCCTCTCTTCCGCCATTGCGGCTTTGAGGGCAGCAATTTCTTCATCGGCGGCGGCGCGGACCCTGGCGCACGCCTCGCTGACTGCGTCCGATGGTACAGCCACGTCATCGGCCACCAAGGATCCGCCAAAGGCGGGGGGTGGCGAGGACGCATCGGCCTCGGCTGTCTCCGCCTTCTTGGTGGTCTTGTGTCTCCGTCTAGCCTTGTCGCCGCGGCTCCAGTTCTTGATGTAGCTGCAGCTGCGGAGTTCGCGGCATGAGGGCCGCCACAATTGGCGCAGCAGCGTGTGGCGTCTTTCTTGGGGCAGTGGCGCGAATCGTGTGCTTGCGCACAACGAAGGCATGCCACTGCATTACGGCAGTACTTGGCAACATGGCCAAGTTTTTGGCAGCGATAGCTCTGCTCCTTCCGCTCCGCCGTCTTCTTGCGTTCCCCGCCTTCTGATGCGCCGAGCACGAGGCAGAGCAATTGCAGCAGGGCAGCAGCTTTGCCTCCCTTTCCGCGTCGTCCGTACATGCTGGGGAGCTAGCGCTAACATGCAGCGATCAGCTCACCTCCGCAGCCTGAGTGGGAAAGCGAGGTCACCGGTAGAGGCGTCCTTTAGAGTAGTCAGTAAAAGCCATGTTGCGACACTAAGGTTGCATCGTTTATCTCATATACAGGTTGGTTGGAAATTCCCGTTGCAAACTTCTAGGACATGTAGAAGATAGTGAGTGCAGAACATTTTGAATAGGAACCCATGTCCGGAATCGTATCGTCTAATTTCTACGACAGTTTCAATTCAGATGTGTACCTCGTCAACGTCTGCTTAGGGCAAGAGAAACGTTTCAGAGTTCCCTGTCCTGCTATGCAACAGGGTAGACACGATGACGTGTACTGCGTCAAGCGATCCCCAGATGTCCCTTATTGTCCGCTTTGCTGTGAGACCGAGTCAATACCTGTGCATCACAAATAGAGGAAACATGGTGCAGCACACGTTTGCGGAATACACAGACATGCTCCTTGTGTATGGCGAAGCTGGAGGTAACGGAAGAGTTGCTAGTCGGCTGTATCACGAACGTTTTCCACACCGTCACACCCCATCGCACAAACTGTTTGCCCAAGTTACTCAACGGCTACGAGAAACAGGTACCTTCACCTTGAGGAGGCAGGACTGTGGTGCTCCTCGGCGACGCCGCACTCCCGAATTTGAAGAAGGTGTACTGCGTCGCATTGAAGATAGCCCGTCAACGAGTTGCCGAACAATTGCGCGTGCAATGGCTGATAGTCACAGTACCGTCTTGGACGTCCTGCATGAGCAACAATTACATCCGTACAACTTACAAAGGGTACACGCTATGGGTTCAGCAGACTTTCCACAACGCGTCGCCTTCTGCACAGGGTTCCTGAAAACGTTGCATCAACGCACCTGTGTTTCCACGTCGAGTGCTCTTCACAGATGAATGTAGATTTACAATGAATTGTATTCTGAATGCTCGAAATAGCCATTTCTGGGCGGACGAAAACCCTCATGCCACGCCTGTTCAGGGATTTCAAGACAGGTTTGGAATTAAGTTGTGGACAGGTATTCTGGACGGTCATGTGATTGGACCATACTCCTTTCATCCAAGCGCATGGGTCTCGCACACTTAGTCTTCCTACGACACGTAATGGACTCGTTCTTGGAAGCTGTGCCTTTGAATGTCCATCAGGAAATGTGGTTTCAGCATGATGGAGCACCACCCCGCTTTCCACCGGCTCTCCGGAGACATCTCAACAGACGGTATGGTGAAAGATGGTAGGCCGTGGTGGTCCAACCGCTTGGCCGCCATCATCGCCGCATTTTACCCCTATGGACTACTACTTGTGGGGTCGTATGAAGAGCCTAATTTATGAGACACCTGTAGAGAGAGAAAGATCTGCTGGCGTGAGTTCTTGCCGCTGCACAAGACATTGCAAAGACACCAGGTGGGATGGAGAGAGTGTACCAGAACATGCTTCGGAGGTACAATGTGTGTAACAACGTTGGTGGTCGTCACATCGAGCCGCTATTGTAAGTCATCGGAACGTTGCGGCTGGTGCCGTGGATGCTGCGTTCTTGTTGTTGTCGACTTATGTAAACCATAAGGTGTATGTTGTAATGCAAATGCGTAAGTAATAACGGAACAAGTCAGTGTTCTTTTCAAATGGATTGCAAAAATTATACTGGGTCACGCCTAAGCACATCCCTCACGTGGGTGATGATGAGATAATCATCTGCATTGAAACTGTTGTACGTTTCCGGACAAAAATGTTATGTACTCACTACCCTCTATATGTTCTAGAAGTTTGTAAAGGGGAATTTCTGACCACCCTGTAGACAAAACGGCAGGGAATTTAGGGGTTAATTGGCATAAAGCGTTAGTTGGTGCATAGCTTCTGTTTCCTCAACGTGGAACTTTTCATCACGATAGAGCGGAGTGTGTGTAAGGGTGCACCATCCGCTATAATTTGATTCTGACTGGAGGCGTTACGAATGAAGGACCCCTATTTCATCGTTTCTCTGTCTAGCACGTAAATTTTTTAATCGCAAATTTTTTTGTTCTGGTGAACCTACAGCTCGAATTGAGGCGCTACTGACGGCAGTTGTCGAAAGAGTGGTTAACTGTGTTTTCTTGCATGTGTCCGCCTCGACAGCTGAGTGGTCAGCGCGGCAAACTACAATGCTGAGGGAACCGGGTTCGATTCCTGGCTGGGTCGGGGAATTTCTTCGCTCAGAGACTGGGTGTTGTGTTGTCTTCGTCATCATCGACATGCAAGTAGTTGAAGTGGCGTCGGCTATAAAGACTTACACCAAGCGACAGGATTACCCGACGGGAGGTCCTAGCCACACGGCATTTCCTTTTTTCTTCCGTGTATCATAATCTTTTGTTTCCGATGCTTGGAACTGTGTGTTATCCATATAGTTTTTGATATCCACCTGGGGCTAGTTGGCATAGTCAGGTATGGGATTAGTTGGCATGTGTACAACGACTCACCCCACACCTATGCCACCTAACACCTTCAGTACTGTTCACTAAAAAAGGAACAATGTGTGTAAAAATATGGTAAATAGAAACCATCCCAGGAGAAATTCGCCATTTCTCCACAGCCGGGCCACGACAGCAACCCAACCAAAGCCGAAGAAGGCCATCAATAGACAGTCCTATCGAAGGTAGAATTGCGGCTGAAATGGCCAATAAGAAAAAGAAGCCATGCACAGTCAATAATGGTGAGCATTGATCTGAACTTTCTAGGATTCTGATGACAAAATGTCGGATAGTAACTACGATAACTTGGCCTTCCTTAAATCATTCAGTGGCTAAAGAACCTCTCCACGGCGAACATGATTCGCAGTCTGTGGTCAGACTATCCTCGTAAGTGCAACATCTCTTGGTGCAAGCACGTAGTTTCATTGTGCCTAGCGCGCCTGTGGCCGTACCGCAAACGACGGACAAGGAAACGGCGGCGCGAAACGTTTCGCTTTTCTGCAAACATTCGACCCGCAAACATCTCTTCCTACGTGTGCAATAATACTGACGGCTGCAGAAAGCGTAGATATAATTGCTTCGTGTTTTGAGTCAAATTGGCACGTAGGAGAAGGTCGTCGTTGGTATGTGAACGTGTTCCCTGAGAGGAATGTTCCTTCTGCAGCCGTATTTTGCAATATTCTCCAACTGTTTACTGCAACTGTTCAACCTACACGAAGAATCCGACTATGATCTACGACGAACGCAAACGCCGCCGCGGTTGTTTTAGCAATAACTGTTACTTATCCTCACATTATTTCGCGGCAAATCTCACAAGGTGCACGAATTTAGCGACGAAGTGTTGTGCGCGCACTGTACGAACACAAATACCACCCATATCATCTGTCATTGCATCAAGCGACTTTAAAAGTCACTCGAACTTTTGCAGTTTGATACAACTAGCAGCCAATGATGATTTTCATTCATAAGCAGTTTTCTGTGATGAAGCAACTTTTATGAATCGTGGTCACGTGAATCAACATGATATGCATTATTGGGCAGTGGCAAATCCCCACTGGTTAAGGCAAGTTGAGTTGTAACGCCTCTAAACTGTCAACGTTTGGTGTGATGTGTTGCGTAGACGGATAATTGCCCACACTTCATAGATGATAATGTGAATGGTCGAATATTTTGCCAATACTACTGTAAAGTGTCCCACTTTAAACAAGAATCCATATGTGATTTCAACACGATGGTCTCCAATGCATTATTCAATGACATCTCGTGAAATTCTGAATCGACACTATGCTGATCGATGGATTGGACAAAGAGGTCCTCATGAGTGATCTGTGTGTTCAGCCGAAACTACACCTCCCGACTTTTTCCTGTGGGGGAACGCCAAAAGAGAAACGTTACATGGACATACCCACAAACCCTGCATACATGTGGCAGCTAAATATCTCTAAATGTGTAAACAAGAGTGAAAAGACACTTAGAGTCGCAGTATCATCTTTCAGAGATATGGTTGCAATGTTTAATGCAGCAAATGGGAACCATTTCGAACAGTTGCTACAGTAAAACATGAAGATTTGTGAGAGGCAGGGGGCGCACCTGAGACAAACACCCTGATGGTGATAGTCAAGGTGACTCACCTAAAACAGGGACTCAGATGGTGAGAGGCAAGAGAACTCACCTAAAAAGCGCACTCAAATGGTGAGAGGCAAGGGGTTTACCTAAAGCAGGCACCCCAGTGATGAGAGTCAAGGCGACTCACCTGAAACGAGCACCCCAATGGTAGGAGACAAGAGGACTCAAAACAGGCAACCCAATGGTGGGGAACTAGGGGACTCACCTAAAACAGGCACCCCGATGATGAGAGACAAGGGGACTCACCTAAAACAGGCATCCCAATGGTGGAAGACAAGGGACCTCGCCTAAAACAGGCAACCCAATGGTGGAAGACAAGGGGACTGACCTAAAACAGGCATTCCGATGATGAGAGGCAAGGAGACTCACCTAAAATGAGCACCCTAATTGTGGGGGACAAGAGAACTAAAACAGGCACCCCAATGGTGGAAGACAAGGGAGCTCACCTAAAACACGCACTCCGATGATGAGAGGCAAGAGAACTCACCTAAAACAAGCACTCAAATGGTGAGAGGCAAGGGGTTTACCTAAAGCAGGCACCCCAGTGATGAGAGTCAAGGCGACTCACCTGAAACGAGCACCCCAATGGTAGGAGGCAAGAGGACTCACCTAAAACAGGCACCCCAATGGTGGGGAACTAGGGGACTCACCTAAAACAGACACCCCAATGGTGGGGAACTAGGGAACTCACCTAAAACAGGCACCCCGATGATGAGAGACAAGAGGACTCACCTAAAACAGGCATCCCAATGGTGGAAGACAAGGGACCTCGCCTAAAACTGGCAACCCAATGGTGGAAGACTAGGGGACTGACCTAAAACAGGCATTCCGATGATGAGAGGCAAGGAGACTCACCTAAAATGAGCACCCTAATTGTGGGGGACAAGAGAACTAAAACAGGCACCCCAGTGGTGGAAGACAAGGGAGCTCACCTAAAACACGCACTCCGATGATGAGAGGCAAGAGAACTCACCTAAAACAAGCACTCAAATGGTGAGAGGCAAGGGGTTTACCTAAAGCAGGCACCCCAATGATGAGAGTCAAGGCGACTCACCTGAAACGAGCACCCCAATGGTAGGAGACAAGAGGACTCAAACCCGGCAACCCAGTGGTGGGGAACTAGGGGACTCACCTAAAACAGGCACCCCGATGATGAGAGACAAGGGGACTCACCTAAAACAGGCATCCCAATGGTGGAAGACAAGGGACCTCGCCTAAAACAGGCAACCCAATGGTGGAAGACAAGGGGACTGACCTAAAACAGGCATTCCGATGATGAGAGGCAAGGGGACACACCTAAAATGAGCACCCTAATTGTGGGGGACAAGAGGACTCACCTAAAACAGGCACCCCAATGGTGGGGAACTAGGGGACTCACCTAAAACAAGCACCCCAATGGTGGGGAACTAGCGAACTCACCTAAAACAGGCACCCCGATGATGAGAGACAAGAGGACTCACCTAAAACAGGAATCCCAATGGTGGAAGACAAGGGACCTCGCCTAAAACAGGCAACCCAATGGTGGAAGACAAGGGGACTGACCTAAAACAGGCATTCCGATGATGAGAGGCAAGGTGACTCACCTAAAATGAGCACCCTAATTGTGGGGGACAAGAGAACTAAAACAGGCACCCCAATGGTGGAAGACAAGGGAGCTCACCTAAAACACGCACTCCGATGATGAGAGGCAAGAGAACTCACCTAAAACAAGCACTCAAATGGTGAGAGGCAAGGGGTTTACCTAAAGCAGGCACCCCAGTGATGAGAGTCAAGGCGACTCACCTGAAACGAGCACCCCAATGGTACGAGACAAGAGGACTCAAAACAGGCAACCCAATGGTGGGGAACTAGGGGACTCACCTAAAACAGGCACCCCGATGATGAGAGACAAGGGGACTCACCTAAAACAGGCATCCCAATGGTGGAAGACAAGGGACCTCGCATAAAACAGGCACCCCAATGGTGGAAGACAATGGGACTGTCCTAAAACATACATTCCGATGATGAGAGGCAAGGGGACTCACCTAAAATGAGCACCCTAATTGTGGGGGACAAGAGGACTCACCTAAAACAGGCACCCCAATGGTGGGGAACTAGGGAACTCACCTAAAACAGGCACCCCGATGATGAGAGACAAGGGGACTCACCTAAAACAGGCATCCCAATGGTGGAAGACAAGGGACCTCGCCTAAAACAGGCAACCCAATGGTGGAAGACAAGGGGACTGACCTAAAACAGGCATTCCGATGATGAGAGGCAAGGAGACTCACCTAAAATGAGCACCCTAATTGTGGGGGACAAGAGAACTAAAACAGGCACCCCAATGGTGGAAGACAAGGGAGCTCACCTAAAACACGCACTCCGATGATGAGAGGAAAGAGAACTCACCTAAAACAAGCACTGAAATGGTGAGAGGCAAGGGGTTTACCTAAAGCAGGCACCCCAGTGATGAGAGTCAAGGCGACTCACCTGAAACGAGCACCCCAATGGTAATAGACAAGAGGACTCAAAACAGGCAACCCAATGGTGGGGAACTAGGGGACTCACCTAAAACAGGCACCCCGATGATGAGAGACAAGGGGACTCACCTAAAACAAGCATCCCAATGGTGGAAGACAAGGGACCTCGCATAAAACAGGCACCCCAATGGTGGAAGACAAGGGGACTGTCCTAAAACATACATTCCGATGATGAGAGGCAAGGGGACTCACCTAAAATGAGCACCCTAATTGTGTGGGACAAGAGGACTCACCTAAAACAGGCACCCCAATGGTGGGGAACTAGGGGACTCACCTAAAACAGGCACCCCGATGGTGGGGAACTAGCGAACTCACCTAAAACAGGCACCCCGATGATGAGAGACAAGAGGACTCACCAAAAACAGGCATCCTAATGGTGGAAGACAAGGGACCTCGCCTAAAACAGGCAACCCAATGGTGGAAGACAAGGGGAATGACCTAAAACAGGCATTCCGATGATGAGAGGGAAGGAGACTCACCTAAAATGAGCACCCTAATTGTGGGGGACAAGAGGACTCAACTAAAACAGGCACCCCAATGGTGGAAGACAAGGGAGCTCACCTAAAACACGCACTCCGATGATGAGAGGCAAGGGGAGTCACCTAAAACACGCATCCCAGTGGTGGGAGGCAAGGGGTCTCACCTGAAGCAGGCACCCCAATGATGAGAGGCAAGGGGACTCACCTAAAACGAGCGTCCCTGGAGGGGACAAAACCCTATTACGTCTATGTCCTTATTCCTAGGTAACACTAAATATAGTTGCTTCTGCATGGATAAACAAATAAATGACCTGCTCCAACTGCTTTTCAGTTTGGTGACATCTGTGAAAATAGTTACCCCAATGATGTGGACACCTTAATGTGTTATGGTCTGGAAAGTCTTATTGATTTGTTATAAAACACAGGTGCCACATTACAGAATGTAGTAATAGAACTCTTCTACCGCCCTGGGATCCTAATCTATTGGGTAATTTCGTGTGATTCTATCATGTTTCAACGAATTGTAACCCATTTTGATTTGGGTTGATTACAGCACCATCTATCACTCAACGATAAAACTGTTCCATACAAAAGCTACGTATTTCTCCTGGGAAAATCCGAATCCCCAGTAAAATAGGGTGTTCCTGGTGAAGATTTCAACGTTGACCACCTTCGCACCCCATCTGGGTAGTGCAGAGGATCCATTGTGATGTCCCCCTTCGAATAAACAACTGTTATTACAATTGTTTTTGTAATCCGGTGTGTAGTTTCCCATAAATTTTCCTAAAACGTTCTAACCAGCCCACCCTGTATGCTCATTTCACTGTCAGTTAACGTTTATCCAACAACAGCATTTACAGTATATTCCTTTAAAAAATTTCCTCTGCCATTTTCAGAGAAAGACCACTTAGTGTATTTCCTCCTTGATGCGAACTGTATTTGCTTAATGTTTACGCCATCTGTCGGTGTAGTTGACTTCTTTGACAGTTTAATACGCTATAACCAGTTTGACATTTGCTTTCATTGAACTGACAATTGTACTTATACAGGGTGGTCCATTGACAATGTCCGGGCCAAATATCTCACGAAATAAGCATCAAACGAAAAAACTTCAAAGAACGAAACTCGTCTAGCTTGAAGGGGGAAACCAGATGGCGCTATGGTTGGCCCACTAGATGGCGCTGCCATAGGTCAAAAGGATATAAACTGCGTTTAAAAAATATAGGAATCCCCATTTTTTATTAAATATTCGTGTAGTACGTAAAGAAATATGAATGTTTTAGTTGGACCACTTTTTTCGCTTTGTAAAAAATGATTGTTGGTAAGCCTCCATATGAGCGCCACTCTTTGATATTTTACCTTCACCGTAATTTCGCGATATACACGGAGGAGGAAGAAGCAATATGTTAGTTGACTATTCTTGGAAGGTAAACGCTCTGAATGTTAGCTGTAAATTGCATCGAGATGCATAACAACACATTTACAGTGTCTGCAATTAGAGTTGACTGAGCATCTCCATCACAGTTTCGAGCTTAAGAAAGGAACCTGTGAGGAAACGGGCTGTTCTTCTTTAGGTGTTCTCTGTTTCCACTGCCAATCCTGTCTGGTACGGATAGGAGAGTAACGGGAAGTATTGAAGTAGTGACCGAGTGAGAGCTTTTAGCAAAAATTGGTTCAAATGGCTCTGAGCACTATGGGACTTAACATCTGAGGTCATCAGTCCCGTAGAACTTAGAACTACGTAAACCTAACTAACCTAAGGACATCACACACATCCATGCCTGAGGCAGGACTCGAACCTGCGACCGTAGCTGCAGCGTGGTTCCAGACTGAAGCGCCTAGAATCGCTCAGCCACACCGGCCGGCAGCTTTTAACACATCTCCTTCATAGGCGAACTACATTTCTTCGAAGGAGCCTTAGTCTCGCAGCTACATTTACTGCTATTAGATTTCTATGAGACACCTGGTTTAAATCTCCCCGCCTGAACACTGCAAAATATTTAATTGATGTGACTGATTCCAGCGGCTGCTCTGCAGTCGTGTAATGATACGGGGGTAGGAGAAAAATATGGCAACACTTCGAGAATTGCATACTTGAACTTAAATACAGATTCCAACGAAGCCTGCAGATTGTGCTGTTGTATTTGCAACGAACAGTAGCTGAGCAATGCCCTCAATACGGTGCAAGTGTCAGTTGCGGTCAGGAAACTGTTCTTTATAGTTTTGAGTAGATTATGTCGGACCTAATTCGAATGTGGGCAAACTGTTAGTGCCTGTAATTCCGTGAAGAAAGCAGCCAAACCATTTGGTGTCACAAGAGGCACTGGATCCAAGATTTGTATCGCGAACAGGAAAAGCGGGAAAGGACTATCCGTTAAGTCACAACGCGGGCAGAAGAATGTGCTGAGTGATCATGATGGATGGTAATTGAAGAGGATTGTGACGAAAAATAAGGGGACAACAGCTGTAAAAGTCACTGCACAACGGAACGTCACACTCGTGAACTATATCGTCACCGAAACATCACGAAGCAGGGAATAACAGGGAGAGGTGGAATTCCAAAGCCGTTAATTAGTGACACAGACGTCTATACAGGACAAAAAGGTGCCGAAGCCATAAAACCTGTGCTTTGGAGCAATGAAAGTATGCCATTCGGTCGGATTAGCCTTTTTTCACAATGTTCCTGACTTCTAGCCGGGTTCATTCCCAAAGATTGAAACGTGGGGGATCGGCGAGGGGGTGCTCGGTGATGATTTGGAGCAGCCACGTCGTGGTCCTCCATGAGCGCCGAGGGTACTGTGCAAGGTCTCATTACCGCCAATCTTTATGTACCTATTTTGGCTGATCAGGTCCATCCCATGGTACAGTGTTTATTCCCCAATGCTGTCTTCCTAGACGGCTGAGCCCCAGTCCGCACAACTCACATCGTCCAGGAGTGGCTTGGTGAGCACGAGGATGAACTGTGCCGTCTCCCTTGTCCACCACAGTCATTGTTGTTGTTGTGGTCTTCAGTCCTGAGACTGGTTTGATGCAGCTCTCCATGCTACCCTATCCTGTGCAAGCTTTTTCGTCTCCCAGTACTTACTGCAACCTGCATCCTTCGGAATCTGCTTAGTGTACTCATCTCTTGGTCTCCCTCTACGATTTTTACACTCCACGCTGCCCTCCAAAGCTAAATTTGTGATCACTTGATGCCTCAGAACATATCCTACCAAACGGTCCCTTCTTCTTGTCAAGTTGTGCCACAAATTCCTCTTCTCCCCAGTTCTATTCAATACTTACTAGTGATGTGATCTACCCATCTAATCTTCAGAATCCTTCTGTAGCACCACCTTTCGAAAGATTCTATTTTCTTCTTGTCCAAACTATTTATTGTCCATGTTTCACTTCCGTACATGGCTACACTCCTTACAAATACTTTCAGAAACCACTTCCTGACGCTTGAATCTATACTCGATGTTAACAAATTTCTCTTCTTCAGAAACGCTTTCCTTGCCATTGCCAGTCTACATTTTATATTTTCTCTACTTCGACCATCATCACTTACTTTTCTCACCAAATAGCAAAACTCCTTTACTACTTTAAGTGTCTCACTTCCTAATCTAATTCCCGCAGCATCACCCGACTTAATTCGACTACATTCCATTATCCTCTTTTTGCTTTTGTTGATGTTCATCTTATATCTTTCTTTCAAAACAAAATTGGTTGAAATGACTGAGCACTATGGGGCTTAACTTCGGAGGTTATCGGTCCCCTAGACCTTAGAACTACTTAAACTTAACTAACGTAAGGACATCACACACATCCATGCCCGAGGCAGGATTCGAACCTGTGACCATAGTGGTCACGCGGTTCCAGACTTTAACGCCTAGTACCTTTCAAGACACTGTCCATTCCGTTCAGCTGCTCTTCCAAGTCCTTTGCTGTCTCTGACAGAATTACAATGTCATCGGCGAACCTCAAAGCTTTTATTTCTTCTCCATGGATTTTAATACCTACTCTAAATTTTTCTTTTGTTTCCTTTACTGCTTACTCAATATACAGATTGAATAACATCGGGGAGAGGCTACAACCCTGTCTCACTCCCTTCCCAACCACTGCTTCCCTTTCATGCCCCTCTACTCTTATAACTGCTATCTGGTTTCCGTACAAATTGTAAATAGCCTTTTGCTCCCTGTATTTTACCCCTGCCATCACAGTCACTACATCTCAATATTATTGAACCTTTGTGGTCTACTGTGGAGAGACGGTGTGTGATCGTTATTCACATCTATCATCGTTATCTGAACTTGTCCGTATTTTGCAAAAATAATAGTACAATATTTCCCTTACAACAATACAGGACATTTACTTATCTATTCCCAGACGATTGGAAGCTGTTTTGAATGCTAACGGGTTCCCTAGAATTTTTAGACATTGTAATATGTTGTGCTATTACTGGTGCCATGTTGTTGTCCACCCTGTATACAAAAACAGGTCTTTTCGCCTATTTGTGCACAATATCAAACATTTACAATGAGGTTCAACCGCCAATTCTCGTACCGAACTTCATTCTCTGCAGATTTTCCTTGATTTCTTTACGATGTTCTAGCGTCGCAACTTTTTTGGAGGTGGTAAGTTCCTATCGGACCAAACTGCTGAGGTCATCCGTTCCTAGGCTTACACACTCTCAACCTAACTTGGAATAACTTACGCTAAGGGCAACACACACACGCCCATGCCCGAGGGTGGACTCGAAACTACGACGGGAGCAGCCGCGTTAACTGTGGCAAGGCACCTAAGACCGCGCGGATGTTCTTTGCATACAACAGCTCCCTAATGGAAAATATCCAAAAAGTCATTCACTGAGATCGTGAATGTAATGGTCCTAACGCTTCCTTGAGGTGTGCCCGAAAATCTTTTTATGTCTGAAGATTTCTCTCCGTTAAGAATGGCATGCTGTGTTCAGTTTGATAAGAAACTTCAGTCTAATCACAAGGATGGCCTGACGTTCTGCAGACTAGTATTTTGTTCTTTGAACTTCAGTGCGGAATTGTATTAAACGCCTCCCAGAAGAGAAGTAACACGGCAAGTAGTTTCGCGCCGTACGCTCCCGGTAGCTGCCCAGGCAGCACGGCGGGTTGCGAAGTGAAGGGTCCCAGATTCGATGCTTGGGCTGGTCGGTGATTTTTCTCCACTGGGGTGACTGGATGTTGTGTTGTCCCTACGTTCGCATCGTCATAAGTGACATTCCACTGTTGAGCTACCTGAATGGGAAAGAAAAGAAAATTTGGGCGCCGGTGTCAAAGCGAGCTAGGTTCCAGACAATCGTTTGCTGAATATATTTTTCCTCATAAGTCTATCACCACCCACCAGCAGCACGATTTTTAAGGTAATTAACTCAGTTAGCGTTCGTACAGCACAGTTCGATAACAGGACACATTTCACACAGCACGTCCACAATCAAAGAGTGGTCTTCGCGGACCAGCGGTTCGAGTTTGACCCCAAACTCATCTATAACAGTTGCCGACATGCTGGTCCTCTGTTCATCGACATCGTTACTATTTAACGATCTTCAAACATCAGACTGTTCTTTATTACTTTACTAGCTGCAAAAGTGAACTGTGTCTGTAGTGTAATATTGAACAAATTTCATTTCCGTGTATTCGTGAAAACATTTTTGAAGTTATGAAACAATCGTACAGAGAAGTGTTCATATACAGATACATAAGTGTAGCTGCTTAGCCTGTCTACAAAGCGATTTCGTAAACATATCTATCATAACACTCCTTCATAGCTCTATAGACAGCGATTGTTTTCGCCTAGAGCCGTTTGCGCTTGTTAAAAGCTGTCAAAAGCGTTGCAGGCTTCAGCGATTTCCTTAAGTTGGCTCGTCTGCAGGAATGTCTTAATAGTAAAAAATAAATTCATTAAGACTTCATGCATGATGCTGTATTTTTTTTCAAGTATGTCATTGCTTATGGCATCTCTGGAGCTATATGGCGCATAATGATACTTGTGTAGGTACATTCAGCGGCATTTGTGGATACTCTATGCCAGATACGTTACGAATAGGGTTGTTAGCAAAGAGGTAATAGATTTAAAAGTCATGCATTAAGTGGCAGTTTTCCTCGCATCTTAGTGTTTATGACGTCAGATCTGATCTATGTGTCATACTGGGGCATAATCTTGTAACTACCTTCAGAGGCAAATGTGGATACTGTCTGCAAAATGTGTTGCGAATGGAATTGGCAGCAAAGAAGTAAGAAACTTAAACGTCATACACGATGCGGCAGTTTATCGCGCATCTCAGTATTTATGACGTCATACACCTTGAACTGTGATAGGCAGGTGGTTCTTACGCCTAGAATGATTGTTGCCTGACAACAAAGGATACGTGTATAAAGTTTGGTTGAACTTGGTCCAGTGGTTTAGGAGGAGATGTGCAAGATACATACGTACACACGCACACACACACACACACACACACACACACACACACACACACACACACACACACACACACACACACACATTTTTATAATATGTATGGATAACGTAATAAAATTTCTGCACTGCTAATAATTTTGCGGGAGGTCTCAGCGATCTTCTCGAGTTTCTCTGCAGGGAGATAGTGGATGAAGCAGCCCACTTCACACTTGGCTGGATCTGGAATTTCTGAGTTCATATGTAGACACGTTTACGCGCAAACGATCACGTTACTACCCTCTCCCCTACAGCAATGAATTCTCACTGAGATGACTTGCTTCCCAGTTTATGTGAAGGTTAAACCTCCTTGGTATTTCCTTCTGATCATTATTTTTGTCTTCTTATTTTTCTCTGCGGCTGTCATCAATTTTTCTTTGTCTCTCACCGCATTACATACTCACCTTGAAGCAACAGTTCCCCGGCAGTTTCTGTTGCGGCTAGAGACGCATCTTTCTGTTTTCCGAATACCCTCCTTTGTTGCCACCTGCTATGTATAACAGAAGCAAAACATGTTTTTGAGGATAGCTCAAACAAAAAGTGTCATACTGTGACATCCTCCTTTGGACGCAAGTAATGGAGAGGCGCATTTGGTTTCGACTGATTGCTTGACGTTTCCTTTACCATTCATATCGCATTTGAACTAAAAACAATACCTTATAATTTAATTAAAACAGTCCTGACGGCAATAAAATATTTATTGACAATGGTAACCACTGTTGGTCAAACTGTGATCATCCTCACACCATATTACACCATGATGGCAGGCGGTGGCGGTAAACGGAGCATGTATCGTGGTTCCGCGATGTCAGCATTTCGTTAAGCAGTTGATAGTTGTGTATCCACGACATGCTCCGATTACCGCCACCGCCTGCCATCATGGTGTAACATGTCTGAGGAGGCTCACATTTTGCTCGAAACCGGTTACTGTTGCCTATAAATGCTTTCTTCCTGGTCAATACTGATCTTAATTCAATTTCAAAATATTTTATCAAGACTGAAGATATTCTCGAAGAGAAATTTTCTCAGAAATTGTTAGAGTGCAGACGTCATCCTAAAAATATTCATCTGTGGTTACCACGCTATCACGTATCCATATATATTTGACATACACAAGTAAACAGGCATCCCTGGCGTTAAAAAGTAGTAGAAATTAAGAAGATATGTAAGTGGGCGCGGATGAGATCGTAATTCGGTTTTACAGAGAGTACTCTTCGACGATGGCTCACGTGTTATTGCGAATCTCTTTGCCAGTGCAAATTCCCAACTTACGGAAAAAAAACAAAAACAAAAAAAACGCAGTGAGGCCTGTATATAAAAAGGATAAAAGAACAGGTCTGCAAAATTATAGGCCAATATCTTCAACATCGGTTTGCTGCACATTTCTTGAGCATATTTTATAATAAATTTTTTGAGACGTAAAAGCTTCTGTCCACAAGTCAGCACGGATTTAGAAAGTATCGCTCAACGGAAACTCACCTTGCACTTTGGACACACAGTATCCTACGACGAGGAGCAACAGTCAGGTTCACCGAGCGAGGTGGCGCAGTGGCTAGCACACTGGACTCGCATTCGAGAGGACGACGGTTCAATCCCGTCTCCGGCCATCCTGATTTAGGTTTTCCGTGATTTCCCTAAATCGCTTCAGGCAAATGCCGGGATGGTTCCTTTGAAAGGGCATGGCCGACTTCCTTCCCCATCCTTCCGTCACCCGAGCTTGCGCTCCGTCTCTGATGACCTCGTTGTCGACGGGACGTGAAACACTAAGATCCTCCTCCTCCTCCTCCAGTCAGGTTCCATATTACTAGCTTCAAAGACAGTATCTCATACAGTGGGACACTGGAGAAGGTCCGAGAGTACGGAATAAATTACCAGATCTCCGAGTGATTCGAAGCCTTCCTAGCTAATGGAAACCAGTACGTTCTTCTTGAAGGCGAGTGTTCGTCAGAGGCAAGGGCATGATCAGGACAGCCCCAATGATGTGCAGTAGAACAACCCTTGTTTTCCATGATTTAGCGCCGCCATTATTTTTCCAGCGTTATTTTAGAAGAATAGCATTGCACCTTTTACGGAAATCATAGGTATCTAGCGAGCGCAGGGTGTTCTAATGCCGGTCACAGCAACAGTACTGTTCATGTATCTGGCTCCGCCATCCTGCTAGCGCAGCGGTAGTACAGGGTTCTTATGGGAAGGGCCGCGTGGTTTTCCCAAACGCAGGCTATCAGAAACTGCACGCGAAGCTATGTATCCTCACAACAAGTGAGCCGCTGTCCCACATAAATCACCATCACTTTTTAGCAGATATATTCACAGCCGGGCAGACCTACTATGACGTGGATGCTACGCGAGACACCGCCGCACCGTAGGGCAGCACGCGCGGTGTCAGCTCTCAGTGCCGCACCATCTTGTAGCTCCACGTCCTTCTTCTTGGACGTGGTGCCCCGCCAGGCTCACTGCAGGGGTAGTTTGTGAACAGGGTGACAATAGCCGGCCGCCGTTCTGCGTGAACGTCTCGCGCCACCACTCGGAGAGACGGAATTTTCCGCTAGGAGGCTGCATCTTCGGCAAGTGCTCCGGCCGTGTTCCGCGGCATGCCTAACTGGGCCGCGTACTGCTAGCTGGCCAAAGGGCCTCGCCGTGCCTGTGTGCATACATTGCGGCCTACCTGCTGGGCGGCAGCGGCGCGCACCTACCACGCCAAGTGCTGGGCTTATGACTGTGGCTGCATGAGATATAATAAAGCCATTGCCTTCGGCGTGCTGCCTGCCACGAGCCTCCGGCACCGCCCAATCTTGCGCAGAAGTAGCACGACCCCCCCCCCTCCTCCTCCACCCCCTCCACGACTCCACTTCAATATACATAAATGATCTGAAGGATAGGGTGAGCAGCAATCTATTATCGTCTGCTGATGATGCCGTAGTGTGCACGAAAGTGTTGTCGTTGAGTGATTGGAGAACGACACAGGATGACTTGCAAGGGAACATTCTGAGGTGTAAATAAGGGATCTTGATGAACCTTTGTGGACATCTAGAGGGGGGAAATGCAGTATGCGTTTTTTCGTTTTTCCCAATTACACGCACCTTCCTTGAGTGTTCTAAAAATGTACCTGTCAGAAATTTCAACACCAACTCGCCCACTACGCGGATGTGCGCGTGAAGGTTCGCGAACTCCTCCTAACGGCGTCGAAGAAATTGCCTAACCGTGCCTGAAAGTATAAATTTTTGCTCTGAGGTAGCTACAATCCTCCCCTGTGATGGTCCAACATGATGGGACAATTCGATGTCACCAAGAGGTTCGGTGACACTTCAAACAGCATGGGAAAGGACATTGGGGGGCTGCAACACCACTGAACGTTATCCCACCTCTTTTGAGTGTAGAGCAGTGGTTCCCAAACTATCTTAGACCATTACACCCTTGGCCGGCCGATGTGACCGAGCGGTTCAAGACGCTCCAGTCCGGAACCACGCGGCTGCTACGGTCGCAGGTTCGAATCCTGCCTAGGGCATGGATGTGTGTGATGTCCTTAGATTAGTATAGTTTAAGTAGTTCTAAGTCTAGAGGACTGATGATCTCAGATGTTACATCGCATAGTGCTTGGAGCCATTTAAACCATTACCCCTTATTGCAATCTACCATTAACTATTTCCCCGCCCTCCACACCTGCCTTTTGTTGTCCCCCCCCTGCCACCTATTGCCCCCCTGCCACCTATTGCCCCCCTGTCACCTATTGCCCCCCTGCCACCTATTGCCCCCCTGCCACCTATTGCCCCCTGTCACCTATTGCCCCCCTGTCACCTATTGCCCCCCTGTCACCTATTGCCCCCCTGCCACCTATTGCCCCCCTGCCACCTATTGCCCCCCTGTCACCTATTGCCCCCCTGTCACCTATTGCCCCCCTGTCACCTATTGCCCCCCTGTCACCTATTGCCCCCCGTCACCTATTGCCCCCCTGTCACCTATTGCCCCCCTGTCACCTATTGCCCCCCTGTCACCTATTGCCCCCCTGTCACCTATTGCCCCCCTGTCACCTATTGCCCCCCTGCCACCTATTGCCCCCCTGCCACCTATTGCCCCCCTGTCACCTATTGCCCCCCTGCCACCTATTGCCCCCCTGCCACCTATTGCCCCCCTGTCACCTATTGCCCCCCTGTCACCTATTGCCCCCCTGTCACCTATTGCCCCCCTGCCACCTATTGCCCCCCTGCCACCTATTGCCCCCCTGCCACCTATTGCCCCCCTGTCACCTATTGCCCCCCTGTCACCTATTGCCCCCCTGTCACCTATTGCCCCCCTGTCACCTATTGCCCCCCTGCCACCTATTGCCCCCCTGTCACCTATTGCCCCCCTGCCACCTATTGCCCCCCTGCCACCTATTGCCCCCCTGTCACCTATTGCCCCCCTGCCACCTATTGCCCCCCTGCCACCTATTGCCCCCCTGTCACCTATTGCCCCCCTGCCACCTATTGCCCCCCTGCCACCTATTGCCCCCCTGTCACCTATTGCCCCCCTGTCACCTATTGCCCCCCTGTCACCTATTGCCCCCCTGTCACCTATTGCCCCCCTGCCACCTATTGCCCCCCTGCCACCTATTGCCCCCCTGTCACCTATTGCCCCCCTGTCACCTATTGCCCCCCTGTCACCTATTGCCCCCCTGTCACCTATTGCCCCCCTGTCACCTATTGCCCCCCTGCCACCTATTGCCCCCCTGTCACCTATTGCCCCCCTGTCACCTATTGCCCCCCTGTCACCTATTGCCCCCCTGCCACCTATTGCCCCCCTGCCACCTATTGCCCCCCTGTCACCTATTGCCCCCCTGCCACCTATTGCCCCCCTGCCACCTATTGCCCCCCTGTCACCTATTGCCCCCCTGTCACCTATTGCCCCCCTGTCACCTATTGCCCCCCTGTCACCTATTGCCCCCCTGCCACCTATTGCCCCCCTGCCACCTATTGCCCCCCTGTCACCTATTGCCCCCCTGTCACCTATTGCCCCCCTGTCACCTATTGCCCCCCTGTCACCTATTACCCCCCTGTCACCTATTGCCCCCCTGTCACCTATTGCCCCCCTGTCACCTATTGCCCCCCTGCCACCTATTGCCCCCCTGTCACCTATTGCCCCCCTGTCACCTATTGCCCCCCTGTCACCTATTGTCCCTCACCACCACCTATTGCCCCTTGCCATCTATCGTTCCCCCACCTCCTGCACATTATCACCAACTTTACCACCTAACTAAATTTTAGTATGAAAGACTTTTTGTGGAACACTTTCATTTTTTAACTGATGTAAGATGAATGATATTTAGTTTGTGTGTGTGTGTGTGTGTGTGTGTGTGTGTGTGTGTGTGTGTGTGTGTGTGTGTGTGTGCGTGTGTCAGAATGAATGACGAAGGCATTCGTGGTGCATCGCAGGTTCTGTCCATAAGTTCTTCTCAGAAAAGATAGCTAACTATCCACAGTGAGGCTTCACACTTGTTACAGAACCTGCTTGCCCTGAGTTACCCTTCTCCATTGCGCCACTTGCTTGACCTGCACGCTGAAACTCCATTTAAAATCAAACAAAGTCAGATGTGTGCACTATACCTACTGTCGTAAACCATTTCATTGATGCACTCCTCACTTCTGAACTGGCAGACACTGGACGACTTCAGGCTGTTAATGCTTTGTGTCTAACTACTCCTTACTTCTGAACTGATAGAAATTGGACGACTTTAGTCTGTTAATGCTTTGTGACCAACCGCTCTAGTAATAATAATAATAATAATAATAATAATAATAGAAACAACAAAAATGCGTACAACACCATAGTAGCTGCTATGTAGTTACTATTGTGTCGTGCTGTCAATTAATTTATTTACATGTTTCGAAGCGAGTAATGAAGCAATTCATGAACTACTGCAGGTACTATCTACAACTTGGAGAACACATTTTCTTGAGATATTTAGCATTTTTTACGTACACGTCTCACTTTTACTATCAGTAATGTACACGACAAAGTACAACATACTCGTGTGTGTGTGTGTGTGTGTGTGTGTGTGTGTGTGTGTGTGTGTGTGTGTGTGTAGTAGGTGGACTATGTGAGGAACCCGTAACCTACACCGCTTAACGCTACCAACTGAGAAATAGTAATTAATCGTAACTTGATCAATATTAGAATGTTACGAAATCTTGACAATAATAATGATATGATCTCGTGAAAATATTTAGTTTCGTGACTGAAAAAGAATCGAATCGTTTAGTTTTTGCCCCTTAGAAAGTTTCATTTTACCCCTCAGGGTGTAATTACCCCCACGGTGGGAACAACTGGTATAAGCTATTTTTGCTCTCCCATACAGACTGGAACCATTAGGGGCCGTTCAAAACCATTCGACGGAATTTGACCTTGGAGGTAGGAGAACGTAATGGTATCCAAGGAGTTACCTAACCTTCAGACGCTAGAGCAAAGTTTCTGACAGGTACGTTTTTAATGTACTCAACAAAGGTGCATGGATGGCACCGACGGTAATGCCGAACTAGGTGATCTTAGTGGGATACTTCGCAATTTTATTCATGCATGTGTCAATATCGAAAATTCCCTTCAACACGCCACAACAGGCGGCAAAGAGATTTTTTCAAGTTTCGTCGAACTGTTTAAACGGTTCCTATGGTTTCACCCTGTATACCAGAGCAAAAATTCTTGTCATGCTTCACTCCAGAGGGGCACAATCACGTTCAATAAACCGCGAAATGTATGGGAGTCAACGTGCCAAGGGAAGGAATGATTTCACTGACGGCCTTCACGTCAGCCCCTGAGGCCTTTAGATGTAGATTTCGAGTGTCAGTGTATGTGAAATGTTTTCCTCGGCCACCCTTATGAAAACCGCCAAATTTAAAGGCTATGTGTCGCGGTTCTGACCTGCATCGGGGAGACATAAAAAAAGGAGTGAAATGTGGGTGAAAGGGGTTGTGACGACCTTCCCACCAGGTGACACATCCATGGCGCCGTTGAGCAGAATTGTGTTGAAATTTAGTGCCAATTTGACATCATAAAACCATCTTACAGTTCACATGAATTTTTGAAGTGCGGCCTGTTTTTTTTACGTGCGTCGACACTTTGCTGTTTGAAACTTCACCGAGATCGAGAGTGAAATCGCAGAGCTCAAAGTTTTTGCCCCGTTACAGGGGAATGTTATAGACACCTTGCCCTCCCGGTTTGCCGTGCGGTCTTACGCACTGCTTTCCGGGCGGGAAGGAACGCCTGGTCCCTGACACGAATCCGCCCGGAGGATTAGTGTCGAGGTCCGTGTGCCGGCCAGTCTGTGGATGGTTTTCAGGCGGTTTTCCATCTGCTTCGGTGAATGCGGGCTTGTACCCCTTATTCCGCCTCGGTTACACTATGTCGGAGATTGTTGCGTAAACACTTTCTCCACCTACGCGCACACTATAAATACTCTACCAACCAAACATTGGGGTGTGAGACGTTCCCGGCGGAGTCCACTGGGGGCCGAAACGCACAATAACCCTGGGTTCGGTGTGGGGCGGCGGTGGGGTGAGTGGACTGTTGTAGCCTGGTGTGGGGCTGTGTACCAATAAGGGCTATGGCGGGGACGAAGCCTCTCCATCGTTTCTAGGTCCCCAGTTCCACACAATACAATACAATACAATACAATATGGACACCTTTGGGCCAAATTTGAAACTCAAGCGTCGCAATGGGACATAATTACAGGGTTTCAAAAAACTGATACCATAATTGTGTTGCGCAGTGTATTTTGGTTATTTTCTCGACAGAACAAAACTGACACAGATAAGTGATACTGACTAAATCGTCTAACATCTGATTATAGCTCATATTTAGTCCCAACGTAATAGCCCAAATTTTTAGGGTAAATATAAAACTATGAAAAATAGTACCTTCTAAGACAAAAGATATTCTGAAAGCAAAGTTTATCCTATATAGATCAGAGTATTCGTAAATTTAGGAGTGGTATTAAGAAATGGAAATGAGCGTTTGGCGTCATTGACCGGGAGGCTCCTTACGGGGCAGGTCCGGCCGCCTTGGTGCAGGCCTTATTACATTCGACGCCACATTGGGTGACCTGCGCGCCGGATGGGGATGAAATGTTTATGAAGACGACACAAACATCCAGTCCCTGAGCGGAGAAAATCCCCGACACAGCCGGAAATCGAACTCGGGCCCGTAGGGCGGCAATCCGTCACGATGACCACTCAGCTATCGGGGCGGACAGGAATGGTATAAAAAAACTAATTAAGTGCAAAGGTATTAAGGTGGACGAAATTGAGTTTATGTCGACTACAATAGTCTATGATAATTAAGTTTCCATGTAACATGGATACAGATCTGGGGCGCCCGCTAAAAACCGATGGGCAAAACAGTTAATAGGATTGTGGCAAGGGCCAAGGGTTGAGGTCAGTTCCTGCTTCTAATTGTCATTTAATGTAATTTAATAACCTTTACAACCAAAGCGGCACACAGCCGAATCTTTACCGAAAGCAACTCTTTCACGGCTGAAGGCCTTCAACAAGGAATCTTAACAAGATAAAAATCCAATTAAGACAGCAATAAAATAATTTAAAAAGACATACACAAAGTGCAATAAAAATGGCTGAGGGCCACAATTAAATTCCAAAATTTAGGATATTTACCATAGACCTTTAAATGCAGAAGGCCAGCATGTTCAACAACAGGAAATCTTAAAAATCAACAAGATAAAAATCCAGTTAAAATAGCAATAAATTAATTTAAAGAAGCAACATATGCAAGGTGCAATGCCAATGGCTGAGGGCCACAATTAAACTTCAGAATTTTAAAATATATTACCATAATCTTTAAAGGCAGAAAGTCGCAGTGTTTAACCTTAAAAGATAACATGTTTAACAACAGGAAATCTTAAAAATCAACAAGATAAAAATTCCAGTTAAAATAGCAATAAATTAATTTAAAGAAGCAACATATGCAAGGTGCAATGCCAATGGCTGAGGGCCACAATTAAACTTCAAAATTTAAAAATATATTACCATAATCTTTAAAGGCAGAAAGTCGCAGTGTTTAACCTTAAAAGATAACATGTTTCACAACAGGAAATCTTAAAAATCAACAAAATAACAATCCAGTTAAAATAGCAATAAATTAATTTAAAGAAGCAACATATGCAAGGTGCAGTGCCAATGGCTGAGGGCCACAATTAAACTTCAAAATTTTAAAATATATTACTATAATCTTTAAAGGCAGAAAGTCGCAGTGATTAACGTTGAAAGATAAATTTAAAAATTAATTTTCCGAAATTTTAAGAAAACAAACAAATAACCATAAGCCTAAAATTTAAAATAGCTGTAGCCTATTAATAATTAAACACCGGTGGCACTCAGAAGCCTCCAGGGAGGTTGGTCTGCCATTGTTCACTTACGTGAGACAGGTGGTGAGCCCAACTACACTTGATCCGTCGGAATCCAACCAGGGATGAGCCACGGATCGACCGACACAACGACTTGCTTCCCGTCAATCAGTACGTGAGAACTCAAGCCGGCAACGTTACAAACGTGATAATCCACAATGGAGTATGTATTAGCTGTCAAAATTACACACCATGTTGGACAGCGACAACAGGTGAGGAAATTAAGCTGCCTGAAATTACATTAGTGGCCAGGGCAGGTAACCGGAACACTAATGGCCACTAGGCAGAAAATTCCGCTGGTGCACTCAAATCGTAGTCGACCGAAATAGTTAATTGCACCGCACGGAGGCTAAATCTCAGCAGTAGAACCAGTCGGTGTTGCTCACCAGAAAACCTCAGCAAAGAGGTCTAAGGCGCTGCTGTCATGGACTGTGCGACTGGTTCGAGTCCTCCCGTCGTGCATGGGTATGTGTGTGTTTGTCTTCAGGATAATTTAGGTTAAGTAGTGTGTAAGCATAGGGACTGATGACCTTGGCAGCTAAGTCCCATAATATTTCACACACATTTGAAGATTTCTGAAAACCTCCCCAACAGCAATCCACCGAAGCGAATCACCACAACATGAATAGACGTGGCTTGGTTGTCGAAACCACTACCCAACTTTGACGTCCTGTGTCTGTAAACCACGAAGCTCGTAGCGATCGGACAGCTCCACACACTCTCCGACACTGCAGAGAGGCTGCCAGCGGCCCCAGCCGACTGCGGAGATAACTTCCCTCGTCCGCAACAACCGACCGACTCACTCCAGACCACCTTGCCGGAAACTATATACACCAAACCAAAGATGGTATACGGCGCAAATATCGATACACATCACTGCTGCCACAAGAAGAACCACGATGTAACCGCGACAAGGGCGGGAAACCAAACACAGATAGACAGCGAAGTTCACGAAAACGCATAGCTGGGAGAGAGCACGGTTCATGATCGTTTCCTAACATACTTTCCCAACTCTAGGAGTTGTAGAGAGCTGCTAGTGATACACGTTCATATCTTAAACGTTTATCCGGTAATAATAATAATGAGCGTATGGCATTGGTGGCCGGGAGACTCCTCGCGGGGCGGTTCGGCCGCCTCTCCACAAGTTCTTTAACGCCACTACGGCGACTTGCGAGTGAATGAGGATGAAATGATTATGAAAGACACACAACACCCAGTTATCTCGAGGCACAGAAAATCCCTGACGTCGCTGGGAATCGAACCCGGGACCCTGGGCGCGGGACGCGAGAACGCTACCGCAAGACCACGAGCCGGGGACTCTTATCCGGTAACGGCCTCCTACAGATACTGGAGTCGTGTAATAAGAGTTAACAAGCGCTATGTATATTGTGCGAAACTGTTTTATATTAAGGATGGAAAAATTGGTGTGCGAAGCTACGTTCTAAAATAGTCCAAAAAATGGGCCCACAAGACCCAAAATGTCAATGGAAAAATTCGTGTGCAAAGCTGCGTTCTAAAATAGTCCAAAAAATGGGCCCACAAGACCCGAAATGTCAATATGTATAATTGATGTGGTGTATGTCGCGACAGTGGACTGTATTTGTATACATAAATAAACACGTGCGCCACATGCGGTCTCGCTTCCTTTCTTGTTTCGTTGCGTGTCGCTTATTAAATTAATTATCCGTTTCAGTGTTCGACGTTGTTCCCAGGTTGCGGAGTTGCGAGGCTGTCGGCTGGTTAACCGAGGGCCCGTGTTCCCATATCTCTCCGTCGGCGAGTCGCGATTCCCCGCTGAGCCGGACCAATTCGTTTGCGATCGAGGGCCACGACACCCGCTCAGCAACTCGGCGGTTTCTTATTTCGCGATAGGCAATTCGGCAGCGCTGTTCGTCTCGATATATATATATATATATATATATATATATATATATATATATATATATATATATATAATTCATTAAACAGTGGGAGGTCAGCGCATTAGCATACCGCACGGAGGCAGCGGCGGGGGCCGGCCGGCGTCGCAGTGGTAGGAGGTCGGAGGCGGAAGGCGCGGCGTGGGCGAAGCTGCGGCGGGGGCGGCAGCTGCTGGCGCGAGGGCCTGCCGCCATTCATGAATAACAACGAGCGAAGGCGAGGGCGAGCGGCGAGCGCTTAATGTGCCGTGTCAGGACGCCGCGTCATCTGAGCCACCGTGCCATCGATTACACGAGATAAGCATCTGATCCCTACAGACAGCGGCCGCCACTGCCAAATCACTGTGTGCGTGCGTGTGTGTGTGTGTGAGAGAGAGAGAGACAGAGAGAGACCCGAGGGCGCTCGTTGGTGGAGGAGAAAAGTGTCCCGCGAATGGCGAATTCTATAAAGCACATCAGTGTTATTAAGCTGTCTTGTTAAATAACGGATTACAAGCTCACGGGCGTAACGCGATCTTAAAAGGCCCCTAAATCATAATGTCGCCCCGCCACGGGCCACGTTGCGACGTATAAATTCGTATCTGGAGGTCTTATCTTTCCGCCGCTCACGAACGACTTATGCGATTAGGGGCAAAATTATTCACACGCGGGAGGATGGAAAGAAAGAAAAAAAATAACAACAACGCTAGAGTCTCCTTGCTAGTACGCTGCTGCCCTTTTTAGAACACGTAATTCAGGGATTGAAGTGGACTTCTCAGAATACTTAGTAAGGCACAATACGGGGAGTAGATGAGCTACTGCAGATTACGCCTCAAGCGGGCATGGGACGGGCCGTTTAAGAGCTGGTGCAGGTTTTTCCTCCTGTGAAATATTAGCGTCCCCTCGGAACCAGAGGCGCTAATACTATGTTTTATCGCATTTTCATACCTGTCACTTAGTTATACCGTTACTCGGTTATGCTGCAGATGTATACATTTACATAATGAAATCCACGCGGTCCGGTCCAGTTCATTCGCCGCTGACACTGCCAAATCTTCCACATGCACTGCTGATCGATCTGGAGGTAGTTAGAGTTCCGCAGATGCAAGGAAGCAAAATTAGGGTTTAACGTCCCATCGAAGAAGACGGCACTAGAGACAGAGCACAACCACGGGGCCGGCCGGGGCGACCGAAAGATTCTAGGCGCTACAATCTGGAATCGCACGACCGCTACGGTCGCAGGCTCGAATCCTGCCTCGGGCATGGATGTGTGTGATGTCCTTAGGTTAGTTAGGTTTAAGTAGTTCTAAGTTCTAGGGGACTGATTACCTTAGCAGTTAAGTCTCATAGTGCTCACAGAAACTACGGGTAAGTATTGCAAATAAATCAGACGTGGCATTTTCAAAGCGAACATTCTGGTATTAGTCTGAAACGATTTACGGTTCATATGGACTTAACATCTGAGGTCATCAGTCTCCTAGACTGAGAACTACCTAAACCTAATTAACTTAAGGACATCACACACATCCATCCCCGACGCAGGATTCGGACCTGCGACCGTAGCAGCGCGGTTAGGAACTGAAGCGCCTAGAACCGTTCGGCCACAGAGGCCGGCACGATTTACGGAAATCTACATCTACGTACATTACAAACTACTGTGAAGTGCATGGCAGTGCGTACCACATACACTCCTGGAAATGGAAAAAAGAACAAATTCACACCGGTGTGTCAGACCCACCATACTTGCTCCGGACACTGCGAGAGGGCTGTACAAGCAGTGATCACACGCACGGCACAGCGGACACACCAGGAACCGTGGTGTTGGCCGTCGAATGGCTCTAGCTGCGCAGCATTTGTGCAACGCCGCCGTCAGTGGCAGCCAGTTTGCCGTGGCATACGGAGCTCCATCGCAGTCTTTAACACTGGTAGCATGCCGCGACAGCGTGGACGTGAACCGTATGTGCAGTTGACGGACTTTGAGCGAGGGCGTATAGTGGGCATGCGGGAAGCCGGGTGGACGTACCGCCGAATTGCTCAACACGTGGGGCGTGAGGTCTCCACAGTACATCGATGTTGTCGCCAGTGGTCGGCGGAAGGTGGACGGGCCCGTCGACCTGGGACCGGACCGCAGCGACGCACGGATGCACGCCAAGACCGTAGGATCCTACGCAGTGCCGTAGGGGACCGCACCGCCACTTCCCTGCAAATTAGGGACACTGTTGCTCCTGGGGTATCGGCGAGGACCATTCGCAACCGTCTCCATGAAGCTGGGCTACGGTCCCGCACACCGGTAGGCCGTCTTTCGCTCACGCCCCAACATCGTGCAGCCCGCCTCCAGTGGTGTCGCGACAGGCGTGAAAGGAGGGACGAATGGAGGCGTGTCGTCTTCAGCCATGAGAGTCGCTTCTGCCTTGGTGCCAATGATGGTCGTATGCGTGTTTGGCGCCGTGCAGGTGAGCGCCACAATCAGGACTGCATACGACCGAGGCACACAGGGCCAACACCCGGCATCATGGTGTGGGGAGCGATCTCCTACACTGACCGTACACCTCTGGTGATCGTCGAGGGGACACTGAATAGTGCACGGTACATCCAAACCGTCATCGAACCCATCGTTCTACCATTCCTAGACCGGCAAGGGAACTTGCTGTTCCAACAGGACAATGCACGTCCGCATGTATCCCGTGCCACACAACGTGCTCTAGAAGGTGTAAGTCAACTACCCTGGCCAGTAAGATCTCCGGATCTGTCCCCCATTGAGCATGTTTGGGACTGGACGAAGGGTCGTCTCACGCGGTCTGCACGTCCAGCACGAACGCTGGTCCAACTGAGGTGCCAGGTGGAAATGGCATGGCAAGCCGTTCCACAGGACTACATCCAGCATCTCTGCGATCGTCTCCATGGGAGAATAGCAGCCTGCATTGCTGCGAAAGGTGGATATACACTGTACTAGTGCCGACATTGTGCATGCTCTGTTGCCTGTGTCTATGTGCCAGTGGTTCTGTCAGTGTGATCATGTGATGTATCTGACCCCAGGAATGTGTCAATAAAATTTCCCCTTCCTGGGACAATGAATTCACGGTGTTCTTATTTCAATTTCCAGGAGTGTATTGTGATTCCATATAGAAGTCTATGTCTCGGTCACATGTTACTTCTTTAAAACTGACTACCAGTTCCCGCTTTGCAACCATCACCAGATATAAAAGTTACAGTAGCGGTGCGTAGGTGCATAGTCAGAATTGTACCCCTGCCTGTAACGTTTGAATGAAATGATGCCGTTAAAGGCGAAACCGGTAGTAAATTTTAATAAGGTAACATGTTACCAAAATATAGACTTTTACGCGCTCAGATCACTTTAATGTGACCACCTTCTATGCCCGACGTCACTGTGGAATATCCACTGACAGACGGCGGGTAGCAACACTAGCAGTGTAGGGTGTGTAGAGCGTGTCGGGGAAGCGCATAAAACAATGCAGTGGTTGTCGTAGCGAAGTACTGGGTGATTTATCTGACGTCCAAAAGGGGGTAATCATTGGCTTTCGGGCCAAGGGTGGATGCATCTCCGATACGGCTAAGTATATAAACTGTCTGCGTGCCGCCGTTGTTAAGTTATACCGTACAAGGCAAAATGGAACTATCCAAAACGGGTGCCGAGGCAACTGTGGTTCAGATAGTAAATTTGTGGTAAGATCTTATGGGACCAAACTGTTTAGGTCATCGGTCAATAAGCTTACACAGTACTTTTTTTAAAAAAAATCTTTATTACAATAATAATAATAATAATAATAATAATAATAATAATAATACAAACTTAATCCACTTACTTATATGATTAGTGGGTCCTAATTTTATACATACATTGATTGCATCTAAATACAGATTTGATTAACTTGTGAGCCACAACTTTAACTAAATAACAATGGGCAATTAAAATTGTTGGTATTAAATGTATATTACCTACGCTTAACTAAACTCTACTGCCTGCAGCGCTACAGTTGTGTCAGTAGTTTATAAACCTACTTTATTGCCTTGCCCTTGACACTGGGCAGGCCAAGGATGTTATTCGCTGCAGGTCCCTAAATAGCTAATTTCCTAATCAAGTCCTACTAACTAGTTCTAACCTAAGTCAAGTCCGGTGCTTTGTCTTGTATCGATAATGCTGTACGCCCACTCCCCTTATCCTGTACGCGTAGGATTCCAGACTACGAGGAATGTCGGCCTGTCCACGCGCAGGCGGTACGGAAATAGAGCGCAAAATTCAATTTTTTGGTGTGTCTCAAATTACACACTATTTAATTTAACTTCAGCTAACTGACGCTGTGGATAACAGACACAGCCATGCGCGAGGGAGGACTCGAACCTCCGACGGGGGAAGCCGCGCGGACCTTGATAAGACGACCTAGACCTCGCAGCTACCCCGCGCGGCAACTGTGGTTCACGAAGGGACAAGGATGAAGGGCGCCAGCGGAGATGCGTTCTGGCTAACAGACGTGCAGCTGTTGAGCGACTGACTGCTCAGATAAACCTAGGAGCTACCAACAGTGTTTTCTCAACGACTGTTCATCGAACCTTCCTGTGCATGGGTTCTGCAGCAGGCACCTGATTAACCCTAGGACGCTTAAGGCGGGGGGTTCGTTGAACCCACAGTTTTTTTATATCCCCTGCTTTTGCCCAAGTAACTTTCATACTACATATTCCCTTTCAGTTATTGTTTGTTGGCTATTTTATGAAACGTTTGTGTCAATATATTTTATAGAAAATTCCTGATTTGAAAGAAAAAAATAAATAAACTTATTATGGGTCCAACAACCCCTCCCCCCTCCCCCTCTTAGGCTTTCATGCTATAGAAAATTTCCCTTAGTAGGATTTGGTATTTCTCATCTCTACAAGAATGCAAGTTAGTTTATTGTTGGTTGATATTCTTGATATTCACAGCAATCGCTTTACTTTCAGAAGAAGTGATTGTTGATGTCAGTCAGCTGTTATTTATCCTGTAAACTTGCAGTGAGTTAGTGCAGTTCCCAACACGTAGGCCTACAGTAACTTTGGTTTCCTACACAACAAAGACGAAACCAAGTAAAAACTTACTGATGTGGTCAAGAATGCACCAAGATAAACGCACTGTTGGAGGATAGAAGAATAAAACCGAGATAAATGCACATTATAATTCCACTAAAGATGGAATGGATACCATTGATCAAATGGCGCGTATGTACACCTGCAAGAGGGGAACAAAGAGATGGCCTCTATCTGTATTTTACTCTCTCATCGACATTTGTGCTATCAATGTAACCACCATATTCATCTAGGAACATCCGAGATGGAATGAAAAGAAACACAACAAACGGAAACTTTATCTTCTGCAAGCTGGGATGGAACTAGTGAAATTGCAGGTAGAAGAAATAAGTGCCAATGCAAGAGGGTTATCTAACCAAATTGTTCAATCAATGGAGACTATTCTACAAAAGAAAATCAAAGAAGTGACAACAGAATTACGTCAGTCTCCTGCAGGGAAAGGTCTAAGTCATATTTGTGTAAGAAAAGCTAAAACAAAGAAGCAGAAGTACAACAATCTAAGTAAACCAAAACAGTATTGTGGACAGTGTCATAAACATGTGTGTAACACCCATTCAGGAAAAATTGTGAAGTGTGTCTCTTGCCTTGAAGTTGAGGACTTAGAGTAGTCTATTGTATATGAACACATCTGTATTTTGTATTGTAATATGTCAATTTTTTATTCGCTCAATCCAATATTTATAACAATTAACAACATTTATAAACCGATGCCTTATTTAAAATACATAAACCATTTTGAAAGTTGTAATTTTTCGTCAGTAAACTTATTTAATACCTGTGGGCTCGCCGAACTCCCCCCCCCCCCTCCCCTTAGGCATCCATGTTAGAAAAAACGGCTTGGGCGTCCTAGGGTTAATGCACTCATGCTGCCAGCTGTTCAGTGGCGACGAAGGCCGTAATTTGCACGCTGGTACCGGAACTGGACGTCCACTGTGTGGCGAAAGGTGGCCTCTTCAGATGAATGACATTTTATAGTCCATCGTACAGATGGTCTTTGGCGTGTATGATGTGAAATGTATGAAAGCAAACAAGAAGGGAGCGTTATGGTTTTTTGTGGCATTCTCTAGGTGATCTCGTCATTCTGGAAACACAATGGACCAACACAAGTATGCATCTATCCTTGGGGCCAATTTCTAGCCCCACATGCCGTTTGTTTTTCCTCTGCAGGAAGGCATCTACCAGCAGGACAATGCACTGTGTCACCAGCTCGCAGCGTAGATGCGTGGTTCTAAGCGCACCAGGTTGAGTTTACTGTACTCCCCACCCAGCTCACCGGATTTAAACCCGATCGAGGATTTGTGGTACTATCTCGATCCGGCTGATCGCTCCATGTATCCTCGACCGAAAAGCATCCAGGACTGCCTCCATTTGTTCCCGGGGAGCCCAAGTGATGTTCGTGTGGGTTCGTGGCCATGTTGCCTTGCCTGGGAATGACGCTGCTGATGATGCAGCCAAGGGCGCAGTCCATCTCGGTCGGCCCCGCCTCTTGCTCTGTTCCCTCGCAACACATTTGTACTTTTCTCTATCGGCGTATCAAGTCACTTTGGCATGATCATTGGTGCTCCCTTCGTGGGAACCAACTCAGAGAAGTGAGACCTCTCCCAACAACCTGGTCGACTTCCTCCCAGCCGTCTCGCCGTGTAATGTTAGCTCGGTTGCGAATTGGGCACTGCCGCTTTAGTCACCGCCACTTGTTCAGTGGCGACCCTGCACCCAGCTGTCCTTTCTGTAGCCAGACATTGATAGTCACACATTTCCTGATCCTCTGCCCCTATTTTAGCCACTTACGTCTCAGGGTCGGGTTGCCGCCCGGTTTGCCGGACCTTTTCAGTTTTTTGTACAGCAGTGATATGGAAAAAGAGATTTGATTTCCACCTGGTGACTCCGATTTCCCGTCGACGTCCTTAACTCTTCCGTAACGTCTTGATGTTTTAGACTTGCTTTTTCTTCCTTTTTTGTATTGGACCTCGCAACTGTTTTTCCCCCTCTCCATACCACCATTCTCTGGTTCTTTACTGGGCCCTTATGACCTTGGATGTTTTGCACCCTAAAACACCACCAAAAAAAACAACAACAACCGAAAAGCCTAGCTTAGCTGTCCACAGCAATGGAGTCGACATGGCGCTACATCCCTGTCGGTACCTTCCAGAACCTCACTGACTCTCTTCATGCACGTCTTGTTTGGCTGACACACAAGGTGTCCCACGCAAGGGTTTACACTGTTTCAACTTCAGTGACAGAGGAGGTATTAGTGATAACCTGATGCAGTTGTGATTATATAGTGCTCTCATGACTAGTGTGTGTAGCAGGTCATCTGTTTCTCTTTTGTTTATTTTCGGTTTCTAGTAACTACAAGTAAATAAAAAGATGAAACAAGGACAGTGGATTTTACATTGTTATTGGAAATGTGAAACCATGAAAGAAGTGCAGAGACTGTGGGGCACAGAGTTTGATCTTGCGCCTCCGTCACGTGTAAGAATAACGAAATTAACGCGACACGATTGAGAGGGGAGAAAGTGTGCATGATTTAAAGAAGGGACAGTGTGGGAGGAAGAAATGAGTAGCGGATGAAAGAGGGATGGATGCAGTAATACAAGGTTTCACAATATTCCCAAAGAAGTACATACGGCAAGCTGAGCTTCAATCATGTGTTGGCAGATCAATTGTTCACAGCACTGTAAAGCGAGAAAAATGGAAACCCTGCTTTCCAAGCTTGCATTACGCGATGAATGAGGACGATCCAGACCGGCGTCTTTAAGTTTGTAAGTGAATTTCCCATGATCAACAATTGACTGATGCCATTGTTTGTTCTGATGAAAAGACGTCAAAACTGAATGTAACCAGCAATCGCCGTAACTGTGTGTACTGGGCAAGAGGTAATCTTTATATTACGGAAGAACGAGCTGTCAGTCTTCCTGGGTTAAATGGTTCAAATGGCTCTGAGCACTGTGGGACTTAACAGCTGAAGTCATCAGCTCCCTAGAACTTAGAACTGCTTAGACCTACCTAGCCTAAGGACATCACACATACCCATGCCCGAGGCAGGATTCGAACCTGCGATCGTAGCGGTCGTGCGGTTCCAGACTGAAGCACCTAGAACCGCTCGGCTTCCTGGTTTATCAATGTGGTGTTGGATGTCAGTCAGGGACTTCAAGGAACATTTTTCTTTCAAGGAACAGTGACGGTTGTAAAGTATCTCACCATGTTGCAGGAATGAATTGTACCAGCTGTTCACCAGATGTACTGAGAGGAAGATTATTTTTTTCAACAAAACTGCGCGTCATCACATTCCCATCGCGACGTGGGGCGGTTCCTGGGGGAAACATTTGCTTAAAGGTGGATAAGCCGACGAGAAAGTGTAGTATTTCCACCCGAATCTCCCGATCTAACGCCATTGGACTTCTCTCTTTGGGCAACCCTGAAGGACATCGTCTTCGCCATAGAGCGCTGGGTGAGAGGCGTGATTGTGAATGCGCGTGAATCCATATCAAGACGATAACACATATGTGTCGATCTGTTCCCCCGCGTTGCAGACGCTGTATCGTCTGCAGATGTAGGACGTTTAGAACATCTTCAGCAGCAAAACATCAATAGAACTGCCGTGACCCTCTATGTGACTTAAAACTTCATGGTTTTTGGTTATTTTTGTAAAACTTATTAATTTCCAAACAGAGTAGACCCCTTTATGGGATACTGTATTTCAATGTCTTTCCCTGTGCACGGCTGGAAGAATGAGTGCTTGAGTGCTTTAATGCCGTAGTGCGTGCTGTAACTAGTCCAATATTGTCTCCAAGTCCTACCTGGAAAATTACGATAGCAAATGCGAAGTTACACAAAATACACATTTAAAATTTAAAATATTCGTATCACTAGCAGTCGAGATGACAGGCATCTTATCCGCACGGCTGTAACGGATCGTGCAGCCACGTCTCGATCCCTGAGTCAACAGATGGGGACGTTTGCAAGACAACAACCATCTGCACGAACAGCTCGACGACGATTGCAGCGGCATGGACTATCAACTCGGAGACCATGGCTGCGGTTACCCTTGACGCTGCATCACAGACAGGAGCGCCTTCGATGGTGTACTCACTGACGAACCTGGGTGCACAAATGGCAAAACGTCATTTTTTCGGATGAAACCAGGTTGTGTTTACAGCATCATGATGGTCGCATCCGTTTTTCGTGACATCGGGTGAACGCACAATGGAAGCGTGTATTCGTCATCGCCATACTGGCGTATCACCCGGCGTGATGGTATGGGGTGCCATTCTATACACGTCTCGGTCACCTCTTGTTCGTATCGACGGCACTTTGAACAGTGGACGTTACATTTCAGATATGTTACGACCGTGTCTCTACCCTTCATACGATCCCTGCGAAACCCTACATTTCAGGAGGATAATGCACGACCGCATGTTGCAGGTCCTGTACGGGCCTTTCTGGATACAGAAAATGTTCGATTGCTGCCCTGACCAGCACATTCTCCAGATTTCTCACCAACTGAATCCGTCTGGTCAGTGGTGGCCGAGCAACTGGCTCGTCACAATACGCCGGTCACTACTCTTGATCGTGTTGAAGCTGCATGGGCAGATGTACCTGTACACTCCGTCCAAGCTCTGTTTGACTCAATGCCCAGGCGTATCAAGGCCGTTATTACGGCCAGAGGTGGTTGTTCTTGGTACTGATTTCTCAGGATCTATGCACCCAAATTGCGTGAAAATGTAATCACATGTCAGTTCTAGTATAATATATTTGTCCAATTAATATCCGTTTATCGTCTGCATTTCTTGTTGGTGTAGCAGTTTTAATGGCCAGTAGTGTAGATTTGTAGGACACCGTCGGTACGCAAGTCCTACTCGCACTTAGACGGATTTGTTTCTTTTGGTTAATAAACAAGGCGATCGTAAAGTTCATCTAACATTTCGAATACATGGCACAGATAAATGACCGAGAACTAAGTTATAAATGATACAGTATGTGGAAGACAAGCTCTAAAAGCCTTTTATACACTGTTCATAAATGTTCTAAGTATCCAAGCTTCGTCACGTGACACATACTTTTAGTCGGCAGCGCAGTTCTGCACATACACGACCAGCATACGATGAGTGACGGTAAGAACTGCCGAAAAGCTATTACGACGCGGTGTGCAAGTTTTCGAGGTACTCCGGCAGACGTGGAACGTAAACGTTATTATCGATCTCACCCCACAAGAAAATGTCCAGCTAGCGTTGTTACCGCTCGACTAACGCCAAGGATCGTCATTTTGTTAAAAGGTTGTACCCCTGCAGCCAGTTTCAAGTCGTGGCATGAGCAACCTGCCGATATAGTTGGTACCTTTGACAGTTCTCTCAGAGAAGACGACGATTGACTGTCTCAGCACAGATACGCAAAGTTTCTCGGAATCACGGACGTGTTCGACAGTTGTCTGTAGATCCTCTGTCATCCATATGCGTACGTTGTACCGGCTGAGCTTTTCTGGAAGGCGAAGAAGTTACTGCGCCACTGAAAATTAGCCTGCTTGAGAAATCGTCATTTTCAGGGTGGTTGTGCATGTCAGTACAGAACAGCAGGTGGAATCTGTCGGCCGCGCGGGATTAGCCGAGCGGTCTGAGGCGCTACAGTCATGGACTGTGCGGCTGGTCCCAGTGGAGGTTCGAGTCCTTCCTGGGGCATGGGTGTGTGTGTTTGTCCTTAGGATAATTAAGGTTAAGTAGTGTGTAAGCTTAGGGACTGTTGTCCTTAGCAGTTACGTCCCTTAAGATTTCACACCCATTTGAAATTTTTTTTTAATCTGTCGTCATTTTTAAAAAGTTGCAGTTTGTGTGGCTAGCGAGGGATTTTCAGCACCGTTGTCTGAGTAATGTTCAACACCGCACACTTCGTGGGATTTCGGAATATCACGTCCCTCACACGGTCTTTTTAACGTTAATATGGTCCATTTTCTGTTCTGACACTCCCGGTCGGCCCTAACGTTTTGAATCTCACAATCAGTCATCCTCCTCGGTTTTCTTGTACCATTTCACTCTGTTGTTGTAATCTGATGGTATGTCGTGAAACTTGCCACAGGATGCTCACTCCCGATTGACAACGGACACACAAAATGCTTCCCCTCCTTGTCGCCTGTTTAGCAAATCAACGTATCGGTAGCATGTTCAAAAAATATTTTGAGAGTTTGTCTTTCATCTAATCATTTATTACCTTATATTTAGCCGTTAGCCTATACCGATTTTTTTTTAAATTTGTTACAGGGGTCATAATTAGCCTGAATTCAGCAGTATAATTTTCTTTATATAATATTGTATATGCCAACAATTAAACCAACACTTAAACCTTAGTGCTCCCGAATGCCCCAACCAAAGCAACAACAAGGACAGAGACGAAAAGTAAAATACGTACGGAAAATCTGAGTCACCAATTGCAGCACATGAGACTATCACACCTCATTTCAGCCAAGGCCGGCTTTAGGGATTTTTCTGCCCCGTTCGAAAAATTTCACGCGCCGTTCCTTCCCCCCACACCACCCTATTTTTCAGACATAGTCAATCTTCTTCACAATCTTATTCACTCATGCCATCTTATGTTCACATATCACGCGAACTCCTACGTCTTTTTGACGTGAATACGTCTTTAAGACCAGAACCATTCAGTCAAACAGAAGTGAAACTTTCACGGTGTAATACATTTTGAGTTACAGATCCAAAATTAATTATATCAACTACAATTATGCCTCTCGCAGAATATATAACTAACATCGGTTCATTTTTCGTTCTTCCCTCAGCAGGGGTGGACATGCGATGTGAGACATGTAGCAACCAGCACAGCTGAATACCAAACTGTCGACGTTAAGACCGTTACTTCTGCTGTACAATGTGGAAGGTCATGAGACGGCGAGTGACTCACATCTAAACGCCTCATTTGTTGAAAAATGATACCAGTGCATGTTTAGCGTGACCGTAGTGCGTAAAGGAAAAATGGCCGTGATATGATCTCTAGAAGGAGTGTTTTACGACAAGGCACGACCACGATTTATGGATCAAAACATGCAGCTTGGGAAGCACTTTCATTTTGTTTAGCGAAAAGTGACAATTAAGTCCTAAATAAAGTTGTTCGAACGCCAGCTGTGTGAAATACAACTAAAGTGGATAAACAGTTCATGCACTACAGTTTAGATACTTCAACTCCAAAATAATATTTGTTAGGTTTTTCTCGTATGATCTTAATATTACTGTCTATTCGTCGTAGCTTCAACGCTGAAGAAGAAAAGGCAATGACCGAACTAGTAGAAGAAGTTGCAGAAAGCATAAAAATTTAATCTAAAGAAGCGTAGCAAGAAGAAGAGCAATGTAAATGGTGTTGGCAGTAAATCGAAAGAAGACGGAATGCTAAGGGAAGGATGCCCTCCATCTATCAACGTGTAAGCGTCGCTTACTCACAACGACTGAATTAAAAAAGCTATCTCATGTGACATGCAATGTGTAATACGTAATAAGTAAAACACGCATTGCATCTTATTCGTTATTTATTCATTTATGACGAAGTACTTTTTCTCATAGATACTGCAGTATGAGTTTGTGTTTGCTGTGTAGATCTGTTTGGCCATCATATGCTCACATTTATCTTTATTTCTTTGTAATACAGTTTTTCAAGCTGACGTAGCTAAATTTCAGGTCACATAGAATTTTGTAATGTGGGCAGCCACTGCCGTTGAACTTCATAATGAATGGAAATAAAATGAACCATAAGACGCTGTAATTGGTGATTACTGTCACAACCGCTTTCGCAGCATTTTAGCAGTATCGTCAGGTGAATTATAACACCGTTACATTAGCGCACCAAGACACCTCCAACGTTCTTAGTCAAATATCAAACTCCTGAAGAGGGGAAGTCATCAAAATAAAGTAACGCATCGCGGTGAATAGTACGATGCCGCACTTGTGGCGGTTACAAGGGTGCAGCAGTATTCGGCCCGATGTCCTGTTTTATTTATTTTGACGACTTCTCCTCCTCAGGGGTTTGATTTTTGACCACTAACGTTGGGTGAGTCTTGGTACACTAATGTGACACTGTTTTCGCCTGGGGATGCTGTTTTAATGTAACGATACCGTTTGTGACAATAAAGAAATCACCAATTGCATCTGTCTTGCGGTTCATTTCACTTCCATTCGTACATTTGAAGCGTTGTGCAGGCGTATGACTCTTGCTCATAAATTAAGGATAACTGCAGAATGTGGTGCCACACAACGTGGCTTTACACAAAACTGGCGCTAATAACATAGGCACATAGGGAACACACTTGACTCAGCTCTGTAAGTCCACGGTATTGGAAAAAAGTTGAGAAAACTGTCCCTAAAGAAATGTGCTACAAAACGCCACTGTTTCCTACGCATGTACCCCAACATCAGTATGGGATATGATCACTATGCACACGTACACAGGCCGCCCAACGGGTTGGCACACTCTGGATCAGGTAGTCGAGAAGCTGCGGGGGTATAGCCTCCCATTCTTGCACCAGTGTCTGTCGGAGCTTCTGAAGTTTCGTAGGGGTTGAATACGTGAGGGATACGTTGAGCGATAGCATCCCAGACGTGTTCAATGGGGTTTACGTCTGGAGAACAGGCAGGCCACTCCATTGGCCTGATAACTTCTGTTTCAAGGTACTCCTCCACGATGGCAGCTCCGTGGGGCTGTACGTAATCATCCATCAGGAGGACGGTGGGACCCACTCCATTGCTGAAAAGGTGGATATACTGGTGCAAAATGACGTCCGAATACACCTAACCTGTTACAGTTCCTCTGTCAAAGACATGCAGGGGTGTACGTGCACGAATCATAATCCCACCCCATACCATCAAACCAAGACCTCCATATAGGTCCCTTTCAAGAACATTAAGGGGTTGGTATCTGGTTCCTGGTTCACGCCAAATGAAAACCCGGCGATAATCAGTGTTCAGACTATACCTGAACTCGTCCGTAAACATAATCTGGGACCACTGTTCCAATGACCATCTGTTGTGTTCTTGACACCAGGCTTTATGGGCCCTGCTGTGACCAGGGATCAGTGGAATGCACCTTGCAGGTCTCTGGGCCAATAAACCATGTCTGTTCAGTCGTCTGTAGACTGTGTGTCTGGAGACAACTGTTCCAGTGCCTGCGGTAAGGCCCCAAGCAAAGCTACCTACTATACTCCGTGGCCGTCTGCGGGCACTGATAGTGAGATAGCGGTCTTCTTGTGGTGCTGTACACTGTGGACGTCTCGTATTATAGCGTCTGAACACGTTCCCTGCCTGCTGGAATCGTTGCCATAATCTTGAGATCACACTATGTGGCACACGGAGGGCCCGTGCTACAATCTGCTGTGTTTGACCAGTCTCCAGTCGCCTTAGTATTCTGTCCCTCATAACGTCATCCATATGTGTTCTTTGAGCCATTTTCAGCACACATTCACCATGAGCACGTCTGAAAACGTCTGCACATTTACTCGCTGCACCATACTCTGACATGCACCCACACACCTCTGCGTATGTGGACTGCTGCCAGCGCCACCGTGCGACGATGTTGAAATGCACCGCATGCTCATACCCCAAGGTGAGTTAAACCCGCAAACCGCCCACCAGAGCTTTGTTTCAACATGTATCAGCATTATCCTTTATTTATGAACATGAGTGTAACTTAGGCTAAGGACAACCAACACACACACTCATGCCCGAGGGAGGACTCGAATCTCCGACGGGGGTAGCCGCGCGACCCGTAGCATGGCGCCCCTAGACAGCGCGGCTACCCCACGTGGCACACACCACTTTATTTGAGCAAAACTCACAGTCTTTTTTAACTCACCCTTTTTAAACCATACTAAAACGTGAAAGTTTGCCGCCCCCAGAATCCTGCCGCTTTGGGAGGTGGCATCGCTCGCCATCCCCTGCCTCCCAACCGCCAGAGCCGGCCCTGGAATCTCACCGAAGTCCGTCTATTTTAATCACGACGTGCTCGCACCAGTGAGTTGTCTGTAGCAGACGGCGTGTTGTTGCAGAGTCGCTGGAGAAGTTCAACACGCTGTACCTGGGGAAGCTGGAGCACCGGATGGTGACGACGGCGACCACGCTGTCCAGCATCGACAGCAACGTGAAGAACCTGCAGGAGCGCGCCCACGTGTGGGACACGTTCCAGCTGCACGTGGCCGCCTGGAACGAGCAGATCAACATCCTCCACAAAAAGGTCGACATCCTGTCCAGGTACGCTATCCTTCCCCGCTCGGCCTGTTTCTACAACTGGAGCCATTACAGGAACAACGCTTCAATTTCCAACAAATTTAGTTGCTTTGGAAATAGTTTGTTTTCCAGCAGAGTCACACACAATTTCGATAAAAAACCACAGGTTTGGCGTCACCGGCCATCTTCAAGGATGCAGCAGTTTACTCCAATCACTGAGGGAACGCCATTGTCTGTGATTCATTCTGAGTTACTGTGCCGAAAAAAAAAACTATTTTCAAAATAAACATTTGCACGATCACTGACGCCTCCAGTGCTACCGTAACATTGTTCTTCCACAAATTATTTCTGTGTTCGTGATTAGGTATGCAGAAGCAGAATGTCGTACTTTACTGTCAGTGAACTGGCAAAGACAGATAGTGTAATAAATGCATGATCTCGAGGAGATATGACTGAATAAAATATCCTCGGTCCTTCACCAGCATCAAGTGGTTATAAATCCACAGTAGCTTTTGTTGTTAACTGTGCGCCACAGCTCTTTACAAACTGCAGGAATACATCGTGTAACAACTTAGTCTCCTGTTTAGTTTACCTTTTATTATGCAACCGGTTTCGGCCAAACACCATTCTGCAGGACCTGTTGTGCGCACGTCATGAACACAGAAAAATTTCAGGTGGAAAGGGGCTTTAGATGTTGTAATAAAAATACAAGCAATACTTACAAAGTATTGTTAATATCAAGAATTACATGAAGATAGTAACTGTTCTCGAAAGAACAGATACCACTGATGACCATGCAGCTTCTCTAGAATAAATGATAATTAATTGAAACCCTCAGCTGCCGATAGGTGTTGTTGATATATCTCGATGGGGACAGCTGAAAATGTCTGCCCCAACCTGGTCTCGGTGGCTCAGATGGATAGAGCGTCTGCCATGCAAGCAGTGAATCACGGGTTCGAGTCCCGGTCGGGGCACACATTTTCATCTGTCCCCATAGAGGTATATCAACAACACCTGTCGGCAACTCAGGGTTTCAATTAATTATCATTTATTAAAGAATTACACACACAATGTCAGAAATATAATATTTATCAACAATATTTTGTGTTGCAGGGATAGTGCATGGGGAACCAAGCTAAGATAGAGCAGGTAACAGAACATACATGGATCTGATACGAGAGATAGAAATTTTCTTCATATTGTCTAAAGAAACAAACTCCATTTTGAATGTACAGCTCGAACTGAAAAACAAACAGTATAGCGAAAATTTGTGGGATATGTAATTACAAAGGTAATAGTAGTCCTGAGGGCCATTTGATTAGAAAAATCTACAGCACTGAGTTTTTGTATCCCGCCTGGAAGGCGGCGCGTGGGTCTGCTCCTGTAAACTGAAAGGTAGGCCGAATGTAGGAAGCGAGTAGAAATAGGAAAAGATGAAGTACTTCGGTACTGTTTGTAGATTTTACAAGTTCACTTTTTTTTCTTTATTGATTTTCAATTTCCCCCGAAGGGGGGGCGGGCTGGCAGCAGCTTATACGCTGCTCTACAGCCTACAGCCTTTTTGATAAGGAAAGGAAGAAGAAAGAAACAAGGAAAAACAGGCGAAAAAATGATGACTTAATGTGTAAAACGGCGTAAAAATGCGGAAAATTAAAAGAGAAAGCAAAAGACGTTGGCAATGTCGATAAAATACACTGAAATCGGACAAGTAACAGAGTAGACACACAATTAAAAAACATGGCGACAGTCTGGTTTCTGTTCGCAAGAGATAAAAAATCACACCCAGAGACAGTGTGATGGCTGTTCGCTAAAGACACACCACGGAACACTCACTAGAAAACACACTGTAAAGCACCGCACGAAAATGGTGGCACAAATATGACACTCCTGAGCCAAAGGCAGATGGGGGGCGGGACCTGGAGGAAGGGAAAAAAATACGAGGAGAGGAGAGGAGAGGAGAGGAGAGGAGAGGAGAGGAGAGGAGAGGAGAGGAGAGGAGAGGAGAGGAGAGGAGAGGAGAGGAGAGGTGAGGTGAGGTGAGGTGAGGTTCACTGTAGCCAAAATTATGACTACATAATGTTTACTTAACGTTGGCTGAGATGAGCACGTAGGTGCGAAGCCGTACAGGCGTCAGCGCTGACAGGTACTAGTAGTTGGACAAGACTGAAGAAACTGAAGTAACAAAGGCAAAGTCTGTAATGGCTAGCCCCCTACGAAGTAGAAGCTAAGTTGCGTGGTCGTCTGCTTTAGATCAAATGGGCTGAATCTGGAGCGGCGCTCGTAGAGCTGCACAGCGCCGGCTAGAGGGCGCTGTGGTCGGTGTCGTAGTGCCAACCTAAGCACTTGCACCTACGCCGTGGCATCGTAGCTATCGATATCACAAGAGATGTCTTAGGCTAATGGTTGCCCATGATTCTATGACGTCTTATTTTGTGTGTTCCTTGGATAGTCCTCTCCTGTTGACACTCCATGTATCTACCTCTGCATGACCAAACGTTGCCGATAAATATCGTATTTTGGAGACTGTGTTTATTTATGTATGTAACTCTTAACGGAAGTTTGTAAATATTACTTGTATTTTTACTACGTTTTTCGAACATCGTTACCTTGTAAAATTTTCCTATGTCCATGACGTGCATACAGCAGGTGGTGGATAACAGTATGTGACCGAAACCGTCACACAATATAGAATAAGTTGAAAAGCGGCCTAAGGTGTTCCATGATGTCGTTCCTGAAATATATCTGCGAGTTTTCAGGAAGGTGCTGCTAGGCCATTGTCAAGTGGCAAAAAGACTGCCGTCTGTTTTTGTTTTCTTTATAAAACGGATTTTCAGACAAATGTCGTGTGTAACGGGAATATACGAAACTGTTCGTTCAAATTAATACAGGAGGTAGAGAGTATCAAAACAAGAATATGCAGTTGTGGACGTGTGGTCCCTGACAGGAACTTCTGATGCCAGGGGTGATTTACACAGAAAGTAGTTTGGCACGCTAATTACAGCAGTGCATTAATAGAAACTGCACGAATGCGTGATCATTGGCCTGTATGCACGCAGTACTTCGTCGGACCATTGACTGTCATTACCGTTAGAAGATGGATAGCATGTTTGTAATGGTACCAACAGCGACAGGGTCTATGGCTTCAAACATTATTTGCCTCCAGAGGAAGAAATCCAGACACGTGAGGTCAGGTGACCTGGGTGACCAGACCACAGGGACACGTCGGCCGATCCATCGATTCCCGAAGGTGGCTCCCAGATGGTCCCTCACAACATGCTGAAATGGGCTGGAGTCCCAATCGTGCTGGCAGCACATTCAGAGGTACATCCTCCAGCTCTTAGGGCAACACATATTCCACACATATTCCACGAATATGCGATGTCTCCTCCATTGAGGTGGAATGGGTGAATGTATGGTCCAATAAACCTATAATCGAAAATTCAGCCCCACACAATTAAAACCTAATCGCTGTTGATGAACTCGAGGTCGGGTACATCTTCGATTCCAATGTGCCCAAACATGGGAATTGTTGATTTCGAATGTGAGTACACATTCCCAGTCACCGCCACCGACACAACACCATACATAAGCACCACTAACAAAATGTTCTTCAACATTACAAGATGACTTCAGAGACCATATATTTCATATGGAAATAGGTTTGCTTTGACATGCTCTACCTCCTGTAGTAACTAACAGTTTCGGAACAACCTGTTCCACCAAAATTTTAAAATATATAAAAAGCAGGTTAAAAAATGTTATTTTCTTAAATACGCTTTGGTGGACATATGTAGGACTCTCAAGACTTTTTAGTTGATTCTATTCTACAGTTAAAATATAATTATTAATGATAATAATGATTCTATGTTTCAATGGTGATGCTGGTGTTGCATGAAAATGGATGTCTTCATGATAAAGGTAAAATGTGTATTTCTATGGGGCCATGTGGAGCTGTAAGTAGCATCTAAAAGTAGTTTAGGTGGAGGATGGTAGAGGGCAGAAAATGGAAGGGAGGTGTGAGCTGGGGCGTTGTGGCTAAGGATGGAAAGAACTGTATATGACGGGACGAATTTCATTGTCGGGTGGAGGGAGTTGGTCGGACTTCTGATGGGAGAGTGTGGATAAAGGCATTAAGGTGCGTAGAAGGTGGGTTCAAATGGCTCTGAGCACTATGGGACTTAACTTCTATGGCCATCAGTTCCCTATTTAACTTAGAACTACTTAAACTTTAGTAACCTAAGGATAGCACACAACACTCAGTCATCACGAGGAAGAGAAATTGAAGGTGGGGTATGGATGTAATGGCGCAGCAGGGTACCTGCAGCGGGATGCCTGATTACAAGTGAGTGGGATATTGGATGCCAGGACTAGGTTTTACAGTTAATGTATTGGAACTGTCCTTGCCGCCCGTGGTAACACCGGCTCCTGTCAGATCAGAGAAGTGAAGCACTCGCGTGCTTGGCTAGTGCAGTGTCTACCACGGGCTGTTGGAAAGAGAGGTACACCCAGCCCTTGATGAGCTACTTCACTGAGAAGTAACAGCATCGGTCACGACCACTGACAATGGCTCCGGGAGAGCGGTGTGCTGACCGCATGCCCCTCCGTATCAGGATCCAGTGACGCCTGTTTGGATTTCGGAAAAATGGAGACAACACGCGAAGCGATACTGACCCTACGATTTATTTTAAAGGATAGGTTAAGGAAAGGCAAACCTACGTTTATAGCATTTGTAAACTTAGAGAATGCTTCTGACAAGGTTGGCTGCAAGACTCTCCTTGAAATTCTGAAGGTAGTAGAGCTAAGACACAGGGAGCGAAAGGCTAGTACAAAAACCAGATGACAGCTATAAAAATAGAGGGGAATGAAGGAAATCAGTGGTTGAGACCAGAAGTGGGACAGGATTGAAGCCTGTCCTCGATGTTATTCGGTCGGTACATTGAGCAAGCGGTGAGGGAGACCAAAGAAAATTTGGAGTAGGAATAAAAGTCCATATGGAGAAGAAATAAAAACATTGAGCTTTGCCAGTGACATTGTAATTTAGTCAAAGATAGCAAAGGAGTTTTAAGAGCAGTTGAACGGAATAGACAGTGTCTTGAAAGGAGGATGTAAAATGAACATAAAAAAAAGCAAACCAAGGGTAATGGAAAAAAGTCAAATTAAATCAGGTGATGCAGAGGTTATGTGATTAGGAAAAGATACTCTGAAAGTAGTATATGAGTTGTGCTATTTGGGTAGCAAGATAACTGATAATGGTCTAAGTAAAGTGGATATCAAATGTAAACTGGCAATGGCAAGGAAAGCGTTTCTGAAGACGAGGAATTTGTTAACATCGAATATAGATTTAAGAATTATTTTCTGAAGGTATTTGTCTGGAATATACACTCCTGGAAATGGAAAAAAGAACACATTGACACCGGTGTGTCAGACCCACCATACTTGCTCCGGACACTGCGAGAGGGCTGTACAAGCAATGATCACACGCACGGCACAGCGGACACACCAGGAACCGCGGTGTTGCCCGTCGAATGGCGCTAGCTGCGCAGCATTTGTGCACCGCCGCCGTCAGTGTCAGCCAGCTTGCCGTGGCATACGGAGCTCCATCGCAGTCTTTAACACTGGTAGCATGCCGCGACAGCGTGGACGTGAACCGTATGTGCAGTTGACGGACTTTGAGCGAGGGCGTATAGTGGGCATGCCGGAGGCCGGGTGGACGTACCGCCGAATCGCTCAACACGTGGGGCGTGATGTCTCCACAGTACATCAATGTTGTCGCCAGTGGTCGGCGGAAGGTGCACGTGCCCGTCGACCTGGGACCGGACCGCAGCGACGCACGGATGCACGCCAAGACCGTAGGATCCTACGCAGTGCCGTAGGGGATCGCACCGCCACTTCCCAGCAAATTAGGGACACTGTTGCTCCTGGGGTATCGGTGAGGACCATTCGCAACCGTCTCCATGAAGCTGGGCTACGGTCCCGCACACCGTTAGGCCGTCTTCCGCTCACGCCCCAACATCGTGCAGCCCGCCTCCAATGGTGTCGCGACAGGCGTGAATGGAGGGACGAATGGAGACGTGTCGTCTTCAGCGATGAGAGTCGCTTCTGCCTTGGTGCCAATGATGGTCGTATGCGTGTTTGGCGCCGTGTAGGTGAGCGCCACAATCAGGACTGCATACGACCGAGGCACGCAGGGCCAACACCCGGCATCATGGTGTGGGGAGCGATCTCCTACAGTGGCCGTACACCTCTGGTGATCGTCGAGGGGACACTGAATAGTTCACGGTACATCCAAACCGTCATCGAACCCATCGTTCTACCATTCCTAGACCGGCAAGGGAACTTGGTGTTCCAACAGGACAATGCACATCCGCATGTATCCTGTGCCACCCAACGTGCTCTAGAAGGTGTAAGCCAACTACCCTGGCCAGCAAGATCTCCGGATCTGTCCCCCATTGAGCATGTTTTGGACTGGATGAAGCATCGTATCACGCGGTCTGCACGTCCAACACGAACGCTGGTCCAACTGAGGCGCCAGGTGGAAATCGCATGGCAAGCCGTTCCACAGGACTACATCCAGCATCTCTACGATCGTCTCCATGGGAGAATAGCAGCCTGCATTGCTGCGAAAGGTGGATATACACTGTACTAGTGCCGACATTTTGCATGCTCTGTTGCCTGTGTCTATGTGCCTGTGGTTCTGTCAGTGTGATCATGTGATGTATCTGACCCCAGGAATGTGTCAATAAAGTTTCCCCTGCCTGGGACAATGAATTCACGGTGTTCTTATTTCAATTTCCAGGTGTGTAGTTATATATGGAATTGAAAAGTGGAAGATAAAACAGTTTCTGGAACTTGGTACTACAGAATAATGCTGAAGATTAGATGGGTGGATCATGTAACTAATGAGGATGTATTGAATAGAATTGGGTAGGAGAGGAATTCGTGGAACAACTTGACTAGAAGAAGGGATCGGTTGGTAGAACACGTTTTGTGGCATCTAGGTTCAAATGGCTCTGAGCACTATGGGACTTAACTTCTGAGATCATTAGTCCCCTAGAACTTAGAGCTACTTAAACCTAAGTACATTACACACACCCATGCCCGAGGCAGGATTCGAACCTTTGACCATAGCGGTCTTGCGGTTCCAGACTGTAGCTCCCAGAACCGCTCGGCCACCCCGGCCGGCTGGCATCAAGGGATCAAGAATTTAGTACTGGAGGGAAGCGTACGAGGGGTGGGGATGGGTATAATCATAGAGGGAGGCAAAGAGGTGAATACAGTAAGCAGATTCACAAGGGTGTAGGTTGCAGTAGTTACTCGGCGCTGAAGAGGCGTGCACAGGATACATTACAATGGAGAGCTGCATCAAAATAATCTTCGACCTGAAGACCACAACAACAATAATTTGAAGTTAGGACTTGCCTTTTGAGATGTTATTTATTGTAATAAATTTAAGTTTAGAAGTGTTAAAACTGTGTCGACTCTAATTATGGGTAAGTAATTCAGGTCATTCGAATACTTTGAAGCATGATAGTATCTGGCAACGTAAGGCATTCGGATATCATTGATTTTATTGTTTACTGTTTGGAAGCATAACAGAATGAAACGGCTTCATGAGTGGGACCTGTGGGGACATATTCCTATCTCCTAATGATCTTTCAAAAAATCTTTTATTTTTTCTCCTTATACGTGCTTATTCAACTAAAGAAAGTGAATCAGCGAAGAGCCAGATGTGGAGGTCTCAGTGAAAAAACTCGGTGCTGCCTTGTAAAAGGTGATCTCATAAGTTAGGAGATTCAATTATTTCTACCATGTGACGACAGCTACCGGAGATTTAAGTCATTTATCAAAGCGCTACGGGTAATTAAATAGCCGAAGTGAATGCTAACGATAGCACGACACGTAATTGCTCAAGTACCAAGCATAAAAAGGGTTGCTTTGTAGATGACAGCCAGAGAAAAATAGGTTATAACGCCAAGAAAACACGTTCCTCTATATTAGGTACGATGACGCCAAGGGCGAAACCTTCTGAGGCTTCCAGGAAATAAGAATGTTGTTGACTACATATAGTAACCTGCCGTGTTTCTTAATTAATCTTTAAGGAAACTGGGAGAGTGGAATAACTTCAATTTCAGTCTTCGTTACAGAACGTTTATTTGCGCAATACAGTTTATCATGAATCGCGATAGCAGTAAAATGCAAAGAATGAGATCACCAGAAGGGTAGTTTGCATTTATTTACAGAAACGGGAGATTTCTGAACAGTTTTTTTTTATTGAGAGAAACATTTTTTGTAAGTGGATGGAAATCTGTACCCACTATACTCAAAAGTATATGCCAAAAGATTTCCCATTGTGCACATGACGTCCTTACGTTTTGATGAAATGCAAGTTATTTGTTTTGTGAAATATACTGCAGGAATAACATTTGGAATTCATACTTGAAAGTTCGTGGGCTACACCATTAGAAGAGACTAATATGATATTCTGCTTATTGTCACGTTCATATCAAGATTTTTTGGCACAAAGATCATTCTCAGACTTTGTAGAACGAGATGCATAACCGTCAATAAATTTTTCCAGGGTGTGACCGTACTGTCGGTATGAAAATTCTCCAGTGTTTCGGTCACTGTCGCAAACGGCTTTCCTCAAGGTTTTTTCCTGCCAGCAGTGTTCCCAGCTGACATACTTCTGAACTCTCCGCTTCTAAGTTGTTTCGTCAACTAAAGAAATAAATTTTAACTTCATTAGGTTTTCTACCGAGTGAAGTGATACACTGAAATAACATTCTTTTTTCTCGATCTGCTTGTTTGGCTTCTTCAACGAGGTGTCTAGTTTTGTGCTGAAGTCTCTCAGAACTTTAGCAGTTTTTTTTATTACAGGAGGTATCTGGACAGCTCCTTTCCGAACGCACTGAGGTATCACGCCAGAATGGAGTTCGCACCTACTCCCGTTTATTCGTATACGAGTTTTCTGTTGCCTGAGAGCTGCCTTGATGACAACAACGAGGTCATGGTCAGTTCCTTTTCCCATTCTTGTTCAGTCTGAATTTCCACTCCGCTACTAATGACACCGAAATATTTCTTCCATTTAGTTTCGACCAGAAGGCCAAGGCCATGTTTACGATCTGGCAATGAATGAATGTTTCTTTGCTCGAACATGTGTTTTATTTCTTTTTTTTCAACCTTTTTCACATGAGCGGATTTCACGTCAGCAGCGCAGTTCTAGAAGATACGTGAGTTACCCTTCTACGGGTGCAGTAACCTAACCCACTGGATCCAAACAGCTGATCTAGATCTACACCTACACATAAACTCTGCAAGCCATCGTATGGTGCGTGGTGGCGGGGTACCATGCACAACTGGTAGTTATTTCCTTTCCAATTTCACCCTCAAATGAAGCAAGGGGAAAAAATAGAAATGATCGTATAGCATTGTTGGCCGGGAGGCCACATTCAGGGGAGTATGGCCGCCTTATTGCAAGTCCTTTTTAGCTGACGCCACTTCGGCGACTTGCGAGTCAATGACGATGATGAAAATTATGATGAAGGGCACACAACACCCAGTCTCATGCTGGGAATCAAACGCTGGCCCCCTGCGTGGTAGGCGGTAACGCTGCCGCCACGCTACGGAGGCAGACAGAAGGAAGGGGAAAAGGACTACTTATAAAACAAAAGGACTATGGATGTACCTCCGTTCGAGCCCAAAATTCTCTTGTCTTGTGTTCGTGGTCCTTACGCTCGATGTACTTCGGCGGCAGTAGAATTGTGCTGCAGTCAGCGGCAACTACCTACTCTCCAAATTATCTGAAAAGTGTTTCTCGAAAAGAACGTCCTCTTCACTCCAGTGATTACCAGTTGATTTCACGAATCATCTCTGCTTCAGTTATGCGTTAACCGAACCTACCAATAACACATCCAGTACACGCTTATGAACTTTCAACGTGACTGTGAAAAGCAGCACACCAATAACACAAGGTGTCCCAAAAAGAATGACCCGATTTTAACTTTTAGTAATATTGAGACAAACGTCACTAGGCAACTAAAACAGCGCTAGATGTAATCGGCATGGTCTAGAGTTTCAGAAAAAATCTGCTGGATGTCGCTACGAGCGCTGACCTGGAGCGTGCAGCCAGTCTCGCTCAATATGGCGTCCGCGCAACAGAAAGCGTATTGTATTATTGAATTTACTCGTACTCAGTCAGCGATTGTAGTTCAGCGGGCGTTTCATATTCGATTTCGTGCTAAACCACCATCACCAAAGAACATTCGACAGTGGTATAAACAGTTTGAAGGAACAGGGTGCCTCTGTAAAGGCCAAAGTCCTGGCTGGGCACGCATTCCTGAACAAACAGTGGAACAAATCTGACGAGCATTTGAGCGGAGCCCCCGTAAGTCTATGCGTCGTGCTAGCCGAGAACTTGCGTTACCGCGCATGGCCTTGTGGCGTGTGTTACGGCGTCGTTTAACCCTCAGACCATACCGATTACAAATGGTAAAAGCTCTTTCAGATACTGACAAAGCAAAGCGAGTGGACTGTAGCAATGCTATTCTAGAGGGCATGCAAGGTGACAATTTTATGTCACGGTTGATATTCAGCGATGAGGCAGCTTTCCATATTAGCGGTAAGGTTCACCATCATAATGTGAATATATGGGGGCTCGAAAATCCTCACGAAACAATTGAACACGAACGTGATTCACCAAAAGTGCGTGTTTTTTGTGCTGTTTCGCAAAGCAAGGTTTATGGGGCCTACTTTTTTGAGGAAGAAACCGTAACAGGGCAATCATAACTTACAACGCTATGGAACTGGTTATTCCAACAACTTGACTCTGACAATTTCATCTATCTGCAAGATGGAGCATCATCGCACTGGCACAGCAACGTGTGTAGTTTCCTCAATGCCAACGTGCCTCAACGTTGGATTGGGCAACAGGACCGCGAAACCACGCTTTACACTCTTGGCCTTCTAGGTCCCCTGACTTAACACCATTTGATTTTTTCCTGTGGGGATAGGTTAAACGATACATTCCTCCCTTACCTCTTGGCATTGATGAATTTAAAACCAAAATATCAGATGCTGTAGCTTCAGTGACAGAAGACACCTTATGCTCGGTTTGGGATGAATTCGGCTATCGGCTAGATATCGTCCGTGCTGCCAATGAAGGACATATTGAACATTTCTGATGGATTTTTATAAACTTATGTCTTTTCTGAGTAATTTAGTATGCAATTTGTTGGTGTTAAGCACTTCTTCCCAATAAATAATTCTGTTTAAATTCGGGTCATTCTTTTTGGGTCACCCTGTACTATAATCGAACATTATACGATTACTTTTTATAGTCATCTCCGTTGATTATGTTTTTCTACACACAGAGGAAGCTACCAGTCATCCGCCAAATAGAAATTCTAAATAAGTTATCCTCTATCCTTCTACAGTCAGTCAACGACGACACTTCCCCGTATACTGCAGTGTCATCAGCGAACAGTTGCAGGTTGCTACTCACCCTGTCCATCAGATTTTTCATGAATATCTTTGGATGTACGGGAAGAGCAAAATGTCGAAAGCAGATGGAAACACCTGAAGAACAGCATTCAGGAAATATTTTGCAAAGTTATAGGAAAAAGAAAACGACCTAACAAAATTTGGTTTAACAGAAAGAGCCAAGAAAAAGTTCTGGAGAGAAGAAATGGGGGAAAAGAGTGGATTACAGAAAGGAACAGTACGACAATGAAGGAACGATATTACAAAATCCGTCAGGAAACTCAACGAACTCTAAGACCAGAGAAAATGGTATAGTACAACAATATGATGAAAGAAGCAGAGGGTGATTTCAAGCACCACAGAGCAACGCAGATATATCACAATATTAAAAAAAATTGGGTAAATTTAGTAAAAGAGGAGAGTTTATGAAGAATCAGCATGAGAAAATATTGACCAACGAGAGTGACATACAAAAAAGATGGAAGACATGCTTTTCACAGTTACTCAACTGCAATGATTCACAGTCTTACTTTAAATTTGAAGAACCTGATACAGTTGATGTAAAAGTTACCATCCCATCAGTAAATGAAATACCACAAGCCATAAAGAAATTAGAGAGTAACAAGGCTTGTGGTGAAGACTAGATATACGCTGAGTTATTAAAGAATGGAGGACCACAACTGGAAGCTGATCTACAGTCTTTAATAGAAACAATTTGGAAGACAGAAACCATACCTGCAGACCCTTGTGTGCGACAAATATAGAGGAATTACTTTACTGGATGTTACTTACAAAATCCTATCGACGTGCTCATTAAAGAGATTGATCCCAATTATTGAAGAATTAATTGGTGACTACCTATGCGGTTTCCGCAGAAATAGATCCACATCATGTCATCTTTTCACTTTAAGACAGATAACTGAAAAGTGTGGGAATTCGATATAGGTGTACACACATTATTTGTAGATTTCATGAAGGCATGCGACAGCATACACCGACAGACACTTCTAAATATAATGACAGAATCTGAAATAGCATCGAAGATACTCAGATTAATTAAAACCTGTACAGATGAAACCTTATGTCGTATCAAGACACCTGTAGGAGAAACACAAAATTTTAAGGTGTTCACTCGACTGAGACAAGGAGAGGCCATTTAACGTATTTTATTTAACGTCGTCTTAAAGAATATCGATAGAGAATTTAGAAAAACTAATCCACAGGGGATCCAAATGCAGAAGGTGAACATTACTAGACTTGCCTATGCAGATGATGTAGCATTAATAAGCAGTTCCAAAACAGAATTAATCAAAATGATTCAAAATTATTTTCAAATTGCTGAGAAAGCAGGATTACATGTTAATGAAGACAAGATAGAATATCTGGTCATAAGAAAAAAAAACCCAAAATGATGCACCTTTGGCTGTAGATGGATTCACTTTCAAAACAGTTAACCGCTTCAAGTACTTAGGGAGTCTGTTTAGTAACAATAATGGAATGAATATTGAAGTACATGCCCGTCTAGCAACAGTGAACAAAACACTCTTTGGTTTTACCAAAATCTTACAGAAAAGATCGCTGAATACTAACTTCCAAATGTTCTTGCATTGGTCGACCATTATACCAGTAGCGCTATACGGATGCGAAGCATTAATATTTAGAAAGAAAGATGAAGAAACACTGTTAATATCTGAATGAAAAATACTGAGAAAAATTTTGGTCCAGTGTATGATGAAGATAACATGGAATGGAGGATAAGAAAAAAATGAAGAATTAAGATAACTGTACATACACCGTAACATCGTAGATGTGCTAACTAAGAGAAGGTTGAACAAGGCAGGCCATATAGCAAGAATGACAGAAAACAGACTACCTAAAATAGCATTCGGAAGAACAATAGATGGAACGAGAGACCCAGAAATAGGTGGAGAGATAACTGAGATGAAACGAACACTGAATGGACAAACAGTGCACTCAACAGAAGAAAATGGAAGAGGCTTGTAGAGCAGGCATATGGTCGATGAGGCCCTTGCAACTTGTTAATAAATAAATAAATATTCTTTCGATGTATGAATATGCGGAAGACAGTGCGTGCAAAATCTAGTGCTCTTCCAATAGTTCGTATTTCAGATGTCCGAATTTTTAAATTGCTTTTCCATTGCCACAGCTCCTTTGTAGGTAAAAGCGTTGTCCTGATGGTAAGCAACATTCACCTTTCGCTATTGAGGGCTCTCCTGGTGTTTCTTTTTTCAAACATATTATCCAGGAGACATAAGAAGGCTTGGAGCAAAAGTGGACCAAGTCCAAAAAACGGAAAACTTTGGTTCAAAATATCAAACATTCTTCAGGGCAGTGGTGAAAAATGTCCTTAGCTCAATATTCAGTCTACAGGACGCAGTAGTTCCTTGAAGCTCAGAGACAATAGCCCATTGTGGCGAAGCTATTGTGAACCACGTAAATTTGGGAAGCACATTACAGGAAATCTGGCTGGTAAACATGCATGCAGCGAAACGTATGTGGCCACATTGATTGGCGGACGGCTTTGTCTTTCCTGAGTTTCCTGCATCTGCAGCATAGTTGTGGTATCGGACCATTCGTTTTTAACGAACGATACTGATTTCGGTCTAATAGAGAGAGCTGCTCGTAACGAGCAGTATGCCTATGACTCAGAGGATTGGTTCAAAACCGTAAAAATCTGCAAAACGCAATGCACCAAAATTTGATTTTTGTATAATGAAAAGAGAGAATTTTGTAAGTACAAAATCATTACAACATGCAATTGCAAACAGAAAACAAACTGTTGATAGCTCTTAGGTAAACAGATTAAAAATCCGATGAATGAGGTATGAAAGAGGCATGCCTTGTACAGTGAGGTTTAAAGAGATTATGACGTAAATTTTATGAAGAAGAAAAAAAGGAAATAAGCTTAACTTACCGGCAAGTGTCCATCACAAAAAGCTTTACAAGAATCAGAGGTCATTTGCAAATGGAAAGGAAGAGGACATGCTTGGTTTACTGTAGATCATTCCACCAGTATATCAGTCACATTACAAGAACTTTCTAATGGCAGAGATTGCTACAAGAAGAAGATTAGAAAATTGACGAGCAAGATTTTCACGAATTCAGTAATTTGGGATGAAATTATGTTCGTGGCTTGTAGGCTTATAATTTGGATAATTAATTACAAAATAAATAATTTAAGAGGACACAGTAAAATATGGAATGAAACATTGATGCAAGTTTATAAGTCTGTTAATGTTTAGTTCTTCGTCTGAAGTTAAATATATTACATTAATCTTATATCAGTCTTTCTCGAAAGAGTAAACTATGGGCTTACTCTTCTTTCCCTCTGAACTCGTCATATGTAGCACTGAAAAGTTATTGTTTTACCCTCCTTAAGGTAATTAGTAAGACGAATTCTTCATACCATAGAACCATGCCCAACCTATCGAACACTGATGGATCCTTATTTGGAAATGCGCAGTCATATGTCTTTGTTGTTGTTGTTGTTGTTGTTGTTGTTCTTGTGGTCTTCATTGAGTCCGAGGAATGATTTGATGTCATTATCCACCCTAGTCTATCCTACAAGCCTCTTCATCTCTGAATAAGTGCCGCAACCTAGATCCATTTCAAACTGCTTATTGTATTCGAGCCTTGATTTCCCTCTACAATTTTTACCCCTACACTCCCACACCTCACGATAAGTCTTATCAGCCCGATCTTTTTTTAGTGAAGTTTCCCATGAATTACTTTTTTCCGATTTCAGTTCAGCACCTCCTCATCTGTCATTCGATGTGTCCATCTAATCTTCAGCATTCTTCTGTGGTAGCACATTGCAAATTCTTCTACTGCGTTTTTCTCCTTTAACTTTAATTCAATTTCCAGATTTCTCCTTGGTTGCCTCCACAGCTTGCTTATTGTACAGGTTGAATATCACCAGGAATGGGCTACACTTCTGTCACATTCTCCTCTCAACTATGCATTATCTTTTGTGTACTTCGGCTCTTATTACTGCAATCCGAATTCCGCTCCCTGCATTATACCCCTGTTGCCTTCAGAATTTCAAAGAGAGCATTCCAGTCCATGTTGTAAAGTCTTTCACTAAATTTTCAGATGCAATAAACGTAGATATGCTATTCTTTAGTCTACTTCTAAGGTAAATAGTAGGTTCAGAAACTCACATTTCTTCGGACCCAAACAGATATTCACCGAGTTTGGATTCTACCAGATTTTCCATTCTCCCGTAAATAATTTGTGTCAGTATTTTGCAAGTACGACTCATTAAACTAACAGTCCAGTGATATTAGCACCTGTTGCCTACATGGAAAATGGAATTATTACATTATTCCTGAACTCTGGATGTATTTCGCCTGCGTTGTGTACCTTGCACACCAGGCAGGATAGTTTTGTCATGGGCGGCACTGCCAAGGATCGCAGAAATTCTGAGGTAATGTAATCCATTCCCGCGACCTAATCTCGACTTAGTCAGTGATGTGACATATTCTTCTCGCAATCTCTCATCTTCGATCTCATTTTTCATTGACTCCCTATTAATACTGTCTTTAAGTTCATTTCTCTTGTATAGCCCTTTTATATTCCCCACCTATCTTTTGGTTAGTACCAGCTTGCCATCCGAGCTGTTGATATTCATACAGCCGCTTCTCATTTCTCGAAAAATTTATTTAATTTTCCTATTTTCCTTCTCCCAGTCATGCATGCCTGCAGTCTTGTCCTATAGCTATACCAGCTTAATTATTTCACCCTTTCTGTCAACTTCATTTTTTGCCTGCTTCTTCTTCTTCTTCTTCTTTCGGTTCACCCAGTTTGAGGTACGGTGGATCAATCATTTCTTTTTGCGCTGTTTTTCTGTTAGGGCCCAGTATTTCTTCATTCTTTCTGATCCTCTTTTCCTCTCTTCTTCCGAGATGAAGGGTTTGGACTTTCCTGTAGATTTGTCTTGGAACCTTATGTTTTCATCTTTGGTAATTAATTTAGCTGTTCGATCATTAAGTGAATTTTCTGAAATCTTTAATTCTACTAGGTCTTTCTCAGTTTCTTTAAACCAGTTGGGTTTCGTTTTGCGGTTACGGAAAAGTCAAAGATTTGTTTAGTTAATCTGTTGGAATCCATTCTGAGAAAATTACCATAAATATTTATCCTCCTTTTTCGCATAGTATCTAAAAGATTTCCAATTTTCTTGTACAGAGTTTCATTTTTGATGTACCGGGTGATCAAAAAGTCAGTATAAATTTCAAAACTGAATAAATCTCGGAATAATGTAGATAGAGAGGTAAAAATTGACACACATGCTTGGAATGACATGGGGTTTTATTAGAACCAAAAAATACAAACGTTCAAAAAATGTCCGACAGATGGCGCTTCATCTGATCAGAATAGCAATAATTAGCATAACAAAGTAAGACAAAGCAAAGATGATGTTCTTTACAGGAAATGCTCAATATGTCCACCATCATTCCTCAACAATATCTGTAATCGACGAATAATGTTGTGAACAGCACTGCAAAGCATGTCCGGAGTTATGGTGAGGAATTGGCGTCGGATGTTGTCATTCAGCATCCCTAGAGATGTCGGTCGATCACGATACACTTGCGATTTCCGGTAACCCCAAAGCCAATAATAGCACGGACTGAGGTCTGGGGACCTGGGAGGCCAAGCTTGACGAAAGTGGCGGCTGAGCACACGATCATCACCAAACGACTCACGCAAGAGATCTTTCACGCGTCTAGCAATATCGTTTTTTTTTGTTCTAATAAAACCCCATGTTTATCGAAGCATGTGTGTCAATTTTTACCTGTCTATCTACATTATTCCGTGGTTTATTAAGTTTTCAATTTTGTACTGACTTTTTGATTACCCGGTATATAATCTTATTGTCTTAAAATTTTGTTCCTATGATTTTTCTTAAAATTTTTCTTTCCTTTAGCTC